>NC_135783.1:152131446-152731446 GCF_051106095.1 Pogona vitticeps
TTTTCTAGTGCCTTTTTGACTGGCAAGGAGCACCTCTGTGTAAACCTCTTCATCTTCATTCAGTTCATTACCAAACTCAGGCACTGGTTTAGGACAGAGACAACTTCTTTGAATTTAGATAGAAAGGAGAGAGAGAGAGAGTTGAGCATCATCGGGATATTGGTGATAATGAACTCTAAAACTCCAGACAACCTCTCCCAGTGGTTTCATGTGAATAAACATTACCCATAACATGTTAGTGTCAATGTTAAAAGCAAAAAAGGACATAGTTACACTTTCTTTCACAAAATACATAAACTCTGTATTCTGGTCATGGGTAGCAAAAATTATATAGAATCTTGTGGCACATGTACGCTTACCAAATTATATTTGTCACAGGCTTCTACAGACCACCGCATACTGATTATGAAGCAATTGCTTGGGTGGGTGAGTGGATGTGAGGATTTAATTAGTCCAGTGAGAGGAAACTGAAATGCACAGTGTGCAAATAGGGATAATCAGCTTTAACAGGAACAAACAGTAGATGGATGATAACACCGACCTCTTCACAGGGATTAGCTGATTAAGAGATACAACATGATGCAAGCCACTTGAGTTCTTTGATCTGAAGGCAGCCATCTTTGAACAAAAGCATGTCAAAGAGAGATGCCAATCGAAAACAGCTGAACAAGAATTCATCATGATTCAGCTCCATCTCACCTCAGTTTTGTCTCATTGACAGAAGCCTCAATGCATCACAGAGAGATGGCACATGAGGGAGAAAAAGAGTCAGTTGCACGGACACATTAAATGGAGAGCTTTAAAAGGCCTGCATCATGATGGCTTTCTTCCTCACAGACAAATAGTCCAGTCTTCTTGTAGATGAATCCTATGGGGCTGTTGCCTGTTTTCTGTTCAAAACCAGGGGTGGCCTCCATAGGCATTGACACTGAATAATCTCTGTGAGAAACAGATGAGTGGCTAGAGAATGGTGGGGTGGGGGTGGGAGTGAGTTGCGAGGGCATATTTCTGACATGAATGGCTGCTCTAAAGGGGCCTGGCCACCAGGTTGTTTCACATAAGGCACTAAACAGTTACCAGATGAGCAATAAAAACAGCTTCCCAGAACAGATCAGCTGTAGCAACTTGCAGTCAGTGCTGCTTTTCAGATGGAGGGGGTCACGGAGTGGAAGCTTTTGCCCCACTCTTTGCCGAGGTGCTTGTAAGGAGACAGAGACATAGATACCTGGCGTAGTTTGAAATCAGCAGGACCAATAACATGCATTTATAATAGCCAAAAGGCAATGATGGAAAAGGTGGATTGCACGGAGCATGTACACATCAAAGGTTCCTTCCCCCCCCCTTCACATCTGGTGGATTGTTTTCATGATGAATGACTGTACAGATCTGTATATGAAAGCATATGCCATAATAAATTTGTTAGTCTTTAAGATGCCACAAGCTTCCTTGTTGCATTAACCATGACATTCTCTATCAAACTACATGTATTTTTGCTACCATCTATCACAAACTATTATGTTTTATCTGATCTGAGCATGAAGAGCCACTGAGACCCTATAGACGGTACCACAATTTAAAGGGATATCTATTTCAGAATGAAGCTGGGGATAAAAGCATGTTAATTAACACCACCTCACAATGGTGATGGCACAGTAACCTCAGATTTCTCTGCTGGCTGTGCTAAAGTACAGTTATGGCCGCAATACCAGCACAGAACAGAACTGGCAAAGTAGCCCAGATCCTTCTCCCTGCTTACACAGGCCTTGCACAGCTTGCACGTCGCAAAACAGCAGTCTATCTCATCCAACTGAGAGGGCTTCCAGATGTCAGTAGTCCTCTTGGGGCCATGGGTGGCAGGAAGAACATGTGCTGGGAGACTCTTCCCTGCTCCCACATGAGGCACTGGAGCCCTGGATCCTGACATCAAAGCCATTGGCATGGATATTATCCAATGCCTTGTTCCTTTCCTTTTCTCCCTTAGAAACCCATGAAAAAATTCTTGAGCAGCATAAAATGAAATATTTAGAAACCGTAAAGTGGTTCAGTTATCTTGGAGAACTGAATAGCAGCAACACATTTATCAATTGCTCCTGAAAAATGATGATTTTTGTCTTCTAGTAATTTAGGAACAAGGTCTTCAGAGAGTGATGTTTCCAATAAATCAAATACTGTGAAGGTTTAATAAAATGCTCTCTGGCAATTGCATAAAAAAGGAAAGAGCACAAAATATGGGCAAAAGTACTCAGCTTAGTGTAACATGGACAAATCTTCTCAGGGTAAGTTTGTTCTGACAATTTTCCTGGCAACTCCCTTAAAGGCACAATAGTCAATCTTGCATATAAAAAAAACTCAATGGTAACATGGAATAGTTAGATGGAAGAAATATGGTGGGACTGCCTTGGGAATAGATACCAAAGAAGGAGGGAGAACATACTTGTCAAGCTCTCATCTCTTAGTCAGATCTATTTGGTGAATCTGCTCCCATATTGGCATGAATTGGAAAAATGGTGATGCATTTTGATATGTGATTTGTTAAACAAATCACAAATAATGAATCTGCAAAATTTCCCTGAGGATTCGATAAATCGATTTGTCAATTAATTTTTGTTTTTAAAACCCCATAAAATGCCCACCAAGAACCTAGAGATACCAAAATTTCAGGAAAACATTCCCTGACTCTCCTTTACAATCTCTCTAAGTATGGAGAAGATTGGGTTTTGGATGTTCAAATTATGCAACCACAAGGAAGGACTCTCAGGAAAGCACACACACCTCCCCGGTATTTGGGGGCATCAAAATCACAGAGAAGCTTCTGCTGACTCTCCTCTCCAATCCCTTCAAGTTTGGTAAAGACTGGGTTTTAGACATCTAAGTTATACACCCACAAAGTGGGTCCTGCTGAGAAAGTGGCATTTAGCAGCTGGCTTAGGAAAACTGAATCTTCACCAAACTTGGAAATATTGTAGAGGAAATACGGGGGAAGCTTCTCTGTCACTTTGATATCTCTAGGGTCTGGGGGTGTGTGTGGAATCTTTCCTGGGCAGGACCTCTTTGTAGGTGTGACTACTGGTGTGTAACTCAGACATCTGAAACTCAATCCCCACCAAACTTTGAAGAAGAGAGCCAGAGGAAGCTTCCCTGCAGTTTTGTTGACTATAGGTGTGTGTGTGGGGGGGGCATTTTACAGGCCACTGAATTGATGGATCAAAAATTGTTAAAATTCATGGATTTTTATTCATCAGGGGCATCGATTCGGACAAAGACAAACTGACAAATTACCGAAAGAGGCTGATCAAATTTCTTGGAAACCCAGTTATCCATACTGCAATACCACATAAAATCGCCACGATTATTTTTGCATTAAATGTTACTGAAGCCCCTCAAAGATAATGGCCTGCTTTCATATTACAGAATTTAAATTTTGCTTGTGACAACATTTTTGCTTTATACAAAATATTTTCTTGCTGGTGTCACTACAATAAATTCAAAGGGGAAAAAATTATTCTTACGTAGGGAAAGTGCTTTACCTGTTCAAGTTCCCTAGGAAGGAAGGAAGGAAGGAAGGAAGGAAGGAAGGAAGGAAGGAAGGAAGGAAGGAAGGAAGGAAAAGAAAGAAAGAAAGAAAGAAAGAAAGAAAGAAAGAAAGAAAGAAAGAAAGAAAGAAAGAAAGAAAGAAAGAAAGAAAGAAAGAAAGAAAGAAAGAAAGAAGACCAATTCAGCAGGAAGACCCTTTCTGGACTTGAGCACAATGGAAGAAAATAAAGGAAGGAGGCAGCAAACAGCAGTCCACTCCCCCTGCAGCTCAACCCCCCCCTACAGAAGCCCAGAACAGTTCCTAAAACCAACTGAAATATATATATAACAAAATAAATTACTACTGTAAAACTCTGTCATGCTCCTCTAGGACAAAAGAGCGATAATGTCTATACAGAGCCAGTGCTTCTTCAGCTGAAATGCTTATTCCAGTCTTGAATATTTGAATTAGGAGCATGTAAAAACCTTATCAGAAGTCGCCTCAGGTTGTCGCCTGTGAAATTTACTCTTGAATTTAATGCAGTCATTTCATATTTTAAAGACATCCATCATATGAATGCAAAGAATCATATTCTCCATACAAATGGGCAATTAATGCTTTTAAATGTGTGAGAAATAGAGCAGCATATTTCTGAATTTCAACAAAACACATCCTCACTCATGTAAAATGAGTTACATTTCTCATTTTAAATAAAATGGATCAGAAGACAACTGAAAAGAAACAGCCAACTCGTGACACTTAAATTAATTTTAGATTTGATTTATTGGATACACATTTAGATACAAGTCCTCAATGTATTCAATGTAGAGAACTGGAAGAATGCAGCATACATATGAATGCAGGGATCATTTGGGTATTGTTCAGTCACTGAAGGGTTTGTAATCCAACAAACACTTGAAATTAAGAGTTAGCCACACTAACTGTGGAGTTTGTGCCTGAGTAAAAATGTTTGGTTACACAGTGCTGGTCAAGTAGACTGTGTGTTGACCAAGGCATACCACCGTTCTGAATTTCTGTGCCAATCTGAACACAATGAACATTTTATTCTCAGCATTATTCCCTGGCCATGCATTTATGTGCTGAGATATATGGTAATCATAGTTTGGGTAAACACAGTTTGCGATCTTGTTCTACACAGCCCATCATCATGGAAGAGGTTGCAGGATGAATCATAAAGAGACATGTCTGTAGTTCTTTGGCATAGTACACTTCACCACTCCTTTCCATTTCCTTAGCAAACTGGAGGACAAGTTTCTCTATAACACGTTGTACTTTGTCTCTCTCTCTCTCTATGTTGTTGTTTTAAACAGAAGGCCTTTCTGTGGTCACCAGATGTCCACAGCATTGGTTCTTTCTTGAACTTGGATGTTGCCTGAACCACATCACCTGTCAGCATTCTGGGCTGTGAGAGCACAGGGTGGGCATCAAAACATCGCACTCTTCGGCACCTGCCAGGATGCAAAGGCTGGGACTGCTGACAACACTTTGGTGCTCCAGCCAGCCTACTCCCCTCACCTGTGGCTTTATCTGAGGGCATCATTGGGCTCTCTGAATCCTACTCCCATGTTCAGTTTTTCCCAGCACTCTAGAGCAGCTGGCCCATCAGCCAGATGCAAGCCTGATGCCTGAATCTGTGGAGGGCTAAATGGTTAGTGGGAAGATGGGGATGAACACTTGCTGTTCCCTCATGTCTCTACCTTGAAGTCCCTCAGACTACAGATGAAGCTCTGTAGAAAAGCCTATTGAGCACATTACAAAAGCCTGTTACAAAAATCATTTACTCTTACTCCTCATCACAATAATTTCTGTCCAATGTATTGATTAAGATTCCAGTGCTCTGCTCACAGGAATATTTAACATGTTCCAGAAACAAAGAACTAATGACAAAGCCATGGCTAGCTCTGCTATTAAGCAGAGAAAGGGAGACCATCTCTGGTGCTAAGGGGTTGGGGGCAGAACTGGCACTCACTCAGCCTTTCCTCCTTTAGTCACCTGGCCATTCCTCTTTTTGGAAGACATAGAGCTGCATACAAAACACTGTCTGTCCTGCATCCCCTCACCTTGCCTGCTGCTCTTCTCCAATGTGGTGGAGGATCTTGTTCTCTTGCCAATGTTGAAGTGACATTCAGCAGCTAGACCAGCCACCTTCTGCACATGGAATGGAGGAGAGACTTGTCTCAGGCAAGAAATGGTCTTGAGCCAGCCTTGCCCTCAATATTCTTCACTGTTGCGTACATGGCTCAGATTAGGAATGGGAAGACAGAGCGGATCCGATAAACCCACAAGTGCACTGCCTGATTCCTCCCAGTCTTAAACAAATAATTCTACTCCCCCCCATCCTTCTACAAGTATACCTTAGAGGAGCCTCTGCCACTCTTCCCTTAGTAACATGTTAGTAATCTGGGCAACAGTTGTGTCATATGGTTGCCAAGTCAGCAGCATCCAGTTTCATGGGATTTCAGAGTTATAATTTGAGGTCAAGGGGCTGTCCTTATGATGTCACAGGATCAGCCTTTTTTGTTTTGTTTTGACATCATAGAGGCTTGTCCAGGATAGGGTTGGGAGATGAAGCAGAACTGCATTGAGGCCAGCTGATTGTAGTAATGGATGCGAGGAGAATCCAGGTAAATGGGCCCAGAATATGGGTAAAACCCAGCATTGGCAACTTGACATTTTGCAATATGACATATTTGAAAACACCTTCATAGTGACATGATAAGTCCAGGTGTGGTGCTAGCCAGGAGTGAAGTGGAGATGGGTACCTAGTTTTGAATCCGCTCCTCACCATAAAAGCCTAACTTTCTCCTCCTCCAGTACTGCACGCCCTGAGACTGGTCACTTTGTCTGGAGACCCAGAGAAGCCTAGCAGTTCCCTGAGCCTTTTGATGGAGCCCTGAGGCCCTGCTTTCATATGTACCTAATTACCTGGTGGATCTCATCTGGTGAGGCTCTCCTTATGCTGCTGCTGTAGGCTGGCACATGAAGCAAGCAAACAACTGGATGGAAAAAAAATGCCAGCCTATTTTTTAAAATGAAAGAGATCAACTTTTCCTAAAATTCCAGAATCTATGCACTGTTTAACTGGGTGATGTATTAAAAGGCACAGACATTTATCTCACATTCTGCTTACACACTGAAGTGGACGGGCGAACTTTGCACAGCTGGATGTGTTTAAAGTAGTTAAAATATAACATAGATTGGAAAAGCTTCAGTGCCATCCACTTGGCTCCCCTTGTGTAAATTATTAGTTTGTATAAAACGGTTAAGGCTTGGTCTGTTTTTTATCAGAATTAATTGGAAATACGGAGCAGAAGGGCAGGGGTCAGGCCGCAGGTAAATAATTTTTAAAACAAAAGAGAGCTCAGTGTCCTAACGGGCACATAACTTGCAATGACAAAATGGCCCACCCTGTTATGTTTCGTTCATGCCCCTTTACCTATACTTCCGGCAAGGTACACTAAGCAGACCCTCATTGCTTTGTGTTGGCACACCTCTTTTCAGCGTACTTGGTGTGGGTATTGGTGAACAAATGACAGGGCTGCCATGAGTGGCAAGATGGTTGGTGGCTACCAGAGGACACAACTTTGGTGCATTTTGAAAAAACAAACAAACAGTAAATTATCCATTATTTAACGTACAAATGCTGCATTTTTTACTTCCAGGAATGAGGAAAAATTGCTTCATGCGTTACTATAATTTGCCTGCCTTTGGATACTATATGTTTTGATGAGGGAAGGTGGGCCAGTGATCAATGAGCAACTGGGTAGTAGAAACTGCTTCTCCTTCTTGCTGCCATTGTTAGTCCCGTGTGTGGGCCAAAGAATAGAGACAAAGAAGCAAGTTGTAAAAAGATGAAGGAGGAAGAGCAGATGTAAGGGATGCTGAGGGCTCTTGACTGTGGACCCGTTGCAAATTTATGTGCATTGGCAGGTGTCTAAACGTGCCAACTGATAGTGCTGGCTCTGAAAAGATGGGGTTACAGCTTGATTCTTTACAGCACAGGAAACCAACTTTTCTACTGAAGTGAATACAGTGGTGCCTCGCACAACGAGCGCCTCGTAGAGGCGATGGCCCCAATGGGCGAAAATCGCAGAGCGAAGGTCGGTAAGCGGTTCGCTTACCGACCTTCACTTTGCGACCCGCTGATCAGCTGTTCCGCGGCTTCAAAATGGCCGCCGGAACAGCCGAAAGGGCTGGGTGCAGCGTTTTCACGCCCTTGGTAAGCAAGGGGAGGGCGCGAAAATGCTGCCGGAACAGCCGAAATGGCCGGGTGCAGCGTTTTCGCGCCCTTGGTAAGCAAGGGGAGAGCGCGAAAACGCTGCGCCCAGCCCTTTCGGCTGTTCCGGCGGCCATTTTGAAGCCGCAGAACAGCTGATCGCAGCCATTTTCGTGCCCTCGTTCAGCAAGGGGAGGGTGCGAAAATGGCTGCCGGACCCCGGAAGCATCGCTGAACAGTGAGTTTTCAGCCGATTTGGAACGCATTAAACAATGTTTAATGCGTTCCAATGGGCTTTTCTGCCCCGCTCAGCAATGTTTCCACAACGAGGGTTAATCCGGGACGGATTAACCTCGCTGTGTGAGGCACCACTGTACTTTATAGTGTGCCCTGATGGTGGTAAAGGTGCCACTGTTTCATCATTGCAGTGTTTATGGCAAAAGGGAAAACATGTATTTTATGTCCAGGACTGTGGCGGAACCCCCACGTCACGCCTGTCTATCATGGGAGGCTCAAGGGCAGGAGCCTATGAGAGGACAGAAGGGGCGGAACCAAAAAAAGACAGTTAGTTAGTTAGAGAGTTAGAGAGGGGAGTTGGAGAAAAGAGGTTGCAGATAAGGAATTGAAGAGAGAGAGAGTTAGGAGATTGCATTGAGAAAGTTATGACAGAGATTGGAAAGTTGGAATGCTAGAAATAATAGCAAAGAGCTCAAATGCATAGAGAAAAAATAAATAGAGAATATTGTAACAGTGAATAAATACACATACAAATCTACGTGAATGCAAATGATATTTAATGAACAAGCCTAAACATCTGTTATTTTCTCCTGTGATTTGCATAACATCTAAAATATCAATAAACCTGTTGTATTGGCAGCACGTGACTAAGATCTATCTATTTGGTATTGAGTGAATAATACCTGGTGGCAACGTGATGTGAGGAAATGCATCCAGAGGGTGAACTTGGGATTAGGGAAAGTAAACCAAGGACACAGGGTGGACGCAACAAGGACCAATTCAAGATCTCTTATTTTTGCATCCCTTTGGACGTAGGAAATTTGGAGACCATTTTAGTCAGGGACCGATAATACCTTTAAATCTGCAATGCTCCCAGATTCCATACACTGTAATTTAGTGATGTTTTAAAAGCAATTTCTCCCTGATAAGAATGTTTTTTCAGTGAACTGTGGACTCGGGGGGAGGGGGGGAACCATCTAGTAGCCAACCTGCCCAGCGAAGGGCCTGGTCTACCAGCCTCTTTCTCTATGGCACTAGATCAGCCATTGTACCAATTTGCAGAAGTTTGGTAACAGGACTGTCTCTGCCACAGGAAGCCAAGGAAAGGGTGCATCCTCTTAAGTTTGGCACCCTGGGGTGAAGCCAGGGTTGGCTACCCTAGGCTCTGGCAAATTGGTCAGTCACATGAGGCACTAAGATGAGAGGGTCCCGAAGTGGGTGCCAAACTGAATTCTGGGGCCTTTTTTTAAAATGTACTGTATGCAGTGAGCTTGAGTGGCAAAAAATATGTGTGTTTGTAACATTCTCCCCTCTAGATTCTACAAACTGTTGGGAGTAATAACTACAAAAAAATTATTTTCATTTAGTTGGCAATGAAATAAGAGATACTTCTTTTTCAATTTTAGTTTGATGTAATTTGCACTAAGTAAAAATCAGTGGGGCATAGCTTTGTGTCCACATGGATGGTTATAGTGGGCAGCAGTAAAACACCCCCCTGCGTCATATCTACCCATAAATCCTCTGAGGGGCTCTGCAAAGCTGATCACAGGAAGTGGTCATGGCACTGAAACACACCCACTCTTTCTCCCAGGCTGAGGCCTAGACTCTGTGGAGGTTTGCCGGTTTCACTAGTGCTTCTAATGGACTCTGTCTTTGCCAAGATCTTGTCTAAAATATTTGGGTAGAGGTAGAACATTGGGAGCTAGCTGGATAGCTCATTGAATTGGAACACTTGGTTGTGTAGCCAGGAGTGAGGAGCCTGATTTACCGCTATGGCTTGCAGAAGAACCAGCCTATGTAGCTTTGGCCAAGCTGCACAGTCCCAAGGTATTCCCAGAAGAAGGGAATGGTAAACCATTTCTGAGTACAGTGGTGCCCCGCATGATGACGATAATGCATTCCGTTAAAATCGCTGTACAGTGAAATCGTCATCATGCGAAAATAAAAACCCCATTGGAATGCATTGAAAACTGGTTAATGCATTCCAATGGGGGAAATACCTGCTTGTGCAATGAATATCCTCCATAGGGTGGCCATTTTGTGATCCCCGTCTTGCAGAAATAGGTTCGGAAAACAGCGGGGAGCCATTTTGTGAACCGCCAATCAGCTGTTTTAAATCGTCTTGCGAACAATCAGTTCGCGAAGCAGGGACCTAATCGTTGTTAAACGAAAAAACACCATAGGAAACATCGTTTTGCAATCACTATAGTGATCGCAAAAATGGCATTGTCAAGTGATTTTGTCATTTAACGGGGTAAGCATCTAGCGGGGCACCACTGTATTCTCCATTTGGCAAACTCTGAAAAAGGGTCACAGTGGCAGAATTGACAGTTCATAATTAACCAACACTGGGAGCCTCATAAGCATCTTGATTAGGTAGTACCACTTGTATATTCCTGTTTATGTGAAGACATCTTCTCCCTTTAATTTAATGAATTTATATCTTATTCCTCAGCTAAAAAAAGATACCTATAGTGGTTTACAAAAATCTGATTCCTTAGTCACTTTTCTGATGCCTTAGTTACGTATTAATTTATAGCATTCGGCCAATGGCCATTGTAGTAAGTCATACCACATAATGGTGGGCAGAGCCGAGGCAGAAGTAGATATTTTTTCTTGCACCCAAAAACTTTCTCTCTCTCTCTCTCCCCCCCACACACATACTGTCTCTCACACACATACACCCATGGTTTAGCTGACCCTGAGATGAGGCAACACTTCACTTGCCTTAATGAATGAACCACCACTATATTTATCACTGTTGTGCCCAACACACACCCCAATATGCTATGCAGTGCAATATATTAAATTATTTTAAATTTATTTTTAAAACATTTTAAAAACCAGTGTTATACAGCAAGGCCACAAAGAGTAATACAGTTTCAAGTGCTCACCAGAAGCTGAAGAGAGTGGAGCCAGCTTGGCTTCCCTCAGCAGGGAGGTCCACACATGAGGTACTGATATAGAGAATGTCATGTCTCGTGAAATGACAAACTGGCCTCTCAAGGTGGTGGAATCTGCGATAGGACCTCTGCAAAGAGCTCATATTCTGACCAGGCTCCTGCAGGAGGAGAGAGGCTTTCAGATATCCTGGTCTCAAGCTGTTTTGAACTTTATAGATCAAAACCAGTACTTTGGCTTGAGCACAGAAATAAATTAGAACCCAAGTCAATGAGTTCCTCCATGGTGATATATGGTATGTGTGAATCACATGGGAAACAATCCTGTCACCACCACATTTCACACTCTCTGCAGCTTCCAAACATTTAGAGAAGGGATGATGGCAGTTCATTACTCTGTTTGGGTATCTTCTCTGATGCCCTCAGAGCACAATGGGTATTCAATTTTCCATCATCAGTGCTGTTATAATCACAGTTCTTTTTGTTCCAGGATATTTCATTTTGATGGTCATTCAGGGGGGACCTCTGGATCCTGTCTGTTATGTGTAATCAATTTCTCTCAGGAGTACAGAAGTGAAGAACAGCTGTGCTTAACTCTCAGGATGGTGAAGGAGAGCTTTTGATCCATAATGTGTGGATAGTAGTGTAAGCATTTCCTGTGACCGGCTGCACACAATGAAGGGTTGACTGGAAGAGCAGTTTTTATTGCATGAAACATAGCTTGGATTGTCAGGACCAAATTGTTTCCCAACGGAGGTTAGTACACTTTCCTTGATGTGGATTATTCTTTTCTTTACGGAATGTTTGAAAACTTGGCTTTCCCTTTTCTTTGGGTGATTTATTTACTGATTTGTTGAAAGCTGCACGCTTCATTTTAAGGGTTTTGTTTATGGTGATGCCTTTGTGTATATTGCTGTCCAGGAAGGAGACACCGGCAAAGCAGGACAGGGCGAGTTTGTCCAGGAAAAAAGAAAAAAAGAGGATATCACATTAGTGAGAAGTTAATGGTTACACCTGTGGATGAGAAAGACCTGTAATTGGACAATGTTTATGTTCCAGATCATTAGTCAGAGGGGGACTATTTTGTGATCAAGGAGAAGGATCAGTTAAGATAACCGAGTAGGATTTCACTCTGAATTTTTTACGCAAACCAAGTTACTTTATAAGAATTGTCATGTTTATTCTATGTTACTAGCCATGACAAGCCTCTGTAACATTTCTCTGGAATTCCACATTGTCAGATATTTAAAGCAGGGGTATGGGAACTTTTATCTGCTATGAGGTTCATATTTTCTCCAGGCAAATTGGTTGAGGACCACATACTGCTACATGGGAAAGGCCACAGCTGGTGGTGAGGGGGAGCTATCCACTTTTTCTTTTGATCAGGCATCCTTCAGTCTTGAGAGATTATGGTAACATGCTCTGTATGGAGGACTTGGAACAGCATCTAGTATGGCTGAGAAGGCCAATTTGAAAGTGACAATCACTTCCACACTGAAGACAAATACAATCTGTCCCCTGTCCAGCTCCCTGATTTGGCTGGTTTCGGGACTGCCTCTTTGCCTCAGCCTGCTGGACAAGGGTGTCTTCAAATTGGGAGAGGCCATGATGCAAAGCCTGCCTCCAGGCTGAATGCTCAGATGTCAAGGTTTCCCATCTGTTGAGGTCCATTCCTAAGGCCTTCAGATCCAGCTTCCAGATATCCTTGTATTGCAGCTGTAGTCTCCCTCTGGGGCGATTTCTCTGCACTAATTCTCCATACAGGAGATCTTTTGGAATCTGACCATCAGCCATTGTCATGACATGTCCAAGCCAATGTAGACATCGCTGTTTCAGTAATGTATACATGCTAAAAATTCCAGCTTGTTCTCTATTTGGAGCTTTGTCCTGCCAGGTGATGCCAAAAATGTGTTGGAGACAGCGCATATGGAACATGTTCAGCTTCCTTTCCTGCCGTGCACAAAGTTTCCAGGACTCACTGCAGTACAGGATTGTATTCAGGACACAGGCTGTACAGACCTGGATCTTGATACATGCCATCAGCTTCTTATTAAGCCACACTCTCTTTGTGAGTCTAGAGAACGTGGTAGCTGCTTTGCCAATGCGTTTATCCAGCTCGACATCTAGGGAGAGAGTGTCAGAGATCATTGAGCCAAAGTACACAAAGTCATGAACAACCTCCAATTCTTGCATGGAGATAGTAATAGCGGGAGGTGAGTCCACACCCTGGCCCATGACTTGTGTTTTCTTCAGGCTGATTGTTAATCCAAAATTTTTGGCAGGCCTTGCTAAAGTGATTCATGAATTGTTGGAGGTCTTCAGCAGAGTGGGCAACAACAGCAGCAGCATCGGCAAAGAGGAAGTCCCGCATGCATTTCAGTTGGATTTTGGTCTTCGCTCTCAATCTAAAGACATTAAAGAGCTTTCCATCTGATCTAGTCCAGAGATAAACATCTTCTGTTGCAGTTCCAAAGACGTGCTTCAGCATGACAGCAAAAAATATCCCAAACAAGGTCGGCGCGAGGACACAGCCCTGTTTCACTCTGCTTCAGATGTCAAAGGGATCTGATGTTGAGCCATCAAAAACTACAGTGCCCTTCATAAAAGGACCTGATGATGTTAAGGAGTTGAGGTGGACATCCAACCTTTTCTTTTATAGGCATGCATACATGTAATTTGATGCCTTTATGGAAAAAGGGGGAGGGACATTATTGTGTGAAAAACTGAGCAGTAGAATCACACCCACATTGAAAAAATGAACTTCTTATCCCCTTTCTCTTCTTCCAGTGACTTCTATGTGGAAAGTAGTGGTGTGTTGAGGAATCTGAAACTGCATGAGCTTTTCATGACAGTCTCTGTAATCATCACCCCTTAGAAAGTATGAAAACAAAACAAAACAAGCTACTAGCTTAGTCCATATTTACAAATGAGGAGCCTATCTTTTGTAAATTCTCCCAACTCCTGCTTCAGTGTTTGAATCATTTTTGAGGTGTGCAGGAAAGTTGGGAGGTGGAGTGAGGAGACATGGTGGGGAGGGAATCAGACTATGGAGGTATTCTAAGGACAAGCTGTCTAAGCCAATGGTTCCCAACCTTGGGTAACCTGGGTATTCTTGGACTGCACCTCCCAGAAACCCCAGCCAGCGCAGCTTGCAGTGAAGACTTCTGGAGATTGCAGTCAAAGAACACCTGCATTACCTAAGGTTGGGAACAATGCTCTAAGCATCAATAATGCACATTGACCAAAATAATATTTTCCACCTACATCACACAACTTAATTTCGTCTCTACAGCAGTTGCACAATGGCTGAGCGGCATGTGATCTCCTCTGCTGGCTCACCGCACAACCAGTCATGCTTGGGACACATGACTGATTGCACAATTGCATGGCACAATTCCTTGTTGCTGGGTGTAACCTCTGACACGTTTACACTAGCATAATTTTATGTCATGCTGGCCCAAATGGGATACTGGCCATAGTGTCTGTCTATGTGTGGGTGAGACAAAAGGATGAGGGAAATACAAGTAAAATAACGTCAGCCAGAAGATGACTGAGTGGTGTGGGTTTTTTTTAAAAAATAAGGCATTATTATATAATGTCCATATCACCATTTTTTTAACATGAACTGACAGTTTTGACAAATAGGGTGACCTTCAGCTGATTCTGCTGGATTCAGAGAAGCAGGTGCTCTCACACAACTAAAATCTGCAGTATGGTTTTACTATTGTCTTGGAAAAAAAGAGGTGCACATTTAAAGGAAATCAATATTCCTAGAAAGTGGGCAAGATATAAATGATGTAATGCACGTGCCCAGTTTTAAGTTCTGAGCCATGCTAATGAGACCAAGGAACACAACCCTCCCTGCCAAGACTCATGGAGAATGCCTTGAGACATGAAAAGATGTTGAGATGGATGTCAGCAATTCACTTCACCTTCATTTCAATCATCTAAAGCTTTCATTGTTTTCTGACCTGCCAATGTCCTTTGTGTCTTGCAGTCCTTTGTTTTATCCCATTGGAGCTAAATATCAGCCTCAATATCAATGGGTAGAACTAGAAAAGACATCTGGGGGATTCACATTTCCATTTCCATTTTACAGCAGCTGCTTAAGGCTGCTAATAGGAGAGAAAACATCACCCAGAAATCAATAATTATGGAGGTGATCCATTCAGAGGACAATAAAAATAGATAGACCACACATGAACTGCAAAAACACACCTGATTAAAATAAATAAGCATTTGAAAATTGCAGTTGTGCTTTAATAAGTGTGAAAATACATGCAAAACCATGTATGTTATAAAAATTCAAACAGGGAACATGGATAGATACATGGGTGCATTAAAAATCTGTAAAAATGTCCATGTGGAGAAAAAGAGAGAACTCTTGTAATGTAATTCAGAAATAGAAAAGAATGAGAATTCTGGTGTAAAATTAAGAAATTCAACAATGCTTAATAGATTGTTTTTATCCCTATCTATGACTTTTCTTTTTCTTTCTTTCTTTCTTTCTTTCTTTCTTTCTTTCTTTCTTTCTTTCTTTCTTTCTTTCTTTCTTTCTTTCTTTCTTTCTTTCTTTCTTTCTTTCTTTCCTTCCTTCCTTCCTTCCTTCCTTCCTTCCTTCCTTCCTTCCTTCCTTCCTTCCTTCCTTCCTTCCTTTTCTACTTTCATTCTTTTGCACCCACTTGTATAAAACCCAGAGTCTATCACCTGGAAATCCTACCAGTGCAAAGCGTGGTTTTCACATACATCTGCAAGAGTACTGAAACGGGGGGAAAACAAAACAGAACACCAAGTGACAATTTCCAGTGTCTAACTGCAGAGGTTTATTTGAGACAAGGTTGATTAGAGAGAGTTGCTGCAGAGGTGCTTTTGCAGTGGAGATAAAAACCAAGCCCTTGGCTCATTCCTTCCGCACTCCTGTGCAAGAAGCAATCACTCTTGTCCACTGGAGACAGTCCTTTTGGATTTAAAACAATGTTGCTGAATGCTGGGTCAGTCAAAAGGAAAATATCATCCATCCAGGACTGGATGAGCTTGCTGATCTGGCCTGCATTACATAGACCTGGTTGGATGAAACTGGGGAAGTTAGTCTCTCCCCGCATCACCCACCCATATTCTCTGTGCTGCAGCAGGCTAGAATGAGGTGTGGGTGCATTGCAGAGAGATGGATTTGCAGTAGTCTACTGTGATTCTGTTCCTTTCACCAGGTGATCTGTCCCAGAGTTTGCTAAGTTTAAGTGTACATGCCTGAAAATCAGTGCCCAGGACATGTTACAGATTCTGTTGGGGTACAGCCCATGATACTGATCAACAGTCTCGCTTGTTGAGCTGGCTGAGTTGGTCTTGGCAGTGACATTGGAGTCATCTCAGCTTGTGGTGCTGGGGGATTTCAACCTCTGTGCCAAAACCATCTCAGCACTTCCTGTACCCCATAACAACCATGGGTTTGTCGCAGGTGGTGTCTGGCCCCCTTCATCTTGCAGGGCACATTCTGGACCTTGTCTTTCATGCTGGTCAAGTTATTGGTAAACTGGGTATGGATGAATTTTCTGTAGTTCTGATGTCATGGTCAGATTACTACCTGGTGGAGTTTAGACTTCCCCGAACTCAGAGGGGTAGGGGACTTATTTGAAAACTCAATCCAGACAAGATTAAAAGGCAGATGAGGGAATGGGATCCAGCCACTGCTGGATGGGGTTATATTCCCACTGGAAACTCAGGTCCACAGCTTGGGTGTAGTCCTGGTGTTATCCCTGTGCATGTATCCCTAGTTAAAACTGGTGCACCAGTTGTACTCATTCCTTGAGGTCTCTGATTTGGTAACAGTGAGCCATGCCTTATTAGCAATGCGCTTGGACGACTGTAATACACTCTGTGTGGGGCTGCCTTTGAAGACAGCTTGGAAATTTCATCCAGTTCAAAATGCAGCGGTTAGACTGCTGATTTGGGCCAATTACAGGGAACATAGTATGTAACTCCCCTACAACAGCTTCACTGGCTTCCAATCCGTTTCTGGGCACAATTCAAAGTGTTGGTTATAACTTAGAAAGCCCTAAATGGTGTGGTTCCAGGCTATCTGGAGGACTGTACCTCCCAATATGAGTCTTCCTGGCCTCTAAGATCTTCAGAGGAAGCTCACCTCTCAGTCCCACAGCCAACACAGGGACATCTGATGGAGGGCCTTCTATGTGTCTTCCTTCAGGATGTGTAAGGCTCTCCCTTAGGAAGTTAGATTGGCCCACTCTCTTTTATATCTTTGCCAACAGTTAAAAACCTGTTTCTTTAGGTAGGTTTTTAATAACGACGCCCTTATTGAATATTAGGCATATGCTCTTTTTTCAGTGTGTTTATAAAGTTTTTGAATGTTTAGATAAGTTTTAAAATTATTATTATGCATTTATCTGATCTCTGTGTAATTTATTGTGGTTTTTAGCCTAACTTGTTTTAATCATTGTGAGCTGCCTTCAGTCTCCTTGCTGGGAGAAAGGTGACCGAGAAGCAAAACAAAACAAATAGATAAAAATGACAACGACTCAGATAGGACTCTCGCACTCAGTGTTGACTGGCATGGAGAGAAAGTCATGAATGTGACTCATACACAATGACTGAGTGCTCTTCTTTCACTCCACTGCTGTTGTTTCCTGGTAAGAAAGAAGGCTCCAGACTGTGCAGAGGATGGGAAGGAAGACATTTTGGGCATCTAAGTGTCTAGTTTTTGGTCGTCCCCTCAACCGACACAACATCTGGCCCTAAATGTATTGGCCAGTGCCAGCCCCAGTAGTCAGGATGGATGAACAGTGGGTTTTGTGGGTTTTGACACGTCCCAAACGGCTAATTAAGTATGTAAGTTAGTTTGAGTTTACAGACTTTCCCACCACCCCTATAATTTAAACCCATAATTTTTTCTACCCACAGATGATTCACTTTTAAAAAGAAAAACATGGTTTCCTTATACACTTGGATTAGGAAAGCACCCACAAGAGGCAGATTGACAATGTATGTTATGTCTCATTCGCTTTCTCCCTCTCCCTCTCTCTCACACACATACAGATTTTAATTTTTTTTTTCATATTCTGTTCTGTCTTTTATATCCTCCCCTCAGCAAATATGTTTTCCCCCTCAAATCTGAGTGCAAATTTAACCTCAGTGGCAAGAGAATGGCTGACAAACAGAACTCTACTCTTGTTATTCCAGATTGCACCTTGGGTGTAACAAAGGTGGAACCATTGCCTAGCTGCTGGGTATAGCTAAAGATGTTCCATATTAACCTGGGCTTCTTGTACATATATGCAGAATGTCTCTTCTACACAGCATTGCCTCATCTTTCATAATGCAGGGCTTCTCAACAGAGTGTTTGCTTTCTACCCCTTGGCATCAAGTAAGTGCAGAGTACATTTATCTCTGTGTGTATGCTTATCTTTTAAAACCTACTTTACTTCAAGAAATCAGCCTTGTTTGAAGAAATGTTGAAAAAAATCTTTTTAAAATTGAGTTTCTCTAGTGGATAGTTGTTGTTTTTCAGCGGTGGTAATGAGCTAATTGAAAGTTTTGCACCAAGAAGCTCTAGCTGCCTGAATGTCCTCCTGGTGCAATGTGATATTAACTCCCTCTTGCTTTTAGAATGTAAAAAAGGAGGGGACAATCATGGGCTAAAGCACTGGATGGACTGCAATAAGGCAAACGTCATGTGGATGACAGGGAAAAAATCACTGGTAATATCAGTGCAGAATGTGGTAGTTTAAAAAATACAGATGCTCCATGTGGAAGAGCTCTGAGTGAAGTTTGCTTTGCTACATCCTGACCTTGCACACTTGTTTTCTGAGTGCTTGTGCTAGTATGTGTATCTTCTACATATAAGCCACAAAAATCTTGAAGTAGGCTTTCATCTGATGCCCCCCCTCCATTTTCATCTTTGATATTTAGGTGGAAAAGACACATATAGGAAATGGAAAGCATCAAGAGTATCAGCATCAGGTGAATGGCTGAAATGATCTTTAGTTGTAGTGATTCTGGGTATCCTTTACATTTGCTCTGAATTCTGTGTGTTTTAATAACTATCCTTCAGCTTATATCTCACATGTGCTACCTGATGTCTAAGCTGGTGCATTTGGCCTGCCCATTTCTTCTTCTTTTAAATATAATTTTTATGTTTATTTATATACATAAAAAATAAAACAACTGAAAAAATTCTATATATACATGTATTGTGCTCCCCTTCACCAGGACCAATGGAAATAAACTATTCCTTCCTTTTACAGAGCCCCACCCCCTTCCAAAAATAAATGACTCTTGCAAAGGTACACAATCCTTCCCTATTGTAAAAGCAAAGTTCATAAATTCTCCCCATATATCTCCATACTCATTCTTATTTCACATTCCTCTTCTTATTCTAATTTGCAATTAAATTCATCATCAATAGCTATATTCCACATTTCTTTACACCATTCATTTACTCAACCTTTCATTTCTTTATTATTAATTTAGCTGTTGTTATTAAATTTATAATCAGCTCTTTCACTGTTGACTTTCATTGTTTCTTTTGAAATATCAGTAAAAATTGCTATTTTAGCACATATTCTTAAATTTAAATTTAATATTTCACTTTTTTCTTTAAAAAGCAACTTCTAGAATTTAATTATATATTCACATCCCCACCACATGTGGAAGTAAGTTCCAACTTCTTGCTCACATCTCCATCATATTTTAGAGTATTTTTAATCCATATAATTTAGTTTCACTGTTGTTAAGTACCATCTCCAAATGAATTTATTAACAAAAATCTTTTATTCTTACAGACATACATTTTTTAAAAAAATCCACAAATTCTTCAGTTTCTCAGTACTTATTTCTTCTCCCAAATCTGTTTCCCAGACCATCTTTAAAACCTTTTGCTGATCCTCTATTTTTGTTAATATTTTGTAAATTTTACTTATCATCTCCTTCATTATTTTGCTCATTTGCCCATTTTCCCCATTTCTTTAACAGCATTAACACTTGTTTATTTTGGCTATCAGGAAGAATAATAGGGGGAAACCTGATGTTTCAAGATAATGTCTTCTGAGGCTTTGGTGGTATTTACGTATGCAGACATGTTTCCAAAGAGATCCTATAAACATATTGGTTGGATATCATGGGTTGATCTGTGAGAAACCAACAGATGGCTTTTCTTGTCACAGAACTGAGATTGCAGGGCTTTGGAGACTCTTCCATCAATATCACCATCTCATAGTGCTGTGGAGATGATGCTGATTCTGGACTAAAATTTAGTGTTGGCTGAACAAGTTGGATGATTAGTGGAATCATTTGCAGCTACAAACACAGCCCAGAACTATGTTCCCCATCTGTGCGATGCTGAGGAAACTAATTGGAAGGCATAGTCCATTTTGAGTTTGGCCAGCATTACTATTCGCTATGCATGGTCAGGATCTTTCATATTGTTTCTTGATTATTGTGGATGTTCTCCTGAATGGGCAATTAACCACTACAGCTAGAATTAAATATCATGGAGAAAAAGAAATCCAAGCAGAGGATACAACTATCATCTAGCACTTTCTAACAAGAGACTTATACAGTACAGAAAAAAGCTTTGCAGCAGATAATACAATACTAAAACTATACCCGAGTACCTACTTCCCTACAGCTTCTTCAACATAAATTAGAATATTTATTATCTGTATAGTTCAGTTTCACAGGCATTATATACCATCTCCAAAAGAAAGTGACATTTCAAACTCTGCTTTTGTGTTTTAAAAATTGGAAGTCAAAACACACACACACAGACACACAGACACAGACACAGACACAGACACAGACACACACACACACACACACACACACACAGACACACACACGTGTGCTCAGGTCCTGAAGATCAACTGCAAAACAAAGCCACTTGAAAATTCTAGAAGGTGAGAGAAGCTCTTTCCAGAACACTCACACACTGTTCTTAAGGATTTTCGTCTTCTAATGATGGGTTATCTAAAGAGTATAATGATGGGCATTTGGGACTAGATTTAGCTGGATGGCGAGGCCACTGCCTTGAGGATAGGAGCCACACAAGGGGCTATCTGTGGATCTCCTGCCTGCAAGAGGAGGGGTTTGTATCCATTGTGTCAGCTTGCATTTGCCTCTTTGGTTCTGTCAATGATCCTGATTTTGTTATCTATGAAACTTTATGTGTATTAAAATAAAATAAAACTATTACATCATATTTATTAAATTTAGAATTTTTGTATTTTGCTAAAAAGATTTTCTGCTGGATTGAGGCCCCTTTTTAAATTAGAAAACTGGCATATAAATATGACTATAATACAAACCGAATTATAAAATTTGTAAACAAGGAAGGAAACTACTTAGTCCAATGCCTTTGGCCCCAGAAGATCTATGTTTGCAAGC
Source organism: Pogona vitticeps (assembly GCF_051106095.1). Lineage (NCBI taxonomy): Eukaryota > Metazoa > Chordata > Lepidosauria > Squamata > Agamidae > Pogona > Pogona vitticeps. The sequence goes on from NC_135783.1 coordinate 152,152,730, forward strand.
GGGGAGCTCGTAAAAGTAGCATTGAGAGTAGCATCCCAGTAATATGAACATATGACCAATAGAGGACCTTTTCTGTGTCTTAGGCATTGTTTTACATTTGAACTCTTGTTTCTTCTAGAAGCAGAACTAATGCACCAATAAATGTGCTTAAATAATCACGCAGATACAAATGGCAGCTTTCTGCTCGTTCATTCCTACAGTCTTGTCTCCAGCTGCTCTCCATCGCCTGACAACCCCAATTTGATCAGATAGCATTGCAGTGTTCAGAACAACCTCAAGCCTGATGAGAGCAAGAAACAAGTTTTTCTAAATGTTTCAAGTTAATGGGCTTTGGGAGAAGGAATACAGCTTGGGGGAGGCATGAGCCAAGGCAGTTTTCAGAAAGGTCTGCTGAACTGTGCTCAAGGTGGGTCCCAGATATGCAGATACTGATGTCTTCCATTTTAGACAACCTATCCTTCATCCAGCATAATCAAGCTCTAAAACTATGTATACTGCCATCATGAATCTTCTTCATTAAAAGATTATACCTTCATTAACTTTCTCTGAAGACCTTCTTTCCAGATCCCAGATGCCAGGAAGTGGGAAATCTATTATTTGACCCATCAGCCTCATGGTAAGATGGCAAGATGGATGCTTGTCAGGAGTTTGTGCAACGAATCAGAATAGACTGCAAAATGTGCTATAAAGGAAGTCCATCATGTGGATGATGTGGCTGCCCTCTATCAGAGCACTCAACCCTTTATCAGAAATCGTACAGCAAGATACTGATGATAGGGAATTAGGAAACTGATGGGAAAGATGGGATCTGGGAGGACTTTTAAGTGCTAAGAGTGCCATCCACGCCACGTTTTAGTGGGGCCAGAGAACTGCACCCCAGCATGGCAAGGGGAAGGAATGGGAGAAACACAACTCTAGGATGTCTCAAGACGAATAGAATTAGTGTATTTTTGGTAACACTTTGCAGAGGACTGTTAGGTCCTTCATTTGTAGCAGTTCCTGGAATTTCAAACAATGCTGTTGTGGAGCCGAGCCTCAAAAACTGTGCCTGTTGGGATTTAGAGGTTTTGTTGTGTTTGTGTTTAATGCATTTGCTGGCACAGCTTCAGCACTAGGGTGGCTGGAAGGAGATACACTTGGTAAATTTCTCCTATCCCCTGCTACCTATCTGATTTCTCTCGAACCAAATTTGCTAAAGCTCCAGTCGGTTCTCTAATCTCTGCTGGCTGGCAGACTGCAGGCCAAGAGAAAGACAAGTTTAAAACCCTGAAAATGCAGTGCATTTTATTTATTATGCTGTCTAAGATGTTTTCAACAAAGCAGACGGAGATAGTGCCCTGCCAAATTAGTGTCATGACTTTCCAAAGGTTTTGGTGAGTGAGCAAACTTCCAGTAAAAATACACGTTGCCGTTCAGACCTCTTGTGGGCAATCCACACCTCTCCTGGAGCCTCCTCTTATTATCTTGTGGTTTCTAATGGAAGGGGGGAAAACCCATCAATGAATGGCTTTGGACTTCTAGTAACTTTTCTGCAAAGTATATTAATAACAAATGGAGGGAGCTAAACATGCCAGCAGGCTTTGATTTCTCTCCCTCCCACACAGCCCACCAGCCCCTCGACCCCACCACGCCTGCCCTGCCCCTGGTTTTCCACTGCTGTAACAATAATGCAAACAAACATCAGTGAGAAAGCATGGTTTGATTAATGGGAAGGAATGGGAAGACCATTTGATGGCTGTACAAGAATAGAATTGAGGGAAGTGTTTGAAACAATGCCCCGTGAAGTTTGTTCCCTGGAACTGAAGTCCCTGAAGGCCACTGAAGCCTTCTCCACGCTAACAAGTTGCTTGCCCAACTCTGACATTTAAACTTGGCACACTCTCTTTACTTCTTAAACTTGTAAAAACTGACTTGCTTTGCTAAGGCATGAGCGTCCTTGGAGAGATAAGTCTACTATTTATTTATTTTTCTGTATCTCACATATTTTCATGTCTTCATTGGCCAAATGTTTGGAATCTTTCTTGGCCATAAGTTGCTCTTCTGAGATTTAGGGAGGAGTTGAGGCTATTTGTTTGTAGAGGGACCCGGGCTGGGTGTTTGGCTTTTTGAAGTAGGGCTAGGAAGTATTTCTGACTGAATCCCAAGAAAGCAGAACTATTGTCAGTCATGGCATATGGTGTTGTACTAGGTGGGTCAATGTTCTTTCTAGTTTCAAGGTAACATCTCAACTTCTCAGTAGCATGTTAACACAGGGCTTGGTTAGATGCCCAAATGAATTGGTCTAAATAGGGTCACTTAAGACTGGTAAGCCATTTGGTGTGATCCTTTGATCCACTTGTAAGGATCAGGTGGTTTCATGTCAGGAAATCACACCAAACTACAAGCAACCTTATTTGGCCCTACTCCCTTTAAAACGATTGAAAGCAAGCAAGCAAGCAAGCAAGAAAATAAAAAAAGACATCCTCCTCTTGTCTCTTCCTCCTTCTGGGAGGAAACTTTCAGTTGAAAAATTATAAAAGGCATAGTGCATAAGTGCTGCCCTACAAGGCTTTCTTTTTCTTTTTAAACAACTTTTGTTTCTTCTCTTTTCCTCCATGGAGGAACGGAGGAAGCTTTCTATTTCCCAATATTATTAAGTGGCTTAAGCTGCCTGCTTATGCCACTAAATAATATTGGGACATTGAAAGCTTAAGTCATTCGCTTTGATTCCGTCTCTGCAAGTGTATGTGCTGAAACTGAGCCAGTGTTATTTAAGGGGCATTCCCCCCTCAAGCCACCCTCTTCTTTTTCAGGCACCCACCCATCTGCCCTAGTTCTAGTGTGAGTCTTCTGGTCACCTTTGGGGCCAGATAGGAATTTTTGACCTTCATCCTGATTGGCCTTGGATGTTTTTTCCCCCCTATCCCACACTGGAACAGGGTGTTGGCATTTTTGGTGGAAATTCTGGTCACACTGGCTGGTAATGTGGAAAAAACTGGTATTTTCCTGTGAGTCCCACTGTAAGATCAGGTAAGCTAACAGTGTATCGGATCTCCCAGCACTGCGGATCATGCAATTACAGTGATTCGGGGGGGGGGGAGATGTGCTGGGCCACTTCCTTAAGTCTTTAAGACCACGAGAACCTGGGGCTGGGGACGCACCTAATCTTTTGATTAAGGGGTATTTGGATACCTCTGTGATTTACCTGTTTCCGCACTACAGCAGGCCCCCCTTTGCCAAAGGATGGCTAATTTGAATTTTCAATCAATAAAGTGTGGCCTGTGTTTTAACCCATATTATCTGTCTCGCGTCTTTATTCCGGGCTGTTTTTTTCTGCTGTTGAAAGGACAACAGCAGCCACACTGAAGGCCTTCTCTCACATCCTCAGCAAAAGAGTCTCCAAAATTGGCAAACAGAAAAGGAAGGCCTCTTGTAGATTTCAAAACTCAGTCAGGCTTATATGAAAGAACAGGGTCTTGGAGATAGTTGAGAGCAGTTTCCACCCAAAGAATGATCTCTGAGGAGATTGCTGCAGGCTGACGGAGTCCATCTCAGCAGAGCTCAATGATCTCTGTATCCCAGTGAGCAAGGAGGGAAAGCTTAAACTTCCCTATATATGCCTCTGTGTTTGTGTGAGCGCGCACACACACACACATGCAGCTGGCACAACTACCACTCAGTACTGGAGACTATCCTTTGAGCGGGAAATCTTCTGCATCTCTGCTTGAGAAGTTTGCAGTGCAATTCAACATCCAGCATCTTGAGTTTAAGGATTACTGTAGAGATGGCCCTTACACCACAGCTCACGCTTTACATACAGGTGGTCCAGGTTTCAGTCCCAATCATCTCTAATTATAATTAATAGATAGAGCATGATGGAGAACGGTTGTCTCTTCTGGCAGACCAGGAGATCTTCAGCCACTCAGAGAGGAAAGTGCTATGCTAGATGGACAAATAATCTGAGTTTGTATAAAAAATGTCTCTGTGGATTTGATGAACCAATGGTCTATCTTATGCTCATGATAGGATCATGGGAAAGGGCCTTCTTGGCTTTTGATAACCGTTTGATGAACACTCATCTGTAACCGTCTTGCCTGACACCTGCTTAGATGCCATTTGGGCACAAAGGGCAAATCATTTGATTCTCTTGGGTATTTAAATAGTAAGGGATGTTTCCCTTCCAGTGCTTGTTTCTCAAATTTTATTTTGGATTGGATTGCCACTGTTGTCTTCTTGGATTCGTTTTTAGCCCCAAGGGCTCTGATTGTCCTTTTGTTTGCTGCACTGAGAAAACATTCCTAAGGATGCATCCTAGATACCTAAAACAAATAAATCACCTGCTACAAGGTAGGTTTATGCACACATGAGCTCCAGATATGCCTGAGTACTGAATCCGGGAAGCTGACAGCATAGAAGGAAGGATGCTTCTTATACAACACCCCATGCCACTTAAAGCACCCTCTGAGTGGTTTACAATTTTAACTACATATTTTCACCCACCATCCCTTTGAGCTGAGTAGTCAATTTACTGACCTCTGAAGGATGGAAGGCTGAGTCAACCTCGAGCCAGTTACCAGAGCCCAATGATGAGCAGAGTCATCACTGCAGTACTGCAGTTAAACCACTGTGCAATGGTGCTCTCTCTCTCTCTCTCTCTCTCTCTGTGTGTGTGTGTGTGTGTGTATGTGTGTTTGTGTGTGTGTGTGTTTCCACTTAGGACCCAGATTGACTTATACTGCAGTACATGGTGGTGCCATTTAAGGTGCTGGCAGTGGCATTCATGGGTGTATATTATGCTAGTGGTAAATATTAAAATGTATGAGGACATATTTACATGCACTGCCTGACCATGTGCCAAGCCATCCTACCAATTATTCAGTATTATTTATTTTTCTTCTGAGAGACAGAGTTCTTCACCCACAGTTCCAAAATGTGAAGGTAAAAAGAACATTCAAAAGGATATTTTTTTAAAAGTAAACCTAAAAAAACACACCCCCAAACACAACAATCCAACTATATAAGCTCTGTCCCTGTGTTGCTGGAAGGCTTTGAAACAGACATTTTTACCACCAACCAAGAAAGTCTCTGAAATCTATTAATATTTCTGGCACCACCTTTAACAAACAAGGCCACTGGTTTCAGTTACCAGGAAGCATTTTGGATTGTGCAGCAAAAATGTCAGAAAATGGCATACAAACATGATTCACTTCACTGAGAACCTTGAGAAAGCCTATTTTTGTGTGTGTGTGTGTGTGTGTGTGTGTGTGTGTGTGTGTGTGTGTGTGTGTGTGTGTGTGTGTGTGTGTGTGTGTGTGTGTGTGTGTGTGTGTACACAGATGCAAACATGGTTGAGCTCTGAAAAAGAATAATATGCTATTGTAATGCTATCAGCTGATCACATTCAATTAAAAAAATCTGTTTAATTTGTATCTCCAGATGCCAGAGAAGAAATCCATGGAGTGTCTGCAGCCTTGAGTGATGATGACCGAAAAGAGTAAGAAAATGCACAGAAAATATGGGGCCCTTCCTGCCAAAACATACTTATGGAAAGAAGGAGCCTTTCGTGAATATTGTAACTGATTGCCGTAGTGTGGAAGAAGGCCTTCACGTGTGATCTGATTACAAGGCTCTCTATGGAAATGGTGAAGTCCGTCACTTGGAGGTCCTATTTCAGGGAGGAAAGCATTTTTAAAGTCATATTACCATGTTAGTTGTGGAATCTTAGGAGCTGAAGGCCCCCCAAGAGTAATTTTTCAGACTGTGGCCTGTCTTGTTGCATCCAAAGTCTTGATTTGTAAAATAATAATAATAGTTTGAAGTTTATTATTATATGGTCATAGACCCAAAAATACAAAAATAAGCACATTATATAAAATATACAGAATAAGTAAGTTGTTAAAACATATTAGCAGTATAAAACATGAGTCTTGTAGTTGTCTCATTATAACATTTTGCGAATCCTTAAAACTGTGAATAAAAACTTCGCCACCGACTGTGTTATTAATTGGTTCTCTCCGGACAGCAAAAACTTCAGGTAGTCTGTGGGACGTGTACTAGTACATTTATACAGAAATAATAATAATAATAATTTTGACTCCTTCCCAAACCAATTAAATAAAACATTTATCCAATTACTTGTCCCAATAGACTGTACAAGGTAGCCAGATGTCAAGGGAGGAAATGAAAGGGAGAAGCATGAATAAAATGAAACTTGGTTTTCAAAAATCTGACCTCATCTGTAGCACAGATGAGGTCATAAAAGTGTTGTGATGACGTGGTACTTGGCATACCAAGGTTTACTTTTAAAGCCCCTTTGCTCATGGACATCCTGTGGAGAAGCGGGGGCTCAGAGTGAGATTATAGAGTAACCCCATGCAGTTGTAGACTAAGCTGGGTCCGTGAGCCAAGTCATGAACAGAGGACTCCACCAACCCATACAGGTTATGATTTCATGTCTGTAAGGTTGTAGTACTCACAGCGAGACTGTCCCCCTGCTTGTCATCACAGCAAGTAGAGATTCATTAGCACGGTTGCTGAAATTTCAGTCTTCCAATCCTAGGAGTGGCATGGGAGGCTAGGAGGCTGCTTTTTCTGCTACTACTATTGGACACTTCTTTGGTTTCAAGCATTTGCAGAAGTGATGCATGACCTTTCAATCTACCCACCCGCACAAGGCCTACAGGTAGGTTTGCCAGACGTCAGGCAAAAGGAGGACATGTCCTCCCTTTTAGCCTAATGTCCTCCATCAAGCAGGCAAAGATAAAAACCTTTATAATGTCAGGCTTTTGTATATTTTATGTTATAATTCTGGATGGGAGGGGGAAAGATGGAAGGACCTCCTCCCCCTGTCTTTTCCTCCCTCCACCCGCCCGCCCGCCCCCCATTACCTGCTGCTGGCGCTGGAGCTCGGCCCTTGCCCCCTCCCACCATGGTGGCGGCTGCTCAGCGATCTGCCATGCCCGCCCAACCCACGTGAAGCCCAGAAAGGCAGCACGAGAGGAGTGCCGCCTGCCAAGCCAGGAAGGAGCAAGCATCAATGGGAAGGCGAGCGCCCAGACTGTGTGTGTTCAAAGTCCCTTTTGGGGACTCCAACTGCCAAATTCCCCAGCCTTGAATTTATGACCCTTGGGAGAATGGAGGCTGCCTCATTCAATTTTGCCTGGTGCCGCTTTCCCCCTGCCTGCGCCAGAACCTTCTTTGGTGTCCAGGTTAGCAAGGTTGCCTCTGAGCCTGTGCAGAGTGTGAGTGGCCAGGGGATCCTGCAGCTGGGCCAGGGTAGGTTCGGGTACAATTGGCTGTTTAAATAATGTTTTTTGGTAATTTGGAAAAAAGCCTCAATTGAATTTATTTTTATTTTTTAACATGACTGTTTCTTGGTCAGTTCACTAAGAGACATTAATTGGCAGCTATTGTAATAAAATTGTATTGATTGAGGGTTTAATCCGGAACAAATCAAATGAAACATTCAATACGTCCTCCTCTGTCCTCTTTTTTGTCTTTCTGTGTCCTCCTTTTGGTACCCATGTATCTGGCAACCCTACCTACAGGTGCATCAGGTCAGATCACCTCAGGTAATTCGTCATTATTATCTGTAATCGTATCTTCAGGACATGGCTTCCAGACAGTGGGCCATCGCCCTTGAGCCTCCAGCGTATTGGCTCAGCTCAGGCATCATGTTGAAGCACAGGTTTTTCTTGTAATTAAAAACTCAAAATCTCTCTTATGAACACTCTAATCCTTAGCTTCAGTGTCCCCAGCTTATGGAGCAAGAGTTATAACAGAGTTAACAACAAGAGCAATTGTTAAATATGGGTTAAATATGGGTCAACACAGATATTACACTAAATGATAGTTACTCTAAGCTAGAGAGGGGAATAACCTGTGGAGGTGTCTTGGCATGCTTCATCCTCGGAGGCTAGTGTGACAGAAGCACCTCTCTCTCTCTCTGATCATGGATAAAATGATGATGTTAGAGCTTCCATTCCTGGCTTTATGCCTCCTCCTCTGCTGGGTATGATATTATCCATTGTCTAGCCACAGGAGACTAGGCTGGCCCCATCTTTGCTGGCCTTCCGCAAGAAGGCAAAGACCTTTCCCTTCAGGCAAGCTTTCCCTGAGTGACTAGCTGCTTGAATGGGGTTTTTAAATGGATTGTTGTACCTTACTGGTTTGAATATGTTTTCAGGATGCTTATACTTTTTATTATGGTATTTGTTTGATGCTCTTCAGTATTTGTACACTCACTATTGTTAGCTTTTCATGATGTAAGTCCCCAATGCATCCATTTGAAGGAGAAAGGAGGAGTAAAACTATTTAAAAAAATAATAATAAATAAGTAAAATCTTAGCTTGTGTTTGTAATCGCTGGTGATCAATGGTTCACTTCCCCTTCCCATTCTTTGTATTGAGAAGAGTGAAGCTGGGTAAAGGAGTTGCACTCCCCATATTGAAGTAGGATCTGCTGATGACCAGGGGGTGTGCCTGTATTGCTGACATCAGGAGCCTAACCACGCTCAGTGATATCATCTGGCATGCAGAGGTCTGCAAGCTGTGGCACAAACCATGCTTTGTCAGTCCAATACAAACCACAGTATCTGATTTTGGCTTGTCAGCCAATTGCATATTATAGTGACTCAATTCACACATTGCGCTAAATCATAGTTAAGCTTCCCTAACCATGCTTAGCATGAGAATTGAATCGAACTGATGGATGGCTGAGTCATACAGTACATCAAGGAGAGATGACAACGAACAAAAAATCAAACAGACAGACAAAGAAAGAAAGAAAGAAAGAAAGAAAGAAAGAAAGAAAGAAACAAACAAACAAACAAACAAATAAATAAATAAATAAATAATTTTGAAACTTGAGTGCTGATCATTCAGCACTGAGCCAGCAGTTTACCCAGCTAACATTTAGTCCTTCTGCATCTGACAATGAAAACCTCTAGCCTGACAATGTTTGGAATAAATTGCTGGAATTGGTCCCAAGTTTTTCTGGACTGGGCTATATAACTGAGGACTTGTTACATCTTTTTCACGGCAGGTCAAAAACCGGGCAGTAGACTGAAAGGGGCGGCAGAGGCTATTTCCATATGCAATCCCACATTCCAGGGTTGAAAGCAGGTGATGTGTGAGGCTTTGCCTAAGACAGGAGCCATTAGGACTGCTCTAATCTTTTCTTTTTTAAAATGGTGGCTTTTATTCTCTCTGTCTCCCTTTCCCCCACCACCACCCCCACTTTGCTGTGACTATCAGGAATGAACTTTGACAGAGGTAGTGATAATGTGTCAGGTATTTACAGCCTGGGAAAAAGCCCTTCTCTTGTCAAGAGTTACTTTTCTTCCTCTGTGCACGATTAAAGAAGATATGCCAGGCCACAATTCAAGTCAAAAGCTTTCCAGCATCCCTTGAGAATCCTCTTGTGGTAGCCAAAGACAGAGCAAAGCTAGTGTACCCTCTAATGCTTGACAGATGAAAAGAGGAACACGTGGGTTGCGTTAAGGCATTAAATGGCTCTGAGTGTGGTAGCAAGGCAGAGAAGCCAGCTAGCTCTTTCCAGGGGGTCTGGCAACATGCCCACCCCACAGCGGACGTTTGAAATATTAATCTCAAAGCAGGCAATAGTCATCAATGCATAAATAAACTTATTTTTTTAAAAAATGTATGCCATAACCACATAGTACACTTCAGGGTACAGTTCCCTATAATTGTACAGGCTGGTTTCTGGGTATGCGTTGAATACTGAAGAATGTGTATTATGGTCACCATCAGGACTGTGCTAAATGAGGTCTAAGGTCACTTTGGCTTCAGAATTAATCATGTGGGGAGATGCTGTTTGGAGCTGTCCCCTCTTCTTTTCAAAGTACTCTTTTAGTGGACACCTTTTCTTTGTTTAATCTCCAATCAAGTGAACCCAGCCAATCAGATGTGGCTGTTTGCTGATGTCACTCATAGCCCACAAAGCCATTTATGCTGAGGACAAGAGTTCCTTTACAAGTCATGTGGAGCAATCCTGCCCAAACAGGGACCCTCAGGCCAACATTTCATAGGCTTGTTTTACTTAAAAAAATTTGCTGATTCCACCCGCTCCCCCAAATTCTGACAAGAAGTTTCTGGGCTCATGCTTTAGAATCAGTATGGATGAGCTCCCATTTATGGTCTCCCATGCTTTGCAGTGGCCACCTTTGACCAATTCACTGGACAAAGGTTCCACCACCATCAGACTCTTCTTTACAACACTGTGTGTGAGGAAATCTCACCAATATTCATTGGATGGAAGAAGATAAAATCACTTGATTTTCAGGGAGGGACAGGCAAATCAGCCTAGTTCTATTTAATGCCAGGTTTTGTATGGATCCTGTCCTTAGTTTCTTCTATCTAATTTCCACATTGGTCTGTAAATATTTAAAAAGTGCACAAAAATTCACATGCATTTTCGGGGGCAATCCCCAGCAATATATTCGTAATTTCTGTGCACCATTCCCTGATGCAAATGGAAAATACTTTTTGAGCTGAGAATGGCATTATACAATTCAAACACTTGTGCAATCCAGAAGATACAGTACCGTAATTTTGTCCCTATCTGAATGTTAACCTGGAAATTATGCATTAATTCATATTTTAATATAAATTGACTTTATTACATAAATAGAAACAATATAGCATGTATGAAAAGAAATGTGAATACTACTTTTTATTCAAGAATGAAGGAAAAATGAAACCCATCACCACCATCATGAATCCTGTCTGCACTGAAAAAGTAGATGACTCGCTATTGACTTCCTAGAAGGGAGAACTAGATAGAAAATGAATGCTACATGTTACCATCCTAATTAAGGGAGTGTTTGCCAAATACTTGCTATATCACCAAAATCATTAAAGGCTGCAAAACTGGCTCTGTCAATCTGTTTGTAGAAGTGGTTTCCAAAGGTGATGAGTAACAGGTCCAAAATGATGAATATATGCATGGAGCACTAATACAACTGTTTAGAAACAAATAGCGACAAGAGATAGCTTTCTTAAGCAAATAATTGGGATTGGAAAAAAACAGAGGGTTTTCCACACAGTTGAGTTTCTCAGATGCTACCTCATGCACTGGAAAAAAAGAGAGCTTTCTTATTTGGCACAGTGACATCACCAGTCAAATTTGGCTGTATGAAGTTGTCATATGCAGCAATAATTCCTCTCCACATTCTGTATTGGCTTGATGTGATGGTATTTAGATGAATCAGATTGGTAGTAGGGAACTTACCTTCATGTTTTAATGAAAAAAAGAAAAAGGAAGAATGAAGCTTTTAAAAAGCATTTTCATGTTCTATTGCTAATTTCCAAAAGAGGGCCTCTTAAACATAAATGATTTATGAAAAGAGATGCATAACATTTTGGGGTTTCGGGTTTTCTTCCTCTTTCATTTAACCTTTCTTTTAATTCTTTTCTGTCAAATCACCTCGGAAATATTTTATCCTATAGCATTGCAAAGGGGAATGGGAATTTTGAATCTGTAAAAGAGCTTGGATTGGCTGGAGCTCAGAGAGAGGAGTGCTCTGTCTTTGCTTCAGTAGCTCCATTGACAGTGTGCCAGCTCCTGGTGTCCTCCATCTTTGATTACACTTTCTGCCTGCATGCCTGCCACCATACCTTGACATGGATCCTTTACTTCTTTTGCTTTTTTTTCTTTTTGCTTTGGTTCCTTCCTTTTTTGGATAATTCATTCTTGGAAATCTGGTAGTTTTGGTGGAGATGGTGACTTTGTATCTTTTTGCTTTATTTATTTGCTTGCCTTTTTTTTGAGGGGGTCTCTGTGTGTGTTTTCATTGTTCTGTTTTCCTCTATATGTGTGTGTGGTGCTTTCCCGGTTTCATTTATTTTTTAAATTACCTTTTTGTTAATTTACTGTGTGTTTATTATGTTCAAGGTATAGGTTTCATTGTAGAGTGTTTGGGGGACCCTTCGGAAGTTATTCTCATTGGTTGGATTGTTGTCTCCTTTTGGACTTTCTTGATGCTTGCCTCTGCTTTTTTTTTTTTTTAGGTATTTTTTGCAGAATCTTTGCAGCTTCAGTCCTGGGCCCACTTGTATTCCCCAGCCCCGCCATAATGACACCATTTAGCCCAACAAATTTGACTACATAGTGATATCACAAAGCCAAAAATGAGTGAGAATTAAGCTTTCTGCTCACTTTGTGCCTGAAAGGAAGAAGTCAGTTATCCCAAACAATGGTGAGAAGTCCCAGCCAAGACTACAGAGAAAGTGAGCAAGACAGTAGGGGTTTGTCCAATATTTTATCACCCCTGCTTTTCAATCTCAGTATTTTTGTTATAGAATATTTGTTCGTATTCAATGCATTGTCATGACAAAATGTCACTGACTGCATTATTCACTTTCTTTAAGGAAACACCAAGCAAAATGTGGCAGGTTTTATCTGTAACATTTTGAAATACTAGGAATAAAGGTAAAAGAAAATGATGAGAATTATTTGATGATTATTAAAATGCACAGACATGAGGTAGTCACTTAATTCCTTTTCTTTTTTTACATGAAGAGAGCAAGAGTACTCAGCTTATTATGTTCCTCACCCATCAGCTTTTCAATTCTCTTGCATTCCGAGCACAAAATTCTTTACTGTATCGTCAGGCACAAAGTATTTTCTCAATATCAGGAAATCTGGCATGATTCCCAATATGTGGGAAAATTATGGACCTATATGAAGAGATGCCGGAGAAATGGCCTATTAATAAGCACCTTTCCCCCCTTGTGTCATCCTCAGGAGACTCTTTTATTTTTGTATATGTTTCATTTTGCTTTTGAAGAGTCACATGACATGTCTGCCTCCCCATGACCCTCACCAGACAAATTTAATCGTATTGATGCTTCAGGAAAATGTGAATCATGAATTTCTCTAAGTGCTTTTAAATGCTCCCCCCCCCCTTTTTTGGAACATTTGAAAAACTGAACAGGGGAATTTAGAGAGGACCAAGAATCATATCAACAAAAGTAATGATCCTCCCGGGTATTTACCATGGGAAATAGCTAAATGGAATTATTATTAATCTATTCTTGGTTACCCATGTGTGAAGCACTAATTCTATCAAAACAGGAAAACTAATGTTCCTTCTTACAACTGATGCAAGCCGAGCACTCCCCAAGGAATAGCCATTTGGCAGTGCTGCCACAGCTCTGTGGGTCCACCCCACCCCACCGTGTCTTTGGGAAGAACACTCCATAATGATACATCATCTTTCCAGGTGCAGTCTTAAGGGAATACATGGTAGCTTTTATCTTTTTACTGTCATGGGGCAGTGTGGAAAGCAAGTTAAACAAGCACATGTCACAAGTGAGCACCTGGAGGCACCTGGATGTTGGAGGGAATCCTTAGATGTTCTCCTCTATTTTTAAAACCTCCACAATGATCTGGTGAATTAGATCAGGCAGAGCTACACTGACAGGCCCAAGGTGACCCAGTGAGGGGGTTGGGTCGAGTCACCTGAGGTCTGGTCCAATGCTCTGCATGCTCATCCACCCTGGCAAATCCAGGCGCACCACCTGCAATATCAGAGGTTGTGGCTGGATGAGACTGAAAGAGCAATGCTTTTGATAAAGGGCAGGATCACTCTTCAGTGTTTGGGAAGAGGCAGAACTCAGGACTAGAGATGGGCACAAATCAGAAAAAAACAACAACACTGAATCGGGCTGGTTTGGGCATGAATCCCTCCTGGAAAAAAACAAAGCAGTTCACAGGCCTGGCTCCTGGAACGAAAGCCAGACCACTGTCTCTGAAGATAGTGGCAGCAGAGAAGGAAGAGGAGGTGGTGGCAGGAGCAGGCAGGGAGGCGACGGAGGCAATGGGAAGAGGGTGGGGCCGTCCATTTTGCCAAAACGAAGGGCCAGATGGAAAGAAGTTCAATGCTTCATTTCATTTCAGCAAAACAGAATGCATGAGCTATTTTTTTCCCTTCAATTTGTAGTTTGGTTCGTGTCCATCTCTACTCAGGAACGTTCCTGCCACCAAGAAGCCTGACATAGCTATTAGTATCTGTGCAGCTTTCCTATGATGTTCGATAAAGTCATGGCCTTCGTGAACGTCACGCACAAGTCTCTCCACTTTATGGCAGGTGTGAGTGCACAGGGTGCTTTCTTTGTTACCATGATCGTGATATTAAAAAAGATTCTATACAGGGCCAAGCTGCAGGTAGCATTTAAACCTCTGTCTCAGCTCTACTCTATTGCTTCAGCATAGTGGGACAGAAGGTGGACCCAATTCTTCCGCATGTTATAGAAGGCTCTAAGAATAAAAATCAGTTGAAAATCTTTTCATTCCAAACTTGTGCATGCATCTCACACTTTACAACCTAGTCAGCACACTCTTTCTATATGAGAAGTTGTCAACTGTCTTTCTATTTTGACATTGACCTGCATGAAAATGTCACCAGAGCTGTTTCTCTACACCTTTTGCCTCATAAATATGAAAAGCAGGACAGCCATTAAATTTTATGAAAGGAATTCATCTTTTGCGGTCTATCAGACATAACATTTAGTGCTTAGTTTTAAAGATTTAAAGAGTACAGCACTGGAGGGACCAAATCTACGATATAGCCTCACTAACATGGCTGTCTTGGTAATCACTGAGAATGTTTGAATGTTGTATCTTTTAAAAGGTAATATCACTAATATGCACATTAATGAAAAACTGTATGCCAGTTATCATCTCTACACGCTGGTTGACTTGAGGCTCTAATTAGGCCATTGCGTTTTAGTGTCCTTCATACTCAGTTTAAAAAGAAATAAATGTAGGCTTTATTAATACTTTGAAAACTACAGCCTGACATGAAAGCTCTTCTTAAGTACAAGGGGGAAAAGTTCAGTTTGAAAACACTTTTCACATTATTGTCAAAACTGTAAGGATTAGCAGTGGGTAAGGAGAAGAACTTAATTTAAAAATATAAACTTGGTACAAATATCTACTTCCTATTTCTGGAGCAGGTGAAGTTGAATATTGTTGATTTTTGTAGCTGGTTTGGTCATCAATGGTGGCCAGGTTGTTGAATGGAGTAAATAAATATCAACACATCATTTATTTTTATTTTATTTATTTATTTATTTTATATCCCACCTATCTAGTCGGTTGAGACCACTCTAGGCGGCCTACAACAAAAATACACAATATATTTAAAACCGATTTTTACATAACGGAGAACTTACAACAAAGTGGAACAGACAATAGGTGAGAGGAAAGGAAGGGGAGATCAGGAATTGGTTGGGGGGGAAGGCCTGCCGAAACATCCATGTTCTTAGTTGATCACCCCAATTCTGGCTGCTTTACACTGGTTACCTGTTTGTTTCCATGCCAGCTTCAAGGTGATGGTCTTAACCTATAAAACTCTAAATGGTTTGGGACCTCAACACCTGTCAGAACACCTTCTTCCAACTGGGTGTGCCCATCCTATATGAACATCCCAAGCAGGCTGGCTGAGGATGCTAACCCCAAGAGAGGCCTGGAGAAAGAAGGTCAGAAACTGGGCCTTCTCAGTGGTTGCTCCTCAGCTATGGAATGAACTGTCTCTGCAATTTCTCTGGCCCCTTGACTGGTGATTTTTTAAAAAAAATCACTTAAAACCTTGCTATTTAGGCAGGCATTCCAAACTATCATATTTGTGGACTCAGCTGAATTGGTTTAGTCTTAATTTGAATAATTTTGGCATTTCGAATGTTTTTATATAATTGTATTTTAATGCAATTTGATTTTATTGTTTTTGTATTTTATTATTTTCTTTTCTTTTCTTTTCTGTTGTTGTCAAATTGGTATCTTACGTTGTTGCATATTGTGTTGTAAACTTCCCAGAGTAACCCTAGGCCAGATGGGTTGTATAAAAATGAATGAATGAATGAATGAATGAATGAATGAATGAATGAATGAATGAATGAATGAATGAATGAATGAATGAAACTTCATTTGACATGTAAAAATGATAAGTGCTTGCAGCTATATTCCAAGAGCTTGCAAACATGACAACTGGAAAACATTAGCTTCTTCTAACAACTGTCAGAAATACACAACCAACATCTGGTTTTCTTCATATGTAAATGGACTGTGACCCAGTGGTTTGAGATGCAGGGCAGACAGTGATACGAATTTCCATGGACATTCCGTTAAGCAACATGATGGGATAAGAATGTGATAGAACATTACTGTTTCTAGCAGAGCCATGTTCCTTGAAGAGTTGTGATCCCTACCTATGCCATTGACAAAGGCTGTGCTTGACTATATAGCACTGGAGAAAGCTAACTCAGCACCTTAAACACTAACACATTATTATGGAATATTCCTTAAGGAATGACAGTCTATGTCATCAGATACGTGTTTTTCCTGAAGCAGAGTTTCACAGCTACCATTTTGGAAAATATGGCTCACGAGGTTGCTTGAAATTGCTGTCTTCCTCATCTATATCACAGAGTTATTATGAGAACCCAATGAATGAAGAAAAAAACAATTGAAAGTATAGCTATTATTTATAAGTTGATATCTGCACATACAAATTTGCAAGTATAAAAGCTCAAATTTATATCCTCTTCTGTCTTTTCAAACCAGGGACCTGGTGGCGCTGCGGGTTAAACCGCAGAAGCCTCTGTGCTGCAAGGTCAGAAGACCTGCAGTTGTAAGATCGAATCCATGTGATGGAGTGAGCCCCCGTCGCTTGTCCCAGCTCCTGCCAACCTATCGGTTCGAAAGCATGCAAAATGCAAAAATGCGAGTAGATAAATAGGTACCACCTCGGTAGAAAGGTAAATGGCATTCTGTGTCTACTCACGCTGGCCATGTGACCATGCAGGATTGTCTGCGAACAAACACTATTTCTATGGGTTGGAAATGGAGATGAGCACAGCTGCTTAGAGTCAGGCACGACTGGACAAATTGTCAAGGGGAACCTTTACCTTTACCTTTTTATCCTTTCAAAATTTTATTTAATTTTATTTTTGGTGATGCATTCCTGCTTTTCTGGCAAAGTCCAAATAGTCACCCTTATTATTAGTCCTCATCTTCCTAGTCAACTGAGCACAAGACAGACTCTCAGTTTCTTCCTCCCTCTTGCCTTTAGTCTTGCACTCCCCACTTTGGATCCTACAGATGTGGAAAGCCAAAAATAGTGGCTGGCTTGCATTTCAGTTGCCTGTGGTTTTTTTAAACTGATGGCTCTGTCCCTTTTGGCCATTCATTTACTCAAAATGGCCTGGGAAACCACTTGTACAGAGCTGGGCCAACTGCAGAAATAAACCTTGGGAAATGAACCCTCCCGTTCTGTCAGCAGCTTAGCTTCCAACACCCCCTACGCAGGCTAGTCAGCTTAGACTGTTCATTACATTAGAATCCACCTCTTGTGAGATGGAAGAGGAAAACAGAGGTGGAATGGTAAGGCCAGAATCACTTAAATCAGGCCCATTCCATTTTACTGACTGAGGCTAAGAACCAGTGGGCAGACTCTCATCCCTCATAAGGAAAAAGCCAGTAGGACCGGCAGCTGAACCTTTCTTCAGCTGTGGTGGTAAGACAGCATCTTCCACCACACCTGAAGGCAGCAGACTAGTTTATGGGTTGCAGGATGGGCCTGTGAGCAATGTCCTCTACTTCCTTGCTGCCATCTTGCAACAGCATCTGCCACCTCAGGTAAAATGAGCCTTTTTAATTAATGTTGTGTCCGTATCTCCAGCCTAAAAAAGAAGTATGATGGATACAGAAGTTGAATAGCATGTGGGTCTGTGGTGAGTTATGTACCCCAGGGATGTTTTCTTTATTACACACAAAAAAGATACGAGTACTTCCTTTCGGTCTTTAATGAGTTTCATTTGGTCATAACTCTTAAAATACTAAGTACAGTTCTTTTTAACGAACCAAAGCATTCAACAGCTCTCATCTTCATTAGGTTATGTTGCTCAGGACTCTTGTGTCATTTCAGATTGCTTACAGCAAAACTGTGTTGCTCTGATACACCTTCAGTTCTTACATTTGAAGTGAATTGCTTTCTGAGTGTGAGAAGATATTTTCTTGAAAATCCAGTATCCATTCGTGAAGAGTTTTGAGATACTTTATTGTTGCCTCTTGTTGGTTCAGAATGAAGGAGTGTTTTCAGTAATGAAAGTACAAGCAAGACTTAGGATAATAAAGAGACAGGTATGTTTTGTAGTTAGCATTCTGGAGAAGGTATGGACTGGGAAGGGGGTAAGTTTACCTCCTTAGTGAGCTATGATATCTGTTAAGTCCAGTGATTCTTTTTCAATCTGATCTGTTTCACAGTGCATCCATGAGATTTAAATGGAGAGAAGGAAAAATCCATCTGAGGTCCTGAAGTCATCAGATGAATGGTGGAGAAATGTAACTATGTAAATAGAATATTTTTTAATTCTAATTTAATGGTACTTAAGTAACAAAACCTTGAACTAATACTGATGTGACTCATAAAGCAGAAACAGTTTGCACATTTTACATTTAACATATGTAACTTAGTGAGATTTCAGGTAAAACAGTACTAATTATGTATCTAATTATACATCATGCTGATTTTTGAAGCAGATGGTGATAAAATTAAACACATATACATCTGCGTACACATATACACACAGAGAGAGTTACATTAAAAATTCCATGTTTTTTATGTCAAGAGTGTTTTGTACATATTTTCTCATGTGTTGGTTCGCATTTTGGTTGGCGTATCTATGTGTGCCTGTGTGCGTTTGAGAGAGACAGAGAGAGACAGAGAGAGAGAGGGTCTCAGGGATTTTGTGACAGGAAAACAATTTTAAGCATGACAGGCTTGTCACAAACTGTCTCTCAACTATTTTGGCCTCTGCATACTCTTCGCATACCAGCCTCTGCTGGGGTGGAGGGGAACCTACTTCTCTCATATTCCCATCTCCTTCTCTTTCAAATGTTGTGGAAGAGCCTGGGAAAATGTAATGACTCATGACCGGGTTCACCTCAGGAGCCTGCTGTGCTGAAGGAAGCATATTCAGCAATCGCAGTAGGGGAGGCCTTTATAAATATCTGGAAGAAAGCGGTGTTGGTCTGCTTATTGATTAAATCTGCCGATACCAAGGACAGTAGGGGGTAAAGGGTGGGAAGAAGTGTGACTCAGAGAGATTAATCTTCAAATTAAATAGATGACCTTGGAGTATTCTTGGCCCTTTTGAAAATAGGTTGCTGTATGTTCTTAGTGGTTTATTTACCTAGGAAAGCTAGGCTCTGAGGCAGCATCTGCTTTTTAGAGAGTTCATATTGTTTTTGTCCAGTCTTCCAGCTGGGATGGCCAAGGTACTTTGTCAAGCTTGAATTAGAATTCAGGACATTTTCAAGCTAGCTGAAATTCTGAAGGCCACATCATATAATGCATGTGATACTATTTTGTGAGACTTTTCTTATAGAATATTGTTTGTGTTTTGTGAAACAATGCAAAGGCTTTGCCCTCAGAATAGCCATAGAGCAGAATGATGTATCCTTGTTGTCATGCCTTGCCATCTGTTACCCTACATATATAGCAAGGAAAAGGGGTAGAAAATTGTTTTACAGCATTTGCCACCAACAAAATAATTATAATTGCCTGTTGTCAAGTCAACTCTGCCATACGGCAACCCGCTCTAGGGTTTCTTAGGTAAGCAGTACTCAGAAGTTGTTTACCATTCCCTTATTCTGGAAATGCCCTGGGACTCTGCAGCTTGTCCAAGGCCATACAGGCTGGCTCTTCTGGGATGTACAGTGGTGGAATTGAGCTCCCAATCTCTGGATCCACAGCCAGATACTTAACTCACTGAGCGATCCAGCCAGCTCATAAATAAAATACATCCCACATTATTAAGGCTTTCTCTATCCATATTTGTTAACAGGAAATCAACAACTTCCTTATTGTCAGAGTTGGGTCACAGGCAGCACCCAGAGTTTGGAACACTACTTTGGAAAAGGAACTTGCTGCATTACTTGGATATGAGGCCATTGTTGCTACTATTACTATAGCAAAAAAGTAGCTTATTTTGTTGCTTCTTGATTTCCACAAGTGATATTGAAAAATATGAGAAAATGCTCACCCAATAAAATCCCTCAAGAACTCTCCCCATCTCTAGTAATAAAAGCTACCAATACATAACAAGGGAACCAGTGTGGTATAGAGGATATAATGTTGGACTAGGACTCATGAGAGTTGGGTTCAAATCCCTAAATAGTCATGGAAATTCCCTAGAGGTGGCAGTGGTAAAACCACTTCTTGAATATCTTTGTTGTTGTTTAGTCGTTAAGTCATGTCCAATTCTTCGTGACCCCATGGACCAGAGCACACCAGGCCCTCCTGTCTTCCACTGCCTCCCGGAGTTGGGTCAAATTCACGTTGGTAGCTTCAATGACACTGTCCAACCATCTCGTCCTCTGTCGTCCCCTTCTCTTGCCTTCACACTTTCCCAACATCAGGCTCTTCTCCAGGGCGTCTTCTCTTCTCATGAGATGGCCAAAGTATTGGAGCCTCAGCTTCAGGATCTGTCCTTCCAGTGAGCACTCAGGGTTGATTTCCTTCAGAACGGATAGGTTTGTTCTCCTTGCAGTCCAGGGGACTCTCAAGAACCTCCTCCAGCACCACAGTTCAAAAGCATGGTGTCTGCTTAAGGGCTGTATAATATCTTAGATGCTATGAAAAACCTATTATGGTTGTCGTTAGTTGGAAGTCATCTGATGGCACATAACACAGACAGAATTGACAACACCAGCAGTTTAAATAACATATAACTTGCTGCTTCTTTGGAATACCTAAAATTTGCTGCCTGTGGTAAGGATGGTATGGCTACTTTTGAGCAACATAGTGCAGATTTTACACAGAAAATTCATGAGACAATGGCAGTGGTCCCCAAACGTTTTCCACTTGTAGCTCCCTTGACCTCCCTTGGGGAATAAAGGGTCCTGTTCCACCAGCACTGTGGGTTCTTTTCCTCCTGTGTAGGTGTGTGTCCGGGGACAGGGGCATGGCTTGCCCCGTGGTCTGCCCCTGGGCAAGGGCAGAGCCTTAGGCAGACCTGCTGGCCAAGGAGAGGGAGACTGTGGTAAAAGATTAGAGGATTCTGCGGCAGCCCTGACTTTGGGAGCCACTGGACTAGAGTGTGGATAGTTTTAAAATAAATTTTCAGAATCTTGCAGTTAAGCTGATTTTTTTTTCAGAGTTCTTGTGAGTTTCTAATTTTCTTGAAGTCTTGTATTACCTGTGATGGACTGTTATGACCTACTACTGTAATCCCTTATTGTGACGGGCGGGTTTTAATTTGGCTATATAATATGCTAAAGTTAAAATCCTCCTATAGGAAATGCATACTTATACAGATCATGAATCTTCACTTAGACCCAGTACTCTCCCCTCCATTCAGGAGACAAGGACTTCAGTTGCATCAGTTCAGATTACAAATTGCTGAAAGGAAATGGCATTAGTAGCAAATAGCTAATCCGTATTATCCTGGAAACATCAAGCTTGGCAATAAGGTAATGCTGGACAAGCAAAATACCTGAATTGACTATGTATAACATTGGCTAGGAGCTTCCTGGTGTTTGCTTAAGGGCTGTATAACTTGCCTTGGATATTTGTCACTACGTGTTGAAGTATAAGGCAGGTCTCAATGTCTGCTTGTGTGCCCAACTGCACAACCATGATAAGCCCTGGGGCATTGTCAATTGCTGGCAATTAGCATAGCAATCTGTACAACCCTTACCTGAGCACCAATAGGATTGTGGCCCTTGACTGCCACATATCCTTTCATGTATATTCCATTTTAATAAGTCTACAGAGAAATCATTGGATTTAGTGGGAATATCACTTCCTATGCCTGGTTTGCATGATAATAATAAACTTAAAACTGCAGAGCTGCAGTAGGGGATCCTGTGTATCATCGAGTCCAGCCTCTGTCAAGTATGCATAGTGGGGAGTTGAACTCACAACCTCAGGCTCTGGAGACAGATATTTAAACCCCAGAACTAAGATTATTGTTGTTGTTTTTTAGTTGTTAAGTCACGTCCGACTCTTTGTGACCCCATGGACCAGAGCACGCCAGGCCCTCCTATATTCCACTGCCTCCTGGATTTTGGTCATATTCATGTTGGTAGCTTCGATGACACTGTCCAGCCATCTCATCCTCTGTCATCCCCTTCTCCTCTTGCCTTCACACTTTCCCAACATCAGGGTCTTTTCCAGCGAGTCTTCTCTTCTCATGAGATGACCAAAGTACTGGAGCCTCAGCTTCAGGATCTGTCCTTCCAGTGAGCACTCAGGGTTGATTTCCTTTAGATTTGATAGATTTGTTCTCCTTGCAGTCCAGGGGACTCTCAAGAGCCTCCTCCAGCACCACAATTCAAAGGCATCAATTATTTGGCGGTCAGCTTTCTTTATGGTCCAGCTCTCACTCCCATACATCACGACAGGAAAAACCATAGCTTTGACTATGGGGACCTTTGTCAGCAAGATGATGTCTCTGCTTTTTAAGATGCTGTCAAAGTTTGTCATCGCTTTCCTCCCAAGAAGCAGGGATCTTTTAATTTTGTGGCTGCTGTCACCATCTGCAGTGATCAGGGAGCCCAAGAAAGTAAAATCTGTCACTGCCTCCATATCTTCCCCTTCTATTTGCCAGGAGGCGATGGGACCAGTGGCCAAGGTCTTAGTTTTTTTGATCTAGAGCTTCGGACCGTTTTTTTCACTCTCCTCTTTCACCCTCATTAAGAGGTTCTTTAATTCCTCCTCACTTTCTGCCATCAGAGTGGTATCATCTGCATTTGTGAAGTTGTTGATATTTCTTCCGACAATCTTGATTCCGGCTTGGGATTCCTCCAATCCAGTCTTTCGCATGATGAATTCTGCATATAAGTTAAATAAGCAGGGAGACAATATACAGCCTTGTCATACTCCTTTCCCAATTTTGAACCAATCAGTTGTTCCATATCCAGTTCTAACTGTTGCTTCCTGTCCCACATATAGATTTCTCAGGAGATAGATAAGGTGGTCAGGCACTCCCATGTCTTTAACAACTTGCCATAGTTTGCTGTGGTCCACACAGTCCAAGGCTTTTGCATAGTCAATGAAGCAGAAGTAGATATTTTTCTGGAACTCTCTGGCTTTCTCCACAATCCAGCGCATGTTAGCAATTTGGTCTCTAGTTCCTCTGCCCCTTCGAAATTCAGCTTGTACTTCTGGGAGTTCTCGGTCCACATACTGCTGAAGCCTACCTTAGAGGATTTTGAGCATAACCTTGCTAGTGTGCGAAATTAGTGCAATTGTATGATTGTTGAAGTATTCTTTGGCACTGCCCTTCTTTGGGATTGGGATGTAGACTGATCTTTTCCAGTCCTCTGGCTACTGCTGAGCTTTCCAAACTTGCTGGCATATTGAGTGTAGCACCTTAACAGTGTCATCTTTTAAGATTTTAAATAGTTCAACTGGAATGCCATCACCTCCACTGGCCTTGTTGTTAGCCAGGCTTTCTAAGGCCCATTTGAATTCACTCTCCAGGATGTCTGGCTCAAGGTCAGCAACCACACTCTCTGGGTTGTCTGGTTCATCCAGATCTTCCTAGTATTATTCCTCCGTGTATTCTTGCCACCTCTTATTGAAGTGTTCTGCTTCTATTACGTCCCTCCCATTTTTGTCCTTTATCATGTCCATCTTTGCACAAAATGTTCCTTTAACATCTCCAATTTTCTTGAACAGATCTCTGGTTTGTCCCTTTCTATTATTTTCCTCTGTTTCTTTGCACTATTCATTTAAGAAGGTTTCACTCGCAGGAGGGGCGTGCGACGCCCTTGAACTGCGCAGCAGCTTTTGCTCTCCCGGCCCCAGAAGAGGTAAGCCAGTGGGCCACGTGACGCGGTGAGGGCTGGGGCTTCATATAAAGAAGCCCCAGCCCTCTATTTGGCCTCTTTCGCTTTTGGCATTGAGAAAAACGGATCGATTTGGCTGGCTGTGATAACGACATGGAGAGTGGTTTGAGGGGGGTGGCCTTGAGCTCCCTCCCTGCTTTGTAGCTTCCTTTGTGGGCTAATTGAACGGGGCTTCAGCTGATTTATATTTGGATTTAAGGCTAAGTGGTGTGGGGAAGACTTGGCTGAGGGGGAGGCTGTAAGGTAGTGCGTGGTGGGTGGGTGCGCCTGCCGCAAGGCAATTGTCAGCTGTTCAGTGGTTACCCCCCCGCCATAGCACAAACGGGTCCCAGCAAGCATTATCGCTTGGGGGAAAGGAGGTTGGTTGGGTGTCCACCGCGAGGCTATAGGAAGCCCCGATGGTTGTCCCCCCCCCATCCTGCATTAGCACGACCGGGTTTTCAGGCTGAATTACCATGGGAGAAGGGAAGCTGGTTGGGGCTTTTTTGGTGGCAAACGGAGGGCTTTTCTTTCATTTCTGGTGGAGCATCCCCCCTTGCTCTAGGGAGCTAAATTTTTCCTCCGTTGTGCAGCTGATTTGGTGGCTATTTTGGGCAGGCGCCATTTTGTTGGTCGGCACGCCCACCTTGCTCAGTCCCAGCTGCCATTTTGAGCCTTATCTGGAGCGGGGATTACATTCCTTTAAAAAAAATCAAATCACAGTGTAAATAATTGATTAGGAGACAAATTGGGCTTGAATAATTAGGAGGGATAAGAATTAAAGGATTGGAGATTCAAATCGGGGCTCTACTTTAATGGGGAGGGGGGGTGATAAAAAAATTTAAAAAATAAAAAAGCTAGCAATACAATAAGGACATTTTAAGGTATGGGGGACCAGTTAATGGTTGGAAATTGATACTAATAATTAGTAATAATTAAAATACTTTCATTGGATATTTTTTTTTAAAAAAATAAAAATTTAATTACATTTCGTTAAGGCCAATTAAAGGCCAAGTGGACTATTGGAATTGTAATTAAAATTTTTCCTTACGTTATAAATTTATAATTCTATGCTAAAGCAAGGTAAGGCCAAAAGTCTCCTCTTAGGGATGGGAGGCCCTGTGGTGGGTCAGCCCTTGGGTTGTATCAGAGCTTTTTACATTCAGTGAAATAAATAATAGGACACTGGGGCCTTAGGTAATTAAAAATGCCACCCCAAAAAGGAGGTGGAAATAAGAAGGGCAAAGCCCCTGCGAAGAGAGAAGTTGTTCCCCAGGTGTCCCCCCCCCTCAGTCATCTT
This sequence comes from Pogona vitticeps, assembly GCF_051106095.1. NCBI lineage: Eukaryota > Metazoa > Chordata > Lepidosauria > Squamata > Agamidae > Pogona > Pogona vitticeps. The sequence goes on from NC_135783.1 coordinate 152,177,865, forward strand.
CTGATGAGGAATCATGGGCTATGCTGATGGATTTACAGGCCAAGGTGGCAAACTTGGAGGCTAAGAAGTTAGAAAGGCAGGCCCCCAGGGACTGGGAGGTTACCCCTCATCGCTCTGCCAGAGACACGAAGGGACAACATAGGGCTGAAATGAGAGCACTTACACAGGATTTAACGAGACGTTTTGATGCCCTTGAATCTGAGCAGGGTCACGAGGTGGAAAGACAGACTGTGGACGATGGAGCAATGGCAGTAGCTAAGGGGTCAGGAGAGCGGAAGTGCATAAGGATGGAAGCAACAGATTGCCAAGAGGCTGCTGAGGGAACATCATATGGGCATGAGCCCTTTGATGAACCCTCTACGAGTTCGCAAGGAGCCATGGATGCTCCAGGAACATCAGGGGCTGCATATGGTGAGTACAGAGACACACATAACACACAGGGTCAATGTTCCACTTGGCCGTGGGTTGGAGGCATGCAACAGCCATATGTGTCACCCGACCCTTACACAACACCTCCCATGACATGGCCTGGGGGTTTCTGGCCCCCAATAAGCCCTCTTTGGTTTGGATGGGGCACGCCCTATGCGAATCCTGATAAAACAGGATCAGCTAGTGTTGGTAAGAATGCAGGAGCTAAACAGCAGCCTTCAGTGCCAGATACAGGTTACAATACAGTTCCAATAGCTGCACTTCCTTATATGGACTATAGCATGCCTTTGGGGGATCATCTGACTTCGGCAGTGAGGGAGAAGATTTGAGTGGACGAATACATTGACTTCTATGAGCTCCTTAATCGAAAGGTTGAGGTCAAGGAGATAGAGAAGGATGATGAAAAAAATTAAGGAGAAATATAGGCGAAAGAGGCCCGATAGGAATTGGACTAATTGGGTCACTGGATTTACTATATATGCAGGGGTACTGGTTAAAATCCCACCCTGGAAGGCATCAGCCCTATTCCAGTATTTTGATATAATTTGTAGAGCAAAAGCAGAATTTGAAGGCCTGGCTTGGCTTCGTTACGATGAAGCATTTAGAATGAGGAGCGCAATCAGGCCTGAGCTGAGATGGGACGAGCCACACCCTGGGCTTTGGCTGCAACACATGGCCCCCACCAAATGCAATCTAGGTGATAGATTTGACAGTGGACATCTGAATATAAAATCTACAGAGACTACTGATACCCGCCAGGGTGAGGGTCAGCCCTGGCTGCCTTGCTACGAGTTCAATAACAGAGGTTCCTGTGCAAGGTCCCCATGCAGGTTTGCCCATGACTATCTTACATGTGAGGGAAAGCACCCTAAAATCACCTGCATTAAAGCGGGGACACAGTAGCAAAACAAAATAGGGGGAACCAACAAGAAACCGGAAGGTGGTGGTGGTGCTCAGGGAAAGGGGAACCACGCCAATTAGAATTAAGATGGGAGGAGGGATTAGCGAGTTACCCAAGGATAGAGGAAGCAGAATACCTGATATTTGGTGTTAAATACGGCTCCCGAATACCAGCGTTGGGTATTAGACTGGCCTTTATGGCCAAAAAGCTTATATTCACAGGGAACTCTATACGCTTCATTTGACATGGCAGTCAGAAGGATTAGGTATTATGGTATCGGCGATGAACTCAAAAGGGCTGATGTTTAGTCAGCCTTTGGGGTTTTTATCGATTCACTCTTAGACATTAAAATGTTGGGCTTTCAGTTTCCAGGGCAATATTATATAGATAGGGCCCTATCCATATATATAAAATTACAAGGCTTTAAAATATGAGATCTGGAACATGTTACTTCAGGGTAGGGGCTGCCTCAACAGCGGCAGCCATGATGGGTAACATAGAACAAATGGAACAGTTAGCACGTTAGTCATCTGGCTACTACCACAAATATATCAGACCACTACCTAATGTATAGGCAGAGGCAGTTTATATCATTTCAAGTGGCGAGACTCTGGAGTGATGAAGACACATCACAATATTTGGCACAGTTTTGTCTATTGGGCGGCATGTTGTGCTGCATCTTCTCCATTGGGGAATGATTTGGGGCTTGGTGCCCTTGCAATTATGTCTTGGAATGGCATGCATGGCATGCATTGGTTACAGCTTGGAAGGATGACATCTTTGGAAAATATGCCTCCGGGCATTTTAGTGGTTCATTTGGTTGGCAATGGTTGGTCCAGAGTGCCAGAAAAGGCACTGATTTCTTGATATATTGGAGACCGATGGAGTTCACCTGTCTGATGCAGGTTTGGACATTTTCTGGAAGATATAAAGGGGGCCTGCTTTCTGAGCTTGGTCAGCTTGGTGGGAACATGGGACATAGTCAAGGCTAGTTCTCATGCTGTGGCGGGTAGTGCGGGAAAAAACTGGTTGTCTTGGTGTGTCACTTTGATAATTATGCTAAGCCAACAGTGCATTGGACCTTCCAGCTCTGCAGATTGTGCGATTACAGGGTCGGAGGCGGCAAGACGCGCTGGGCCACTTTCGGACCGACAGTCATCAAATATAGATGGCTTGAAGTCTGGGGTGTTTAATAGAGGCCTGCCTGGTTTCTCCTGTCATCAAGACAGCTGGAACCTGGGGCCTGGGACTCACCCATTGACTTATAAGTATTTATTGGATGCCGTGCAGTTATTTCTCCACACTACCGCAGGCCCCCTCAATTTTGGAATTGGTTGTTTGGTATAATCAGAATTTGGTTTAATAAAGTGTGGCCCATATTCAATCCAAAGTTATTGTCTTGCGTCTTCATTTGGGACCTGGGGGAGCGAGGTTTCGCTCGCAGAAGGGGCGTGCGATGTCCTCGAACTACGCAGTGGCTTTTGCTTGCCCGGCTCCGGAAGAGGTAAGTCAGCAGGCCACGTGGTAGGGGTGAGGGCTGGGGCTTCATATAAAGAAGCCCCAGCCCTCTATTTGGCCTCTTTTGCTTTTGGCACCCGCCCGCCCGCCCTCTTTCTAGTGTGTTTTTGGGTCACTTTTTTTAGGGGCCGGATAGGAATTTTTGACCTCTACCCTGATTGGCTTTCGGATGGGGGGATTTTTCGCTTATCCCATACTGGAGAAGATTGTTGGCATTCGATGGTGGTTATCCTGTCACACTGGCGGGTAGTGCGGGGAAAAAACTGGTTGCCTCGGTGTGTCCCCTTGATAATTATGCTAAGCCAAGAGCGCATTGGACCTTCCAGCTCTGCGGATCGTGCGATTACAGGGTCGGAGGCAGCACGATGCACTTGGCCACTTTCGGACCGACAGTTATCAAATATAGATGGCTCGAGGTCTGGGGTGTGTAATAGAGGCCTGCCTGGTTTCTCCTGTCATTAAGACAGCTGGAATCTGGGGCCTGGGACTCGCCCATTGACTTATAAGGATTTATTGGATGCCATGCAGTTATTTCTCTGCACTACCGCAGGCCCCCTCAATTTTGGAATTGGTTGTTTGGTATAATCAGAATTTGGTTTAATAAAGTGTGGCCCGTATTCAATTCAAAGTTATTGTCTTGGTCTTCATTTCAGGACCTGGGGGAACAAGGCCCTCTTGTCTCTCCTTGCTATTCTTTGGAAGTCTGCATTCAGTTTTCGGTAACTTTCCCTATCTCCCTTGCATTTTGTTTCCCTTCCCTTCTCTGCTATTTCTAAGGCTCGTTGGACAGCCACTTTGCTTTATTTATTTATTTTATTTATTTATTTTATTTATTCGATTTATATCCTACCTATCTAGTCAGTTAGGACCACTCTAGGTGGTCCTAAACTTTCCTTTTCTTCGGGATGGTTTTTGTTGCTGCCTCCTGTACAATGTTATGAACCTCCATCCATAGTTCTTCAGGCACTCTGTCTACCAAATTGAGTTCCTTAAATTTGTTCTTCACTTCCATTGTGTATTCATGAGGGATTTGGTTTACATTATACCTGACTAACCCAGTAGTTTTTCTACTTTCTTCAGTTTAAGCTTGAGTTTTGCTATAAGAAGTTGATGGTCGGAGCCACAATCAGCTCAGGGTCTTGTTTTTGCTGACTGTATAGAGCTTCTCCATCTTTGGCTGCAGAAAATATAACCAATCTGATTTCGGTATTGCCCATCTGGTGATGTCCATGTGTAGAGTCGCCTCTTGTGTTGTTGGAAAAGAGTGTTTGTGATGACCAGCTTGTTCTCTTGACAAAACTCTATTAGCCTTTGCCCTGTTTCATTTTGAACTCCAGGGCCAAACTTTCCTGTGGTTCCTTTTATCTCTTGACTCCCTACTTTAGCATTCCATTCCTCTATAATGACAAGAACATCTTTCTTTGGTGTCATTCCTAGAAGGTGTTGCAAGTCTTCATAGAATTGTTCAATTTCAGCCTCTTCAACATCGGTGGTTGGTGCATAAACTTGGGTTACTGTGATATTGAAAGATCTGCCTTGGATTCGTATTGAAATCATTCTATCATTCGTGAGATTTTTTTTGTCAGTACAGCTTTTCCCACTCTTTTGTTGACTATGAGGGCTACTCCATTTCTTCTATGGGATTCTTGCCCACAATAGTAGATAAGATAATAGTCTGAATTGAATTCGCCCATTCCTGTCCATTTTAGTTCACTGGCACCCAGGTTGTCAATGTTTATTCTTCCCATCTCTTTTTTTGACCACATCCAGTTTACCAAGGTTCATAGATCTTACATTCCAGGTTCCTATGCAGTATTTTTCTTTGCAGCATCAGACTTTCCTTCCACTTCCAGTCACATCCACAGCTGAGCGTCCTTTCAGCTTTGGCCCAACCACTTCGTTAGCTCTGGAGCTACTCGTACTTGTCCTCCACTCTTCCTCAGTAGCATGTTGGATGCCTCCCAACCTGAGGGGCTCATCTTCCAGTGTCATATCTTTTAGCCTTTTTTTTTTCTGTCCATGGGGTTTTCTTGGCAGAGATATTGGAGTGGCTTGCCAGTTCCTGCTCCAGGTGGATCGCGTTTAGTCAGAAGTCTCCACTCTGACCTGTCCATCTTGGGTGTCCCTGCATGGCATAGCCCATAGCTTCTCTGAATTACTCAGGCCCCTTTGCCACAACAAGATAGCAATCCATGAAGAGTAGAACTAGGATTAACCATAGCTTTAAACAATAGCCACCTCTCACCTGGATGTTTAGCAGTTAATAACTAAGAAATACAATTCAGAAGACAGAAAGGAGGGAGGTAACCAAAGGGAGATAGGACTGAGATGAGCAGGATATGCAAAAAAACAAAAACAAAAACAAAAAACAAAAACAAAAAAACCCTAAAATACTTTTCCACATTACCATGGTGCCTGGTGAGCTTGCAAATGGAAATACTTTACAGAGGCAGCAACAGTTCTATTGCATTTGGGAAGCCTCTTGTTGACTCCATTAAAATTAATGCAGTTATAGAGCTCCTGTGATCAGAAACTGCATTCAGCCAAATATAGTTATAAAACTGTCTCTGTAGACCTTCACACTCAAGGCAGAACAGTCTCTGCTGATGCTCAACACATGGGGATGTTTTGGACAAAGTTTATGTGCAAGCTGACACCCCCACTATTTACTTACTTTACATGGGTTCAGGCAAATGTTTGAATAGGGCTAATGGAACTGCATCTGCACCTGTTTAAAATGTTTGCAAAAAACAGGGTCAGGTTTCAGGGTGCTGACTGAATTGCTAAGTTTCTCCAGGTGGGGAGAAAAGTTTCAGGGTAAGCATTGCTGGAGAAGAAGATTTGATTTTATTGTGTGCAGTGGTTTTGCATAAAAGCATCTGTATGTGTGTTTCACACATGATATCTGTTAGGAGGTGGTGCAGGAATGTGCATTGTGTTACTCACATGTTTGCGCATGCGCACACAGAGACACAGAGTACTTTACAGTTGTTATGAAAAGATGTCTGGTCTGATATCACAAGTGTCTGTATCTGCAGCTTAACAAGGGCTTGACTTTCAGTTTCAAGTTCTAGCTCTGAAATGTCAAGGCACAGGAAGCTGCTTATCTATCAATGCTATTTGTAAACAACAGTTTGTTGGGGAAAAAAGTCTTACATGCTTCTTTAAAATAAGGGGTATGTGGGCAGCATCTACCTGCCATTAAACTGAAGAGCTTTTTTTCTTATGCCTCAGAGTCTTTGAGACCACGTTTTCTTTCCTGTTGCTTCCTTTGTGAGCCACCTTTTCTCTTTCCTCCATTTTCTGCTCTCTGAAGATAGATGAGAGGGAATACACCAACTGATTAAAATTTCCAGCTGATCAACTGTGCATGCATACTTTTTTTTCTCCAAAGGAAGGACCGAGACAGAGCAATGCTCTCTGAATTTAAAAGAGAATAACCTAATTCCAATTTCCTTCCATCACAATTGTGTTAGATTCTGTATGGGAAATTCAGGCTAGAGGTGTCATAAAAAGTCTGGAGTTAACACTGTTCAGGGACCTCAACATGAACTTTATCATCTCTCTTGAACAGACAGGCCATTCCTTACTCCACCCAGATACAACTAAGTCTAGTGCCACCTAGTGAGCAGACGATATAACAATGCTATTTACACAGGGAGGCTAACCCTTTTCTCCGGCACTGTTTTCCCCCATGAAAACCACCCTTCTCAAAGTTTCTGTTAGCTGGTGTAGGAAAAACATATGTGTATATCTCATGCTAGCAAAAAAAAGGTATCCTGTTCACCACTTATATTAAATGATGTTACAGCTGGAAGGATATTGTTTGCTAAATAGGAAAAGCTGACCACTCAGTTTTATTTGGACAATGTTGCTTTTTTACTGCTTAATCAAGTAGCCAGTTTGTTAAAGACAGAACAGTTGGTCAGCTGGAAATTTTAATCAGTTGGCGTTCCCTAGGTTTCATTATGTCAATAAGAACATAATTAATTTCTCATTTCTTTTCTTACAGACTGCTAAAAGGAACCACCCACAGTCTGAAAACAATGTATCCAGTAACTTGCTCCATTTCATTAGACCCTTGGAAAAGAATATGGGGCTTCTCCTAAAAGAAAAAAAATATTCATCATGTCCTTTGATAAAAATCGTTGTGAACTGAATAATGGGGAAATAAAGAATATGTCTTACCAAGTTTGGCCTTCATTTTACCTAAGAATTTGGAACAGAGAATATTCATCCAATGATAATGCATTTTACATGGTTCCTTGTGATAGACTTTGGGATGTAGTCTTGGTTGAAATGCTTTTTTTTTTTTTTTACAATGTGTTATCAAGTCAATTCTGACTTGTGGTGAGCCTTTTCAGGGTTTTTCTGGGTAGAATATATTCAGAAGTGGTTTGCCACTCCTTCTGGGGGCACTCTGAGATTGTGTGGTTTGCCCAAGGGACACATAATGGGCAATTGGAACTCCCAACTTCTGGCTCAACAGCCATTATATACATATAAATACATGTCCAAAGATCTAGTTAACATGAGTTCCTCTTTAAAAATCAGTCAGAAACCCTTTGGCCCTTCAGATGTAACTCCCATCAGCTCTACCCAGGATAGCCAATGATAAGAGACTGTGGATGTTGTAGTCTGAACATAAGGAGAGCTAAAATTCCCCATTGCACTCTGAGAAAAACTAAGTGTAGCATCTCTTGAGCTCATTGTATCAGAACTGGAGAACTTCTGGCCCTCCAGATCTCATTGGTCATCAACTGATACTCACTGTTGCTTATGCAGGCTAGTGCTGATAGGAGCTGCAGTAATAACAGCTGGATGGCCACACATGTTGAACCCATCATCTGTATAATCTAGGCTAGGTATCCAAAATACTGTGAATTTTCAAGCCCATGGAGGGCAATATTTGTACAAGGTTATTTGTGAAATATGGATAGTAATTTAAACAGTTAGACAATTTTACACACATTGCTAACCAAGATTGTTGGGTATGAGTAGCAGCTCCACTATACATAGGACATAGCTAATTAGTACCGCCATCTTTTCAAACTTAATGGTGGTACATATGCATACCCATGGCCTATCATCACAATCAATACTCCATTGATAGTTTGTGTCAGCTAGGCTCTAAGTAATACTGGTGAATTTCTGTAAATCCAATATAAAAGAACACATGCCATCAGTTAAGAATAAACACCCAAAGAATATTAGAAGTTGAAGTTGTGCTGGTTTAGAAGAATAACAGTAGTAAAAATGAAGATAATCCCTAAATCAAATGTATTTTGGATGTTTCCTATAAAAATAACTGTTAAGGTATTAAAATAATTGCAGAATTTGATTAATATGTATTGTAATGAAAATAAAAAGGCAAGCATAAATTAAAAAAAAATATGGCATCTTCCTCAAAAGAATGGAGGTTATATTAAACTGTAAGGGGAGAATATGAAGTGATTTGGAGTTTTACAAGATTAAGGAAAATACAGAATTTTAAAATTAAAAGATAATATTAAAAATATAGATAACTCATTTTTAAATAACATGTTGCAATGTTGGAAGAAGTACAAAAAAATGAGTCCATTGACACATGTAGTGAAACTATGCAGTTTTTCAGATAAACTGAAGAAGAAATTAAAGTTTCATTAGAACTGAAAGTTATAAAAATTAAAGACTGAAATAAGATCTAATTATTTTGCCCTTTTATTTTGCCTTTTTATTGTATTTTAAATGCTGTAAGCTGCCCAGAGACCTTCGGGTAATGTGGGTGGCATATAAGTTAAATAAATAAACAAACAAACAAACAAACAAACAAACAAACAAACAAATAAATAAATAAATAAATAAATAAATAAATAAATAAATAAATATAAAGAACAAAAGAGATATTAGGAGAACAAGGAATTACTTGGTTGCAAGACAGTTAGATAATTGGACTAAGGAATGGGGAAAAAGGAAGGAGAATGTAGAGGAATGACTAAATTTGAAGAAACTATTTAAAAAAGAGATTGATGATAATATTGCAAGAAAAGGAATAATAGGAAATATATGTTATTAGATTATGATTATAAAACAAGGAGGTCCTGCCACAGCATTTCAATTGGGTTCACATCTAGACTTTGACTGGGCCATTGCAAATCTTGATTCTTCTCTTTTTCAGCCATTCTGTTGCAGATTTGCTGGTGTGCTTGGGATCCTTGTCCTGTTGCATGACCCAATTTTGACCCAGCTTTTGCTGTTGGACAGATGGCCTCACTTTTGACCCTAGAATAATTTTGGTATACAGAGGAGTTCATGGTTGACTCAAGCCCAAATCATCACCCCTCCACCACCATGTTTGACAGTTACTATGAGGTGTTTGTGCTGATATAGTTTTGCCAAACATGGTGCTGCACATTATGGCCAAACATCTTCACTTTGGTTTCATCTGTCCAAAAGATTTTCTTCCAGAAGTCTGGTCGTTTGTTCAGATATAACTTGGCAAACCTAAGCCATGCTGTCATGTTCTTTTTAGAGAGAAGAGGCTTTCGAACAAACTATACTTATTCAGTCTTTTTCTAATTGTACGGTCATGAACTTTAACATTTAATGTGCTAACTGAAGCCTGTAGAGTCTGAGTTGTAACTCTTGGGTTTTTGCCATTTCTCTGAACATTGCACAGTCTGACCTTGGGGTGAATTTGCTTGGACGTCTACTCCTGGGAAGATTGGCAGCTGTCTTGAATGTTTTCCACTAGTGAATATTTTTCCTCACTGTAGAATGATGGACTTTAAATTGTTTGGAAATGGCCTTAAAACCCTTCCCAGATTGATTGGCAGCAACAATTGCTTCTCTATGACTATTACTGAGGTGTTTACTCCTTAGCATTGTGTTAACACACACCTGAATGCTCCAGACCATCACACTGCTAAAACCTTAGCTTTTATAGAAGTGGTCACACTTGCTGATAATCAGTTAGTCAAGGGCATTTGGTTAGCAGCATCTGGCTACTACTTAGCCTCTTAATTCTTAAGGAAGCATCAAGGATGTACTTCATTTTTCACACACGGCTAATCCATTTTGACTTTATTTTTATAAAATAACTCATGACATGGTGTACTATGTCATGTGTTGTTCATCTGAAGTTGCATTTACCTAATCTTCAGACCTGCTAAGGACTAAATGATTTTTATTATGTCCTGATATGTAAAACTATATAATTCAAAGAAGGTGTGTTTTCTTTTTCACATCTGTAAATGACCCTTGCTATATCCATACATAATGAACAGATATACCATCAATGTTATCCCTCTATAATGGTCATGAATAAAATATTGTATTTGAATTTATAGATTATATTTCTCTTTTGTAGGCCAAATATACCTTTTTTATAAAGGCCAAAAGACCTTTTTAGGTCCTTCTTAAGGAGAAAGGCAGGGCAAAACTATTTTAAGTAAATAAAGACTGAACATTTACAGTAAAGGACAAGGTCTTTGATTGGACTGCCTTCATTTGTCAGTTGAAGAACAATGAATATATAAAACTCTCTTTTGAATATGCATGTGCACAGGCAGAACCACTGTCTCATAGACTATGGGTAGTCCCACAGCTTCTAGACTGCACATCAAAACTCCATTATCACATAGGACTGTGGCTAAATTCCTTTAAGACACTTAGACTCAAACACAAGTTTCACCAGTCTTCCTTATCAGGAAAAAGTCTCGGCTTGAGATCAAGCAGACCTTTTGGGTTTAGAATTTGACAGGCTTCAAAGTCTCCATTTGGAAAGGGGGGGAAAACACACACCCTCAACCAGTCACATGGTGGTATAGAGATTTTCCTGCAGCCCAGACTAGAGAGGCACTAAAAGTATATCATGCTGTATGGATTAAGCAGCTTAGAGACTGGCAGCCATAAAGCATTCTCTGCAGACTCTGATGTGGCTTTGAAAAAAAAAGAGAAGAACTTTGGCAGGCATTTGTGCCACATTTGCCTAACAACTCAAGCAAATTACTGGTAACTTGAGAAACTTGCAAAGATCCTGCTGCCATTAAGACATTTCTTTTCAGGCAACAGTATCAGCCCACCGATAAGGTATCGTGGAATAACTGCCATCTCCAGCCTTCACCACTTGCAGCTGCAGCTTAGTCAGGCACGAGAGGAGGCAAGAAGGGGAGATCGCCTGGGTTCATCAAAGGCAAAGGTGGATTCTACAAAATGTGTGAGGCTCCTTCGCTGAAGTTGGGAGGGACTGGGAGGTGGAAAGAAATCATGGGAAAAGGTCAGTGGGACTTTGAGCTGGCAAAGGCCAGACAAACTTGAGATATATGAAGTACAAAGACGAAGGAAAGAAATGATGTGCTTCCTGGAAGAGTGAAAAACTGGACATGCAGGATGGCTTCCTTCGGTGCAGACAACACTTTTCAAAATTAAAAAAAAGAAGAAGAAGGGGTACTTAAAATAAAATGGCAAATGATTCATGTTGGAGCAAAAAGAAGTTGCAAGAGAAATGCTTAAAATCATTGGCTTGGTCAATGCACTCTCCCCCACCCTCTACATGTAACACTGGAGTTCTTCATTTGTGATGGAAAATACCTTCCAAATTTCAAGACATGGATGGTTTACTTAAAAAGCCTGATCTTTAGCCCAGCACGGTCTTTTCCAGGGCTGTGGAATTTGTGGCCCTCCAGATACTGATGAATGACTCCCCCCTTCCTCTCTCACCATCAGCCTGGCTTACAGGCCCTGATGGGAACCAGGGTCAAATAACTGCTGGATAGTTCCATGGTTTAGGTCTCTGCCTGAGGAGCCAGAGGTTGGGAGTTCGATTCCCCACTGTGCCTCCTTGAGAGAGGCTGCCTTCAATGATCCACAGGATCCTTTCAGCTCTTCCAGTTCTAAGATGATGATGATGTCTGGAGACCCAGGTTCTCTAGCCCTGATGGACTCCAGACCTATCTATGATGTTGCCTCCAGAGGCTTTCACAACTTAAAACCCTTCAGCTGGCCCCTTTTCCATTCTGAAGCATGACATGAATTCTAACATTAGGCTACAGGCCCCTTTAAACAAGGTGCCAGAGGCATTAATTCCCTGGGCTTTCCAAAACATCTACATGGAGCCGCTCTGGGAGGTATTTATTAAAGGATTTGGCGTTCAGTGCTCATCAATATGCTGATGCTACTCTCTCCTTTTCCTCAAATCCCACTGAAGCAGTGGAATCACTGAATCATTGTCTGGAATCAGCAGTGAGCTACAGGATAGCCAATAAATGGAAACTCAGTCCAGATAAAACAGAGAGGATAGCAACTGGTGAGACTCTGGATATCAGAAGAAGCAAACAGGCTCATTCTGGACAGAGTTACCAACACAGCCTGAGCAGCGAATGCTGGTTTGTCTGGATCTAGCTTTACTTGTAGATTCTGTAGGTAACCCTTATGACCAAGAGGACACTTTCTTCTTCGTACGTATGTTGTTATTTCAGATATCATCCCATAGTGCTAATGCACTCTCTGTGTGGTTCACAACGTAATTATGTAGACGTTTTGCCCTAGTGAACTGGGTACTTATTTCACCAGCCTCAGAAGGATGGAAGGCTGAGTCAGCCTTGAGCTGGCTACCTGAACCCGTTGGCATCAAACTCGGGTTGTGAGCAGAGGCCTGACTGCAGTACTGAGGTTTAACCACTGGGCCACATGGCCCATCAGAGAAGAACAAAGAAGCACTTTGTATGGTGTTAGGTATGCGTTCCCATGCCTCTTTGTAATCCATGCCTCTAAAATGAATTATTTTCATGGACTTCTGAATTATTTGAAGAGAGCTTTGAAGCTTTGTTTTTGTCCTAAATGTGGGGCTCAGAGTTTTAAAAGAGCTTGGGGGGGGAAACCCACAATGTTTCAACACAGAAACATTTCCAAACTGTGTCTCAACTGGAATAGCTACCACCTAAAATCAGTCATGAAAAACTGTCATCCACCCTAAAGACCTGTTGTTCCTTGCTGGACTTCATGCAAAGCATCCGTTTTGATTTCACAAACCCCATACATCATGGCATATAGCAGTCCTCTTTAGATGAAGAAACACAGCCTCTAATAATCCCCCCTCCAAGACACTGAAATGGTCAAAACAGGTTCTTTTGAAGGCCATCCTGTCTTCTGCAGTACGGTAAGGGAACACGTAGTATCATACTTTTGTTCTCCAGGAAACACACTTGGCACTTTTCTACATTCCTCCCTCTGGAGCTGTAGAAGGCAGAGAAAACCTTCCATAGTTCAGAAATGTCCCATCATTTGAAGACCCACTTTAAGATTATATGGACCTCATTGGACTGCAAGGCTTTCTCATTTTCTCACTCCCATGAAACATGAAGCATTTTAAACCTATTTTTCTTAATGTGTACATGTATATCTGCATATCACCTGAGCTAAGTGGCTTCCCTTCATGACTAAAATATATTGGTGCCTTTTTTCTTCTTCAGGTAATCCTATGAAGATTTTCAGTTTTTAAGAAAGGCTGATGCGATTGTTTTCTTGCCTTTATCAAGAGTTCTTTGTAAGAAAAGTAAACTGAACATGTTCGATAATTTATAAATAAGAAAAATCAAATTTGTTCCCGAAAATAAGACAGGGTCTTATATCAATTTTTGCTCCAAAAAAGCATTAGGGCTTATTTTCAGGGGATGTTTTATTTATTTTCATGTAGAACAATCTACATTTATTTAAACAGAGTCATGTCATCTTCTTCTAGTTGCTGGACAATGGTGGAAGGTGGGGTTTCACTTAACTAGGCCTTATTTTTGGGGTAGGGCTTACATTACAAGCATCCGGAAAACTTCTACTAGGGTTTATTTTCAGGTTAGGTCTTATTTTTGTGGAAACAGAGTAGTAGAGAAAAGGCACACAGATATAGTACTGAATCTGTTTTTTGAATGGAGTATTGAACCAGCACTTTTTCTGTTTGGTAGCCAGCTACAACATTTAACTAGACCATGTGGCCATTGGCCAAGAAATTCTAAGCAAAAGCTCACATTTGATGCCAAGATTGAAATAGGCGGAAGAAATAATGAGCTTCTAGTAATTCCTTGACATGCAAACCATAAAATATATACTAGTGCAATTAGTAGAACTTTCTGTCATTTGTGCACATGCAACAAAAGATAAGGGGGGGTTCGTACATAGCACACATTGATTCTGAAGTAACCCTGGGTTGTTCTTGGACATCACCCCAGGGTTAGAATCACCTCAGGCTGCCAGTATTCTGAGAGATATTCTTGCAGAAGGTTACTAGCATTGTGTCCCTTGACGTGAGTTCTGAGACACCTGGTACCTGAAATATGTGCCTCGCTTCATGCTGTTCGCAGATGTCCTTGTAGTATGGACCTTCGTGAAATGACTGAGAAGTATTTGGTACTGCCATCAAGTTAAGGGCACCAGATGTAAAGTGTGCTTTTCTGGGTCAAGGACAGAAATATTTAAATCCCACAAGATAAAGAGAAAGGACGCACAAGAGCCTGGTGTGTTTTCAGATGGGGTAAAAAGCAGAAGTTGCTTAAAACTATTTGTTTTCTGTTTTTACAATAAGTAATGTTTCTGAATTTGTTTTATATGCCTGGATATTTTATAACGACGAAACATATTCAAGCCTAGTCCCAAGTGATCTCTCCCAGTCTTACATTATTACTACGGAAGCCTCTACCTTGGCAAGAGTGTTGGCAAAGATTTAACAGAGTGGCACTGAGACAAAGAGATCTCAGTATGTGGAGTGGGATCATCCATCTAGAACTCACAGAATATAGATAACATATCTTGGGTGTATCCTTATGCTAAGTGTATCACAGGGAGCACTCCTAATTTTTTGAACATGCCCTATAAGCCTTGCAAAGTTGCTGATGCTTGAGGCAGGATAGTTTTCTCCAGGGAACGCATCTCCATGTGTGTGTAAATGGCATTTGCATTGAGATGGTCAAACCCAGCCAGCATTTCCATTTTAGCCCACATGCCTTTTGAAGTGATACAGTCTGGGTACAGTTTAGCCTTGTAAATAAGGATTTCCCCCACTTCCACATTATACAGTATATGCACACTTCATGCTTATAAAATGCATCATATTGAAAAGGTTTTTTTTAACCTCTACTATAATATTGGGCCTTATTTTTTAACTAAGGCTATGGAGCAGCCAAACTAGACAGATGCCTGCTATAGTCCAGAGACACTTTTTTCCTTTTAAATATGCAGGTAACAGCTGCAGGAAGCCCAAAGTTGACAATGGGACCAGAGAACATATTGGCCCTTTCTTCCTCAGATACCATCTTCAAAGAATTAATCTCTCAAAAGCTGCTGGCACTCAAAGGGATCTTTCTTGAAATGCAAGTAGCTTTAATGATAGGAACGAGACAGGAAGATAAGGAGTTAACTTCCTTCCCTAACCCATCTGACTGGTCAATCTTCCTCATGGCGGCTATTTCCATGTCAAACACCCTGCACAGTCCATTGCATTTAGGTAATGAATGCCACTTCCACCCCGAATCATGGTCTGCAGTGAAAGAACTGTTTCCCATGAAGAAAATGTGCGCCTACCTGGATTGTGTGTTCAAGTGTAGGCATGCCTGCAAACGCATTCTTTCCCTCTCCCCTCATTTTTATTTATTTACATTCTCATTTTTTAAAAACAAACTTTGTGGTTTCCTTTTAATATTCTTCCATTAAGTTGCCTGGGGCAGGAGGGGGGGGGGAGAGCAGAATGGCTAAATCCTTCCAGTATATTTTTTTCTATAATGCTTTATGAGGTCCTCTGTGACCTTGGTTAATTGTCACACTGCTTAACCTTTTTGTTTTAAAAAAGAAAAGACAGAAAAGTCAGCCCCATTTGCCATCGGTAGAAGAATTTTAATGTAGGAAGCGAGATGGTTTATTCATTCAAAAATATTTTATGGGAACTTGCTCCAAGCTGAAAGAACTCGTGTAAAACTCACTCCCTGGGGAACCGCTTTCGAACAGTCTCACATCTGAAACAAAGGAAGAATTTTTGTAAACTCAAAGCAGAAATCTCAAGGTCACATACTAGGATTTCCCTTGCCTGCAGGACAGCGTGTATACCTAAGGCCACTCCATTTCCAGCAGATGTAGGAAGACTCTTGTTATATAACACAATCGTTTGTTGCCCTGTCATTCCAGGATGTGGAGTCAACCTCAGTGAAATTAAGGACACCAAAAGGTCCTCCTTAGATCACTGACTTTAATGAATTCAGAATGGATATGAAAGACAGCTCTGGAAGGTGGTCTCGTCAGTCATTACTCTCCTGTGGGAAGGCTTTAGCGGTTAAACCAGATTAGCTAAATGCTGTCATTTCATAAGTCACTTGTGATTAAGAGCAACCAGTCTGGTTTTGTGCTCTTGTTCTTCAAAGGGAAGGATGTGAGCTGGATTGAGTAGGGGTGGTGGAGGCTTTTAGTTATTCAGTAGAGATTTACATACTGTCTTGAGTCCATGTGTTCGAAGCAGTGGGCAGTGGAAAATAATGGCTTGCAAACATAATTGATAGTGCAGGGGAAAACACGGATAAAAAAGGGGTAAGTGAAATAACTAAAATTCAGGCCGCAATCCTATGAATTTTTCTATGTAAGGCCAGTCCTACCACTGGGCAAAAGGAGTGAAGGATTAATGAGGCAACACAGGATAAACGTGTATGTGGTATTGATTCTGCTCTGTGACCCCTGAGCCAACTTGATGCCTTCCAGAGCTACTGACAAGGCTACACAATTGCTAATGCTGAAGTAATGTTCAACAGTCTATCCTTTTGAGATGGCTTCTGTACACAGCACAGTAGGGATGAGGCTCTTACCGTTTGCCTTTGGCAGACAAGGCCTTTGCGCTTATCTCCTTATATACACTCAATTAAAGGAACAGATTCCAGTATTCTCAAAACTGTTAAGAAGCTTTATGGGAAACTTTTATTTTAAATCTGACTAGCTTTTGGAGGAGAACTGAGAGAGAAGCATCCCATTGCTTTTTAATGGTTGCTAATTGACACAGCGAATTAGCAATGTTTTGACAGCAGCTTTTTTAAAAACAATAAAATAAAAATTTTCAAAGCATTGCTGATAATGTTAGCCAGAAATTAAAAAAAAAAAATATCTCCGGCCCTCTAAAGGAGAGCCCACAGGAAATCTTCATTTAAGCAGCTTCTCCAAAGAGACAGCCAGCCAGCTGCTTTGGTTTGATCCCAGAATCACACAAGCTGGAACTGAACCAAACTGGAGTGATCCTACCCACATCTGAAAAACAGTAGCCCCTGACAGGGACCCAGAAACATGCCGATAGGAATGCTCTGGGGGAGTAGACAGTCAGCTAACTGAGTCCGGACTGACACATTCCCCTTAAAAACCTATGTCAAGAGACTGTTTGGTTTCAGAAATCCTGAGATAAAAGCTTATTGAAAGCACTTTGGGGTAGGACAAAGACAGCTGCTGTGTGCTTTTGTGATGTATACAGAAATACTTCGAATATACCTTACAAAATTGAATGCTAATTCCATAAAGATACATGGGAAAATGTCCCCCTTTCTGGAGGACTGTCACTCTATTACTTTCTTTAAAATAAATTTGTTGTTTGACTCTTCCAGCTTCTCTCAGATATTTCCTCTGAATATCTCCCTTGCCCCTGCCATCAACTAGGCTTCAGCCTTTGTCAAGAAATTGCTGTTTCTCCCAATTTAAAGGCCTTTTTTGAGGACCAATATTTCAGTCCCTACAACCTGAATTCTTTCCAAATATAGAAAAGCATATGGGGCCAAAGTTTCTCTATCAAGATAAGCAAGACTGGTCTTTTCAATCTATGTGAGCTATTTTAAATTTGGGGTAACTTGGGGTTGCCTGTTTCTGAATGGGGATAAAACAATTTCATGTTTAAAAATTCATAACTCAAAACCCTTTCCCCCCTTCTTCCCCAAACTAAGTGCAGATGAAGAGCAGACTGCCTGCTAGAACTGTGCCAAATTTGGTGCTGATCTGAAACCCAGTTTGAAAGGTATAATGTTATATTTGGGTTGCCCCCATTAAAAAAATGCCTTGTAGAATGTTGATTTAACAATATAATATCATCACTGCACTCTTGTGCAATTACAATGAATAGGTGGAGTGGATCATGACACGATACAGTGCCAAATGGCTATTGGTTCTAGCTAAACCAATGGAGCTGGACTTACTCTCTTGTATTTCAATGAAGTTGCTTGTTCGGTGGCATCCCATTCCCTGAGATTTCAGAGCTAAAGCCTAAGCTCAAGTAGAGAGCCTATGTGCTGTGACCAGGATGGCTCTTTGTGATGTCAACTGGGTGTGCCGTTGTGTGTCATGGAAACAAGACAGACTATGGAGGAGAGGGACACAGCTCTGCATCTGGATCAAAGGATAGAGGAGGGATGCCTTGCCAGCCAAGCCAGGGCTGGTGGGGTTCATATTGATCCGGAGATTTGTCCACACCTTTCAATCTGGGGAAGCATGGCAATTTGCTGAGACTTCTGTCATGGGCCCTATTACCTGGCAATCCTAAATGTAACTAGGTGGGATGGCCACAGAATTCAGGGGCGATCAACCTTCAGCTCTTTTTCCAATGTCATGTGATTCACAACTTAATTCCAAAACCTTTCTGCAAGCAATCAGTGCAGCGCTCTGTGAAAAGCAATCTGTCCTTTCCTAGGCAGCCTGTGGTTAGGAAGGAAAAGCGGGTTGGTTAAAAGAAAGAGAGGTGGGATGATAGAAGAGCGAGAAGATAGCTTTAATATTTTTGATGCCACCCATTGTGATTGTGCCCCTGCTGACAACTGGCTCCTCCTGAGAGATAACCCCAAACAGATGCCAGATAACATTGCATTGCCCATATGGTGCAAGACAGTCTGAGTGCAATTCTCCCATGCATTTTCCTACATAAGTTGTATGAGTGAATGTGAATGCCACCGAAAAATAATGAGGCTCTTATACTGTACCCATTCACTCCAACTGAATATGCGTAGGTGCAGTCAACAATATTTGCTAATATAAAACAATGAATGAGAATTTAAAAAGAAAGCAGAACAAGTAAAGAATAAAATAGAATAAAATCATCAAATACTTGAGAAAATGCTTACGTCCCATAGGGATATTCTTGCAGAGTTCCAATATAAAAGGAACACAGCTCAGCTCATTGCCCCAAAAAGTTTCCAAATTGGACATTATAGGTGGCAGTGCAAGAAGTCTGGCTTTTGCTTGCATAGGGTGATAAGTGTACAATGAAGGCACACTGCTCATAGATCACATATGGGTAACTCATGGCCTTCAGTAGAGATGGGGACAAATTTAAAAACAAATTGTGATATTCAACAAATTTTGCTGATTTGTCAGATATTTGTTACTTCATATTCTTCAGTAGAGATGGGGACAAATTTAAAAACAAATTGTGATATTCAACAAATTTTGCTGATTTGTCAGATATTTGTTACTTCATATTCTTGAGGTCCAGAGACCCTGACGAATACAAAGCAATGAATATAACCCTTTTATATTCATCAGTTCATCTATCCTTCTCTGCTTATGCCCCTGTAGATCAGCTGTTCCTCAGGGGCATAAGCAGAGATGAGTTTTCCCTTTGGGAGGCTTTCTAAAGCCTGCCCAAAGGGAATCTCACCCCCCCTGCTTACAAAAACAGGGGGGATCACTTTGCTCAGGCTTCCTCTGTCTTTCTATGCCCCTGTGGCATAGACAGGGGAAGACTGACCAAAGGAATTATCCCCGCTGTCTTTGCAAAGACAGCTGGGATGGGGGATTGCTTTGGTGAGGCTTCCCCAGTTGATGCCATGAGGGCCATAGAAAAAGGAAGCTTCAACTAAGCGATGTTTCCTCACTTTCTTTGTAAAAACAGCAGGGGGTGGGGATTGCTTCAATCAGGCTTCCCTTGGGAAGCCTTATCAAAGGGATCCCCCACCCCACTGTCTTTGCACCCCAAAAGGAATCCCTCCCCACTGCTACTTGCAAAAGCTAAGCTGCTGAAATGGAAACCAAGGTTCTGGCCATCTAGCTTCTGTTTTGGTGGAAGTGGCGTCGGAGCAGAAGGAGGCAGTGGGAAGGGGGTGGGGACAGGTTGTAAGGATGGGGTAGTCAGGTGTTTTTTTTTAATAGCCCTTTGGGCTGTCTAAAAAAAATAAAAAGACCCAACAAACCAACAAATTGATTTGTGGTTCATCAGGGCACTGGGAAGAAATTCGTTGTTCATGGTTTGTCAAGGTTGATGACCCATGGAGCAAGACAAAGTGCCATTTTAGTGCTTCGTCCATGTGGTGTTTACCTCATGCCCCCTGCTTGTTTCACCAAACACAGAGCTCACAAAGGTATCCCAACATGCCCTTTAACTCGCTGCCACCAGTTGATCTCTTTATCAACCTATATTTCCTATGAAAGGCTGAGGTCCATTCAGTACTGAACTTTTAAAGTTCAGTACTGAATAAGCACATTCTTAAAGTTACACGGAGCTTCAGTATTTTACTTTAACCTCTTCTATCTTAATTAATACAGGTCACACTCTGACGAATCACTCCTTAAACACTCTCTCCGCCTCAAACCTCCCCAAACTATCTTCTCTCTTCTCTGTCTCTCTGACTGAACTCTCTAGACTCTGACTCACCCCTCCCTTCTAGGTTCTCTGGCTCCACCTTCCAACAACTCCCATTGGTACATGCAAATAATCTTCTACCTGAGCCAAAGCAGGGTGATCGCTACAGTCCCCATCTCTAGTCTTCAGACATTGCTAGACTGTGATTCCCATCCACTCTGGCCAGCATGGCTAGGGGCATTGACACCATGGGAGCTGCTATCTAGGAAACATCTGAAGGGCTAGAACTTGGCCACACATAAAATAGTTTTTCCCTTTCAGGGCTAGTGAGGGAGTGATATGCTGTACAATGAATATGCTCTTTTAGGCGGATGTGTCCATTCTTCATTCTCAGAAAGAGCAGTTCTTTTTGCCTGCACCCCTGCCCCGCAAGTTAAAACTGTTTCCTACAATACTCATACATGACATTCTGACAAGGCATCAGCTGTAAGCTTGCGTACTGGTAGATACATATTAATCATGCTCTAATTTCTCATTGCAGAACAGAGTGGCCTTGGCTGCCAGATGGGTGGTAAGTAAGTAAGTAAGTAAGTAAGTAAGTAAGTAAGTAAGTAAGTAAGTAAGTAAGTAAGTAAGTAAGTAAGTAAACAAACAAACAAACAAACAAACAAACAAATAAATAAATAAATAAATAAATAAATAAATAAATAACCGTTTTTTATATTTATTATAGGTATAGCTTCAAGCTTCATTCAGCTCAACTGGTAGATTTGTCAAACTTCAGGGCTTAATCAACCAATTGATAGATTTGGTTTTGATTGGTGGGGCTGAGAGGGACGGCACGCTTGTCTCTCTCTGAAGCTGTTTTTGTTCTGGCAACTTACTATAGTCAACAATGAAAAAAAGAACATACTTGAAAAAGCTTTCTTTTTAAGATATGGTTTTATCTGCTTGGTGTAAACCTGTGTTAACTGTAAATTTGTGGGGAGGTGGCCTATTAAAATAGGGGGGTAAAATAGGTAATTAATTCCTGATTACATTACATGTCAACTCACACTATCTTTGCTGTTTCAAAAAAACAGCACATCTACTGTATAGCCATGGTGGACAGATTACTCTTAGCGAACCATAAAACCACTTATTGGGTTGCCCTTGTTCAAGACATCCTTCAGGTTTATAGTGAAGGAGCATGTAGAAAGCCCCCAGGAGCAACGTTAAGCATTTACAGTTCACAAGTAGACTTTGAGAGTTATGTGTTATGTAAGTCATCCTCTAGCCATTGCTGGAAGTTAATCATTATTGTTGACATGCAGAAGTAAAAATATGTAAAAACAATAATACATAATAGTGGCCCAGATTAATTAGTGGTTGACTTCAATACAGGGCAGCTTGACAAGCATGCTAGAGTCAACGCTTTGCATTCAGTGCTGGGTGTCTCTAGTTAAAGATCTTCAGCCTGAGAAAGGGTCCCCTGCTGGAGATCTTTAACCTGAGCTACAAGTCAGACAGAGGTAGCCAACTGGGTTCCTTCAAGCTGTTTTGAACTAATCCCCACGAGTCCAAGTCTATGGCTGTGATCACAGCCTATAGTAACTGTAGTCAAAAACATCTGGAGGGTAACAGATTGCCTACTCCAGCACTGAGCTGAGTTGACCAAAGGGCTGACTCAGGTTCACATGTTCTTATTTTACATTTCCTCTGAACACTCCGTGCCTGGTGCCCTGTTACCAATGGAATGTTTAATTTTATCTATTATTGTGTGTCTCTGTGGCCAAATCAAGACTGGAACAAGCTCCTCATCCAGCCCACTTATCAGTTTTTAGCTTCACAGCCTTTTGCCATTTCATCCTTGAGGCTTCTTGTTTGTACATATCATCAGCTGCCCTTCACCTTTCCATTTCAGAAATATTCTTATACAAACACACAAGAACAGAAAAGTCCTGGAAGAGACTGCCAACCCCCCAAAGATGTCTCAGTCTCAATAGTATGCTTTTCTTGACCCCTGCAATGGAAAAGTCCTTGGAAGGGGGAGGGTACAAATCTGCATTTTGTTCACATGAGATTTAAAGTTGTGCAGTCTGACTCATATATATATAAGACACTACCTCAGAGGGGGACCTGATTCTGAGCTTATTGTGTTCATCAGGCCAAGAGCTGATGAATCAGAAAGTACGAACAAAGAACCTTTGGACAAGCATAGTTTTCAAGACTCTCTGGCAGATTCTAGTTGTACAGAACACAAGGAGGTCCACCTGGTTCTAGACAAAGTGACAATGATGTGGAAAAAAAGAGAAGAAATGCAGGATGGAAAAAAACCATTCTAGCTTTAGAAATGCAGTAGAAAATATCGCAGAGAATGGGCATGTCTATAAAGAATATCCCCCCCAAAATAGGATCTCTCTTTACAAAACAAAAATACCACTGCTATGATGGTACAATTTTGGAACACCTCCAAATAATTAGAGTACATATTTCAAACAAACAAGCATATGTACTCTAATTCTTTGGAGAAGGTATATATGCAGGTGTTTAAGATTCTGGTGTTTCCTCTGTTTCCTCTGTTGTCTTAACAGTTTTATTATCCTCTTGTTTGTTTAATCATCACTGAAGGAGTCATTTTTGGGGTCAGGGAGGGTGTTGAATTTATTTGATATGATTAATATCCATCTTGTTGGGTACAGGATTACAAGTAATTTAAATGGTTTTTAATTACTTTTCAGTGATTTTCCTCCCCTTGGAAAATTACTAGTATCCTTTTTTGAATATTAAAATACTTACAGAAAACTATGATATTTGAGGGAAAATTCTGGGATAAATACTTTCAGGCTTTATTCTGTTGTTTTCATCATTTTGGTAGGTTTCCATAAGTAGCTCTGGAAATAGTGTTATTGAAGATTGGTGTGCCAATCTTTAAAATAAGTTAAAATGAAATATTTTTCCTATTCATTATAGAAGCAATTGGCAGGCAGTAGGTGGCCACAGAACAGATAGACTTTCTCAGTGTAGTTAGACATCAGAGAGTAGTAATTTTACATCCCACAGCAAATGAGCAGACAACAGGACTTGACTGTCTGCTTCTTTGAGGTGATGTACAACTTACCTTTGATAAATACTTGGGTATCTGGATGCAAAGGATACTTTTGTCATGAAAGGTTGGGAGAACAACATAACAGATAAACACTGAGGTCAATGTGGCTGGTCTTTCTCTTCAAGGTGGTAATACCAATATGAGGTCAATGTGGGTAAGCACATCTGCAAAAGGACATGATCGGTCAGTCTCTTTCCTTCAGGCAAGCCACATTACTATGAGAACAAAATAGCTAATCTCACATCATCAGGCAAGTAACATCAAGGTTAGGTCAGTCTCTTTCCTTCAGGCAGGTGGCATCAGCATGAAGTCACAATGGCCAGTCTCTCACTTTCAGGCAGAGAGCATTGGCATCACAATAGCCAGATTACCCTTCAGCATTAACCTGAAGTCGCAGATGCCATCTTCATGCTACTGGCAGAGGCCAAAGCAGCAACTGGGGAAAATGTTTCCTAACAACTCCCTGAGAAAAAGAGAAGCAGGATCCATTTCACCATGCTGTGTCCATTAGCAAAATCAGAGGGTTGTACCTCCCTACACTGACTCAATTGAGCAGCAATAATAGTAGTAGCGTGACCTGGCATATGGCTAGTAGACTCATGTTAGAGGCAGAAATAATGGTGGCTGGCACAGAAATATTGGTAGCAGAATGAGAACTGGCACCTAATGAGGTGAGCACATTCTGAGAAGCAAACTAGCAGACTCTGGTATGGCACCCAAATGCAGAGATGCTTCTGGGGGCAGATACAGCGGGCAGGGAGGGGAGAGGAGGGGAGAGCTGGAGAGAGGGAGGAGGCAAATTGAAGAGCAGGGACAACGTGTAAATGGTTACAAAGTGAGCTTGTGAGCTTTCTTCTCACTGAGAATTGTGTACAATCTCATTCCACCTGAGAAGGTCATCTTGGGAAAAAATTACAATAGTCCATTACGTATCAAAGCCCCACAAGCTGGACAAACCTACAAGCTGAACCATGGAATGACAAATGTCAAGGGCATCTCTGTATCTGATTATCATATTCAATGCAGAATGCTATTTTATGAGGATTCTTCTCTCTGAATGTAAACAAATAATTGTCCAGAAAAGTCTAACATGCAATGGCAGTGGGTCATTGAGGGAACTCCCTATTTTTCATTAATTTTTAAACTGTGTATGTTGCCATTTCTCTTGGAATGATCACTGGGTGGGTCCAACGGTTTCTTATAAAACATTTAAAAATGCAGAACAGGCATTCTGTGCTGAAAATCCACCCTAACCATCAACTGCCTTGGTGTAAAACATAGGATCATCTAGCTGATCGAAGGCCCACTGAGCATGGCTGTTCTCACTGGATTCTGAAAGCTGACCATGGGTGGTGCCAATCAAAACCTCAAGGGAATAGTATTCCAGAAGCAGGGTGCCACAACCAAGGAGGCCCTATCATGAGTTTCAGAAGCTTGGATTTTATTCAGTGATGGCATCACTAACGGGCCTTCTTGGCAGACATCAATTCATGGAAGAAAAACAATGTGATAGGAAGGCATCAAAAATCAAGTTAAAGTGTTTGTCAACCAAGATGGTGTTGTCTGTTCTGCCTGGCATAAACTCTCAGATCTCAGAACTGCAGAGCTAGAAGGGACCCTATGGACCATTGAGTCCAGCCCCTTGTCAAGGAGGCACAGTGGGAAATTGAACTCCCAACCTCTGGCTCTACAGCCAGATGCCTAAGCCACTGAGGTATTCAGGGTCTCATGCTGAGATTGCATTTCCCAGTACCTGCTGCCTGATCTTTTTAAACCTGAGGATTAAATCAGGCAATGAGCCTGAGACAGCTTCCTTACAAAGCATGTGCTCCCTATCACTGAGCTGCAGGCTCTCCATGAAAGGTTCAGAAGCCCCATGGCCTCTGTTTCCATGCCCCAGCTGAACATGAACAATCACCCACTGGCTTCACAAACAGACTCAGATGCACATTGCCACCTAGGCTTTTTAAAATATATCAGTGTGTACAGGGGCACCTTTTCTGGGGGCAACTACATGTTATTGTCATGTGGAGCTCTGTCTGTAGAAGGCAAAGATGTGTGTCACTTATCACAGTTAGCTGGCTTCTTCAGAGGTTGGCCCAAGCTAGAGTAATCTGTCCCACAATTGCAAAAGTAGGTTTCCCTTTTCTCCTCTGCTTTCTTTGCTCAACACAGTTGTTTCAGGCAGGCTTGATGAAAAGGAAGATCAACATCTGGTGTGCATGTGAGAAGAGGGAGCCTCTTGCTGGTATTCATAGTTCTTTGTATTCTGTCTTGGCACCAGACAGATGTATTGCCGTTTGAAGGCTACATTTCCACTACATTTCCATTTGTAGATAATTCCCTACCTCCCCTAAGAATGCACTTGGATCTGTTAAATGTGAATAGCAGAATCAGCCCCCCATTACGGGCCTTAGATGTCCATGTGTAATCCATCAAAAACATCAGGACAAGACTGCATGGTCCCCAAAACAATACAAATGCAGGAACAGGTGATACTTTTCTTGGAGCATTAAGAAAATAAAACCAAAAACAAACAAAAAAGCGAGTTTTCAATGCTAATACATCTTCCTCACCAAGCTGTGGGTGACTCCAAAATTATATGTTCATATTAAAGTCCCCAAAGTTTCATGACTGCTGTTGGGGGCCAGGTGTAGCCTCTTAGATGGAGATAGCTGCAGTCTGCAAGATGCTTGTGGGGGAACACCAAAAAAGTATTACCTGTTCCTGCATGTGTAATCCATGAAAACCTTCACATATGTGTGTTCTGCTTATACTTGAAAGCATGTGGCCCATCACTGGGAAGGCTTGTTGTTAAAAGCATCATAAGGGGATGCAGCAATTTGTGGGAGCTTGTAGGACAACTCATACATCCCTTTCCAAGATGCATTTTAAAACCAGCCTACACCATTTGAACTAACAAAGCATGCTGAATGTGATATGTGGTGATATTATTGTTTAACATGTAGAATAAATAATTCCTGGATCGGAAATGGTAAAGTTGGTACAAAGTGATTAGATTACCTTTGCGGTCTTGCCACACCTCCGAAGGCTTTCAATCAAGTCTGGCTTGTCTTTGAAAACCTGGGAAGAAGCGAACCTCTTGCTCTCCTCCTAGTACCTTGAGTCAGGTAGGGGATTTCCATTTGTGTTAAATCCTCTCCTTGGTAACCAGTATTGCTCATGCAAAGAATTGTTTTCTTTGTCTCCTGTCCAGAAGGGATCCTGCCTTCTGCAGCACCATGAGTCATACCACCTTCCTTTCGCAGGAAAATGTAACTCCCTTTTCTGGTGTCAGCAAACAAAACAAAACAAAAGCTGGCAAGCTTCTCACTGCAGGGTTTTTCCATTACTTTATGTGACATTCTGTACAACCTTTTTAAAAAATATATATATGGTCAAAATTCCTTGCAGAGTTTCTAGGTATGGTGCTTAATAACACCTAGTAATATCCGTGCTGGCTGCAGAACTTAGGGGCCGTAGAAAAGGTGCCCTAGTGAAGCTTCCTTATTGCACAATTGAGCTGTGTCTACTCAGAAGGAAGTCTCCCAGAATTCAGTGGATGAGAGGTTCTCAATTTTTGGCTCTTCCATAGATTACAACTCCTATCCATCATGGTCAAAGGTCTGTAATCAGGGATGGGACTCCACAAACCTCTAACTCTGGGGAGCTCCACTCCTGTTTAAAGTATAAGGTATGAGAAGAACAAGCAAAATACTGTATTCCTTAAGGTTTGAAGTTATTTACAATGTTGAAGAAGTTATTTCTTCAGCATTGTAATGAGTAATGGCAAGTGGTTGCTTTTCAGACATTGCAATAAGTAACATAAATAGATGCTTTTCAAAAAATAACTTTCCATGCTCTTGTGTCACTACATTCCAACTGGCTTGGATTCTAGGTACAGTATCAATAAGAATTACCGGTGCCCAGAGGAAGGATAGTTTTGAGATGGAACAGAGATGGATAAAAAACAAGTAGTCAAAGCACCACCCAGGCAGAAACTGGGCTGACTCTCATGTGACATCTCACGTGACTACTGAATAGAGATGGGGACGACGCACAAAGTTGCCCCCATGAAGTGATGAATAACAAAGTTATTCATTGATTTGTCTGGGGTGTGTGTGTGTAATTTTTTTTAAAAATTGCCCCAGCTTGTAATGTTGGGATTCCTAAGGAACGGAATGCACTTTCCCACAGTAGTTCTTCTCCTGCTTGGAATATTCCAAAAGATTCTGTACATCCTGCCTTGGGGTTGAGCAGACAGGGAGTTGGTAGGCAGATGTGCACAAAGTCTTTGATATCAAGATGAGGGAAATGCCATGTCAAGTTTAGGACATGGCGATGCTTTAAACTATGTCATGTTTAAGAGGCCATCATAGCATTTTTAAACCTGTTCTATACTTATATAAAACTTAAAAAAAATTACAGCTTTCAAAACCTGTGGGAATCTTTACAGAACTTGCAATTAACACGTTACAAACAACTTAGTTACTTGTAATTCGTTACTTTTTGATAAAATGAATGAAGCTATATTTCAATAAACTACTTTTTGGTGTAGCAAGTACTGTTTTCTGTTTAATTTCAGAAGTTACTTCTAAGGGGAATTCTAAGATGTTTCAGGTGTGTGGGCAGGATTTTTTTTTCCAACTTTATATCATTCTTTTATCAGTCTTAAGTGTTTTATTTTGAATCAACAGAAACTAGTGAAAAAGCAATAGCCAATACCAAAAAAAGAGTAAGTTATTCCTTCTACATTGTAACATGGAATGGCAAGTAGTTGCTTTTCAGACATTGTAATAAGTAACATGAATAGATTCTTTTCAAAAAGTAACTGTCCATGCTCTTGCCCTTCAGTATCTGAGGCTTTTTGCTTTAACCAGCGCCAGTGTCCCTATCACAGATTTTCATCCATGCCAAGCAGCAAGCTCCAACCAATTCTATGTGCCTCATATTGGCTACCATCTAGTCTGTTGTAATTGCACTGACATTGGCAGCAGAGTAGGATATACTCAGCTCATGGTGCCACTGAAGCTTGGCCAAAACTTGAAGTTGCTTAATATGGAACCACATTATTGGTTCTCCATGCGAACCCTTTACAGCATGCTCTATTTTAGTAGTTCTCTCAGATGTCCTATGTTGTTTTACTTGCTTGCTTACTTAGTTATGATGTTTCTATGCCATCTAACTGGAAAATGCCCTTGAGGTGGTTTACTAACATAAAAACAAAACAATGAACAACATCGTAGTTTCGCAACCATCTGTCTGTCTGTATTTATCAGCCAAACTGGTATGAGAAAGTTAAAATATTATAAAGTTAGGAGGAAGCAGTAAAACTTTATGAGCAATAACCATCAAGGACTGGACACCTGTTAGAAGAGAGAGGTCTCAGTCTGAAGGCTAAACAACGATAAGCAGCAAATCTGTTGAGACAGTTCTGTTGAGACAGTTCTTTATAATAATAACCTTTGAATTACTGAACTAGAAGGGACCCTATCGATCATCAAGTTCAGCTCCTGTCAGGGAGGCGCAGTGGGAATCCAACATCCAGCCTCTGGCTCCATCCAGACCACTGAGCTATCCAGATTGTGAGTGATACACTACTGTACAGTAGTGGTGCCTTGCTTTTTGAATACAATTTCTAGGAAGACTTGCCTGATTTCCAAGATAACACTTTTCTGTCTGCCTTGGGGTTTTATCACTTTATCCAGTAGGATTTGAGTCCTCTGCTCACCTTTAAAACGATACTGAATGGTTTCAAATTTAATTTTTTTTTTGTTTTACCCATATTATTTTTGCTAAGGTCTTTGATCTGTTATGTTATTCAGCTACTTCTAGGGTTTTCTGATTTTTCTGACTTTGCATTGTTCTGTTGTTTCCTCCTGTTAGAGTTTTACATAAACTAACAGCACATTATAAATACCCTAAAAAAATAAATATTAGTCAGAAATGTCGAGACAGATATTTCCCTCTTTGTATCTCTTTTGATCAGGGGAGCAGGAGTAATACAGATAAACATGAGTCTTCATCATATTTGAATGATGCCAGTGCTATAATATGTGAATTACATTTTTCCCTTCAACAATGCTGAGATTAGGGGCACAAAATCCCTATGTTGTTCAAAATCCATGCAAAGCTCTTATGCCCCCCAGAACATAACTACAAAGCATAAGCAGTTGATTCACACACAGAGGACAGTTATCTCTTTCAGGGTTACCTTCCATAGCATTGATGATCCTTTCCAGACTGTCCTGTGTGTAATGAGGTTCTTATGACTTCCCTGATCTAGAAGCTGAACTAGAGATGTTGCATTTATGGGCAAGTAGACCATTTCGATGCCTTCAGTGTTGAACTCACAGTCCTGGTTCTGGCTGTTCCAGGGGCACAGTAATAATTATTGAAATATTTATTTATGTATTGAAAAAGAAATCCATGTATAAAAAAAAAACGTGCTGGTCAAACCATGCAGTTCAAGGGAGAAATGTAGATAAGAAATGGGCAGGAGCCACTGATTCAGCAGTTTGTGCTGGTTCATTCTTCAGCCAAACAGGTATCTGACATTTCCCAGCCCCACCTCCTCTGGTGGGCATCCACTCAGAGGCAGCACCTGGAGGCTGCCTCTGAGTGGATGGCCACTGGAAGAGGTGGGCCCGGGAAGCATGAAACATATGTTCTGCTGAAAAATGAACCATCACTGACCACCGAGCGAGCAGTTCATGCCCATCTGTAGTGTAGATACATAGCTTCACAGGTTTGCTTCAGGAGCTTAGATTGCATTAAATAGTGTTGACAACATGAGTCTTGGTCAAGAATGATTATCAGCGAGACTTGTTTTCTGCATTTCAAATGAAAGAAAAGAAAGAAAGAAATATAGCATCAAATCCTACCTGGTTTATTTTGTTGGTTAGTGTTTAATCCTTTGTTTCAAGGAAAGTTCATTTGTGCAAAAAGCATAAACATCATCTGACGATTTCCCATGTACCTCTCCATTGATCTGCATAAAATGGCACCTGCCAGTTTCATTCTACCCCTTCAGTATCTCTGAATGGCAGGAACAGAAATATCCCATAACTGGGACTAATAAATGTCTCATGGTGCCTGTTACATACAGCACTGATGTTACCTGTCTGTCATGGGTTTGGAGGGAAAGTTCCATCCTATGGGGAGTGGAAGGCGGGACATCAGGAGGAGGGGCTGTACTGTATAAATATATGATGCCTGTGTGGTGAGACACTGAGAGACACTAGGAGATGCTAAGAGACACTGGGATGTGACGAAGCAGCAGCTGGGAAGAAGAAGCTGTTGTGGGAGTCTGTGTGTCAGACAGGGTACTACTGTGTGTCAGAGTACCAACCTGATAGGTTCAGGTGTCTGTTGGTTAGCCAGAACTGATAGGTTCAGGGTCTGTGCTTCAAGTTAAGGGTTCTGGGTGAACCAAACTGTATGCTTGTATGAGTGAGAATAAGCCACGTTACTTTATTTTATTCACCTGATCGTTTTATTTTTCCATGTGTGTATTTAAATAAACCTTATTCCTTATTTGTTTGAAAATCCATCCCTGGTCTGTGTGACTTCTTAAAGGGAATGGTTGGTGGCAGCTTAGTTAACGTGTGGCAGATCCCAGTAGGTCTGGGTTTGTCACATTGATTGGTGTCCAGCGTGTGGGATACGACTGGTCCAGTTGTCCAGCGGTCCAGCAAAGCCTTGGCAGGTGTGCCCAGAGCAAGGGGGGTCTAGTCAGGGACAGTCTGAGGCGCGTAGGTAATCTTCTAGGTGTACCTCACGGGGAGGTGCGCTAGTAGAAGAACGTGCCAACTGGGGAGACTTAGATTAAGGTGCTCTGAGGCAGCCTAGTTTTGGCGGGAAAAAGCTGAGGCAAAACTGCGTAGTAACAGTGAGCTAGCTTGCCAGCTGAGAGGCCCAGCAGAGGGGGGTAGGCTCTGACTCGATACTGTTGCAAGTTAGTGCTGAAGAACAGCAGCAATCTCTAGGGAAAGCTGGTTCTGAGGCAAAAAGGAAAAAAGTGGTCGTTTTATTTTGAGGCTTGACTTTTAAAGCAGCCTGTTCTGAGGGGGGGATTATGCCCTTGACTCGAAGCCAGATGGCCGAAATGAGTGAAGTGAAAGACCCCCAGATTGACCAAGGTTCTGAGGATGAATTTGGCTCAGTGCAGGGTGACAGCACAGGAGAGCAGAACCCAGAACTCAGAAAATTGCTCATAGTCCAACAGCATGAACTGAGGATGAGGCAATTTGAAATGGAGGAAAGGGAAAGAGAAGAAAGATTAGAGAGAGAGAGAATGGAAATGGAGAGGGAGAGAGAGAAAATTGCTCTGGAGAAAGAAAAAATGGCGTTTGAATTAAGAAAACTGGAACTGATGAACCAGAACAATAATAACAATAGGGATTCTGAGGGAGGCCAACTGTCTAAAGCTGACCTGAAGAAATTCCCTGTGTACCACAAGGGAGATTGTCCTGAGGTGTTCTTTTCCTTAGTGGAAAGAGCGTTTGTGGACTTCTCAGTGAGGGAAACTGAGAAGATGACCATCATGCGATCTTTAATCAGTGGTAGCCTGGCTGAGGTCTATGCCGAGATGCCTGAGGAACTGATGAAAGATTTTGCAGAGTTTAAAAAACTGGTGTTTGCCAGACATGGGATAAATGCGGAGCAGCTGAGACAAAGATTCAGGTCCCTCACCAAAAAACCAGAACAGACTTTTACCCAAGTGGGGGCCCAATTGGTGAGGCTGCTTGAGAAATGGCTATCGCAGGAGGGAACAGAGACCTATGAGCAGCTTAAAGATTTGATAGCACTGGAACAGTTCTATTCAGTCCTGCATGGGGAATTGAAATTCCAGGTGAGGGAAAGGAAACCGAAGTCTGTGGCAGCAGCCGCAGAGATCGCAGATTTTATTTCCCAAATAAGAAAGCCCTTGGGTGAGGGGAAATCTGTGGGTAAACCCAAAGAAACCTACAGCAAGTACTCTCAGGGACCAGGGAAAAACCAGCAAGGGGGAGGGGCCCATGGTGAAGGGAAGCCCTCAGACATGAAACTAAGACCTCAGATTTTGGAGGGAAAACCAAAACAAGATGAGAGAGAATCAAAATACACCAGAAAATGCTATTTCTGTCAGGGAAAGGGTCATCTAATCTCAGAGTGTGAGAAATTAAAGCAGCTAAAAGGAATGGTGCCTCAGAATTCTAGTGGGACCAAGCCAAAAGCTGTGTTCTGTGTCCAGAAAGAGCAAGGCTCAGTGTCACAGAGGGAGCCTGTTGCCATGGCTACTCAGTCTGGAACAGCTACCTCTACTGATCAGGCTGAGGAAAATGGTCCTCTTGTGGAGGTAAAGCGCTGCTTGCTGATAAAAACAGATTCTCAGTTGTTTGAGACAGCAGGGGTGGACGTAGGAATACTTGACCGTCAGTATAGGGGGCTGCGGGACACTTGTTCCCAGGTAACCCTGTGCCATCCAGATATTATTCCTAGGGAGTTTATAATCCCAAATGAGAGCATAAAGGTGGCAGGGATTGAGGGGCAGGTAATCTCTCTGCCAGTAGCAGAGGTACCTGTCAACTTTCAAGGCTGGAGGGGAGCTTGGCGGCTAGCGATTTCATCGACTCTGCCAGCAGCCGTGCTCGTGGGAAATGACCTGGCTGAACATGTGAAACGGGTGCTAGTGATTACACGCTCACAAGCCACCACGGGGACAGTTCAGGGGGGTAATGATGAGCCAGAGACGGAAGCAGGTGGGGGGAGTTCAGAAGCTGTGGTGGAAACCTTAACCACAGACAGCAGATTTGGACAGGAGCAAAAGGCAGACGCCACTCTCCAAAAGTGTTTTGAACAGGTGACTGACGCCCAGCTAACACCTGAAACCCCAGTGAGATTTCTGGAGGAAAAGGGGATTTTATATAGAGAAACCCTGAGGAATATCTCAAAAGGGGGAGATGGGATCAGAAGTCAGCTGGTGGTACCTGAAAAGTATCGCCCCTTGATCTTACAAAGGGGTCACTCTGACATGTCTGCTGCACACTTAGGGGTGAAAGGGCCCCTTGAGTTGATCAAACAAAATTGGGAGCAGATCACCCAGGATGACCCACAAGACGTTGTGACATACATAGACACCTTGATGAATGACCTAAGGAGAAATCTAGAGCTGGCAGCAGAAAACCTGCAAGCTCAGAAGGTCAGACAGAAAACATGGTATGACCACAAAGCTAGAGAGAGGCACTTTGACCCAGGGGAGGAAGTGCTTTGGCTTAGGCCCTGCAGAGAGAATAAACTGCAGCTCAAATGGGCAGGACCATATAGGGTCATTTCCAAGATGTCAGACCTGAACTACCTAATAGAGCAGGAGGAGAACCAAGCAAGGAGGGTGGTTCATGTGAATGCCCTAAAACCCTACTACAGAGGGGAACAGAGGGTTCTATTTGCTATAAAAGCAGCTGAGAGTGAGGAAGCTGAATTACCCTTCTGGGAGGGTAGAGGGGAAGTAAAATACAACCCAGAGGAGGTAAAGATCAGTCCTGCACTCACCCAAGACCAGCAGCAAAAACTAAAAATGCTGCTTAGTAAATATCAACAGGTGTTTTCCAACAAGCCGGGGATAGTGAAGGGAGTGATGCATCGGATCCACACAGGGGATGCACCCCCGCAGGCAGTATCCCCATACCGAGTAACGGGACCCTATAGGGACAAGGTGCGGAAGGAGCTGGACGAGATGCTGAGGGAGAACATAATCGTCCCCTCTTCTAGTCCTTGGTCCTCTCCGATAGTCCTTGTGGACAAGCCTGATGGGAGCATTAGGTTTTGTGTCGATTACAGGAAATTAAACCGTGTAACCACTCCTGATGCCTACCCAATGCCCAGGCTAGACAACCTGATTGAAACCATAGGGGGTTGTCGGTTCATCTCATCATTGGACCTGGTAAAGGGATATTGGCAATTAAGAATTGATCCCAGGGATCAAGAAAAGACTGCCTTTTGCAGCCCTTTTGGTCTCTATGAGTTTCGAGTCCTGAGCTTTGGTCTCAGGAATGCACCAGCCACATTCCAAAGGCTGATGGACCAGACCTTGGCAGGGCTCAGTGACTTTACAGTGGCCTACATTGACGACATAGGGATCTTCAGTAATACCTGGGAAGATCACCTGATACACCTGGAGTTAGTGCTGCAGAGGTTAAGTGCAGCAGGGCTAACAGTAAAGGCCAGCAAGTGTCAGCTGGGTAGCCCAGAAATAAAATACTTGGGTCACATGGTAGGGGGAGGAATGATAAAACCCCTGGAGGCCAAAATAGAAGCTGTTCGTGATTGGCCTAGACCCAACACCAAGAAAAAGGTCAAATCATTTCTTGGGTTGGTGGGCTACTACAGAAAGTTCATCCCGAGGTTTAGCGAGATTGCGGCTCCGCTGACCGATCTGACGAGGAAGACGGCTGATGACCGCATCCCGTGGACCAGTGACTGTGAGGCGGCGTTCCAGAGGTTGAAGGAGGCGTTAATCAACTATCCTGTCCTGCGTGCTCCAGACTTCGACCGGGAGTTCATCATCTACACAGATGCGTCTAACAGCGGGGTAGGAGCAGTTCTGTGCCAGGAGGATGAGAATGGTGACCAGCATCCAGTGTCCTACCTGAGTAGGAAACTTCAAAAAGGTGAGAGACATTTGGCAACCGTGGAGAAGGAGTGTTTGGCCATAGTCTACGCGATCCAGAAGGCCAAGCCTTACATCTGGGGAAGACATTTTATTCTGTGTACTGACCATTCACCATTGCAATGGTTAAAGACAATGAAAACCCACAATAGCAAACTTATGAGGTGGGCTTTAAACCTACAGGACTATGACTTTGAAGTGAAGGTGGTCAGAGGGTCAGTGAACTGTGTTGCTGACGCCTTATCAAGAAGACCTGAAGATTGAAGACGGCGAAAGAACATGGACTATGTGTATATAATGATGACAAAAGGTTAAATGTACCTGTTTTTTGGATTTGGTTTGTATGAATAAAGGTAAATTGATGTAATGTATATGGTAAATGTTTAAATGCCTATTTGCTATGGTTTGACTTAGAATGTAAGTAGAAGTAAGTATGATATGATATTGTATGTATAACTGTTGTTGTGTATTTTACCCAGGTTGTTTTTTTGGTGAAAAGCACGTTAGCTTTCCCCCTACAAAACAACTTATAAAGAGGGGAGGTGTTACATACAGCACTGATGTTACCTGTCTGTCATGGGTTTGGAGGGAAAGTTCCATCCTATGGGGAGTGGAAGGCGGGACATCAGGAGGAGGGGCTGTACTGTATAAATATATGATGCCTGTGTGGTGAGACACTGAGAGACACTAGGAGATGCTAAGAGACACTGGGATGTGACGAAGCAGCAGCTGGGAAGAAGAAGCTGTTGTGGGAGTCTGTGTGTCAGACAGGGTACTACTGTGTGTCAGAGTACCAACCTGATAGGTTCAGGTGTCTGTTGGTTAGCCAGAACTGATAGGTTCAGGGTCTGTGCTTCAAGTTAAGGGTTCTGGGTGAACCAAACTGTATGCTTGTATGAGTGAGAATAAGCCACGTTACTTTATTTTATTCACCTGATCGTTTTATTTTTCCATGTGTGTATTTAAATAAACCTTATTCCTTATTTGTTTGAAAATCCATCCCTGGTCTGTGTGACTTCTTAAAGGGAATGGTTGGTGGCAGCTTAGTTAACGTGTGGCAGATCCCAGTAGGTCTGGGTTTGTCACAGTGCCTTTCCCCCCTTGCTTAAATATTAATGTTGTTGTCATTTTTTAAGCAGGCCTCTCGAAAGCAACGTCGACGAGTGACTTCACAGTCCGAATGGCCAGGGAGCATCCCCTGAACTGAGATGCAGCCTTAAGGGCCAGATCCCTGCCCAGTGGCGAGCTGTCTGATTGAAATCTGCAGCTTTGGACTATAGCCAGGTTTTTACAGGTGGGATAACATAAGGGAATATTTCAGTCTGTACCACTTCCAATATTCCCCCTGAAGAATGTCAAAAATAAAAACATAATGAACACTGGTCACATTCTTGTTGAAACAATAGTTCCCATTAACCAAACAGAATTCAACATATAAATGCAAGACTTTTTCCCCTTCTGTTGAGGAGCCTTTTGGCGCAGTTGTTAAACTCAGCCAAAACTGTGCTCACAACCCAGGATTCAATCCCAGGTAGCCGGTTCAAGGCTGACTCTACCTTCTATCCTTCCGAGGACAGTAAAATGAGTGCCCAGCTTTCGAGGGGAGGGGACAACATGTAGCCTGTATAATTAATTTGCAAACTGCCCAGAGAGTGCTTTAAGCACTATGGGATGGTACATAAGCAGCACAATTTGCTTTGCTTTAGGTTTCCTGATATTGCTTTGGCCTCCATCTGCCTGACACATGGAATTGAAAACTGTATTTCTATCTATGTACATATATATGTATGTACAAGGACATGGAAGTGTAATGTGTATTTAAAACAACTACAGTTAATTGTGATATTGACCTTTTTGTTATCCTAGGGAAATGAGCATATCAGTCCAGCTTTTCATCCACGTTGTCCCTTTATAATCTAGAATAGTTTGTTTTGCCATTATGGTTCTGTCTCAAGTTATACTTGGCCCAACATCAATTAGATCTGAAATGATCTTACTCAATCTATTTTCCTGGGTTTTTTAAAAAAAAAACATTCATTTTTTGCAATATTACAAAGTAATTTGATTATGAGGGAATTAAGTACAATTGTTTATTATTTGTGTGTTATGTATTTTACATGGATAGATCTCTGTCTAGTCAGGAAGGAACTACAGGCTGCCTTGAACCTCTGCAGGGTGATGGACCAGAACCATATGGATCCTGATGGCTTCCTGATATATCTGGGGCATTTCTCCACATGTTTATTCACTGGTCCAGCTATAGCTCTACTCATTTCCTGGAATGCAGAGGTGACTCAGACTGTGGAACATGATTATTTTGTCACTCTATCAGGCTGTGAACATAATCACTGCAGAGTTCTTTCCACTGTGGTATACAGCTGAGCTGACTGCAGTGAAGTAACAGGGTTGATGCCTAGAGCACAGATGGGAGAAAACACAGCACGAACATGACCAAACTAGCTGAATAAACTAGCTGAGCAAGATCGACATATTCGTTTTATATGTAAGCGGGTTTGTGAGTTGGCCTTCCTTTTCCAATATTGACATTCTTCCTTTCCCCTCCCGCTCCAATAAACGTTTTAAAAGACATTTTGACATTGGGTATCATTGTTTTCAGCTACTTTTCTGAAGTTCTTCACTAATTCTTCCCCATATTGCTAAGTCTGCATAGTTCTAAAACCATTCCCTTGTGTTATTCCAATATTTCACAAAGTTTAAACTCTGTGTTCTCTGGGCTATAGTTAAATATAACCAAAGTTGCATGATGGCCAGAATCCCTTTGCCAGTTTATGTTTGAGTAACAGAAATTGCATGGAAGATTGCTGCATGATAGTAAAGTGCTGGTTGCGTTCATAGGTGTGTACCTTCCACGGAATCAGGTATATATATCTAGGAACGCAGCCACCATCTTGTTAATACATTGCAATTTGCATCCAAGGCTTATGTCATTTTCCTTAATGCAAACATAATACCATTTATCAACTTTGGTTGATTGCCCAGCTGCATCCCGACCTGAATAAGAAATATCTAACAACAGTTTTTCATGTATTGGTAATCTTTAAATTGGCTACTGTGATGCTCTTTACATAGAGCTGCCCCTGAAGTCGGTGTGGAGACTTCAGTGGGTTCAAAATATGGCAGCCAGACTGATTGCAGGTACCAGCAGAGATTAAATAAAGCATATCCTGTCTTGGAATGTCTTCATTGCCCCTGCACAATTTAAGGTCTTTAATGGTTTAGGACACTGATATCTGGTAGAACGTCTCCCTCTCTCAAGCATTCTTTGATGTCAAGAATTGTAATACCCCGAAAAAGGCCAAAAAAAGAGCCAACACTAGGAATCAAGCTTTCTTGGTCATGGCCCCTTCCCTCTAGAATATGTTTCCTACAAAAGTTTGCCAGGCATCATCCCTCTCTGTTTTTAGGAAGCTACAGAATTATCTAAGTCTGTCTTCTACTAGTGGTGTATATTGACCTGAGATGCTCAAATGGGTTTTAATTTGTTTACAGTGGTGCCTCGCTTAACGAGCGCACCGTACAACGACGAATCCACATAGTGATCCC
This sequence comes from Pogona vitticeps, assembly GCF_051106095.1. NCBI lineage: Eukaryota > Metazoa > Chordata > Lepidosauria > Squamata > Agamidae > Pogona > Pogona vitticeps. The sequence goes on from NC_135783.1 coordinate 152,216,566, forward strand.
CTTTTCGGGATCGCTAATGCGGAGGCATACCGATCGTTCCAATGGGCAAAACTCGCATAGCGACGATTGGTAAGCGTTTCGCTTACCGATCTTCGCTTTGCGATGCCCGCGGATCAGCTGTTCGCTGGTTCTAAAATGGCCACTGGACGCCCGAAATGGCCGCGCGCAGCATTTTCGCACCCTCCCCTTGCTTACCGAGGGCGCGAAAATGGCTGCCGCTATGGAGGAAACTTCGCTGAACGGTAAGTTTAGGGCCCATTGGAACGCATTAAACAATGTTTAATGCGTTCCAATGGATTTTTATGTTCTGTTTAGCGATGTTTTCACATAGCGAGGGTTAATCCGGAACGGATTAACCTTGCTATGCAAGGCACCACTGTATTTCTGTTTAAAGGTAAGTTCATTGTTTTAGCAAGTGACAGGATTTATTGTACTTTATTGGATTTTTAAAAATATTTATTACATGTCTTTTTTTTTAATTCTATGGTTTTATTGCACGATGTGAACTGCCCTAAGAGTCATAACACTAATAGGGCAATATAGAAGTGAAAATAGTAAATAAATAAATAAATAAATAAATCTGCAATAGGAATTTGACCACTATTTAATATGTCTAGAGATGGGCTTATGCAGACCTGATTCTAGAACTAGCTCATATACCTTTTATTCTAGAATGTTATCTTGCAATTCTGAAGCTCCTCCATGGCTTTATTATCTCAATACACTTGATCTAAGATGGGGTCTTGATGGAAAGAAACTGCAAGGTATATCTTCAGAAACTCCCATCACTATCCCTTTGCTGGAAGATAAACTTCAGAGGAGGACACAGGTGGACATCATTCAATGGACTGCTTATGAGCAGAAATCAAAGGCCATTGGAGAACATAGGTTGTGGCCAATGATTTGACAAATTCTAGGTACTGCATGTAGGTTTTCAATAATTCTTTCTTTCTTTCTTTCTTTCTTTCTTTCTTTCTTTCTTTCTTTCTTTCTTTCTTTCTTTCTTTCTTTCTTTCTTTCTTTCTTTCTTTCTTTCTTTCTTTCTTGACAGGAATCTAAATTCTGACTCAAACCTCTTATTCCATATGAATATTGCCTACTGGTTTCCATTCATACTATGGGACTTTCCCCATCTCCTTTCTTCCTGTAGATCCCCAGATTCATTCTAGATGGTCCGTTGGTCCTCTAAAGGAAAATATGAAAAGGATTTGGGGGGGGCTCTAGCTCATGTTTCTCCCCCTCCATTGCATTTGTGGAAGTTCTTACGTTGGCAAGTAGAGAGAAGAGACTTCTACGAATGTGAAGAGATGAATTTTGCTGTTAGAACTCAAGAGTTGTTCTTTTTGGTGTTTTACACTCAGGCAAGATTCTGATTCCATCGTAAAGTGATGGAAATCTGTCTGCAGATCCTTCGGTGAAGACAGATGAATTGAGAATATGCATAGCTAACATAGAGACCCATACTGTTGAGAACTGCGTGGGCAGTTCCTATTGTGCCTGAGGAATACTGGGGGGGGGGGGGAGCAGGGAAGGGCAATTAAGTAATTATCTGCATTCAGTTTTTCTGCCTGCCAGCACAGATATGAAAGGAATCTGACTCCTGATTCAGCATTGAACCCCTGAAAGCCTGTTATGTCTCTAAGCACAAGTAGGCCCATTGACTTGGTGTGATTATTCACCTGCTTAGAGGCTCTTATAGGCTTAATCATGTTCTGAAACCAAAGCCACAGACATTCATCTTTGGCTGCTAAAGTGGGTCTGTGGTTTTGACCAAGAAGAAAGAGGAGAGGTTTCCATGAAGGGTTCAAATCATGACATCCCAACAGGGACAAATTAATCCAGTGGAATATTAGCTTTCATTTCAGGACCTCAGGCAGGAGTAAAGTTTACATAGAAATCCCACATGTTAGATCACTGGGAGGGGATCTGGAGTCTCTTTCAAAACACTGGAGATGCAATCATGCTTTAGCTGTATAATGGTGGAAGATGAATGACACCATCCATCATCTTCAGAACAACACATTCTTAGCACATTTCTTAGCAACACTTTGCAAGCCAGCCAATTAGCTCTGCTTTGAGATAAATTTTCCTTGCTACAGTTAGTCAATCAGCAAGAATCAGTGAATGCATTTTGTGAAACTGTATAGATACCGGAAGGATTTTGAGAGAAAAGAAGCTGTTTTTGTCTCTTGGCTTTGTTAGAAAAGGGCCCATCTTCCCTAGGCAAACTCTGGCCCTTTGAACTGCTAGCCATACCGTATGCAACTGACAGGAATCATAGTTTCCAAGCCTTAGAACAAGCATCTCCATCCTGGTCTTACTAAATTATCAGGATCAGGGCCAAGTTTCCAGCTATACTACTAAATACTTCTTACTTCTCTGTGGATAAGAATTCTTGAGGTGTCAGCACTACAAGCTTTAATTTCCTCTGCATGAGACGAAAGACTGATATGGTGTCCATCAGGATAGCCACCATCATCTTGGTTCAAACCTGCTCTCCCACTCCCATATAAATGCTATTTCTCTTCTTCCACCCCATACTTTTTCTCTTTGTCACTAGCCTCCGTCTTTCTGTACCCTAGTTACTCACTCATTCTCCACCAGCTTTCATTTGTTAGAAACTCACAAGTGTTCTCCCTCTTTTCATCTGCTTTCTATCTTATCTCTTCTTTTTTTATTCTTATTGGTCACCCCTTCCACCTTGGCTCAGTCAGTCTTCCCCTGTAATCACTCTCCTTCTCACTCTTATCATACATCAGGAATTTCTCTCTCTCTCTCTCCAGAGCTCCCATATTTTGATATCTCCAATCTAGACAAGGGCATTGACATATTTTGTAATTTTTTTTAATGTAATAAGTCATGAAAGGATTAACCAATACAGTATAGATAGATAGATTGGGCTATATTAAGAAATCCAGGTACTCTAATGGATTTGATAGCTTTATTTAATGCATCTTCATATTAATTTCTAAGGGCCCTCCCTTTTCAATCTTGATATCCTATCCGTAATTCAGGTATCTCAGAATCACATATGACCACTCCTTCACTGCAAAGATACGTACATATCCTGGACTAGGTTTTAGTTTATTTTCGAAGATCAAAGGAAGGAAATATAACTTTGGAACTGGAGACTAAGCACCGTCATTCCTTTGACTTCAGTACAAATACGTGAGTAGGAGCATTTGAGTGAGGAGGGATTGAAGACAAGCAAAAGCCTCCAACCCACCAGGAATTCTGTTTTTTTTTTTCAGGGCTCCCAATTGCCAGTAAAAGTCTACTACTACTGAGGCAAAGAGGAGAAGGCCCTTCAGAACTCCCTGCTTACCAAACACCATGGATGAGCTTTATGGCAAATACGATGGTGGTGAATGCAAGGCCAATAACAACCCCACCTCCTACACATGAGCAAGAGGAATGTCTGACCTGGGCTATATTGGACTGTGTCTGTCTCTTGCAAATCTTACAAGTTCTTGTACAAAAGGTGGTGATCAAAGGACTGTTTCCCCAGATGGTGTTGTTTTGTACCCCTTATCAGACCTAGTCAACACAGTCAATGGTGGGAGCAGGAATCAGCAACATGTGGAAGGCCACAGGTTCCTCTTCTGCATTTATATAAGAACACACTTTTTTCTTTCTCCTTTCTCCTTCTACAGTCTTTCCTGTAAATGTGATGAACCAGCTGAATGTTCAGAATGTTGCTTGTTTCTGATAGATTCAAGCAAAACTCACAAGGTCTTACAAAAGCTGGCCAGAGATATACAGAGAAGTGTACGTACATAAATATCCCGGAAGGTCCTAACTGGATTTATAATTTTCCTCACAGTAGCATTCAGCTTTCCGTGGACCTGAGTCAAGTACGATTATATTTTCTCCTCACATAGGCTTGTGTCCTCCTGGCATTGTAAATGCACCCAGGAATTTTTTTTTCCTTTTCATCTTTTAACCTCCATGTTGTGAGTAGATTTTTTTTTTCAATTGAAAATCAGGTTTAAATTTTTTTTCTGTCCTTCTCTATAAGCGAGAGATATCTGTCAATCTCCGGGACAAAGTCCCAAGTGGGAGTCTTTGGGCTAGAGTCCCCAGTCCCAAGCCCCAAGTGGGAGTCTCTGAGTCTTCAGCCCTGACCCCACGGCCTGGGACTCAGACTGTGATAGTGCCACCCAGCTGATAGGACAGTGTGTGCATGTGGTGAGGCAGCAGGACCTTGGCTCCTGGAAGGGAAGCTGGGTCTGCTGGCTTTGAAGATGGTGGTGGCAGGTAGGCTGGTGGGGCAGGGACAAGGGTGGGCTTATAGGGACTCGACAAAGCAACTTCGACAAATGGGTCTGACTCATGAGTTGAGTTGCGAGTCCCTCCAGAAACCCCTGGGTTGAGTCCGAGTCAAGTCATCATTGTGACTTGGGTCAGATTCAAGAACGAGTTGTGATTCACAAGTCCCCATCCCTGCCATGAGCATGTTCTTGTCCTGATTCAGACTGGGACCACACACTTAGAACAGAGAAAAGACTTTAACAGCATGGTTCATGGTTTAGATACCAATTGGTTGCACCCTCAGCCTTTCCATTTGTATGAAAATCTGTAAAATATACAAGTGGGGAAACCACAAGGGTGTGTGTGTGAAAGGATGGTAGAGCTCAATGGCCCTCCTTACCCCAGGGTCTCTAAAGAGGGGAAAACTCAAACCAGACTCAAAACAGTAGGAAAGCTCCTAACTGTTCAGCTTAATGCTGAGAAACAGTTTCAAGGTTTGTGGGGTAGAGTTTCTGGGAAAACCAAAATGCAGTTCATATTCACTGATGTTTCACTTCTCATCTGGTCCCCCTACCCCACCCCTTTTGAGGCCTATACAATAGGAAAGGGAAAAGTTTCATAGCTGACCACAAATCTGGGCTGGGTTGGTCAGGAAAAATCACATTTATCTCAGAGACCCTTTATGGAGATATCTATAATTAAAAATGCCCTGGATATATTGGTTGATGGGAAGTCACAGAAAGAACAAGATGTTGTCTTTCGTGGCTACCTTGCCTGGCTGTATAAACATATTGAGCTTGTTTTTATGGCTCATTATCCTTTTAGCATAATGCAATCAGCCAGTTGTGCATTTAAAATATATCCTGTTTGAGTGCTTTATTTGCTGGTTGCAGAGGTAGTGATTTAGTTAGTCAATTTGGGGAGAGGGACCTCAAATAGGCCCCAGTTTTTTTATATAGGCAGCTTGGCCTGTTGAAAGTCCTTGTGGGGCATTATTAATGGCACCTATCACCAGTTTCTGAGTTGGGACCGCATTTGTTTCAATTTCATTGAGAGATCTGGAGATCAGTAGAAAACTAAATGGTAAAAAATTTACAGTGACACAAGCTCTCAGTGGATTGATAGGCTGGGAATGCACCCTCTATCCCCGCTTCCCACTCCTATGAAACAGATATTAAAAGACGGTCTTATGAAGCAAATAATCAAATCTTTCAGATTTGCTACATAACACAGTGACTCTGATGCTAAGTCGCCACAAATAGTTTCTCAAACCGTTCAGATGACATTATTTTTATTTTCCTCCTAGCAGTGGTTTCAACCATTCTGATGTCACCCCTTTTCTCACCATGTGTCTCTGATTAAGTACATTATTGGTTTATTTGGTACAAAGATGTAGTTGAGTCTATCATCCACCCAGCGCTGCCAGTCTCCAGTGTTTTTATGAATATCTATCTATGTTTGGTTTTGCAATCATGGGATTTACGAAATGGTTACATTTATATAGGGAGACCTATTGCTAAAGTTACAACTAGGGGAAATGAAATCCAGCCCTTCTCTTCTACAGCAGTTTCTCCTATCCCCAGGTTTTTTGTTAGCTCCCCTGCCCCATCTCTCAATCTCTCTCTCTCTCTCTCTCTCTTGATTATACCGTCTGCTACTTCAGTTTCTCAGCCGCCATTTGCCATACCTCCCAAGCTCTTGTCCCTATGACAAGATGTTGCAATAGAGCCATACGTGGTGCCAATTTTTAAAATTTGGAGAGAACCTCTGAAAACATAATCTTGGCTGTGTAGCAAGCAAAGCTTTTTCCACAGTGACCTCTCTGGGTCAGGAAAGAAAGTTGATGACAGCAGTCTGTCATGAAGCAATTCTCTCTCTCTCTCTTGTTAGCAACAATGCTTGCAGACATCTAAGGACAAAACTAAGTGCTCACTTGAAGCCTTATTTGAAAGGTAACTAGCAGAGTCAGCCCTACCATGAGACTCAGGAATCTACCATCTTAAGTGGTGAAGCACAGAGGCAATAAATTTGTTTGTCTCTGGCAGGGCCAGGAAAACTGTTGACTCTTGTATGGTGTTCACCAGAGCTGACTGCTTCTTCAGTGAGTGGCTTCAAGGGTCCCTAGATCAACACCTGTGGGACAGGTACCTCTGAAAATCACCAATGCCATGGCATATTTCCTCTCCCTCTCTCTGCCTCCTCTCTCCCCCACCTCTGGTAATACTCAAATCTACACTGCTTTTTACTAGGGATCCGATTTCTAAGTTAACCCAAATGGGAAAACAAAACAAGCACTTACTTTCATTTTTGAAGACGTTTGAAGCTTTATGATAAACTGACTCTGAAATACAATAGATTTAGGATTCCAAAAGAGAGAGTTAACAAAGCTATCATACTTCATTTGGATTTCCTCATTTGACAGGTCGTAGATTTGGTTGGTGGTGACCATGAGATCCGATGAATCTGATTCCCCCCCCCTTTCATCTGTATTGTTTCCTGCTGCTGCTGCTGACTAGGTAACAGCTGTCTAGGTGTGATGATGATTTTTATTTCCCATCTCAGATCAAAACAAAAGAATTTTTTTTAAAGACAAACTGCTATATTTTAATGTGAGCTTTCCCGTACACTGTTGTTTTGCCTGAGTTTGGAGCAGATGCTTGTCTGTTGTCTTGACCCCGATTTTTATTTTTAGATGTTTTGAAGGTTCTGTAGGGAATAGCTTGGTCCACTGCTAGAGACCCAAATGAGAAAAACTAAAGGAGAAGTACATGAAAGATTCAGGCCCATGTGGTTTTACTGAAAGACCAGGTCTCTGAAAGGTCCTGAAAATGAATGAAGAGCCCATCCCTCAAGAACCCAAAATGAATGCAACGTGAAAGTTTTGCACCTGAACATCCCTGTGGAAGGAGTATACAGCCATTATGAGTATTTGCTTAATTATGGGGAAACAGTTCCCCTCAGTTTCTATCTTTCTGAACAAACAATGTCTACTGCTACCTACAAACTTTGCAAAGGTGCCTGGTGGCTTGGTACATCAGGAATAAGAATGAGATGGAACAAAGTCACCAAAGACAGTCCCAGCAATTTAACAAGAAGTATTATTATGAAATATTATTTTATTGAGAGGAATTTGTTAATCATGTTCAAGATTTTCAGAGGAATTGCCTCGCAAGATTGTGTGTTTGAGAGAGAATGGGATGGATGAATGTGTTCTTTCTTGTGAGGACTTTGATGGGACAGGTCACAATAGCATATTATGGGCTATCTTCTCCCTGCTGTTTCCTTTATCTATTTTCCTCACTAGTACACCAAAAAGAAAGAGTATATAATAGTCCATGCCATCTCACAGAAATGAAACTGTATATAAAGGGAGGTTGTGCCTGATCCCGGATATTCATCCCTCAAATCCACATACAAAGGGTGTTCTGTTAGAAAATGGATCAGTTCTCCATCTTAGAGTACTGTATTCTGCTGGGCAATATCTACTTGCCCCGTGTTGGCTCATATAATGTCCATGTTATCTCTTTATTTTAGTTTGATCTGTGGTAACTCAAAACAGAATATGTAAGCAAAAATTGGTGTTGTGTCTGAAATAAGCGGACAGACTGGCTAATATGCTGAGTTTTTTTAAACTGAAAATGTTTACACAAAGTCATTAATTTAAATAAATCAGTCAATGTCATATGTCTGTGTAGACACCTATGTCTCCACCAAGTGATAGGGCAAGGGGCAAACCCTCCTCAGTCTGAATATCAATGGGCTCCAGGCTGGAAGGTTGAAACAAAGCTGGTTTTATTAACTCTTGGTCAGAGCGTACTGGATCCTAGCACATCACTCCAGATCTCTTCTTGCCCTGAATACCCGGCATCTGTCTTCTCTCCCTTGACTTTCTCTATCCCTGTTGCTTCTTCATCAACCTCTATCTCATCCAGCTTTAACATCCCCAGCTACCAGCAGGGACCAGCCCCTCCCTGACTCCTTCCGCAGGTGTTCCTTGTCCCCACTTTCATCCTTCTCCCTTCCCTGAAAAGGCCAACTGGCCTCAGTGCCCATCCAAAAGCCTCCATGTTCACTGGACCTTCCAGGGGGACAGAGCAGGAGCAGAAGGCCTGCCATGGGCAGTGGAGGTGACCCCTTCACAGTCTGTTACTATCTTTCTTCCAATATTTTGAATTGATTAGTTTGACAATCTGAGAAGGCTCTCCCAAAAACCATGGATGTTGAATTTTCTTCCTTGCTATTTGGTCACTCTTCTCTTTCTCCGTCTTTCTCCATCTCTCTCCACCTCTTTCCTTCTTCCCTCTTCCTTTCTCCATCTAATTAAAAAGAAACCCAAACAAAACAAAGAAAACAAAGAAGAATAGTGTTGCTGTTATTATTGTGAACCTCCTTAGCTTGGAGCACATACCATCTGTGTGCTGAATTGACTGTCTGAAGATCATTTTGCTAGACCTCCTGAAAGCAAGTTCACTTGGTAGGAATTTAAACCTCATTTTCTCCAATCATTGGCTTCAAAGGTATCTGAAAAGAATCAGATGTCTGGTGGCAAGTATGAACAGGAGGTATGTCTCACCCCCTGGAGAATACTACACTCATGAAGAAAGTTCTTGTAGACTTTCTGGCTTTGACGTCTTTTTAAAACTAAGTTGCTGAAGTAAAAATATTTCACAACGTAAGATAGCTTCCAGGCCATCACACCACTTTTGAAGGTTTCTTTCTTAGGTTTTCACCTTCACCTAGAGAAAATTTTTAAAATCCCAGTTCTTTTAGGGCCTTCCCTCAAGTCAACTGATAAGCGAAGTGAAGGTTCTTTAGAAGGACCTGCTTTTCTAGTTCCACACAGCCTTTTCCTACTTATACTGTACTGTAGTGAGAGCATGAGACTGAACTAGGACTCTTACTTGGTTCTCCCGGTTTCTGGTTTCCCAAGGAATGGAAAGTTTTCCAGTTCATGACAATTAATTAATACAATCAAGTATCATATATTGCCTTCTAAAAGCGCACCTTGTGGCACTTCAAAGATAGACAAAGCCACCCTGAATGGATGGGTGAGGGGGTCATGAAGTCAACCTACTGTCTTATCTCCTTCTTCGTAGATCTGTGCTGGCCAGAAGGCAGAGGCTTATGGTTTCATTGGGCTCCTCCATCCAGCTGATCCTTCTTTTACAATTTCAATTACTGACACCAGTGAGGTGGGAAACAGATTAGCTATGGCAGCTCCAGGGCCAGTCTGGGGGGGGGGGAAATGAAACTATTCTTTCTGTTCATTATGATGGCTAGCTCAGTGGTTTCGGTATCTGGCTCCAAGTTCAGGTCCACTTTACACAACACATAAACACAATAGAGCCGTGGAGAAGATATTTTTGCAAGCTGTGCTTTGGCAGTATACAGTGTTTGTTCCCCATGTTATCTAAAATATCCTTCTTTAAATTGTTTTTAAAATGAATTAGGTAAACCAGGATATTAGCACAGTCAGTACATTTCCTTCATATTTGTGGTATGCCCAAAATTTGATTTGGGCCTTTTTTTTTCTTCTGCAGAGTATCTTAACAATAAATTGGTAACATACTTTAGACAAAATTCTAGACAATGGTTTATATACAGTATGATCTAAGTATAAGATTTGGTATGTAGTTTTATAAGGCCATAAAATGTAAGTCTTTAAACTATTGCCACTTTCCTGTGTTGACTGGAACTCTAACTTACATTTTACTTGACAATTGTTAGAGTTTCATGTAGTGCTATGACCCACCCCACCACTACAGCTCTGTTGAGAGCACAGCATTTCTCCAAATTATCCCCAGTATTTTAGGTGCTATACACACCAGAGGACCACTGTCTAGGTTCACCCCACAGTATCACAGCATTCCCCACCCAAGTCTGAGGTCTAGCCCCAGCCCCGCTTCAGTTGGTCCTCCTCTTGTCATTTCCCCCATGTTTCATTTGGTATTTCTGTAAACATCAACATTCAGTCAAGACTGCCACTCAAATTCTTTGGTGCCTCATAAACAGGGTACACAAGGACGTGTGCAAGTTCTTTCCCTCTTAGTGCAGGAAATAACACTTTGCTCTAGAGCCATAGTATATAATACCCCAGGCCAACGAAGGTATTTTGTCACCCAAAGCAAAAAAAGAAGTGACATTTGGAAAAGTTACCCTTTTGTACTACAGCACTAAAATCCATTAGCTATCAGGTGAGTACAGAGTATATAGATATGGAGTTGTATATAGATACCCCACTGTGGTGTAGCAGATAGAGTAATGGACTGGGACTCTGGAAAACAGGGTACGAATCCCCATTTGGCCATGGAAACTGACTGGGGAAGTGGAACTCGTAAAACCTCTCCTTAAATATCCCAATTACAATAAAAGCCCTATTAGGGTCACTGTAAGTTGGTTCTAACTTGATGGCACAAAACATACAGACAAAGCAGGTCAGTGGCCATGCTGGCTGAGGCATTCTGGGAGTTGTAGTTTGAAAAAGTACAATTTTCAAGCTCTCAAAAAAAAAAACACATGCACCTCTCCTTATTTCCTTTGTGGTTAACCAAAAAAGCACCATAAAAATAAATTAATAAGTATGGGGTGCCTGTCCATCAATCCTACAACTTGCTTCCTTCAGCAACTGCTTTCCTCTTCCTAATTATAGGATCAGTATGGGGACAAGCTGGAAATAGCGCAGTTCAACTCTTCCCTATTTGCACCATCTCTTGCTCATTTCCTTGGGAACATCCTGGGGTGGTGACCATCATTGGCAGGATATTAGGCTGTGGAGCCCTGTTGCTGACCTGAATTGGTTTGGTGTGACTAGTTCTTACGTTCTTCTGTATGCAAGCACGAGGTAGTCTTCCTGCCTTCTTTCTTCTCAGATGACCCTATTTGGGTTGTTGTTTGATCCCTTCCCTGTTTCCCGATTGTGAGTCAGTTCCCTTGCCATCTCTTCCTCCAAGTTGAAGTCAAGGTTGCTTTGTGGCTTTCGCCTTACAAGGCACCGGTAATGGGAGATGACATCGCCTTGTTTGCTGTGCGCTAGAGTGAATTGCTTCCCCCCCAAGTTGTTTACAGGTACTTCCTGCAGCACAGGAAGAGTGGAGGATTTTCATCATCCTTGGAGGCAGTGCTCCCGATTCACTGGAGACAAGGAGCTCACGCTGTGTGTTCTTGCTCTTTCCTGTTTCATCACACAGTGCAATGTGGTAGGGCTGCTTGATATCTGGAAAAGAGGACGTAGCAGCTGCCATGTGCCAAATCCATTACTTCCTTTCTATGATGTGCCCTAAAATGAAAATCAAGTCCTGTGGAGGAGCTGATCTTTTATTTTGCATTTCAAAAATTAGCTGTAGAAAAACACACACCCCTAAGCAAGAATGTTGTGTCGGATCTTCTAGATTTCACTCTCTCCTTTTGACTTTATGCTGATTTAACCAGTTTGGGATGGCCAATGTTTTCCAAACTCCTCTACATTTTTAAGGCCTGGCAGTAGGTTCTCCTCTTCTTTGCATGCTTTCCAGATGTGGAAGTTAAAGGGCAGCTGACTTACAAAAAGAAAACAGACTTTTGTGAAATGTATCTCTCTTTCCTTTCCAGAAATAAAAACAAGATTCCTCCCCTCTTTTCCGAACAGCATTTGGAAATCTTGCTTAGATCTTTGACCATATTAAGTTTCATTCCTAAAAGCCATATCCTTTAATATCTGACATCAGACATCAGAAGGAGTGAACAAATAGAAGCTTGATCCAGATAAGACAGAGGTGCTCCTGGTCATTTGAAAAGCAGATCGGGGAAGAGGGGAGCAGCCTGCATTGGATCGAGCTACCCCTCCCCCCTCCCCCCGGAATTCAGGTTCACATTCTTGGGTATTCTCCTGGATGTGCGGATTCTGGTGATGGCTTGGAGTACATTTACATACTTAAAACTAAAGTGCCAGCTGGGCTCATTCTGGGAGATACCTGATCCAACTCTAGTAACACGTACTTTGATATATCACATTTGGATTATTGTGAAATTCTCTGCATGGGACTGTTGGGAAATGCCAGTGGGTTCAAAACATAGCTGCCAAACTGTTAAGCAAGTTGATTATGTGCACATTCCTTGATATGATGGTTTCAGTGTTTGCTGTTCCATTTCTATCCACATTTCAAAATGCTTTGTGTGACTTATGAAGCCTATACAACTTGTGTGCGGGCTACCTAAAGGACTGTATTTCCCCATGGGAACCTGCATGGGTTTTCGAGATCTTCGGGAGTGGGGAGTACTTCCTGTCAGTCCTATCATCCTAATAGGCATGTTGGGGGAGGACACAAGAGAGGAGGTTTTCAGTGGTTGCTCATAGGTTGTGGAGGTCACTTCCCTGCAGGCTACACATTTTGCCTTGCCATTGTTGTTCTGCCGATCAGCAACTGCTGGATAGCTCAGTGGTTTAGGTGAGGTTGGTAGTTTGATTTTCCGTGCCTCCTTTACAGAGTCTGGACTCGACGATCCATAGGGTCCCTTCCCAGCTCTGCAGTTGTAAGATCATTATTACAAATCCTCTCTTTTTAATTGAAACAAACCTCTGGCAACTGACTGGTTGCTAAGGAAATGTGTGCGTTTTTTTTTCCAAGGGATGTGTGTTCTGCATTTTTAATGCTTTTAAATCACTTCTAATACAGTTGTTGCTTTCAGTTATATTGTGAGCCACCATGGACCCAGCTACTGCAACTAACTAACTAACTAAATAATGAAGTATCTTCCTTCCAGAAACAAACTGGTTTAATTGTCCATTCCCTTCCTCTCCCTTCCATCCACGACAATTTTGAACAGTCTCACAACTTTAAGAACTTGGGCTTTAATTAGCTTGTTTTTCTTTTCTCTTTTCATGCCTTTCCTTTTGTCCCCCATGTTTTGATTATGGACCATCATAGTAGTTACTGATTTTGTAGAACTTGCTACATGAGCCCTTACAGCTGAACTGCAGGGTTTTTTAACGGACGGACGGACGGACGGACGGACGGACGGACGGACGGACGGATAGATAGATAGATAGATAGATAGATAGATAGATAGATAGATAGATAGATAGATAGATAGATAGATAGATAGATAGATAGATAGATAGATAGATAGATAGATAGATAGATAGATAGATAGATAGATAGATGTCTCAGGAAGGATTCATGTGTTGGTATAAATTTCAGTTGAGCTATTTTGTAATCAGTAGATTTACATTAATAAAGTTGGGGGAGTCCTACTAAGGAACATAAGGAAGTCAACGCAGCACCTTTCAGTGGAAGAATTGCTCTCAGAGCAAATGTGTAATAACTGTGAAATTTATTGGCTGAAATTCTGTTACTTAGCGTAAGAACATCTGTCACTTCCAATCCATCCCTAACCAGGAAATAAAATTCCCTCCTGCAGTTCTCAGGGGCTTGCACACATGCACTAAACCTCCCATTCTGTGAAGCCAGATGTATAAAGTACCGAAGCACTGCATACCTATTTACTGCATAGCTGCCTGCCTATTAGCTTGTGAAACAAATGTCTAACTGCTGTTTTCATAGCATTTTTGACATGCAGAGTCTTTTTACAATAGGTATTGTTTGCTGAGGTAAGCCACTGTTCAGGCAGTGTGAACACAACTCTGTGGGAGGTCCAAAGTTAGAAGGCTTGGGTTGCAAGTAATGAGAGAGCCCTTCTCTTTCTGAGGCACTGGAGACTTACTGCTAGACAGAGTAGATAGGGTTGGCTTATCAACTGGGCCAGATAAGCTTGATGTTCTTATTTTCTCCATCTTGGGCATACGTGTCTTAACTGGGTGACAGTGACTTGTTGCAGCTCCTTCCCGCATTGGTCTACATGACCAAAGGATGTTTTCCCCCCCCCCTCAGGCAGGCCTCATTTTTAACATATACTATCCCCCTCCAAATTTTGAAATACATACATACACACACTCACACACACATTCAGGTACACATGCACATACTGTTGGATACAGGATAACGGGTAATTCACTGCTAAAAGGTCAACACCATTCCAACATTCTGACAAATTCATTACTATATTTATACAAATTGATTGAAAGCCTAACCAATGGTGGAAAAGAGAAGAGACATGATCTGATTTGGTTGATGTCATTATGGGCAGGTCCACCAAATGTATGGAACGAATGTCGCCTCACTGCAGAAGCCTGCTTTGAGAAGTGCTCCTGAGTTTGCATTTAATTGCAAGCCGAGCACCTATTCCGTTCAATCTGGTGAAAAATCTGTGGGCACACTAGCCCCATTCACTCTGGTACTAAGCATGGGGAAAGGCGAATCAACTAATTATGATATTGTCTTTAGGAGACTCAAAAGCAGCATGATCAGAAAGGGAATGCAGAGTTATCTATCAAATTCCTAATTAGGCTGTTTTTCTCACGTGGTTAACCAAGCTACATACAGCGAAACAACTGAGATGTGGGTTTCAATAACTCAAAACACTTTGAATGTACCTGTCACCAGCGGGCATATATCACCAGATTTTGTCATCATCTTAAACAAACAAACAAAAAAAACCCCAAACAAACCAACAAAGCAAGTCACCAATTTTTTTCCAGCTCAAGGGCACAATGCTGTACTTTAAAACAGTTTACCTGGGATGCTGTTGTTGTTTTTAATATTTGAACAGTGACATGCGTTCGATGTCTTGGAGTTTCTTTTTGTAAAATCGAGGCAGAACAATAGAGACTTGGTCACCCTTTTTCTTGGACGTCTGCACTGAGTTCAGTCTTTAATGGTTATAATCTTGGCCCAATTGTTTGGCACTTAAACTGGAAAGCATTTAAGACAGTCCAGCAGACGGATTCCAAAAAAGAACACACCCATTTCCCACAAAAATGTATCTTTGGTGATATCTCTTATGCAACAGTAAAAAATTAATCTTTTAAAAATAATTATATGTGTGTGTGCTGTCTGATGGTAGCAAGTAGGATACAGTATATATAAACCCCGCCCTGAAGCAGCCCTAAGTACATATTAGAATGATGTCTACACAAAACTATTGTCAGAATGTGGATTGTGAGGTATATTGAATTTTGCATTCCAGCAAAATATATATTCATGTGGAAGCAATTGCAAAGAAGAGGAGACAACGTGGATGCTCTGGGAAATGGTCTAGTTTTCTTTTGGTTACATGTCTGAATAGGGTCATAATTCACAAACCAGCAAGTGACACGCTTTTAGTGCTTCTCCACTGGACTACGATGGAGAACTACCCAAACATCAGTAGACTGTGTTGGCATTTTGTGTTGCCATTTATGTGAAAGAATGGTTGTCCTCAGAATAGAGAATGGAATACTCACTCCTGTTTACCATTGGCTTAAAAGAAATTTTCCCTAATTAAAACTTTAGGCCAAAATAGATTTTTTTTCTGTACTAGATGAAGACATTAAAAAAATAAGATAGAAAGGTTTTATTAAAGGCACAGAGTCAGCCCTTACTGCCCCTTCTCCCACATTCCCAAGAGGCTGAGCTTCTGGCACTAACCCCTGGGACTCAGTCCCAGCAGACTTCATTGGGGTCCTCAAAAGCCCAGCTTTGGAGCAGTGGGCAGGATGTCTGAGTCCCAATCTGAGACACAGTCCTTTTTGGGAGGGCTGGTAAAGGTGAGTGAAGAGAACTGGGCTCTTCAGCGCTACTCCTCTTGGAGTCCCTTTTTCCATCCCTGATGGCGCTTGTGTCTACAGCACTGAAACTGGATTGGAGTAGGCTCTGCACCTCTCATTGGGTGGCAAAGACACCAAGGCTGGGGTGCCGTGGGTCGGCTGGGGGCTGTGTTGACAAAGCCTCAGGTCCCCAACTGACTAGGTAGGAAGAGGTGACCCCCCCCTTCTTCTCTATCCCTGTTTGCACCTCTGCAGAGGGGCAGAGAATGGGGTCCTAGTGCTCAACTGCTCCTCCAATGTCTCTCCTTCATCTGACATGATTGATGGCAACCCTGAGCCCTGAAATTCTTGCCCTCTTATTCTTGCGGTTGCACCCTTCTCTGGCTGCCACACCTCAGATGGTGGCCCTTGCCCCAACTGCAGCAGCACCCTCCCTGCTGCCTCCCTCTCTCCCAAGGCTCTCCTGGACTTGTGTAGGGAGGGCAGATGGCACTCTGGGGGTGCTTGAGGCAATCCCCTCACAGCCAATGAGATGTTTTCATGCAGACCACTCAGAATTCCTAATATAGGCCAACATGCTAGCTATAGTCTCTCTTTGAC
Source organism: Pogona vitticeps (assembly GCF_051106095.1). Lineage (NCBI taxonomy): Eukaryota > Metazoa > Chordata > Lepidosauria > Squamata > Agamidae > Pogona > Pogona vitticeps. The sequence continues at coordinate 152,233,037 of NC_135783.1, forward strand.
GTGCTTCTGGAGGACAGGCCTGCTTTCGATGGTGTGCTTCTTTGAAGTGCTGTCTGGTCCATGTCTTATTTAAAGATAAAGAACCATAAAGAGGGAGGTTATAGAACTTGAAATTATCCATCCACAGTAAGAACCTGGACAACAGACTTGGTAAGCACAGGAAAGCAATCATAATTTTCCCCATTTAGGTGAAATGTAACACAGTACTGTATATATTACTTTAAAAATATTCATTTGTATATAGACATATAAATTAGCATGTGCAATTGTATACAAAACCAATGTTCTCTCTCTCTCTCTCTCTCTCTCTCTCTCTCTCTCTCTCTCTCTGTGTGTGTGTGTGTGTGTGTGTGTGTGTGTGTGTGTGTGAGAGAGAGAGAGAGAGAGAGAGAGAGAGAGAGAGAGAGAGAGAGAGAGAGTGAGAGAGAGATCTGGAAGTGGCCATCCCACTCCTCGATCAACATTCTGCAGCTCTTTAAGAACAGATCTTGGGCCACGTGTCCACATAGTACCAACACAAAGCTCCAAGCTTCTTCCAAAATCCCGTTAAAGACAGAGAAAGCTGTTTCTAGCAGCCTCTCAAGAACCGTGGACCCAAGGCAAAGTGTTCACTTTGCATAAGTCAGTCTTTTAGCTTACAGCTCAGGAATATGAGCTGGATGGTCATAAAGACCTCAATATATTATCAACAGACTACGAGAACTACCATGTTCATAAATGAAGTACAAAGGTTCCCCTTGACATTTAGTCCAGTCGTGTCTGACTCTAAGGGGCAGTGCTCATCCCCGTCTCCAAGCCGTAGAGCCAGCGTTTGTCCATAGACAGTTTCCGTGGTCACGTGGCCAGCATGACTAGACACGGAACGCTGTTACCTTCCCACTGAGGTGGTACCTATTTATCTACTCGCATTTTTACATGCTTTCGAACTGCTAGGTTGGCGGGAGCTGGGACAAGCGATGGAATCACACTCTGTCACGTGGATTCGATCTTACGACTGCTGGTCTTCTGACCTTGCAGCACAGAGGCTTCTGTGGTTTAACCCACAGCATCATCATGTGAAGTACAAATGAAGTACAAAGGTATGCCTAAAGGTTGTCACTCTTTGGTACCTCAGCCACTAGCTGAATATGAACCAAAATACAGCAAGGAGTCAACTTCAGTGCCAAGAGATCTTCAAAGGTGTCTGGAAGTTTTCACTGGATGCTCTTTGGAGCAGGAACAGCAAACTCAGAAAGGGCTAATAGCTTGAGTGACTCACAGATGCTCTTGGAGCCATTAAACAAACCAGATCACTCTTTAAATGTCAAGAATAAGAAATACGGAGAGATGTCTGTGAGCTGAGATTGTGAGAAGACACGGCATTTGCAGTGACAGGTCTAGGATGAACACCATATCAGAGTCTACTGTTTCCTCTGCGGTTCTGAAAACCAGATTTACTCTGCGAACCAAAGTCTAAAATTTGTATATGGATGTATGCAAGCTCCATTAACAACGGACTGTTATGCATGGAGAGAGGAAGTTAGAGCATGTGTGCCAAATTGTGGGCCTTGGGGAGTAAACACATTTTGAGATGTCACAGAACGCCTCGGGCTGTGCCAAGCAGTTCTCCATCCCAGCCAAAAAAGTTGGCTCTCTTTTTTTGGATTCAGAGATGTAAATTAGTAGTAACGTTAATAATCTGTGGCAAAAGTTTGCAAAATAAATATATGTTATGTTGCTAAATCATAAATTCTCTGAAGTCCACCACCTGAGAACTGACTGGCTAATTCAGATCAATGGCTGGAATCCTGTTCTGCAGTTACATAAACGGAAGGATATTGCCAGAAGTTAAGAAATCTCTTTAGGCATTACCTGTTGCATACTCAGCTATGTGACCTGGTGTGTAACAGGTCTATGGAGATTTTTTTACTTAATGGCCATTTCCCTCTATAAATTACACCATTTGCAAAACTGCACCACAGAATTTCAGCCAACATATGAAATCCAACCTTTCTCTGTAGCTCTTCCTACTAACAGCAGGAAAACTGATATCTATTGGCCTTATGTGAGGTTTTGACTCTCTGCATCTCTTCTGTCCAATGTGAAATATTTTCACCCAGTCTCAACCCTCCTGTTTCCAGAGGTCTTGCCCCCCAAACAGAATCCATGGTAGTTACTTTAACATTAATTCCATGTTTTATTTCTTTCTCTCCCTCCATCACCACCAATTGGAATGTTTGTGAACATTCTTTGATATTACAACAATTCAGACACAGACTAGAGGTATCCTTTTGAAATAGTAAGAGGTTACTTTGAGTCTCTTATATAAAAAACACATCAGTATTTTTCCCCAGTGCATGATAGCCTATGCTAACTCACGAATGCTTGGCAGATGTTGGTTTGATCCTCATCAAGTGCTAAACCTCAATTAAAATTATTTTTCCCCCAGTAGCTGGAAAATCATGTCTTCCCATATATCAAATTGTTATAGTCCATGTTTCTCAGGCATTTGAAGGAGAATGTGACAGTAGATGAAGAAACTCATCAGCCACCTTCCTTAGAATGCATGGGAATTAGGAGGAAGTTTGCTAAAAAGTGATGTCATTATATCTATGGGGATTTAATTTTTTTTCCCCAAAAGAATTTACATGGAACACAGTTTCTTTTGTGTTCCCAAGAATGTCATCTATGTTTGGTGCCCAGTGGATTCCTGCACACAGTAGAACAGATGTGAAGAACTCAGAGGGCAAGGGCATGCTATGACAGGGAGATTTCCCTGGCGCAGATTTCCTGGGAGCCAGGAGGTATTTTCCCATGAATCTTTGTGTCGTGACATTTGACAGCACAGAAATGGCCCTGTGTTCTTTGGCTTTCTCCAACAAGGCTTGATGCCATATTTGTTTAAGCTGGTCCTGAACAGTTTTTTTTCCAGTGGTGTCGTTTCTGGAAATCCCCTGTCTCTCTCTCTCATTATTTTTGAAGTGTTTTTCCTTGTCTGCATTTTATTTTATTTTATTTATCCATAAGTCCATGTACCCAGCTTTGCCCAGCTCAGAATCCAACTCCACCGTTCAGTGCCTTATCTCTCTTTTTCCCACCCCAAATTTTTCCTTTCTCCATTTTTTCCCCCCTTGGAAGCAGCTTTTCTTTTCTCTCCTTCTCCCCAGTATTCACACTGTTCAGTGCGCATCCTATTACTCACTCCATGTTAAAAAGCTATGAATCCTACTCTTTTCCCAACTGTCCTCTCTTTTCTCTCTTGTCCTCAATCTCTCCCCACCTTACAGATCTTTTCCTGTCTCTTCTCTCTGCACAGTATTCATTCAATCCAAAGACAAAGTCGTTATGTAATTGAAATAAAAAAATATTAAACATAAGAAGATCTCTGTGGCTCACAAAGCAAACCTAGCCATGGTTGAAATGAAGATGAGGTAGAACGTTCAGCTGTCATGCCCCCCACATTCTACCTGCACAGACATCTTCACCTGGGTTAGTCACGCCTCATATTGGGGTGTTCTCTTTCTCATCTTTTCCTAGCTTATTTTTTTATGCTGCCCTTCTTTTTAGGCCTCCAGTCTAGGTCCCATCAGGCTAGTACTCACCTTATGTTAAAACAAACAATCATGAGCAACACACCTCAGTGGCTACATTTCTCTCTCTCTCTCCAACCCCAAATTCCTGCTTACTAGCTAATTGTAAGGCTCTACTTCAATTCTTTCCATCCCTTCTTCCTACTTTCTTTTCTTCCTTCCTTTTTGCTGGACCTGAAATTGGTGGTGATTTGGCCCCTTTTTCCCACAGCTGTAAAAGTGCAAGGGTGCAAGCAGGACACTGAGTTACTGAAGAAACAGGTCTCTAAACAGAAGGTTTTAATGGCTGAATGAGTTTATGGCAGGAAAATCAAGGGAGATGCATTTCTTAAGGTAAAGAACCTACTCATCTTCTCCATTGAAGAACATAGTGTCTCTCTCAGCTTCTCTTTTGCCCACAGACCGTGTGCATCCCTAGTTTCTTGCTTCTAGTTGTTCAGTGAGTGTTTGTGACAAACAAATTGCTGGGAGAATCTGTTCTGAAGCTGGCTAGCTCAGTGGTTTAGGCACCTGGCTGCAGAGCCAGAGATTGGGGGTTTGATTCTCCACTGTGCCTCCTTGACAGGGGCTGGATTCAGTGATCCATAGGGCCCCTACCAACTTTGCAGGAATGATGCAACTCAGTATTCAGGTTAAGAAATAAGGAGTGGCCCTGCGTCGTCATTGATGACCACTATATATCTAGTGTGCAATTTTAACATCTGTGGTGAAAGAAAAATCCAAGATTGTGATTAAGCCCAAAAGAAACAATATCCAATTCATTGTGTTCTGTTTCCAATAAATTCATTCTCTGGTGACTCTAAAAATGTAGGTGATAATCGATGGGTTTTTTTTAAAGTTTATTTTATTTTCAAAACTATTGGGTGATAGGGAAGGAATTTTTTTAGGGTTTTTTTGGGTTTTTTTTAAAGGTGAGTGATATAACATAATGTTAGTGATTAAAATTCTGACTATCATACTGCTTTTTAGTAACAGAAATCTTGAAATGCATATTTTTCTAAATTTAAGTACATAAAAATTGCTGATAAGTTTTAGCTGAGCAGTTTGGACATTGGTTCCCTTTTCAGTATAGAAACACAACTACAGTGGTGCCCCGCATAGCGAGGTTAATCCGTTCCGGATTAACCTTCGCTATGCGGAATCATCGCTAAACGGGTAGGGAAAATGTATTGAAACGCATTAAACTTAGTTTAATGCGTTCCAATACCTTTCTTACTTACCTGTTCAGCGAGGATTCCAATTGCCGGCAGCCATTTTCGCGCCCTCGCTAAGCGAGGGCACGGCATGAAAACGGCTGCCGGCAGCCATTTCCGGGCTTCCGGTGGCCATTTTGGAGCCGCCGAACAGCTGTTCGGTGGCTCCAAAATGGCCGCCGCAATACCCGATCTTCGCAATGCAGGTTTTCCCCATTGCGAAGATCGGGTACGTTTCCGTATAGCGATCCCGAAAAAGGGATCGCTATACGGAAACATCGCTATACGGTGCACTCGTTAAGCGAGGCACCACTGTACAGATGTTGCTGCTTTCATTATCATTATTGTTTAAATTTATATCCTGCCTTTTCTTCTAGTGCCTTCAAGATGGTGCATGTGACTCTTCTCTTCCCCATTTTCTCCTAACAACTCTGTAAGGTAGGTCAAGAGTGATAGACTGTGACTGACCCAGGATCAACCAACAGGTTTCATGGTTAAGTGAGAATTTGGGCCCAGGTTTCTTGAGTTCTAGTTCAGCACTCTTACTACTGTACCACTATAGCTACCTACTTAGTGAGTTTCCTGAGGAATTTTGAAAACGTATTTCTCTTACTATCTGGCAAACATACTAGCAGCTTTAAACACTGATAATTCCCCTCAAATCTAACATGACATGATGCAAGCAAAGGATGAGCTATTCCCATTGAATTGTTTGCTTTTTGTCTCCATCAGTCAAGGAGGATCACAAAAGACTTTCATTAATGGAGATTTGGAGAAAGAACTACAGTATATACATCATATTACAAAAGCTGGCCAAAGGACTTTACTGCCAGTCAGAGTGGAAATGGCTGATGATGAACCTCAAGGGCTTGAACAACTATTTCAAAAATCTCTTCCAGTACTTGGAACATCCAGCACAGAAAACAAACTAAGGATTAAGGGATGTTTGTCACAATGTCTTGAGGAACATAGATTTTAGATATTTTCAAAGTCTGTGTAGAACAAACAGATGCAATGGCTGTGTGCAGGTTGCGCAATTCAACTTATGGGCCAATTCAGAACTTTGGAACATATTCCAGTCTAGTTACATTATTTGTCCTCTTTTGGATTCAATCTGGGCTCTGGTTCCGTGTGTGTGTGTGTGTGTGTGTGTGTGTGTGTGTGTGTGTGTGTGTGTGTGTGTGTGTGTGTGTGTGTGTGTGTGTGTGTGTGTGTGTGTGTGTGTGTGTGTGTGTGTGTGTGTGTGAAGTCAAAATGTGTTTGAAAAGGAAAATAACTACTATTTTTTGCTCTTGCAGTGATGCACATAAACTTTAGAGATGTGATAAATCCTAAAGAGGTGAACAAATCTACCCAACTTGAGACACTATGATTTGTGTTCTAGATGCCTACAATGTTTTCCTTTAAAATAAAAACAGGTAGGCTGAAGTTATTTCTGCTTCACCCCATTTGATTTGTACTCCAAACATACATCAGTCTGTAAATTCACATTGCCCTATATTGAAATATGGCCACTTTAATCCAGTCCACATGAAAATTGGTCCAAATCAGACCAATTTAGTTTGGGATTTGTGAATCCAGTTAATCCAGTGTATAGCCATACCTGGATCAACTGGTGATACCCATATGTTTTGGGTGCAACAATGTCTGGCTGTTGACCATGTTGGAGGCTGCTTAATGGGATTCCAGGTGCAAAACATCTGAAGGATATAATGTTGAGGTAGACTCTTGCATATTATTGTCATGAATGCACACAAGAGCATTACACGTTGTGGTAATGATTCCTACAAAATGTAACATGTAACATGTCCTATAAATTCTGAATTCTGAGAAATAACAGTTATGAATTTTGATTCAGTTGTTTTTCTTAAAAAATAAAATTACCAAAAAAATGACAGATTTCTTCATATTTGGCATTAGATTTTAAAACATTAAAGGCTGAAGAAAGCAACACTGACACTTTGCCTTTTTAGGTCCAGGGCTTTAGCTCTTCAAAATCTGGCTCTGAATTTCTGTGTATTCAACCATGTTGGTGGCACTGAATTAGAGTAAAAACTATTTATGGTAGTAAGTACTCCAGTGAGACCTGACATCCTTTCAGAGCATCACTGATGTGGTGATATCTGGCCAGAAGCAGCAGGAAGGCACATCACATACTGTAAATGACATCAGGTGGAAATGTGCCTATGTTCTGTACTTTGTGGTTTCTGGTCTTCAGCACAGCCACAGCAACAAAATGGGCATGTGGTAGACTTTGATCAGTGTGGGAATAAAACTGCTCAGTCCTTAGGAAATGTCCCCTGAAAACTATCCAATGCTGCTGTCATGGCTGGAGACAGGATGCTGGGTTGAATGGTTCATTTTCCTCTACAAAGCATCTTCTTTCTTTCTTTCTTTCTTTCTTTCTTTCTTTCTTTCTTTCTTTCTTTCTTTCTTTCTTTCTTTCTTTCTTTCTTTCTTTCTTTCTTTCTTTCTTTCTTTCTTTCTTTCTTTCTTTCTTTCTTTCTTTCTTTCTTTCTTTCTTTCAATACAAAACATCTTTTCCCTAAGGTGTATAATTAGATGTGCTTATGTCTGAACTCACATTCATTCCGCTGAGTAACCCCCCTCCTGATTTTTGTCATTTTCTGCTGTAGCATTCTTATTTCTTGGCTTTTTATTATGTTTGGCAATTTAAAACCTACAGGAAAGCAATACAATCAAGGACTGTATTATATGCAATTAAGGTTGACCAGCTTCCAAAGAAGTCTCCCAAGGGTGGTTTTACCCGTTTTCTGCAATAGGTAAAGACAAACAACTGAAGAAATTTGTAATCCAGTTTTGTAGTGAAAAGTTCATACTTGCAGGCCATATAATGGACACAACCACTTTTTCTTATCACAGAGTTAACTCTCTTCGGCCTTTTTTTTTAACAAGACAAATAATGCAAATATCTGATACTTGAAACAGGTATTAAAGTGTTTAACATTAGAATCCCCACCAAAAGAACTTATTTCATATGGCAGTCCTCCATACAAAAAATAAAAAATAAAAAATCCCGTCTTCTCCAATGAAAGATTTTGAATTGTTTAAAAGATTTATTTACACATTTGGTGTCACCATTCCCACCACCTTTTTTGTTCCGCACCGCTCAGTGACACAGCACAATTCTATTTTGACTGAATGTCACTCTCCAAAGTGTGGAGAGGTGCTCTGTTTAGAACTAGTTATGTTGTCCATGTCACAAGTTTCCTTTGTCATGGCAACCTGGTGACTGGTTTTAAAAGGAGAGTGGATTGGTTGTAATATATTTGATGGGCCAAGACTTAGGCCAGGTAAATGCATCTGGACTGGTCTGAGAAATTATAAACTCTGAAGTTTTTGCTCAGTTAAAAAACAATGACTTTTCTGTTAGCACAATTGACTTTAGAGGGGATGGTTAAATCCTATGAAGTAGATAAGGAAGCCTGTAAAGCCCACACTTGTTGCAGGGCATGTGCTATTCCTGCCCCTTCCATTGTTACACTGAGCATGGAAACATGTCTGTCTGAAAAGAGAGAGGGAGAGGCTTCTGCAACTTGAGAGGATGGGGACAGCCATGGTTTCCCTCAGAGACTTTAGACCTGGCCACCAAGTAATCTTGTGAACATCCATATTAGCTGTCAAAATTCCTGTCTGTAAAATAATATCCTGTTAATAAATACAAATAGTTAATAGTTCAGACTGTCTCAGGATCAGATCACATATTAGGGCTAATAGATATTCCATCCTCTTACAATGTTGTTCCTTCAGGCAAGCAAATCTTTCAGTGCTATGTGTCTGAGAGATTAAAGATTAGCTGTGCTCTCTCTCAACTCCTCAGATATAAAGTTGATGCAATCTAATTTGCTAAATAGGGATTAAGGCAAGCTTCAATTCAAATGAGGCCCTAGTTACACAAAGGAAATGTTCTCTAATCCTTTCAATAATTTCCACATCTCTTTTGTACAGATTCTCAGTCAAGTGGTATAAATACCAGGGCAAATGTAATGATTTATATCCTCCTGTTTGAATCATCATGGCCAGCTACACCATGGCACCAGTTTATTTTTTTCTCTTGCTTCAAGGAGCAATTCAGCCCCTTGATTTATATATATATATTAAAAAATGATTATTGATATATTGGGAAGGGGTTTGTGCTTGGGAATATGCCATTTATTGCACTGACTGCTTCTGCAGAATTGCTTTGATCCGTCTACTTCCCCCACCATCTCCTCTGCCTTCAAACTTAATCTTCCATTTCTGTCCTCCCCACCCCACAAACCTCCCACTTCATGTGACTGTCTCCTCACGACTGGTGAAAAACAGCATGCCAAAATTCCAGTGTTACACCAGTAGCTCAAAAGGCTCTGTGACATACCTTTACCAATGTATTGGTGTACCAGCTGCAGAAAAAGAATATATATGCACCACAATAATGGCAGCCACCTTCCGGCTTTGATTCTGAAAAGAAGCAAGGCAGGTCTTGCTCACAGGCAATCCTGGTAAGGAATGCACCAATGCAACAGAGGTACAAAATAACACAACCTTCCCAGGGAGTGGAAAATAAACTGCAGTTACTCCACTGGCTGGGAAAATGTTTGATCTTGGCTGCGCATTGTGTGACCAGGAAAAAAAAGCAACAATCTAACTTGGGCATAACTGGAGAACATGTCCCTCATGTGACCAGGGCTTAAGTCTTTTTCTCTTAAGCAGCTCTGCTTATGCAAGAGAAATCAACACATTCTCTAGGGAAGCCCTCTAATAAGCCGAGTTCTGTTTCATACTGAACCTTTGAGTAACAATCTGCCAGCAAACTTTTTAAAATGGTGATATGGCAGTAGGGCCGTTGAGTTCATTTCTATTAAAGATCTGAAAGGAGAATTAAGGGACTCAAACATGCACACAGAAAGAATATTGTTTGAGCAAGGAATCATAAACAGTAATAAATGACAACAAATTTTTCCCTCCCTTCCTTTAGCCAGAGTCCTATTGCTTTTAACAGTATGTAGGAGGAAAACTGTGAAGGCACTGCAGCTAATATACATAGTACTGGCTGCATGCTGTGCGCACAACCAGACAGATGGCCAACCTGGGACTCGCCATTACAAATTCCATGATTTCCCTTCCACATGTAGTTAAAAGCTACAGAGTTCTGACCTTTATGGTTAAATATTTCCTTTGCCCCTTCTTGTGGTTCCTCATGCGCTCTGCACACAGACTTTTAACTGTTGGCACATCCAACATTGGGTTTCCCAGCGCTCTGTCCTGGAGAAGGCCTCATGCTCTAGTCTACCCCTCACGTGCGTTCTATCCCATGATGGCCAGCTTTGCTCTTCATCTCAGTTCTTGACCCAGAGGACAGGTCAAATTTTCCTCCAACCATCCCCTTTCATCTTCATTCTCCCACTCTTTTTTCCAGCTGCTGTTTTCCAACTCCAGCCTGCCATTCCTCCAGCAACCATTACCCAACATGTATATAACATTATACCATGCATATATTTGCCCTTGCACCTATTGCCAGCGCCTTGTATTTCTCTTATGCCACAGAGACAGTGGAAACAAGTCTGCTTAAGAAACTCTGGGGAACAGTGGCAGGGGATTTGCTAGACTGGAGGGAGCGAATGGTTTAAATGTACAAAAGTAGAATGGAGGGATGTAATTTTCCCATGCAAGGTCAAAATCAAGGAGTCCTCTGCATTCCATGCTGCCTGTCTCTTTTTGCACAACTCAGGGAAACAGAGACTTGTTTTTCCTCTTCTGCTCTCCTGAAACTCCCTCTTTCCCAACTATGAGGTCTAAAAAGGAGGGCAAGATCCCTGTTTCAGGCTGGCTAGATCCTTGATCAAGAGCACTTCCCTAAGGATCACTGCATCCTTTTGCTACATACCCCACCCTCTATACATTTATAGTTATAAAATCTATAATATCTTCATGAAATCTATGAGCCAGTTTAAAAGGAGATCAGGTTTGCAAGCTAAATATGGGAAGCTGCATTTAGTACAATGATCTCTGGGTAAATCTTCAGCATGGAAGTTCACAAAGCATGAGAGAGGGGTGTGAATGGAAAAAACAACTCTGTCTTGGGTTATAGTCCTTGCTAGTCTTGAATCTTACTCAACAGCTGGATAAGAAGGAATTTAGAAATTAATGTGCAATGTTGAGAATTAAATTCTCTATCAAGCAACCTTCAAGTCTGGCAGCTGGTTTCAAGCTGATAAGGAGGAGTCGGAGACTGGTTGTAAAGTTCCCATGGAACATTCTCATCCCTCGTTGGCACTTGTAGGAGTTAAGAAAGCATGAATCAGATTCTAATTCTGCCAAACAGTGATTGGGTCCCTCAGAGGCACTGGCCTAGGAGTTACCCTAACAAGGTCCGTTGAGCTATGGGAATGATGGAGATTTTCCTCTCCTAATTCTCCTGTAGCTTGATTTTTTTCCCACACTGTTGTCTGGGCCTCTTTTTTAAAAAAATCTTCTCTCAAAACATGAAGGAGAAATTCAACAGATTTGTCAGTTATATGACAAAGATTTATAAAACCAAAAGACAATCCAACGCTCATCTCTCAACTAGCTACAAAGCAGTGTTTTGGCCTCCATTTCCCATCAGAGTGACCAATGCCAATGCTGGAGGTTTCTGGGAGTTATGGTCCAAAAGGTAACGTTTGCAAGTTCTGGACATTTCTCAGCCATAACCACTCTTTTCAAAGTTGTTTTTTAGATAGGAAAAAGACAATTGGGTTTTCTTAGATACTTTCCAAATAAAGTAGGGGTTAGGGTCTACATCTTGTGGCCTCAAATTTCCCATCCACCTCATGACCCATTTTGTTCACCATCCTTTCTTCTCACAGGGTTCCTGCCCTTTCAACAACTGCAGGCAACACAGACATTCAACAGTTACAGCTTTTTCAGAAATGGGAGTTTCACAGCGTTTGGGCTTCTGCCCGAGGCATCAAAATCAACCTTTGCAAAATTTGCTGCAGCCATGAATGGAAAAGGAAAATAATGTTTCAGATACCAGGTTCAGAGCAGGGGCATACGTAGCACATCCAAAGCATATGTGGACTTTGTAAACAAGTGGTTAATAGCAATAAAGGGTTGCAGGAACTGGTTTCAGAGCAGGAAAGCCTTTTCAGACCCAGAAACCTACAGTTTGCCCAAGGCAACATGAACAACCATTGCAAACATCCATTTTAGAGCAAGGGAAGTTCCAGGTTGAGAGATCAGAGGAGGGGCAGGATTTGTTCTCGATCATCCCAGAGTGCGGGAAACATAATAATGGGCTCAAACTACAGAAAGGCAGATTTTTTGCTGAATAAAAGCGAAAAACTTCCTAACTGTTTGAACAGTACGACAATGGAATCAATTACCTCAGGAGGTGGTGAGCACTAAAATGCTGGAGGCATTCAAAAGAACATTGGGCAGCCATCTGTCAAATCTGCTTTGACTTGGATTCCTGCATTGAACATGGGGTTGGAATGGATGGCCCTATAAGCTCCTTCCAACTCAATTATTCTATGATATGCATTATATGGCAAACAGAGGGGCCAATATTCAGTTTATTTCACCCTCTAGGAACAGCAGGCCGTTTTATAGGCAGTTCTCTTTTTTACTAATTGCATTAGCTTCCCCCCCCCCAGTGGGATAATGTGCAAGCCAGAGATGGGGAGATGGGGGAACCCTCCACTTGTGCAGCATTGCAAAGACATTTTGAAATGAAGTAATAAACGTTAAACTAGTGGTACCCAACACTGAACAACCCAGGTGTTCTTGGACCTCAGCTTCCAGAAACCTTGCCCAGCACAGCTGGTGGTTGGGAATCACCGCGTTAAACAACACCTTCCATTATCTTGCTTCCAGGGAGTTGTCTCTTCTGGGGATGTCTAGGCAGCCCATTAAGAATGTAGGCACGCACAAATGGCCCTTTGAAACTTTCCATCCTATTTCTGAGGAAAGGAATGTGACTACATTTTGTTCTGGGAGCGTTTCTTGAACAGTTTAACAGAGGTGAACCGAGGATGATGGAGTGGCAGCGGTGATGATAGTGGCTTAGAGGCAGCCACCAAAAATGGTGAAGAAACTTGGTGGGGTGGGGAAAACCTCTGCAAAGCAATCTTTCCTTTCTAGGGAGGAAACTAAAATCTCAGAATGTTTCTGAGGGGGAAAAAAGTCTCATGAAATATTTTGGCTCAGCAGCTGTTGTGCTTCTTCAGAGTTCAGCACTTTCCCCAGGGCCTCCAAAATGTGACATTTTTGAGAGGTCATTGCAGATACATTTTGTCTCTTCTACAGTTACTTATAATACAGCGGATTCCCTGCAAGCCTTTCAGAAGACACAAGGAAAGATCATATGGTCTTCAGCACCAGGAAAAAGAAGGCAGCAGAGCATGCCATTATTTGTTCCCCCTGAAGTTTTATTTCTCCAATAAAAAATGCTTCCATTTTGCTGCCTCATGGTTAGGGCTCTTCAGTATTTCTTCTGGAGAATGTTTTGAAATTATCTTAACATAGCAAGGTGGCTGCAATTGTTGGATTTGTCTTTTCCCCCCTTGGTATTTCATATTTCATCACCCTACAGTTCCCATGACTGTCTACACTTCCTCCTCTGCCAAAGCCCTGTGAAAGGAATTACCTCATGAGATCTTGCCCTCGCTTCTGTTCTGTGGGAGCTGGGCTGGAGGAAGGGGGGGGCAGATTGCCAACTGCCACAGAGATGGCTGTACAAGAAAAGACAAGACATGGCTCTCACACCCCTCATATATTCAACCAAGCCCTATGAGGAAAGGCTGGAAGAACTTGAGATAAGGAAGACTGAGGGGAGATATGATAGCACTTTTAAAATACTTGAAAGGCTGTCATACAGAGGAGGGGTAGCAGGTTCTGTTCTCAATCAACCCAGAGTGCAGGACATGCAACCATGGGCTCAAGTTACAGGAAGCCAGATTTCGGCTGAATATCAGGAAAAATGTCCTAAGTGTTAGAGCAGTATGGCAATGGAACCAACTACCTTGAGAGGTGATGAGTGCTTCAACATTGGAGGCATTCAAGAGAAACTTAGGCAACCACCTGGCGGATATCCTTTGATTTGGATTCCTTAGAGGCCCCTTCCAACTTCATGATTCTATGATTCCAATAAGTAAAATAAGAATAGGAGTCCTGAACATCACTCATGAAAATTTCTCTAAAATGTTTCTTCCTACAAGGACAGAACATGAAGATACTTCCTTTTTTTAAACCTATACATGTATACTCAAATGTAGGCATCATTAAATTCAGTGTGGCTTATGTGTAAGTAAGTATGTAGAGAATAGAGTACAGTCTGGAAGATAACATGAGTCTGAAGAGAAACCTTTACCTCTATCTAATTTTCTTTCTTTTTAAAAAACTCTTGCATTCCTTCCCTCTTATTTACACATGCATTGACCTCTCCTGCTGTACTCCCACCTTAAAAAAAAAGGGCAGAGCTGATGTTCCTCTAAGAGTGAGAAGTCCTGAAGCAATCTTAGCCACCTTCACTTATGCTTGAACTGCTCTAGCTTTCATGGCTGAAGGTTGTCACCTTACTCCTTAAATAGCAATGCTGTTTTAAATGGTTAGGGGCGTGATGGCGCTGAAGGTTAAACCACAGAAGCCTCTGTGCTGCAGGGTCAGAAGACCAGCAGTCGTAAGATTGAATCCACACAACGGAGTGAGCTCCCGTCACTTGTCCCAGCTCCTGGCAACCTAGTAGTTCAAGAGCATGTAAATGCAAGTAGATAAATAGGTACCACCTTGGTGGGAAGGTAACAGTGTACCGTGTCTAGTCGTGCTGGCCACGTGACCACGGAAACTGTCTTCAGGCAAATGCTGGCCCTACGGCTTGGAAACAGGGATGAGCACCGTGTCCTAGAGTCATAGACGAATGGACTAAATGTCAAGGGGAACCTTTACCTTTACGTGGTTACTTGTACATGAAGGGTATATGCATGCAGTGTAGAGACTGAGGGGTCACTCTGCAATTTTAAGCCTCAAAGACCTGAAGACATTATATCAGACACAGTTTTGAGTTGAGTCATTGGCTAAACACAGAAAGACAGTAGCAGGTACAGTTCTTGTGAAACGATTTGACAGATAGTGGTTGTATTTTTCCTAGTACAGTATATCAGTTTCTAGTTGCTTTAAAAAAGAAAAAGAAAACTGTGAATGTAACTGAGCTAATGATTTAAGGAGACTCCAGATCATTTGGGCAGTGTGGCAATCATATCTTCCACTCCTCTTTCTTACTGGTTTCCTTTCCCTTCACCACTGGTTTCCTTTCCCTTCACCACTTTCCCTCTCCAACCCCATCATACCAAGTGGGGAAAACTGTCATTTTCTTTCTTCTATTCTCTGCATATATGAACATGTATATACACTAGCATTTGGAATGTTACTACTACAAAGGAACTCATTCTGTTATTCATTAGTCATTACGATTATTATGAGATCAACATAACTACCCTGTTTCTCTGAAAATAAGACCTAACCTGAAAATAAGCCATAGTTTGATTTTTCAGAATGCTCGTAATACAAGCCCTACCCCCAAAATAAACCCCAATTAAGTGAAACCCCGCCCTTCACTGCTGTCCAGCAATCAGAAGAAGATGACATGACTGTATTTGAATAAATGTAGATTGTTGTACATGAAAAATATAACACATCCCCTGAAAATAAGCCCTAATTCGTTTTTTGGACCAAAAAATAATATAAGTCCCTGTCTTATTTTCGGGGAACCATGGTAACTTGCATTTCTTGCTAACATATTACCATTCCCTGTCCCCTGTAGGTTTTTGTTTAACATCAGAAGGCACACCTGAAAAGTACCTTCCTTTGAACTCAATAGGAGTTGCAACTGCTCACCTTGCTGAGAACTGACCCATTTCTTTTCTCCTCCCCTCTTAACTTTGTTGTTAGTCCTTTAAATAAATCACTCCCCACCACCACATTTAATCCTAACAGAGACCCAAGCTCTGTGACTGCTCTGGCAAGTGCTTGGAGAAGCTTCTCGAAAGAAGTCAGGATAATGTCCTGAGGAGTACCTGGGAATACCAGATGTGTCTGCCAGAACACATGTGAGCTCACTTGGGGAACAAAAAATAATTAAACGGATGCTATCGTATTTTGGAGAAAAGACTTACTGGGGGGAAAAGCAATAATTTTAAGAAAAGTTGAGGGCAGCAGAGGGGAAAAGGAAGATTCAATAGGAGATGGATTGACTCAGTTAAAGAAGCCATGACCTTCAATTTGCAAGCCTTGAGCAGGGATCACCATAACCTGAAAGTCACTTGATAACACATAACAGTAACAGCCTTAACATTAGAGAGTTCCAGAGTTCTGTTTTTTATAGCTCTAAAATAGTCTTATCTTATTAAATCTGAAAATTAGATCTATCAAATTAAGTCTACAATTATAACTTTAGAGTGTTGTAACATTACAAAGCTAATGAAATTACTGTGTCTTAAAGCTATAACACAGCAACTCCTGGAAATGTCTTCATTAGTGCTTTCAGGAAACTACCACAAATTCATGTAGCCTGTTGGAGGAACTGTGCAGCTTGGTTTTGAATTTAAACAAAAGGAAAGAAAGCAGTTTTGATTGAAGGAAGGAAGGAAGGAAGGAAGGAAGGAAGGAAGGAAGGAAGGAAGGAAGGAAGGAAGGAAGGAAGGAAGGAAGGAAGGAAGGAAGGAAGGGAAGAGAGGGAAGGAGGGAGGGAGGGAGGGGTCAGTTTTAAACAGTTGGGGAGGAGAAGACCCATAACAAGTAATGTTGTAATTAGACATGGGGTTGAATAATAAAAAATAAAAGAATTGTGGTATTTGTAAGAAATTGCTGATTCTTCAAATATTTGTTGCTTCATATTTGGCAATTCTGGAGACCCCAACAAATATGAAGGGATTAATATTTACCTGTTTTTTAGGGCAGCCTAGCCTTCCCTCTCTGCTTATGCACTTGGCAAACAGCTGATTGGTGGGCCCATAGGCAGAGAGGGAAGGCTAGGCTACAGGAAGGGTGGTTTCCATTAGAGCAGCCAGAGCATCTGGGAATGCATGGCTGGAAATATTGTAACAAAAATCAGTCCTAATAAGCTCATTTGTGCAGAC
The DNA here is from genome assembly GCF_051106095.1 of Pogona vitticeps. Lineage (NCBI taxonomy): Eukaryota > Metazoa > Chordata > Lepidosauria > Squamata > Agamidae > Pogona > Pogona vitticeps. Next base: position 152,249,915 of record NC_135783.1, read on the forward strand.
TTATTGTACATCAGCTTGTCTGCTTATTTCAGGTAATGCCATATTTGTATATCTGTGAAGATTCTCAGTCATCCAGGTGAGGTTATCTGGAAGCTGAGTCATGGCAACTGGACTTCTTTCTTATTAGGTTGAAGTGTTTCGCTGCTTTACTTTACGAAGTCTCTTGCTTGATCCCATAGCGCCTTTGAAAGGATATCTAATTCTGCACTGTCCAATAGCTTCTTTAAAAGCTCCTCCATCATTGGGCTCTCTTCATTCTTCCATTTTCGGGCCCAGAGTAAAGCAAAGCTGGATGCTGATACATAATTGGGATCAGAAAAAGACAGAAGCTTAGGGTGAAACTTAGTATTTAGAGAATTCAGTGCTCACTGGAATCCTCTTGAAGATACTTGCGGTCCAGACGACGATGGAATCTCTGCTCCAAAGGGGGAGGGGAGATGTTTAGTTTGGTAGTTTTGTTTTTTCTTTTTAATTATATGTTAGATTGTTAATGGTTTTTGAAATTATTATTATTATTATTATTATTATTATTATTATTATTATTATTATTATTATTATTATTATTATTATTATTATTATTATTATTATTGGTAGTAGTAGTAGTAGTAGTAGTAGTAGTAATAATAATAATAATAATAATAATAATAATAATAATAATAATAATAATAATAATAATAATAATAATAATAATAATAATAATAATAATAATAATAATAATAATAATAATAATAGTAATAGTAATAGTAATAGTAATAGTAATAGTAATAAAAATGTTTCACTACTCATCCAAGTAGCTTCTTCAGTCTGAGGAGAGCTGGTAGGAGATCATTGGTATATCCTCAAGTTGGTTTCACTTCACTGTTAACAACTGTCAATGATCCATGACAATGGGTGGAGAAGGACTGCAAAAGTGGGATTTTCACTCACCCCCAGTCCTTTGTCCTTCTAATGAGTCTATTCAGACCAGGGGGAAGTGAAGCCAATGTGAAGGATATATCAGGGGTCTCCTACCAACTCTCCTCAGACTGAAGAAGCTACTTGGGTGAGTAGCATAATACCATATGAGGTATTAAGATAACAGGTATCTGTTGAGGAACTCAGTCCACTCCATTGGGAACTGGTTCAGCTCCAGTACTGATTCACCACCTAAGGAAGAAGTCTCAGGTGATCAGGACACAGGGAAAGGAAAGGAGGAGCTTCTCAATCCCTGTTCCTTCATCTTCAGTATAGGAGTCTTTCACTCTCAATAACTGAGCAGTCCAACCTAAGCTAAAAATCAGTGATTATCATGCAATTTTGTGGCAGAGATAAATACATATTAGTTCAATGGAAAGAGATGTTCTTCCAACGAAAATGGATGAAAACTTTTAAATTGTCGGGATCAGTCTTTTGTTGCTGAAATTAAGTTTGAACTAGATAGCTGGGTAGACCTGTTAGGTTTGCTTTCCCCAGCATTTCAGTCTTTCACATCCTTTCTGTTGAGTTTATATGCTATTCCTAGCAATCTGTATCACCAGTATAGGCAAGACCATATAATTCCTTGCCACGTTACTCTGGCATAAGATATGAAGCTGATCAGAAAGGAAATGACCCTAATCCAGCACTGCAAACATGGCTGAATCACAGAGTCATTCAAAACCAAACTTTTAAGAACTAGGTTCTTGTCCAAAAGCTGGGCAAGTGTGGTTGTTACTCATTCCTAATGTGGGCAGAATCTAGAATTCTTTTATTAAAACCTTGAGCAGCTCTTATCTACATACAACAGAGGCTGGGAGAGAAAGGGAAGGTTCTGTGGGATTCTTAATGTGAATTAGTTCCTATGGAAAATGTATCACAGTGTTGTTTTCCAAACGTTTCAGTATAACTCTGTTATCATGCAGTGTAGAAGGGTCCAGATATCACAGAACATATTAACAGTGTTTCTGACAATCCGACTCCAAGAATAACAAAATCATATAGCTTGTTTCATGAGTTGCTGCAGTTTAGAAAGCTGCTATCTCCAGGAGGGAAACTTGAAAGGGAAATTCCCGTCGTTCAGGCTACTTCTAGGCTTTGGATTCTGAGGATCCAAAGCGTCCCCTGGAAACCTTGAGGTGCACTTCCTGTGGGTCTTTTTTCACAACTGAGAAGTACTGTATGTGGACCTTTCCATGGTCTCTGAGCTTGAGTCTCTCCCCCTCTCCCTGGTCAGGGAGAAAGAGATCAAACAAATGCTATAGCTGCAGAGAGTATAGAACTGAAGCCTTATAGTGTCAATGTTTTATAGGAGACATTCTGTACCGTAGGTGTGGGCTGTTCCACGTTGCTTTCCACAGTCAGTCAAAGAACTCTTTATTCAGGGAAGTTTTTCAGAATGAGTAGGTGCTGAGGCTTACCCAACTGAGTACTACATTTTCTTTATTCATTATTTTTTATTGGCGTGTTTTAACTTATGTCCCAAATCCTCTTGCAAGCAATCTAATTCTGACTTAAGATCCCCTAGAATCAGAGTGGGGACTTTAAAAATATTTATTTAATTCATATAAGAATTCAAAAGACTAGTTTAGGGATTTTTTTTAAAAAAACTTGAGTTTTTGTTTTAAATATATATTTCATTTTTAATTTAGTTTTTATTCTTTTTTCAGTAACGACAGCTTTTCTTTAGTTGGGTTTCTGATTTACAAATGGTGGCTGCTAACTCTTCAGTGACTCCCTTTCATTGGAGAAAGGGCAGGTGGGCAACAGAAAAAGCTAGCAGAAGGTCAGGATGTAAATCTTTACTTATTTTATTCTTGCATGTGAGAAGAGAATATTTGCATGATTTTCTACCCCAAGGTAGAAAATCGTGGATGACATTGTGTGAATTCCTTCCTTCCTTCCTTCCTTCCTTCCTTCCTTCCTTCCTTCCTTCCTTCCTTCCTTCCTTCCTTCCTTCCTTCCTTCCTTCCTTCCTTCCTTCCTTCCTTCCTTCCTTCCTTCCTTCCTTCCTTCCTTCCTTCCTTCCTTCCTTCCTTCCTTCCTTCCTTCCTGACCATTTTTACAAAAAATAAAAATCTGGTGGTTTTTTTTTTGGGGGGGGGGTCTTTTTTGTACTCAGTCCTTGTATTTTGCCTGTAGGGGCTTTTTTAAAAAAAACACACACACACAAAAGACACATTCCTTTTGTACACAAACACCTTTTTCTGCTAATGTTGAAACTGACAAAAAGTTTTGTGGATCTTTTCACTCTAACATAACAGTGAAAAACCTAACAACAGTTGACCTCCTGCTGCCCCCACCCCCAGTGGAGTACCTCTATGTGTCAAGACAGATTTTTTTTAAAAAAAAAAGAAAAGAAAAAGAAAAGCTGGCCAGCTTACCGGAGGAGAAGTGAAACTTTAATGGTCAATTAGGAAAGGATCCCCCTATCTAGCCTGGTTATTAATTCTCATGGCAAGAGACCAGTAAAGAGGCCAGTGTTTTACCTATTGGTGAACAGCAACTATAGAAGAGTAACTTGGCCAGTCTCTCTCCTCCAGGAGAAAAGTGTCTCCCATATGGCACATAGCAGACAGTTTTTTGGCAGACAGATTGTCTCCTTGAAATGGGCAGCAACATCTGGAAAGAGGCACATGCCAGAAGATGATGAGAGTCGCCAGGCAGGAGTGCCTGCTATTACTAGATCCTTATGTACAATGAGACTCCCAGGTAGGGTGACATCCCAAAAATGCAGCAACATTCAAAGTCTGTCAAAGGAAGTCACAACTTGAAAGTTAAGTTGGGTGGGCATGGGCACATGGGTTGGAGAAGGAGATGATTAGGGGTTAGGAATCACAGGTCGGGTCAGGGGAGGGTTCCATACTGAGTGTTCCCAAAAGGGAAAAAGGCACCAGTCTCAAAATACATTGCCTGAAGGAATCTCTATCTCCATCAATTTGTAACCGTTGTACAATTGTAATAGGGCGCTCTCCTGTCTGTGGCAAGGTACAGAGTCCAATTCAGGCAAGGCGGACAATTCAGTTCAGAACCATTGGACCAGGTCCTGGGAACTGCATCCCTCTCTTGACTTGTTTTCAGAGATATTAAGCTTGGAGTGGATTCTGAGAGAGTGGGAGGAAAAAAAACTCAAACCAGGGGCTTGCTACTTTAATATCTTTTGCTCTTGGGAGAAAGGGACAGAGCCTAGGAAGGGTGATTCCTCCAAAGAGCAATGAAATGCTTCAATCAAGTCTGGGCATTATAGGAGCACGTTGCTCCCTTAGAACTTTCCATGGTGCTGCAAGTGCCTTGCCCAATTGTCTCCGGACAGGCGACATTGCAGTGTCCCATGTAGGTCACCAAAAATGTATACCTGATATCTGCTTCTTACTTTCCTTCTAATCTCCTTCCTTTTGTTCCTCTAGAAATTCCCTGGGTCCTGAAAAAAAAGTGTGGTTCAGTCTTTTAATCCCAGCCATGTGCTAGTTAATAGGTAGGATTATACAGTATGTTGCTAGCCTACGTAAAAATGTGAGCATTAAATGAGAGACTAATTTGATGTCCACTCAGTGATGTTTCTGGAGTCTCTTGACAGCAGAATTAGCACTGCTCAGAATCACCAATGGCACAATGTTTTGGTAAAAAGACACAAATGGCATCATATGTATTGCAAAACGACCATATTTCGGAGGACAAGGGAAAGCTTTGAGGATTGCCTGCCTGGCTTCATCCATCTGCCTGGACACAAAGTGGAAACCTCCCACTGACATCATAAACATGAGCCACCTTCCATTGAGAACATACAGTCAAATTTCATTCTTCATCAAGAAATGGTGGCAGGGCCTCTCTCCGCGTTGAGGAGCAGTGCCAAGCAGCATACACTATTTGATACTGGATTAAGAAGTTCAGAGATGAGCGGGGAGAAAACCAAAGGAGGCTCCACGACCAAAACCACAATATTGAGATTCTGATTAGAATAAAACTTTCAAAGCAAATCACCACTATCCAAACATTATCTTGTATATTTTCTCTTTCACACTTTTTTTAAAAAACATGCCCTCCCTGTCTTCCTCACATATTTTCAGAAGCAAATATCACCAGTCAGCAATTATAAGATTTTTTTTTTACCCTGCATACAAGGATTTTGACAGTGTGATGTTTTTCATCTGGTATGTCTTTGTCTGCTACTTTCATCGTGGGCTGCTTTGCTGAATAGAAGGCAGACATTACTCAGAATGGGAATGGAGACTGTCTCTGTTACTCTTCACTGAGGCTTTATTTAAAATGCATGCTTTGCCAGTGAAGTCTGCATGAGCCTTTTATTCTGGCATGAGCTCTAGATCTTCAGATGTATGAATTTATTACAGGACAGTAATGCTTTTTTTTGGGGGGGGGGGTGGAATCTATGTCCCTACACCAAGCATTAATATTGAATTTTTTATCAGCTACGAAACAGAAATAAAGAGCTCAGGAAATAAAATGCATATTAAATCTTTTGCTTGGATTCTGTTGTTGGATTCTAGACATTTAGATGCAGCACTATCATCACAGGAGTCATCTTCCTTCTCTTTTAACAGTGCCATATAATTAAGTTAAAGTTTTGAAGTTGAAATAATGTGAAACCTTAGGCCACATCCAAAGGGAGGTATTTAGAAATGAAAATTATTTCTGTGGGAGATAGGTGTTTTTCCCTCCCATGAGCCTTTACCTAGTCATGAGTGGACAAGTATTAGCTCTTCAACTGTTGCTGGACCAAAACTGCTGTCATTCCTCACCATTGGCGGTCCTTGCGATTATAGCAACTGCAGTTGAATAACATCTGGAGGGCAGGCCTGATCCAGCCTCTAGTGCTGCAACAGTGTCCTTGCAACAATGGGAACTCTGATGCCTTCATGAATCCTTCCCACATTCCAACATCCTACCAACTTCTATGGAAGAAGGGAATGCCATATCTACAAGGGGAGGAGAAAAGACAGGACATGATGCCCATTTATTCAGAATTTCAGCACACAAATCTGGGATTGCTAAATCAGGAACCATGGCTCGGTTTGTAGTACAATTTTTTTTTTGTATCAATACATTTTTGTATCACTCCTGCTCAGGCACACATAAGTGTATATGGGATCCTGCTATAATGAAGTATTCAACCAATTATCTTTAGACAGAATCTGTCAACAGTCAGAAGTCTTTATTACTCATTCAGGCAAATAGTTTCAAGTTGTATGGGGTCATGGACCATCAACTTCTAAATTAAAGATTTAGGTTTACAGCTTGTTGTAATAAGTATAATAATAAAAGTTCTCACTCAATTATTGCTCCACTAATGGATAATAAAAGCCATTTGAAGTGACTCAGTTGCTCATTTATGTTCGGTACAATTTTATATTAACAAAATCCTTTGCCTCACTGCATCTTTGCTAAATGTCTGTGTACCAGACCCAAATACCAACTAGAATGTTCAAGAAGCCCACTTTTACTCCCAAATCAGCATTACTTTTCAGTTTTACCAGTGGCCATTATATAAGGTATGAACTATGAAACATGTTATTCACAACTTAGAAACAGTTACATTTTAATTAATATATTAATGTTACATTTGTTGCTTTTAACATCCAAAAAAGGTCTCTTAAAATCTCTTTTTAAAAATAATATTTAAAAAGTAGTGTTAATGCAGCTTTAGCTATTAAAAAGTTAATTTTGGCATGCCTCTGAGGAGGGGACTTGGTAATCAACATTCCTCTTTCACAAAAGGAAAGGACCCAATGGCCATATTCCTGTTACATAGCATAGTGAATTGCACTAGAGTATGACCACTAAATCAATGGGGGCTTAGTGAGTCAACCCCTCTGTAAGTTCCATTGATTCAAACGACAGAGTAGGGTCATTTGAATCAATGAAATTTACAGAGGAGCTGACTCACCAATTCCCCATGGATTCAGTGGGCCTACTCTAGTACAATTTATGGACCAAAACCAGTTCAAAAGAATTATCTGACATTTTTGTACTTTAAATAATGTTAGCTATAGTATCCCACATGCAATTTTTGAAAAATATTATTAGGAGCAAAAGTACAGTCCAGCAGCTTCTGTCCAAAGTGAAGGTGAGGTGCTTTATCTAATCCCTCCCTTAAAGGAACTTGTACACTGCAAAATAAGGTCCAATATACTGCTGAAGGCCTCCTGGAACTTTCCTTTCCATAGATGCCCTGTTTAAAAGAAAATGAAAAACAAAAGTGGGACAGCAGGAGAATGAACATGAAAAAGTAAAACAAAAAAAAGAGCCTCTATTGATGCAAGGCGAGTCTTTGTAATCTTTGTGACTACAAAAGAACTGGTCTAGATTAAGGCCTCACATGATTACTTTTGTCTCCCTCCTTCCCCATCAGACACTGAGGACTCCATAAAAGCCATTTATTTGTTTTGTCCATTCCATTTTCTGATAAATTCAAATATCCAAATTTGAATGAATTTTGACAACACTAATGGCAGCTATCAAGATGGTCTACTGGATCCCCTCTTCTGCTCACTACCATTCAAAGAGTGATACCACACAAGGGAAAATTCCAAAAGCTGACTCTTTATTTTAATCAGTTAACCACTTCTCACCCAAACACAATGCACTTTTCAGAACTGTTTTCAACAAGGGTAAATGATAGTGAACAGAAGAGGGCATCCTATACACAATCTCGACTGCTGCCATTGGTGTTGTCAAGAGGTTTTTTTGAAAAACTGAATTTTCTGACTTTCTAAAATGGGAGTTTAAATATACATAGACTACATGCGAGTTTCAAGAGAAATTCCCCTCATGTAGAGGATTCCAGAAGATAAACACATGATCTGTACCACAGTTCCCGGGAGAAGACAGAAACAAGAACAGCTTGAATGTGGTTGTAATCCAGGGATACAGAGTCAAGTCACATGACTTGCTGTCAAGTTGGACTTAAATTGCACTGGTGTTTCAACCTGGACTTGACTCGGGGTTGTTGTTTTTTTCCAGTGACTTGGATTCAGCTTGTGACTCAGAACCCATCCTTTTTTCTGGGGGGGGGGGGGGGGAAAGAGAGATTGTTTTAAAGACATACTCAGACTTAGGACTTCCCAACATCTCTGATGTGGTCCGTTTATGCCTGAATATTTTAGAGGACTGTTTTGGACTTAATGAAATGGGGAAGCAAAGGTGTGAGTAGGCACAACACATACAATGGAGAAACATACACATTCTTTATCGATGGCATCCTTCAGTCTCGAAAGACTATGGTATCGTGCTCTGTATCGAAGGTCTTGGAACAGCGTCTAGTGTGACAGAGAAGGCCAATTCGAGAGTGACAATCCCTTCCACACTGAAGACAAATCCAATCTGTCCCCTGTCCAGTTCCCTGATTTTGCTGCTTTCGTAACTGCCTCTTTGCCTCGGCCTGCTGGACAAAGGTCTCTTCAAATTGGGAGAGGCCGTGATGCACCGCCTGCCTCCAGGCTGAACGCTCAGATGTCAGGATTTTCCATTCTTTAAACATTTGGTTAAACTAATATGGTCATGTCTGCTCTGCCACAGACTAGAAAGCTATGTTCCTATTTCCAAACCCTTTCCTTGAGTTAGGCAACCTGAGGCAGAAAAACTATACAGCACCAAAAATTCTGTGGGCATGTTCTGCACATGTTTTCCAATAGCTGTCTCTTTGCTGCTAGGACTATCCATTCTCTTTTGAGATAAGCAGGTTTGTTCTTTTCAGTGTATTTGATCTGCTTTAAATCTGCAGGCAGAAAAGCTTGCCAGTGTTTGCTCAGGTGGGTAAAATAGCTTTACTTTAAAATACTCATAACTCAAAACTCATTTGCCCAAACATCCCCAAGTTTGGCACAGAGCAAGAGCAGACTGTCTGCTGAATCTGTGCCAAACTTGATAATGATCTGATCTCCAATTGCAGTTACAATTTTTTTTGTTTGGGGTCCCTCATTTTTACAGCTGCATTATGGAATGCTGAATTGTTCTGTTGCACAATCCCACCAGTATCTAACATTTAGATTTAATCAATTGATTGTTAAACGTAACAATTCTAGCTCTGCTCTAACTAGCCTACAAGTTTCCTCAAGAGCTAACAAAGATCAAAATAGCAAGAAAATAGAACAAATGAAAGAAATGTTCCACAAATCTTATGGGAAATGATGATGTCTTACTCCACTAAAGTCAATTTTAAATTACTTTCTTATTAAGGTTGGAATGGTAACTCTATGAGTGTCTTTATGTTAACATTACTTACTGAACATATACTAGTTAATTGTGATTAGAAATATATTCGTTCATTCTTTCATTCATCTGTTTTGCCATTTGTCTCTCCAAAGAGACCTAGAACAGTGTATGACTGGATTCAAGTCAATTCTGGCTTATTGTGACTCTCCTAGGGTTTTTTGGTATAAAGTACAGAGAAGTGGCTAACCATTCCTTCTTTCTGGTGACGCTCTGGGAATATGCAACTTGCTAAAAGATTTTCAACTAACTGGGCGTGTAAACCCACCAATTACATGTGGATAGGGTTACCTCAGTTGGCCACTCTCCCAAAAGGCATAGTGGAGCTTGGAAATCCTGTTCCCTATCTCGACAATCAGGTGCTCCAACCCACTGAGCTAGTTCCTTTGGCAGACATACTCTAATTTAATAACACGTTCTAAGTCAGTTTAGGATTCTTTGTAATAACACAAGAGAGAGTCTGTCCATCAACGTGTCTGTCTGATCCAGGATTATGAAGCCTAGATATTTTAACGTACTATAGGGGTCCTACAGATGTGTGTCTTTGGGTTAGTTTTTAAAACACATTTTTAATTCTGTTTCATTCAAATATATCCATATATTTGAAACCTGAAGTACCACCTTCAAAACCAATGACTTTCAGTAGGCTGGAAGAAATGTCATGTTTTATCTAATCATTTGATTCCATACTGCATTTTCTTTTGTTGTCCATCCATTTTCTTGGTACTATAAGGATCCTTATTAATTATAAGTGAAAGGGAAAGATATGATATCACATTAGTTATTAATTATATGGTATGATATAAAGGTAAAGGTAAAGGTTCCCCTTGACAATTTTTGTCCAGTCGTGTTCGACTCTAGGGGGCGGTGCTCGTCCCTGTTTCCAAGCCATAGAGCCAGCGTTTTGTCCGAAGACATTCTTCCGTGGTCACATGGCCAGTGCGACTTAGACACGGAACGCTGTTACCTTCCCACCGAAGTGGTCCCTATTTATCTACTTGCATTTGCATGCTTTCGAACTGCTAGGTTGGCGGGAGTTGGGACAAGCGACGGGAGCTCACTCCGTCGCGTGGATTTGATCTTACGACTGCTTGGTCTTCTGACCCTGCAGCACAGGCTTCTGCGGTTTAGCCCGCAGCACCACCACGTCCCTGCATGGCATGATATACAGTGGGCCAAATCCTTCTGGTGTAACCAAGATTAGGCACCAGAAACATTTCATGTAAACTCATGCAAAGTATCTTATTTCCCACCTCTTTTAGGTTACAAGGCTCCCTAGCAGTACCTTTTGCCCAAAAGAAGCCCTTGAGAACATCCAGATAGGAGGGAGGCCTTTAATAGTTTGGTGTTTTTTTTTAACCCACTGGTTCGCTGGTGGCAAACTCTTGACAAAGTTTCATAGAAGGGAATTGATACATGGAGACCAATGTTTGGTTTGGGTACCATGTAACATATACATTAGTTATGTGGGGGGGACCCTCTTTGTTTACTTGTTTGTCTATATAAGGATCCAGCCAGGATCCAGTGAGGTACATCTGTCAATAGAATTGTCAGTATAATCTGATGAGAGGGTGGGTGGAATTTCCCCTTGGCATTGTTTCAGAGTACGTTTTCCAAATTGAGTTGAGGACTGTAGGGAAATAATTTCCAGTATAGTGGCACTTCAGAGCCAGCATAACATTGGATTTAGGCCTCAATAGCCAGAATCCTGTTGCATATTTATGCCAGCACAACTCCATAAACATACATAGCTTTCATCAGCAAATTGCCACAAATTAAGTGACTAGAAATGTTTGTCCAGCTAGTGGTAATTCACTTGCTGAAAATTAGACCAAATTATGCCAATGGGCATAATTAAGAGGATCCTGGCTTGTATTTGTAAAACCTGGACCCCTTTCACCAGTTAAAAGGGGTAAAAAATTTTTTGACAGTTATGAAAAAAAGAGGTATTATTTATAGGAAATGTTTGAAAACAGAAGGTTAATTTAGGTAATGCTGACATTTTTACTACTGCTACAGGATGTAACCAAGTTCAAGATAATTTTCTCCCAGGAGTATCTGATAGCTGCAAAGATTCTATGATTGGCTGAACTTTGGTTTCCATTTCAAAGCCTCAGACAGCAAATCTTGAAATATCAGGAGTTTAGTGCTATTATATTTAATTCGAATACCATCCCAAGCCTGCCAGTAAATTGTTATGTGGAGGTCTGGAAAATACAAGGTGCTAAATTAGGGATGTGAAAATCTGTAGGTCTTGTACTGTTTGCACTTCTAGGCATCACACCACCGTGCTCATGCTGTTCAAATTCTTGGTTCTGAGAAACTCTATTCTTGCCAAAGGAAATATGTAACATATTTGCTTGCATATTCATATTTTTGTGTGCATTTTTCTGAGGCAGGTAATACATTCACATGCACATTATTCCACTGTGTTTTTGTGCTTACTTTTCAAATCCACACCTTTTTAGTCATGCACATTTTTTTAAAATAGGCGCCTCATTTTCTGCAATTTATCTTTCCACCTCTCTGGAATCCCAAAGGATGGTTTCCTGAAGCCAGAATTGCTTTGTTCTTTCTCCATCTTGGAAGCTGCAAAATGGATAGCTCTATGCAGAAGTGCCGATTCAAACAATATCTTTCCTTCCCTTCCCTTACGCAAAGTCTTAGCGATTATCTGATTGTGCTGTGCTTACTTTGTGCAGTCTTCTCCTGAGCCATGTGTCTTGGCAGATTTCTGGGTCTGAACGTGACTAGCCAATTTTATTTAATAGTTTCAAGTTCATTTCCCTCAACAGGCTCAGGGAAGCCACAAAAGTGCAGACTGCTCCTGTATTCTCAGTTCTCATCATCATCTGTTTTGCCCCATAGCTCTCTTCCTCTCTACCTAATAGCTTTCAACTTGATTTTTCAGATCAGTAGCTGTTTTATGAGCCTTTCCTTCTGCAGCCTCCACCTCAGCTAATCAACATTTAACTGCAGTGAGCATTTTGTTTATTACTTGGAGCTGTGCGGAAATCTCTGCCTTTCACTCTTCACCTGTATCCTTTCTTCTGAGTAATTGCACATCAGACTTCCGAGTAGTCATGCACCACTTTTTACTATAAACGAGCAAGATCTTGCCAGTGCTAGGAATCAGATGAGCATCATTTCATTTTTAAAAATAAAGTATCTCCAGAATAGTTGTTGTGGGTTTTTCGGGCTCTTTGTGAGTGACTCTCAAGCCAACTACACCAGAGCACAGAGTGCTGTCCTCTGAAGATGCCGGCCACAGAGACTGGCGAAACGTTAGGAAGAACAACCTTCAGAACACATCCAAAGAGCCCGAAAAACCCACAACAATCATTAGATCCTGGCCGTGAAAGCCTTCGTGAATACAGTATATCTCCAGAATACATTGCAAAGCAAAGTTTTTGGGATTCTGTATGAACACCTGCAAAATTTAAGAATGGGGAAAAATGATCTACCTCTCCACTTCATCCTTCCATTTACACTTTTTCCTTGAATTGCATGGATCCTGAGCAGCAGAGTTTTGTTTATACACATTTTTTCAACCAACCAACCAACCAATCAATCAATACTGCTACTCATCTCCAGGAAGTGGCCTGAGAAAGTTGAGTCTTGACCCTGTTGTTGGCAGTGCGGTGGCCTCTGGTCTGATGGTGGAAGCCTGGCTAGCCCCCTCTCCTATCATGGCAGCTCCATGTCTTGGCTGGGCAGGATGCTGGGGCATATTGGGAGGATGATGTATGTCTGGGAAGGGGCATTTTGTAACTGTGTGTTATCAACTGTTCATGCTTTGTGGTTACATTTTGGAGAGCATAAAAATTATACATGGATTTTGAACTGCACAGGAGTCTGATACCCTTAAACACAACACTGCTGAAAGGAGAAGAGTAGTTCTCCGAAGTACTGATGATGAGAACTGGGAGATGGTTTCGTCATGGCTCAGTGAGCTAAAGGGGCAGAGGAATTCAGAAGGTTCTGCCTTCAGAACACTGGATTTATCCTTCCATCTCTCTCTCTCTCTCTCTCTCTCTCTCTCTCTCTCTCTCTCTCTCTCTCTGATTGCTGCCTCCTGCTAGTGAGTTTCTCTAGGTGAGCAAGGATTTGGACTCAGATTTGCTGAGTCCTAGTCTACCTATGACACCGTACCAGCTCTCAGGTTATGACACCATTGTCGCATTCGCCCCACAGGGGCCTTCTGAAGAGCTCAAGTGTCTCTGCATCTTTTGACAAAGAGATCTGTGTTCCCCTTGCACAAACATTTGTGAGGTACTTCTGCATGCCACCAGGCACAGCTTGTGCTAGTTCCCAGAGGTGCCCCCATTTCCATGGCAATTGCTATTAATAGTGTGCCGTTCAATTTGCTAGGCGTAAGGGATCTATAAAAATGAGAACTATTAATACAGCAGGGAATTTTCCCACAGTAAAAAGAAATCAGAGTTGAGTTCCATTCGTGAGGCTGCTGTAAATGAAGGGCTGGTTTCCGCCTTACCTCTACCAAACTCTTTTATATAAGGTTGTGGTTAGTATGTTTGCTGTAGGGGATTAGAGTAAATTGCTGTGTCATGTGATTATCACAGTAACCTTTGCCTTACAACAAGAGGCCACTTCATCTTGGCATACCTTGCTGAACCCTTTCGGCTTCTGTGGCCCAGGTTATCATACTTTTTACGGTGCAGAATAACCAAATAACACGTATTTACTGATATCACCTTAGAAACGGAGATTTCTGGATCAAGGAAATAGGAAGAGTCATTTTACGTTCGTTTTCCCAGGTAAGAGTGGTTGCATTTCTCCAAATAGAACTGTAGCAAAATGTTACAGCATGGACAGCTGCACAAATGCCCCCCATTCCCTCCCCAGTGGACATCCAAGGAAATCTCTCCTCTGCAAGGATGGTGCCATTTTGGTTACCTGAGCATTAGCAGTCATGGTTTGGACAGCAGAAATAGACAGTGCTATTTTACAGGTATCACTGTTGCTAGAAGACTTGAAGGCAGCAGGAAAAGAGAATGACTGGACATTTTGCAGCTCACTAATTTGTAGAGCTGGGATACCCAGTGTGGTGTAGTGGATAGAGTGATGGACTAGGACTCAGGAGACCTGGGTTTGAATCCTGGCTTTGCTATGGAAACTCACTCGAGAGCTGGAATTGGTAAAACCATTCCTTAAATATCTCACTTACTTTGAAAGCCTTATCAGGACCACTGAAAATCAGTTCTGACTTGGCATCACATGATAGCAACAAAGTCTGAAGTGACTTAGCAGCACATTATAACCACTTTTCTCTCTCTCTCTCTCTCTCTCTCTCTCTCTCTCTCTCTCTCTCTCTCACACACACACACACACACACACACACACACACACACACACACACACACACACACACACACACACACAGAGCACCTGCCTACCAAATACGTTTGTTTGCGACTTTCCCCCTAGAGCAGTGGTCCCCAACCTTGGGCCTCCAGATGTTCTTGGACTACAACTCCCAGAAGCCTTCACCACCACCTCTGCTGGCCAGGATTTCTGGGAGTTGAAGTCCAAGAACATCTGGAGGCCCCCAGGTTGGAGATCCCTGCCCTAGAGGACCCAAGGTTGCTCACAATTAAAACTGTAAAATAACAATAGGTTAAAAATGTACAAAATTATATGTAAAAAACAATTAAACATTAACTGTTCCAACTTCACTATTCTGTGATTACTCAAAATTAAAAACAAGGTTAAAATGTTAATTTTAACAAAACACATTTTAACATTCTAAATTTCATAAATACAGTGTTCCCCAGATCCCCATTTATTCCTTGAAAGCTTGCCTGAAAAGGAGGGACTTTACCTGATGATGGAAGGACAAGAGAGAGGCAGCCAAACCTTGCTTCTTGGGGGCAGTGCATTCCAAAGCCTGGGAGCAGCCACTGAGAAGGCTCTCTCTTTTGTCCTTACCAAGCGAAGATGATGAGGACACTTCCTGGGAAGGTGAAAAGCGCCTCCGCAGATCTTAAAAGCTGAGAAGGCTTGTATGAGGTGATATCCTTCAAATACAAGGTGCATGTGGCTTTATAGATAATAATAACCATTACTTTGAATAGAGCCCAGAAACAAACTGGCAGCCAGTGAAGCTATTGTAATAAGAAAGTTACATGCTTCTTGTAATAATTGCCAGTCAGCAGTCCGGCAGTGGCATTTTGAATGAGCGGAAGTTTCCAAACACTCTTCAGAGGCAGCCCCATGTAGAGCATCTTGCTGTAATGCAGGTGAGATGTAGCAATGTCACCATGACCAGATCAGGCATCTCAGGGAATGGGCACAGCTGGGAGCATCAGCTTAAACTGTGCAAAGGCATTGCTGGTCCCTGCTAAAACTTGTGCATTCAAGCTCAGGATTGAATCCAGGAGCACACCCCAAGCTACGAACCTGACTTTTCAGGGGGTGTGCAAGCCCATCCAGAACAGGCTGGATCCCTATTCCCTGATTTGCCTCCTGACTGACCAGGAGCACTTCTGTTTCGTCTGGATTAGGTTTCAGTTTGTTGGTCCTCATCTAGGCACAGAACAGCTCCGTTGGAATCTGATGGCACTGAACCCCAAAACTCAGGACAACTTCTCCCAGTCCACCTTCGGAATTCAGACGTCCAGGAAGGATGGGAACCGCTGTAAGATAGTACCTCCAAGACCCATCCCAGGAAGGCATCCCAGAAGAATACCGTAATCAATGGTATTGAAAGCCACTGATAGGTACAAGAGACACAATAGGGACACATTCCTCCAGTTCAGTTCTTGCCATAGGTCACCTACCAAGATGAACAAGCTGTCTGTGTTCCGTAACCAGTCCTGAAGCCAGACTGAAATGGATCTACATAACCCACTTTGCCCAAGAACCTTTGGAACCAGGACACCATCACAAACTCCCAATCCTTGCCCAAAATGGAATATTGGAGACTGGTCAATAATTATCCCAAACCCTGGGATTCAAGGAGGGCTTTTTAAACAAAGGTCTTGCTACCGCATTCTTTTGGCATGACTGCCTCTTTTCTTCAATCTTAACTGCATATATATTTTTAACTGCATATTTCTTTTTCATACTGGAAGACAAATGACTCACTGATTTTAATAGCATGCTGAACAACAGATTATCAAAAGATTGTGTGCCTCCCCCTGCCCCCCGTGTTGTGCTTGAAATCTTTACGGTGCATGGACATTTGTTGTATGTATAAATTCCTTAGATCATATATATCAGCACCAGTCTCTCAAATCTCTTAGGAATTAAGGCCGGGGGAGATCTTTGCTCAAAGAGTTGAGAAAATTAGAGTGACCAGGACTGAACATCATGGGCTGAAAATCAAACTCAATATACTGTACTACAGCAGCTATCTGCATTCATGTCTGTATGTTCAAATCAGATTATTAGAGTCTCTCTATTTATTTTTTTTAGGTAAAAGGGCAAGCTTTGCTCTCATGTTCAAATGAGAATGGGACTACCTGTCAGAGAACCTAATTCCTGTTGACTGGCAAAAGATTACATTGTTAGAGCAAGTTCACCAGTGGTATTACTGATTGTTAATACCAAAAACCCACAAGTTTAATGAAGCTTTGGTCAAAGGGCTACTGGTGCAGAGGTTCCACTTTATAGCTTTGCCCTCCCAACCCTGGAATGAAGACGCGAGACAAGAATTATAGGTTAATCACAGGCAACACTTTATTAAACATAATCAATGTTGCCATCTTTTGGCAGAGGAGGGTCCTGTCGTAGTGCAGAATCAGGTTTAAGGACAGAGGTCTCAAAGGACCCCTTAAGCAACAAATGGGCGAGTCCCTGGCCTCAAGTTCTCGCGGTCTTAAAGACTGTGAGAACCCAGCCTGCCCCAATTTGACCATCCCAGGGCCTCAAGCCAGCTTCTCTTTGTTGATTGTTGGTCCAGGTGTGGCCCCAGTGCATCTTTCCCCCCAAGCACTGTAATTGCATGATCCACAGCGCTGGGAGGTCAAAAGGGCTATAGCTTACCTGGGTTTGCAATGGGACTCACCAACAAAACCTGTTATATCCTGTTATATGGGATAGGCGAAACATCGTCTCATCCAAAGGCCAATCAGGATACAGGTCGAAAATTCCTATCCAGCCCCATAGGCGATCAGATAAACTCACACTAGAATAAAGGGCAGGCGGGTGGGTGTCTCCCTCTGATACTTTTTAAATATTATTGTTGTTTTGTGTGGAATCAAACTGAGAATCAGGGAGACTTTTTCACAAAGAGTTCTTGGCAGCACATTCATGAAAAAAAAAAGGTGTGGGAATGAAATACAAGGGTGGGCCTTCTTACCTATCGGAGCAACAAAACCAAATACATACAATGTTGTTTGCCTACCAAATCAGTAAAACGATAAGGAAGTTTCACTATGGAAAGTGAATTCCTTTTTATATTCTGTGTAATAATAATTACTGTGTGCCCTCAAGCCATTGCATCTTATGGTGACCCTTTCCAGGGTTCTCTAGGTAGAGAGTTTACAATTTCCTTTCTCTGGGGGCACTCTGAGACTGTACAGCTTGCCGAAGGCCACACAGGCTGGCTCTTCTGGTATGTGCCATTTGATCATTGGTGTTGATAATTAGCACACTTGTGAAATCCCAGTGGGGCCTTCCTCTTCTGGTACAAATTTGCATATTCCAATAGAGGGAACTATAGTCACATTCTTCCACTTTAAGGATGTATTTAATAAGGCAGTTCGCCACTTAGTGTTTTCTTCCCACTATTTTCTGATATATTCACACCATTCTGTTGAAAGCAGCTTTACATAGTGCTGTTTTGAACAATACCATGTATGAGCTGAGTATTTCCATGCTGACAGTCAAGTTTCCTGTATTACAGTGGTTCCCAACCTTGAGTGCCCAGATGTTCTTGAACTAAAACTCCTTGAATTTTCATCACCAGCTATGCTGGCCAGGATTTCTTGGAGTTGTAGTCCAAGAACGTCTGGGGACCCAAGACTGGGGACCACTGCCAAATTGACTATAAGCTCTTTAAAGTGAATACCTGGGCAACAAACAATCAGGAAACGTATTATAAGACACCTGGCAGACTAATGCCCAGTTGATACATGTTCTACATTGGTCCAGAATGTGGTCACCAGGACAGCCCTGTAGCCAGCATTCATTGTTAGGTGGGCCAGACACATTTCTGGGTATGTGGGAAGGGGGGGGGACAGCACAAACCAACCCCCAGCTGGTGAAGTATCTGAGGAACAAGCCAGAGGAAACTGAAGTCAATGACCTTCCTTCTTGTTGCTGTTTCATGTACAGGGGGTGTTAACTTAGGTATGTAAAAGTTAATTTAACAGTAAACTTAATATAAACACCAAGAATTAAATGGTTGGCTTTTCTTTCTTTCTTTCTTTCTTTCTTTCTTTCTTTCTTTCTTTCTTTCTTTCTTTCTTTCTTTCTTTCTTTCTTTCTTTCTTTCTTTCTTTCTTTCTTTCTTTCTTTCTTTCTTTCTTTCTTTCTTTCTTTGAAAAAGGAAAAAAAAATGTTAAGGATACAGTGAGGGATACCAAAAAGTGTAAAACAGACAAAACAGTTCATGAGATTTTAAAAATGGTACAAACATCCAGTTGTCCATGGAAACTCTCTGGTGGATGACAATGGTAAACTACCACTTCCACATTACATATAACTCAAAAACTTATTAAGGCTGCCACGAGTCAGAAGCAACTTGACAGAACAAAAGAAGAAGACCTTTCTGTAAGGGTATGCCATGGGACATGTATATTTATGTGGAGTACTAGGTCCTTTCAAAGAATTGTGCAATTTAGTTTTGCATGACTCGAGCCTATAATTGCATTCCTAATTCCTAATTTCCTTTGTTATCCAGTTGCTTTAGCAAATCAGGGCTTGCACCAAGCTCTTTAAAAACAATAAATGGTTTGGAGACAACGGGTGCTAGGCTGAGGGAAAGTAAGATCCCCATGAGTGTCCCTTTGCTCTCTCTCTCTCTCTCTCTCTTTCTTTTTCTCTTTCTCTCTCTCTTTCTCTCTCTCCCTGAAGTAAAAAAGATAAGAGAGCTAAATTTACCTTGAGCTGCATTGGATCAAGCAATCACATTGCCTGAACCAACACAAATGCATCTGATTGCGGGGGGGGGGGGGAGTGCAAGCCCCAGTGGCAGAGGAAAAAAGTAAGGATTGAGGGGAAATACTCCAGGCTAATTCACACTGACTTGCATGTCATGCAGTCAACAGAAAATAATACAGTACAAGTCAGACCATCCCAATCCTGCATTATTTGGCAATGTAGGCGCCACCTCAGTGTCAAATTCCATCCAAAAATCAATCTTGTCCTTATTACAACTACAAGGAAGAGCAGAGAGAAAGTGCAGTCCTTGGGGTGTGCTAGCTGTTCCTTCAGGTTTCTTTTTTCTAGCTATATATCAGACTACCTGTTGGACAATCAAAAAATCTTTTACAACTGCTTGCTATATAGGTAATTGGAAGTTAATTGTCGAAAGCTTTAGAGGGGAATGAAAAAAAAATGCATGAAGAATGTCAGTATATACGTATTATGCATGATGGAAAAGGAAACGTAAGGAGAGGAAGAAAAAAAGGGGCTGCAGGGCTGGTGTTTTGTATAGGCTGCAAAAACAGACAAAGCGACTACCACTCCCAAGTCTCTTTCTGACTAATGCCAGATCAGTGGCAAACAAGATGGATGACTTAAGGTTACAGGTCTCCTCAAGTAAGTTTGTGAAAAACTGTTGCGTGCTGTTAATCACTGAAACCTGGCTGAACCCCACTATTCCAAACACTGTTATTGATATGGAAGGTTTTTTATTACATCGTTTGGACAGAGACAGGAATGTGGGGAAGTGCAGAGGAGGAGGATTGTGCGTGTTTGTTAGAGAGAGCTGGTGCACAAACTCAGAGATTATAACACGTCATAGCTCTTTGGAGCTGGAATATCTGTCTGTTAAATGCAGACCTTTTTACCTTCCACGGGAATTCAGCGTTGTTATTATTCTTGTTGTTTATATTCCGCCGGATGCAAATGCGGATTTGGCGCTGGGTCATCTGGGCGATGAAATTGGCAACTTGCAAAGTAAATTTCCGGATGCTGTATACATTATTGCAGGAGACTTCAATCATGTAGATCTACGTGCAGTCCTCCCCAAATTCCATCAACATGTAAGGTGTGCTACTAGGGGGCTGAACACCTTAGATAAGGTCTACACGAATATTGCAAATGGATACAGGATACCATATGTCCCTGTTTTTAGCTCCGGAGTATATTCCTCTGAGAAAACAGTCAGGGCCAGTAGTCAAGACAGTGAAAAGCTGGCCGGAGGGAGCAATGGAGCAGTTAAAGGACTGTTTTGAACAAACAAATTGGGAAATTTTTGACCATCCTGATCTGGAAGAACATACAGCTGCAGTGTTAGGGTATATGGCACACTGTATTGACACGGTCACAGTGGATAAACGTATCCGGGTTTATCCCAATCAAAAACCTTGGATGACCGGGAAGGTTAGACGCCTGTTGTATGCTAGAAATAAGGCTTTTAAGTCTGGGGATGATCTAGACTACAGTGCAGCAAGAACGAATTTGAGGAGAGGCATTAAGCAAGCTAAGGCCGAATACAAGAGGAGAATTGAAGACTGCTTTCTCAGCAATAACATGAGGCAAGTTTGGCAGGGGGTTCAACAACTAACAAACTACAAAGCAAAAAAGGTTTCCTCAGGCGGAGGTGTGGAGGTGGCTGAGGAGTTGAACAACTTTTTTGCTCGATTCGAGATCGATCAAACTGAAACTGTTCGTTTGCCATCATTTACTCAGCAGAGTCCCCCCTTCATTGTGAATGAGCAGGATGTGAGACAGACTATGAAAGTGGTTAACTCCAGAAAAGCAGCTGGACCCGACTTAATTCCTGGTCGGGTGGTAAAAGACTGTGCTGATCAGCTAGCCGGGATATGGACTGTAATTTTTAATAGATCCCTGACACTATGCGCAGTTCCCGTCTGTCTCAAGGCTTCCATCATCGTTCCACTGCCTAAAAAGTTGCCTACAAACAGTCCGAATGACTACAGGCCGGTGGCACTAACTTCAATCTTAATGAAGTGCTTTGAGCAGTTAGTTCGGAAATATATTATCTCCTGCCTTCCTCATCCCTTTGATGGGCTTCAGTTTGCTTATAAAGAAAATAGATCAACCGAGGATGCGATCAATACTGTGCTTTATATGGCTTTATCCCACTTGGAAACACAAGGGAATTATGTAAGAATGCTGTTCGTGGACTTTAGCTCTGCTTTTAACACCATTATACCCCACAGATTAATAGACAAACTTAAAGATCTTGATTTTCCAGATTCTATCTGTCTGTGGATTTTGGATTTTTTAACAAATCGTCCACAAAGGGTTAAACTGAATGACTACATCTCTACTGACAAGATACTCAGCACTGGCACTCCACAAGGCTGTGTCCTTAGTCCACTACTGTTCTCCATTTATTCATCAGATTGCACCAATAACCATCCCAGTAATAGGATTATCAAATTTGCAGACGATACTACACTAGTAGGACTTATCTCTGGGGATGATGAGTCTGCGTATCGGGACGAGGTATTACAGCTATCCCGCTGGTGCAAAAAAAACAATCTTTTATTTAACATCCAAAAAACCAAGGAATTCATAGTGGACTATAGGAAAAAAAGAGCAGACATTCAGCCACTGTATATAGATGGAGTTTGTGTGGAACAGGTGGTTGAATGTAAGTTTCTTGGGACCATCATAACAAATGACCTGACTTGGAGTGCAAACACCGCTGCGTTAATCAGGAAGGCACAACAACGGTTGTATTTTCTAAGGATTCTTAGAAAGCAACAATTGACTGAGAGTTTGTTAATCACCTTCTATCGGAGTTCGATTGAGAGCATATTATCCTACTGTCTCTGTGTATGGTTCACGAGCTGCACAGTGGCAGAGAAAAAGGCAATTCAAAGGGTGATTAAGACGGCCCAAAACATCGTTGGCTGTTCACTCCCCTCTTTGGAAGAATTGTATAAGAACAGATGTAAGAGGAAGATATCTAACATACTGAAAGACTCCTCTCATCCGGGATATCAGCTCTTTAAACTATTACCATCAGGAAGGAGATTCAGGGTATTGAAAGCAAGGACAAGCAGATTCAAGAACAGTTTTTACCCAAGTGCAGTATTGAGTTTAAATGTGGGGCCATAGGTTTTTGGTGGATTTTAATTGCTGAGAGAAAACGGGGTATCTATATTTGGATGGTGAAAGTTGTGTATATTTTAACTTTTTTTTGTAGTGTTGTCCAGTTTTACCTTGGGGAAGAGCACCTCATTTCGTTGCACCCACTTGTGAGCGCAATGACAAATAAATTTCTTACGTCTTACGTCTTACGTCTTACGTTATAATGTTATATCTGGTAACAGAAGCAGCTGACAGCCGTTTTCTGAACACCATTTGCTAGGTGAGCAGGAAAGTGCCATTGTCTTCAAGGATAGTTTGTGAACTTCCTGTGGTGACACCAGCCTGGCCTCTGCAGAGGAAGAATGCTGGACTAGACAGATCCTTTCCTCCCTTAGCAGATCATGACAAACTCTCTAGCAGCAAAAAAAAAAAAAAAAATATTTAAATAACATACAGTTCAATTTTCTTGGAGAACTGAATAGCAGCAACAAACGTAGCAAGTGCTACAGAGAAAGGAGGATTTTTATCCTCTAATAGTGTTGAGACAAGGTCTCCAGACAATGGCATTTCCAATAAATCAAATAAAAGTGTAATAAAATCATCTCTCTCACAGTTATATAAAAAGGGCAAGAACACAGGATATGTGAACAAATGTCCAGGCTAGAACTGTCGCATGGACAAACTCTCTCACAGTAAGGTTGCCCTCAGAATCTTCCTTGCAGCACCCTTGAAGGAACAATACTCAGTCATACATACAAAAAGGCTGTGAAGTAATATGGAATCATTAGATGAAAAAAAAATGATGGAATTGTCTTAGGAATAAAGATAAGAAAGATAAGAAAGAAGGAGAGGCCTAGACAGATCATTGATCGAATCCAACTGGGCTCTTCTGTTCATTTCCACAGAGGCCAAATGTTGAAGCTACTCAGCTTCAGAGCGGCTACTTTGCAGAAAATCTGTTTTGGGGAGTGAAGGGTGAGGAGGTTAAGAGCATAAAAAAAATGGAGATGAAAAGTCTCCTTTGCCCCCAGTCCTGCCAGGAATCTAATATTTCCAACACAACAAGACTGTGAAAAAAAATGTGGGAAGATTTCAAAGATTAACAGCTATTTTTAAAAAAAGAAGCCCACTAGGATTTGAATACAATTAAAAGTCTCTCTGTCTGGAATGTCCTATGATTTAAATTATAGAACTATTGTATTCTCTCTCTCTTTTTTTTCAGTGTTCTTTGTCAACTTGTTTTTTATTGGATTTGGAGGTTGTAAACAAATGGCACAGTGGTTTTCAGTTTAAGAAATACTTCACAGAAATACAAATGTGATTATGATCCCAGAAGATATATTGCTTTATTTTCCAGTCCATGGAAACTAATCTTGATTCTTTTGATTTGTGTTCTGCATAGAATTCTAAAAGAAGTATAATGCAGGCTTCCCACCAAACTCTGAACAATGAAGTGATAATAAGGGTCCATGTACCATTGCCAAGTTATTATATTTAAATAAATGAATAAAATAATACAATCATGTTGCATTAATTAGGATTTCTCTCTTAGAGAGAATAAACTCTAAGCAGGGATAGAAACCAAAGAGTGTGGCAAAAAGTTGAATATCTTGAGACAATTAGGTCAAATCAAAAGGAATATCAAGGTAGGAACCCTCAGTGTTTCTGCATAGGATTTTCCATTCGGAAAGCCACACCGAAGCCTCCCCTTTTCACGACAAGGTGGTTGTTTGTGAAGGTGTTAAAAGGAGTCGTCTTGCTTGCTTGCTTTCTTCCTATGATCTGTATTTCTTTGTCATTTTAAATTAGCTGGGAGTGCCCACATCCCTTGTGTGAAATGCCACATTTGCAGCATAAACTAAGAACCAAATCTGATTGGCTATATCACATCATTTCACTCCAACAGCATGAGATCCCTGAATGGCAGGATATTTTCAAGACGAAAAACATTAGCTGTTGAAGCTTCTGTAAAATGGAATGTTGATGGGTGTAAACTATAATGAATAAACGTTTTAAAGAAAACCACACATACACATGAGATATTTGAGCCCTTGCACTCATTATTTCTGTATCAAAAGCATCATCGTCACTGACATCATCATGAACATTCCAGACAACTGTGACAACCCCAGACCTACTGGAGTATGCCACACTCTAATTATGCTGCCACCAACCATTCCCTATAAGAAGTCACACAGACCAGGAATGGATTTTTAACAAACAAAAGAACAAGGTTTATTTAAATAACAAACAGGGTAAATAAAAAGATCAAGTAAATAAGGTACTGTAACGTGGCTTAGTCTCAATCATACATACAACAGTTTGGTTCACACAGAACACTATCAGTTCTGGCTACCTATAAAGAAACCTGAACCTATCAGGTATGTACTAACTGACACACAGTTGTACTCAGTCTGACACACAGACTCCAACTCCTCACTCTCCACACAAGCTCCAAATATATATACAGTACAGCTCCTCCCCCTGATGTCCCGCCTTCCACTCCCCATAGGATGGAACTTTCCCTCCAAACCCATGACAGACAGGTACCATCAGTGCTGTATGTAACACCTCCCCTCTTTATAAGTTGTTTTGCAGGGTAAAAGCTAAAGTGCTTTTCTCCAAAAAAACAACCAGGATCAAAACATACAAAAACAGTTATACAATAACACAATCCCATACTTACACTCTAGGTTAAACATAACACTTATGCATTTAAACATTAACATTTACAATACATTAAGTTACCTTTATTAATACAAACCAAGCCTGTTCAATAAAAAAAAAACAGGTACATTTAACTTTTGGTCACCAAAATATATACATAGTCCATGGTTTCTTCGCCGTCTTCACTCTTCGGGTCTTCTTGACAAGGCGTCAGCAACACAGTTCTTTGACCCTCTGACCACCTTCACTTCAAAGTCATAGTCTTGCAGGTTTAAAGCCCACCTCATAAGTTTACTATTGTGGGTTTTCATTGTCTTTAACCACTGCAGTGGTGAGTGGTCAGTGCACAGAACAAAATGTCTTCCCCAGATGTAAGGTTTGGCCTTCTGAATCGCGTATACTATGGCCAGGCACTCCTTTTCCACGGTTGCCAAATGTCTCTCACCTTTCTGGAGTTTCCTACTCAGGTAGGACACTGGATGCTGGTCACCATTCTCATCCTCCTGGCAAAGAACTGCTCCTACCCCGCTGTTAGACGCATCGGTGTAGATGATGAACTCCCGGTCGAAGTCAGGAGCACGCAGCACTGGATAATTGATGAGCGCCTCCTTCAACCTCCGGAACGCCTCCTCACAGTCGCTGGTCCACGGGATGCGGTCATCAGTCTTCTTCCGCGTCAGATCGGTCAGCGGAGTCGCCATCTCGCTAAACCTCGGGATGAACTTTCTGTAGTAGCCCACCAACCCAAGAAATGATTTGACTTTTTTCTTGGTGTTGGGTCTGGGCCAATCACGAACGGCTTCTATCTTGGCCTCCAGGGGTTTGATCACTCCTCCCCCTACTATGTGACCCAAGTATTTTATTTCTGGGCTACCCAGCTGACACTTGCTCTCTTGGCAGGGCCTAGGCCAAAGCACTCCCTCCCCTGGGTTAAAGTGCTTCTCCCTGGCTTCCTGGTCATACCAAGTTTTCTGTCTGACCTTCTGAGCTTGCAGGTTTTCTGCTGCTAGCTCTAGGTTTCTCTTCAGGTCATTCATTAAAGAGTCTATATATGTCACAACATCTTGTGGGTCATCCTGGGTGATCTGCTCCCAATTTTGTTTGATTAAATCAAGTGGCCCTTTCACCCTTCTCCCAAACAAAAGTTCAAACGGACTGAACCCGGTACTGGCTTGTGGCACTGATCGATAAGCAAACAAAAGGGATTGCAGCTTCTGGTCCCAATTGTTTGGATTCTCAGCCAAGTAAGCCCTAATCATGCGCATCAGAGTCCCATTGAACTTTTCCGTTAACCCATTACTTTCGGGGTGATAGGCAGTGGTTTCCTTGTGTTTAATTCCACAGATTTGCCATAACCGTTTCATGAGCTTCGATGTAAAAGATGCGCCCAAATCTGTGATTATTTCTGAGGCAAATCCCATCCTGGACATATACCCCACCAAGGCATCTGCCACTGTGTTAGTTTCAATGTTAGTCAAGGGAATGGCTTCAGGGTACCTCGTGGCATGGTCCACAATGGTGAGAATGAACCGGTTCCCCCTCTTTGTGGCCTTGGGCAAAGGTCCCACAATATCCACTCCTATACATTTGAACGGGGTGTCAATCACAGACAAAGGGCACAACTTCGCTTTGGTCCTGTCACGGTTATTCCCCTGCCTCTGACACACATCACATTGTTTACAGAACTCCTTGATCTGCTTCCCTATTTCAGGCCAATAAAAATTTTGTGTGATTCTCTGCTGTGTTTTGTTCACGCCTAAGTGCGCAGCAAACATGTCAGAGTGCCCCCTTTGTAAGATCATGGGGCGATACTTTTCAGGTACCACTAGCTGACTTCTGATCCCATCTCCCCCTTTTGAGATATTCATCAGGGTCTCTCTATATAAAATTCCCTTTTTCTCGTGAAATCTCGCTGTGGTTTCAGGTGTTAGCTGGGCGTCAGTCACCTGTTCAAAACACTTTTGGAGAGTGGCGTCTGCCTTTTGCTCTTGGCCAAATTTGCTGTCTGTGGTTAAGGTTTCTACCACAGCTTCGGGACTATCCTCATCTGCTTCAGCCTTGGGCTCGTCAGTACCCCCCTGAACTGTCCCCGTGGTAGCTTGTGAGCGTGTAATCACTAGCACCCGTTTCACATGTTCAGCCAGGTCATTTCCCACGAGCACGGCTGCTGGCAGAGTCGATGAAATCGCTAGCCGCCAAACTCCCCTCCAGCCTTGAAAGCTCACAGGTACCTCAGCTACTGGCAGTGAGATCACCTGTCCCTCAATCCCTGCCACCTTTAGGCTCTCATTTGGGATTATATACTCCCTAGGAATAATGTCTGGATGGCACAGGGTCACCTGGGAACAAGTATCCCTTAGCCCCCTATACTGATGGTCAAGTATTCCTACGTCCACCCCTGCGGTCTCAAACAATTGCGAATCTGTCCTCACTAGTAAGCAGCGCTTGACCTCTACAAGAGGACCATTCTCCCCAGCCTGATCAGCAGATGTAACTGTTCCAGATTGAGTAGCCATGGCAACAGGCTCCCTCAGTGGCAAGGAGCTTTGCTCTTTCTGGACACAGAACACAGCTTTTGGCTTGGTTCCACTCAAGTCATGAGGCAAATTTCCCTTTAGCTGCTTCCATTTCTCACACCCTGAGATTAGGTGGCCCTTTCCCTGACAGAAATAACATTTTCTGCTGTACTTGGAGTCTTTCTCATCTGGTTTTGGTTTTCCCTCCAAAATCTGGTTCCTGGACTGGCTCTGCCCAGAAGTTTTATCAACAGAATGGCCGCCCATTTTTGGCGGGCTCTGAACTAACCCTTTGGAGTACTTAGGGTCCCATGTTTCCCTCATGTTTTCTTCAGAATAATTCAGGTTTTGACGTTGTGCCTTAACCTGTGTGCCTTCTTTTGGTTTCTTTTCTAGCTGCAATTTCTTCTCTTTTATTCTCAAATCCAGCTCCTTTTGCTTAGCCTCACACTCAGCCCTGATCTGTAAAATTTCTTCCTCAGCCCTAGGTTTTATCTCTTTTACTTTTTCTTCAGTCTTATCTCTGATTTCTTTTAATTTAATGTCTTTTTGCTGATTATATTTTTCAAGATCTTGCTCACTTTGTCTGGCCTGAGCCTCATACTTTTCTCTTTCCGCAATTTCTTCAACTGATAAATTGTTGTTTCTCTTATTGAGGAATGTTAATTCTAATTGTGCCATTCTAATTCTGTGTTTCAGTTCCATCTCTTTTATCCTCATGGCCATTCCCCTTTCCTTGGCATCTGCCTCTGCCTGCCTGATTTCAGCTCTTTCTCTGGCCTCCCTTTCCAATTTTCTTAACTCAAACGCCATTTTCTCTCTCTCCAATCTTTCTTCTCTTTCCATTCTCTCTAATTCAAATTGTCTTTGTTTCTCTCTTTCCCTTTGCTCCATTTCCCTCACCCGCAGCTCATGCTGTTGGGCTAGGCGCATTCTACTGAGTTCTGAGGTCTGTTCTCCCGTGCTCTCATCCTGCACTGAGCCAAATTCTTCCTCAGAACCTTGGTCTACCTGTGGCTCTCTTACTTCACCCATTTCTGCCATTTGGCTTCGAGTCAAGGGCATAATCCCCCCCAGAACAGGCTGCCTTCAAAAGTCAAGCCTCAAAATAAAGCGACGACTTTTTTCCTTTTGCCTCAGAAACAGCCTTCTATAGATTGCTGCTGTTCCTTCAGCACTAACTTGCAACTGTTGCCAGGCAGAATCCACCCCCTCTGCTAGGCCTCTCAGCAGACAGGCTAGAACACTGTTACTTCACACAGCTTTGCCTCAGCTCTTTCCCGCCAAAACGGGTTGCCTCAGAGCTCCCTAATCTAGTCCCCAATCTGAGGTTACACGTTCTTCCACTAGCCTACCTCCCCGTGAGGTAAGCCTAGAAGATTACCTACGCGCTCTCAGATTTTCCCTGACTAGACCCCCCTTGCTCTGGGCACACTTGCCAAGGCTTTGCTGGACCACTGGACAACTGGACCAGTCGTATCCCACACGCTGGACACCAATCAATGTGACAACCTCAGACCTACTGGAGTATGCCACACTCTAATTATGCTGCCACCAACCATTCCCTATAAGAAGTCACACAGACCAGGAATGGATTTTTAACAAACAAAAGAACAAGGTTTATTTAAATAACAAACAGGGTAAATAAAAAGATCAAGTAAATAAGGTACTGTAACGTGGCTTAGTCTCAATCATACATACAACAGTTTGGTTCACACAGAACACTTTAAAGTAAAGCACAGACCCTGAACCTATCAGTTCTGGCTACCTATAAAGAAACCTGAACCTATCAGGTATGTACTAACTGACACACAGTTGTACTCAGTCTGACACACAGACTCCAACTCCTCACTCTCCACACAAGCTCCAAATATATATACAGTACAGCTCCTCCCCCTGATGTCCCGCCTCCCACTCCCCATAGGATGGAACTTTCCCTCCAAACCCATGACAGACAGGTACCATCAGTGCTGTATGTAACAACAACCTCCAACCCAGCTGTGGTAATATCAGCTAAAACTATACAATTTTAGCAGAAGTTACTTATGATATATGAACAGAGATTGGCATCTAAGTGTTACAATAAATTAAGTTATTATTTAATTTGGATACTTCTGACATAATAGTATTTGACTTAATTGGGTTTTTTGCATCAATATTCTCAGTGAATCCAATAAGGGTCATGTGCAGGGAAAGAAAGCTATTGCCAGACAACAGGATCCTCCATGGCCTATAATAAAAACCTCCCATTCCAAGATCTTCATTGTCCAACATGAGGAAGCATCTTAAAGTAAAGAAATTGTAAGAATAAGAATATGAGAGTATAAGGAAGGCAGAAAGGGAGAGCAAGAGAAGCATTTTTGGTTGGCAGAATAAGAAAAGGGATTTTTTTCTAAAAAATACAGCTATTTCTTTTACTCCAAACTTTGAAAAAGGCAAATGGGAGATGAGAAGAAAAATCCAAGATAAGATTTTTCACCTTCATTTGGCTTTCGGTGTAATAAACCAGTATGTGTTTAAACACTAATTTAAATACCTTGTTTTCAATGTAAGAATACTTTTAGATTTTTTTTTAGCTTATTAACAATTAACATAATATGTGACCACTTTCCAATCTCTGGATATCAGCCAGAACCAAGAAATGTGACAGACATCTAAAGCATTCTCATCCAAAGAATATTTTATTCCATGGTG
This sequence comes from Pogona vitticeps, assembly GCF_051106095.1. Taxonomy (NCBI): domain Eukaryota; kingdom Metazoa; phylum Chordata; class Lepidosauria; order Squamata; family Agamidae; genus Pogona; species Pogona vitticeps. The sequence goes on from NC_135783.1 coordinate 152,280,169, forward strand.
CTATGACTATAGGGGTTTCATAGGGAACACAAATCTGTTCATAAATGCACATACTATAGTGGCCCACCTAATATTGTGGGAGGCAAGTGTCCAGTCAAGGTGGTCGATCTCATTATTATCAACCTCCCATATAACCACATTGTTATAGGCTTTAGACAACTGCTGTCCCACAAGGAAGGCACCAGGATTTGAGCTTCTCGTTTTTGCTTATCTGAGTCAACCCAATTTTGGTGTTAAAGAATAATAATAGGAAGGGATTTTCTCTCTCTCTAAGTAGCAATCCATAACACTGACACTACAAGGACAGAGCAGTTTGATATGACTTCCTAAGAACTCCTGGGATTTGCAGTTTAGTGAAGAGGAAATAAAAGCTTGACACCACAGAATTTGGGGTAGTGTCAAACTACAAAAACTAGATGCCGTTGCTTATATGTTGTCAAGTTGCTTCTAAATTATGATGATGACTCTAATAGGGTTTTTGAAGTATGTGAAAGGACCAAGGAGTGTTTTACCATTGCTACCACCAAGCTCCCTATGCGTTTCCATGGTCAAGGGGGAATTGAACATAGGTCTCTTGAATTTTAGTCTAACTACACTCTCGACCGTATTCTGCTGGCTCTTTATTGAAACTGCAGATGAATGTAAAGCATGTCATAGGACTGCATAATGAAGATTTCGTGTATTTTTTTCCCAATGTGGACACTAGAACTGACCGCATCTGTCTCATAACAACATTTTAAAATGAAACCCAGCTGAACAGCTGCTAGTAATCAGTGAGAATTAGTTGTCTGGTGTTTAATTTGTTGCCATTGCTGGGATTTCTCGGGAAATTAATGAGGGGGTTGGGGGAGGGAAGCCACAAGTATTAATTCTGATGGCAAAGTTTCTCACTGAATTCAAGCTGGAATCTAATTATGCACATTGTTATGGGAGTTTTTTTAATAAACACATTTGTGTATCATGTGCAAGTTCTACTCCAGAATGAACAAAGTTTGGTACAACAGAAGGACAAGGATTCTATATTTGAAAGAGCTTCAAGTGGTAACTGTTTTCCCAACCGGGCTCCTCCATACCTTACATGGTCTTGATGTGGTGTTCTATTTTTTCCCCCAAAGAATTTTTATTTTGGATTGTAGTATCTTAGTTTTGTCTTGAGAAATCACATGATTATTTAGTTTTAGCTTTTATTTATACAAACTCTACATGAAGAGGCACCCATGCATGCACACACCCACAAATTTGCTTGCAAAAAGTTTCAGTATTGCATTCCTAAGAATGTATCCCAAAGTCCATAGGACGACTAAGACGCCCCCTTCCAAGGTTATTAGAAAGGATGCCAGTCACCCTTCCAGAAAAAGAGAAAAAAAGGAGTTTGTAGGATATGGCAGTGTAGGAATGGAGAAGGTGTGGATCTGTTGTATTCATACCCTGCTCAGTCCCTTTGCACACCCCCAAAATAGAGGGAAAGTTTTATATGCCTCAGAGCGTCTGTAGCCCACTCTCATTGTTTGCAATTTTACATTTTCTGTAAAGATTAGACCTCAGTCTCAAGGAGAGAACAAAGATCTGAAGACCTGCTTCATTGGTCTTCCATGCTGCCAGAATGTACCTAGTAGGGTTTTGGATGAAACGGAGCCTCTAAGATTGGTGGGGATGGGCAAGTGGGTGGGCTACCCCTGGGCTCCTTATTTGTAGGATTGCAGTCTGTGGCAGAAATAAGCAAAAAGCAAATGGCCTCTGTATTAATGATCACCTTGTTCCAGAACACCAAAATAAGTCATTCACATTTCAGCTCTATCTCGGCCACATAATCTCTTGAAGTATATTTTCCTGTAGGACGTATCAGTCATTTTCAGTAGAACTTAGTAAGGAAAAATAGCATGTGGGAATTCAGGACACAAACTGTCCCTTTTCCAATATGGTTAAAAGATCACTTAACAAGATAACAGTGCCTGAAAGGCTGTTGTTCAGGGTAGTAAGTTGCACTAGAGTAAGCCCATTGAATCTCTGTGGCTCTGATTTGTCAAGGCTGACAAATCACAAATTACAAATTTATGATTTTTTTCTGACAAATTGATGAATCAATTAATCAATTCTTAAAACAATATAAAATGGCCTTCAAGGCATCTAGAGACACCAAATTCACAGAGTGGCTTCTACTGACCCTCCTCTACAATCCCTCCAAGTTTTGTGAAGTTTGGGTTTCAGACATCCAAGTTATACACCCACAATATGGGTCACCTCAGGAAAGTGCTGAAACCCAATCTTCAAGGTACAAAATCAAAACTCTTCCGATCCACCTTCTAATTCCATGGCTGAAATCCTGCAGTCATGCTCCACCTGCACAATGGGAAATATGTCATTGCAGGCAGCAGGTTGATGCTTATTAAATGCTTTATTTTGCAATTTTTGGGGTGTACACAACATTGTCACATTGTATGGTGCCCATTACAAATAATGAAAAGAAGACTGCATCAGCCACAACTTGCTGCAGCTGATGACATCATTTCCATTGCACAAGAGGATTGAGTTAGCACCCTTCCAGATGATGCTGTGTTCAGCCTAGAGGGGAGGGGCTATCTTGCTTCTCAGCAGGAAGAAGCGGGACCTGTGTATATGGCAACTGAGTTAGTACAAGCTGGTTTCAGGGGGTGGGGCGGAGGATATATAAGTCCTCTGACCCACAGTGCCGGACTCTTTTCACATTTTTGCTTGGTTGGCTAGCCTGATCACCCATGGTGTAAGTCCAGAGTGAGTAACCTGGTAATATTGATCTGGGTTTCCTGATTGGCATATACTGTAGGACAAAAGAGGCTCAGGATGCTTCTATTTTTCTTTTGCCTTTTCTACTCTGATTGCCCACATAGCATATGGGTTTATCTGGGGTATTTCCAAGTTGAAATGATGGGCACAGCCATGATAGGTAGTGTGGAAGGAAAGGTAGACAGCAGTAAGCACTGTTGGTGATAGGGGGTCCTCACTGGGGTGTTTTGGATCATGGGATTCAGGTGGTCTGGAGGGGCTGGCTCGTGTTAAAATCATGGGACTTGAATCAAGGCACAGGAATGCCTCCCCAATATGAGATGAATGGGGTGCATCTGTTGCTTACATAATGCCTCTGGCATTAGAGCTCATTCTTGTAGGCTAGGAGAGAGGGACAAGCTTAGAATCTGCTCCACTGTAGTCTAGAGCACTGGTTCTTAACCTTGGGTTACTCAGGAGTTTTGGACTGCAACTCCCAGAAGCCTTCACCACCAACTGAGCTGGCTGGGGTTTCTGGGAGTTGCAGTTCAAAAACATCCGAGTAACAAAGGTTAAGAACCACTGGTTTAGAGAATTAAAGTTTTAAAATGTCACTGCCCAGTTTATAGCCTATCACCTGTGTCTCACCTCTTTATTTCTTGGTTGGGAGACAACAGGATTTCAATCCATTTGTAAGTGCTATAGTCCGCTTTATCTAAAAGCTAACCAGGTCTGCCTATAAATGTCCCCACATTTCTCCCCAGTGATGAATTTCTCAGAGAGAATTAGGTTGAGACCTGTACCAGGTTTAAGAACTCAGCTGGAACGTATGTTCACCATAATGTACTTAAACCAGCACTGATGTTGTTCATATTGTCCCAACGGCCACATGACATTCACCTTGTCTCAATCTGTATAGCAACAATATCCATGACTTTCTGTGTTTTTTGTACATTATAAAAGCATAATTTTTTTTTAAAGATACTTCACTTTGTTTCCAGGTGGGACAGAGTTCAGTACAATGTCACTCTCGCTTAGGTTTGTTTCTGCAATCAAAACTCTCCACTCAGAAACTTTTGATTTTCCTCCCTGCTGCTTAAAAACAGTTCCAGAAGAGAAACTGTAGAGGTGGATTTATTTTTACCCATTTTTAAAGGACTTGAAGATTTCTTCAGGAAAAGCTGTCTTTGGAGAAGTGCACTTTGCAAATGGAGGTTTGGTTATGAAACCCTATAACAACTTTGCAACTAGACAGGTGAAAGATATGTGGATCTCTTCCTCTGTATGGAAGATCTCTTAATTACAATTGGCATAGCAGCAATCTTGATTCATGGTTTTTTTAAAAAAGGCATCCTCAAATCCATTCCTTAAATGTTTTCTTCTATTCCCTGTCATCAAAGTGGTCATCAAACAGCGGAACGTCTGTGAAGTGTGTGCCTCCTAATTATATTTGCTAGTTTTTGAGGGGGGGATTTGAATACCAATTGATGGGAAAAACTACTCCTTATTTAAACTAGATCTCAGACACTTTCCCATGCCCAGGCGGTGGCTACAAATTCATTGGAAGCTCCTATTTCCTTCAAGTAATGACTGGGCATTGGCAAGCGGGCATTGCAAAGGAGTGGTACCAAGAGGGATATATTTTTAAAAAAATATCTCATGAATTAGTGTTATGGATATACCTGTCTTTCTGAGAACTCGAACTGCCTTTTGGAGAACTGGAGAAAAAGAAAATGCATCCATTTTAATTCAAAGCACACAAAAAGAAGACTTTTCTTATGTGTACAGGTCCAATGTTTCTCTCTTCTTTAGGATGACACCAAACAGAGCCAGAGGTTGAGAGTTTGATCCTCCACTGTACCTCCTTGACAGGAGCTGGACTTGATGATCCATAGAGTCCCTTCCAGCTCTGCAGTTTTAAGAATATTATTATAGAGGAGCATGCTGACCATTTTCTTTGTGCTTGAAGGAAGGAACTCTGGCATGAGATCACAATGGCCAATGTCTCCTCAGGCAGCAAACATCACCATGAGGATACTGTTGCCAGTCTCTTTCTTCAGGTTGGTAACATCGGCATGAAGTCATAATGTGTAGTCCACTGGCAGCATGAGATCTGAGTGGGGGTAGATATCATCCTGAACTGGAAAAATTACATATCCTCCTACTCAGACTATGGTCCATTAGTGGGCCAATCTTTTCCCTATAACAATGGAGCGCCATCCTGACCATACAGTTCCCAGTCTCCCCCAGATTGGCAGCATGAAAATGAAGGCAAAATGGTCAATTTATACAGTATCTCCTTCAGGTAAGCAAAATCAGGTGAAAGTCACATTGGTCAAGCTTTCTCCTAGCATAGGTAACACTAGTGGTGTGTGGATACTGTACGATCCCATTTCTACCCAAATATTTGCCATAGAAATTGGGACCAACCTGCCCCAAGCTGTCATGGAGGTTCCTTGAACTGACTTGTTCTTGTTTCTGCAGTTATTTGTTTGTATTTGCATGTTTGTGGGTTGAAAAAACCCCAACAACTTGGAAATATAGAGAATAAGGATCTATGACCTGAGATGGGAATGTGGTGCACTTTCAACTCTGAGAATGTGGTTTGTAGGCAAAGTCCATGCTAGCTTGCTTGCTTGCTTGCTTGCTTGCTTGCTTGCTTGCTTGCTTGCTTGCTTGCTTCCTTCCTTCCTTCCTTCCTTCCTTCCTTCCTTCCTTCCTTCCACCACCCAAGAACCATGTTTAGTGAAAATATGGGTTTGTTGTGGTTGATCTTCAGTTTGCAGTTGGCCATGTTCCCAGCCACAGGAGACAATGACAAGGTTGCTGCTGTTGGGGAAGAAGTTCACACAGGACATCCACTCAGGATGGCTCCCACCATGCACAGAGTGTTCCAGAGTTTGATGGTTTTGTCCCTGGAACCTGGAACAATCTCATAGTTATCAGAAGAGACAGCCAAGTTCAAGACATTCTTGATGTGACCTACAAAATGGTGGGTGGTGGTACTCGTTGTAAGGTTCCAGAGACAAAGAGTGCCATCCCAAGAGCCAGAGAGGGCAAGTGGCCCATCTGAAGAGATCATCACATTGCTGAGGAAGTGAGAGAGGGTGCGAAAAGTGTCCCTTCAGTGTCCCAGATCAATGGCCTGGCTTGCACAAGTGTTCTAGCTTACCGCCTAGCTCAAATCATGCTGCAACACATTGGACACATGCCCATTCTGGGGCATACACAAGAACCCACAGCAAGAAGTATCGTTCTGAAAATAATAATAATGCATTTTTAAAGATCTATTAAAAATATAAGTAGGAAATTGTGAGAAGGGGGGGCAGATACATTGTTCTTAAAGCTACTTTGACTTTTCCAATCAAAGTGGAAGACAGTAAGCCCTCCACCCTGCATGTATACCCACACTCTGTCATAAATATAATAAATATTATAATAATATAATAATATTATAATATATATAATAATAAAGACTCAGTGTAGGTACCTAAAAGAAAACCCAAAACAACTCTCAAACATGGCCAGTCTTACAAACAATGTACCTCCCTCCCCTTGTCATGCCTGATGTAAAACAGCTGCTTAGTTGGGTGGATGGAGAGTAGATAGAGTTCAATGAGGTTGATCTGAGTCTTCCCCAGAGTTCGGTGACTGTAGTTCCTGGGAGAGGTTTTGGCTTTAAATGGAGGTTCAGATACTGGTCTTTGGCTTCTTTAGCACTTCCTTCTTTTGCTACAGCTATAGACATGAAGTTCTGTTGTTGTTCTTCAAATTTCAGCACTTCTAACCCCGCCTCAAAAATGGCAGCGCACATTTAGATGATTTGTCGGAGAACCCTAACCAACCAAAGAGTGAGTGGGGGCTTCTTGAACTGTGCTGTATCTGTTCTGGCAAAGAATAAATATCCCTGCTTTCCCTCACATTGATACTTTCCCTTAAACTGCTGCACGCCTCTAATCAGCCCTATTATTGAGAGGACTATAAATAATTTCCTTCTGGTGGACATCACCATCATGAGGTCAAAATAGTTTCTCTCATCAGGCGGGCAGTGTCAGCAAAGATCTAAATGGCTAGTTTTTTTTTCTCTCTTTAGCATCTCCGAGACATTGAGAAGGTGGTATGGAATTTCTCTAGAGTCTCCTCACTTGAAGTGAGGTCCGTCTATAAGAGCAGTTGGGCACAATCTCTCTTTTATTAAGTATGACCACAATGGTCACTAATCTCCTTTAAACTGAAGTGGATAGAAAAGTAGCTGCTAAGGAGAGGTGAAGAGCTGGTAGGCAAGTCAATCAGCTAGTTAACTTGTGGAGGGTTTTACCGATTCATGAAGCAACAGCTAACAGAGAATGCATTGAGCAGAAATCTGATTTTGTCAAGATAGTTTTATGCTCAAGTATCCACTCTGGTGTAGTGACTAGAATTATAGGCTAGGAGTCAGGAAACTTGGGTTCAAATCCCTGCTTAGCTTTGGAAATTCAGAGGGTTGTGTAAGCCCTTTTAATATTGCACTTACCATGAAAGCCCTACTCTGGAATCTCTGAATTGTAAGTTGGTTCCAATTCAACAACACATGCCAACATCATAGAATTATTCTGGCAAGAGAGCCCTTGAGAAATCTGTAGCTGCCTTTCCAAATGTGCTCCCCACCCTTACAAAAAGCAGCAAGAGAAGTCAGAGGAGGAGGAGAGCAGAGAAGGAGGTAGGCCAAGGAGCAAAGGTAAGCTGAGCAACCCAGGCAGCATAACTCAAAAGAGCTATGGAAGGATGGCAAATAGGGGCAGACATGTGGCAGAAGAGGGGGAAGACTGAAAAGGCGGAAGGCTAAGTCTGACTGATGTGACAAGGGGAGAGAAAGAGTAGCTGAGGAATAGAATTTGGGGTAGACTGCTTGGTGGGAAAATGTTGTTTGTTATCCCTTCAACATGAGGGGACTGATTTTTTGTGTGACAGGAGCTTCAGGATTCCCTATCCCTCACTTCCCAATTTGGAAACCTGATAAATCCCACACTTTCTCTGAGATAAGCAACAAAAAGGGAGGGGGGGGCAGAAGAACAAGGCAGTACAAATGCCCTGTTTGGGGAAGCCCTTAGCTGTGTGGATTTAGAGCATGAGTGTAAACCTTTGCCACGTTTATGTGCAGCGCCTACAATTCTGCAGGAGAAATTTAAGACTACCGTTATAGCAAGCAGATAGGTTATGACTTTGACAGGCTATGGCTTTTGAAATGATTAAATATTTCAGAAACAAACTCTGCTTCACCTAGACGCATGTTCTTCTTTTTAACATTTTTCTTCTTACCCTGATGCAAAATGTAGTTGTTCATATTGCCAGGTTTTCATCCCAAAATATGGATTTCCTGGGACATTCAGTTATAACAAAAGTCGACTCCAAAAGCCCAGTTGACCATCCTCCTCTTTCAATTGCCCACTTTAGGTGTTTTACTCACACATTCTCCCAGAATACTACTAGCAAGACCCTGGAGAGAAATCACACCCCAACACTGGCATTGATGTATATAACATGAAAGTCTGTAGGAACAGAGCCTCTTGTGTTCAGCTGTGTGCTCTGTAGTGGGCATGTTATGGCAACCGGTTCCTCTTAGATTATGAGACTTTGGCACTAGAGTCATTTTCTTATGACGTGGACAAACCACTCTACTCTTGCCTTCAAGAATATGACTTATTATAAGAAAGGGCTGTCTTAATTTTAAAATGTGTTTTAATTCAGTACTTATTAAAAGTTCATGTACACATCGAGATCCAATAGTGCATTTTAGTAGCCAAAGACTAAGGAATTGAGATTCCTTCTATCTGTTCTAGAGTGATCATCTGTCATGTACAATGCACACACGTGCAAAAACTGTTGCTGATAAAAAAAATCTGTGTTTTGCAATATTGCTTTTCTACCTGGAACATCTATCCAAGGGATATTTGGTGTCTGGTCATATCAGTCCCCTTTGGCTGATTGGGACAGGTCAATTTGGTTGGGCTGTCCTACTGAGAAATCTCTGTTCTGGGACATTTTTTTTTTTTGCATTATTGATTTTCTGCCCAGAATGTTGTTCCTGCAGATGATTTGTGGTTTGCTGCATCCATTTCATCAAACCACCTATGTGTTATGAATGTGGTTGGGTTATGACACTTGAAAATTGCCGTTCCAGGCCATCGTGTTCCATTCCATCAAGTTTTGGGATTATAAAGGGTTAAAGAAACAGTAGTGATCATTGTCTTTGAAGTCTAAAATATTGTTTGTATATTTGTCCAGCACATGCCACTGTTTTTAATTTATATTAAGAAGATCCTGTTCTGGTCCATTCTGTTCCAGCTTTTACCTAGCCCCATTACCACAGTATAAAGAAGAAAAACACAGAAAGGAGAAGAGACCAGTCCAGTCTCAACAATTCCCTTTCTGGTTCCACACAAAAAGTAGTACTTTCAATCTTTCAACAAACGTTTAAAGTAGGAAAAGGCTATTTTTACTTGCAGTTACCATTTGTAGTTAAAGTCAGAAGTAAAAGTGGGGGCAGGGGAGTGGATTGGTACAAGGGAAAGCCCTGCTGCTTGGAGAATAGTCACAGGTAGAAGAGAGAGTTATCAACAAAATAAAGGAAGCAAAAAGAAATACTAGAGGTGGGAATAGAACTTTATTAATCAAATTAGCAGCAAAGGACAATCGCTTTGGGCTCTTAAAACCCCTCCCACAGAAACCCAGTGTTAATACATGCAAGAATCCTATTATCCCAATAAAAGCCTCCTTCAGATGTTTCCCAGCTGTCCACTGCAAGTGTGTTTGTTTGTGTGTGTGGTGGTCTGAAAAGGAATATGTGGAGTTTTGTGTGTCATCAGTTCTCATGGAAGCAATGGGAATTGTGTCAGTAGTAGAACTACATCACTGGATGCTGGCTGTAGTGTTACTTTTGCTGTAATGTTCAAACATGTCTTGGATATGGAAGCATGGGATCATGGGTGCCAAGCAATCCATGAAGTGCAGAAAGACGTTATTCTGAATTATTTTAGACAGACCATGGTGGGAGGATGTACAAATTAATAAAAAGCCCTGTATACAGTCAGGGTCATGCCACTGGTGTTTCATTTATTGTGTTGTGTTGTGTTTGCAGCTACTGGCAACCCATTTCTGGTCTGCAAGCTGAGAAACATGTCCTGTAGGATTCTGACAATATTTCCGTTGCTTGAATAGGTTTTGAAGCTTTTTAAAAACATTTTCCCTTGCACCAAGAAAGGCGGAGGCATGCCAAAGCAAGCCCCTATAGCTTTGAAAATCTTGTTAACCTTTAAATAAACTGGGCATGTTTTCTTGTCCGAACAATGACCTTATTGTTTAGGCTAAGATATAGTACGTGGCCAGCTATGTTAGGAAATGAATGAATTGTAGTGCTGTCAACTACTATTTTGGTCCACACCTACCTTATCTAGGAATTTCTTCCAAGTGTTTCATTTTAAATAAAATACATTAGTAGCAACAACCGTCCAGATGAACAGATTTTACCTTCAGAAGCTGTTCTGCTCCCCATCCCCATCCAGAAAGCTGAGCATTCAAGTGAAACAAACCTCTGAAAGTTATCCCCTGCTATTTGTGTAATTATTATGGCTCTTGCCTCTATAGTAATAGTAGTAGCTGCAGCCCCAGTGCTTCTGCTGTTGTAGAGAATGTGCAAAGGGTTCACAGCTAGTGATAGGCACGGATTGCTGGTTCAGCGGATGGTCGAACAGGTGCTTTGTAAGTTGATGCCCTGCCCCTTCCAGTGGGCGCCCACTCAGAGGCAGAGCCTGGAGGAGGTGGGGCAGAGAAGCCAGGATGCTGCTTCTGAGTGGGTGCCCACCAGAGAGAGTGGGGTGCCAAACAGTGGAACACCTGTTTGGCTATCTGCCCAACTGGCATGGACTGCTAGACCATCATTTTGTGCCCATCTCTGCTCACAACATGAGAACTGTATTCCAATAACTATCTAAGCATAATTGCAATAAAGATCTGCTACCAACCCATTTTAAATTATTAGAGATTCCAATAAACAGGCACTCATTTATTTCAGTTGAGGTGTGCAGATCTGTGCTTCTGGAATACAACCCCCAGAATTCCCCAGCACACCTATGCTGCCTGGGGAATCCTGGGAGCTGTCTTCTAAATACCCCCCCCCCCCGAATTTACACACCACTTCATTTCAATAATACTGACTTTATATAGAGATTTTAAAATCATTGCAAGGTGTAGTGTCCATCACTGAAACATAACCATTCATGGTTTTTAAAAGTATCTATGCAAAAGTTAGGTATGAAAAGGAATTGTGCAATCAGCTGCTGCTACATAAGATTATAAGAAACAGGCAGTTCTTCAAAAGTGTCAACAAGTGCGGGAAAGGAAGAGTGGCCCCATTTCTTACAACTGCCAATGTAAGGTATGATATCTTATTTAAGAAGGGGATAGATGGTGAATAGCACAGTGAGATGGGGACCAGTTGGGAATTAGATTCCCCAGTATGTGTCCCAGGAGAAAAACCAGTCTGTGTAGCCTTGGGCAAGCTGCACAGTCCTCAGGTGCCTCAGAAGAAGGGAATGGCAAACCACTAGGTAAGTTAGAAAGGGTTTGACAGCATGTGCTTATTAATAACAGGTCTCTTGAAATAATGAAAAACCCCAAGGGCCCATTCTGGCATTATAACCCCAAAACAAGTAGGGATGTAAGCTTTGCTCTTAAGGTTCCCCTCATCCAGATGTCAACGAGACCATTGCACTGTTCTCCTGAATGAGCTTACATCGTTCCTGGGATTGGGAGCCTGTCTTATCATAGCTTTCAGTCAGAGAAGTGCTGTGAGCATGCTGTAAATGCCTCTTCACACCTTTACAATAAATCCACAAAGGTCTGTCTAACATTTCGAGCAGAGACTTAAGTGATGAGATTTATGTGCACGCCTGTTTCCTCATCACAGTCATAGCCCTAACCATTTTTTTGCTGTTGCACCTGAGTAGAATTCAGGATGTATTCCTTATAAAGTATATTTCCCTCGAAGAGCCCTGTAGTGTAGAATACACTGAAAGGATCAATTACAAGGAATGTTTCTTTATAAATTCCACCAATGACATGGACGGTCCCATAAAAACATGCAAAGTGCTCTTTCATATGAAAACTTTCCCATAACTTTTAAAGTAATCAAATCAATCAGACTTTAGATTCAGTCATACAGTATGTAAATGCTCATGCTTGAGGAACACACTTTCCAGGAGTAATTTTTCTGGAGGACATTAACTTGGAAAAAAAATGATGTTTCTAGGTAAGTATTTAAAGAAGCACAGAAGCATTTGGCTTATCCTTGAGTGTTATATGGAAAACACAATCATTCCAAACACAAAGTAAGTAAGCTGCTGCCCTATAGGAGACCAGTGACTGGTGATGTAAGTATATGTGGAGTGGTTGTTGTGGGTTTTTCGGGCTCTTTGGCCGTGTTCTGAAGGTTGTTCTTCCTAACGTTTCACCAGTCTCTGTGGCCAGCAGCTTCAGAGGACAGCACTCTGTGCTCTGGTGTAGTTGGCTTGAGAGTGAGATCAGCTTTTGTTCTTTTCAGGAGATGGGTGATTATGGTAGATAACAACCATTAGATCCCGGCCCTGAAAGCCTTTGCGAATATATGTGGAGTTTTTGTGTTATATCATTTGAACTGAATACTAATGAAATTAAGACAGATTCCTAAATTGAAAAAGGAAAAAGAAGAAGTAGAAGAAGAGGAAGCAGCGGCAGCGAGCTGAATCTTTTATACTATGGATAAATCTGATGGTTACACCCAACACATCTGGCTTGAAGTAAGTAGCCCATCTTCTGATAGAATGGAATCTTGTACATAAACATAGCTTGACACTTTAAGTTACAAATGCTCTACAGTTCTGATATATTTGTCATGTAAAACAAATAATGGGCTTCCTGTGTTCAGTTCCTGTGTTTGGCTTCTGCCTGGGATATTAACAAGAGCTGTATTTCATTTCTTCAAATTCTGTTAGGCCAAAGGTGGTTCTCCTTGGAGAGAGCCTCATCAAAGGGAAGCCACACTCCACAGTTCAGAATGGAGCTTTGTACGTCCAAAGGTTTTCTCAATCATATTCTATAACTCTGTTATGTGAGACATAGTTTGTTCTTTCCATGATGCCCGTTCTGGGAAAGGAGTGGGATTCTTGTGAACCCGCTCAGGGATGTATATATGTTCTGAACTCTCTCAGGGATGTCTAGCTTTTGTGACATTACACCAAGAGATGGATGGCACCAGATGTTCTCTATATTTTTGTTGCTCTCTGAGTGCTTTTGTTCTGGACAAATGGTGTTTCAAACTCCCACAACTGGAGGGCATATAAGCCATACATTGATTTAAAAGCTTTATTGAAGAAAGAGATTGTTCCTCCAGATTTACTCAGGATAAGCCGAGTCATTGGAAGGTAAAATCTGGCAGCATTCCAGAGATACGATCCCAGCAGATCTTTGTGTCAAAAGAAGGATATTTGCACATTAAACCTGTCCTTACCACCTGATTACCAATATTAAAACAATGCAAGCTTATGTAGAAACTACAACATATATGAATTGTTCTTTCTGTAACCATCAGATGTTCTCATTCCCCTCTTTTACAGAGGTGCCGTTTGAATATATCATTTGTCCCTCAGTGAAAGACTAATCTTCTGAAGCCTGGATTGTAAGAAACAATCCTTTGCTCCTTTTTCCTTTTGCCCATGTGAAATCCAGAACCACTTGGAAGCTCAGCTGGCCATGTTGACTTATGATTTTTTTTTCATTTCTCCTGTCATCCCACATTCTGTAACATACAGCCTGGTGAAAAGTTCTGAGGGGCTCGGAAGCTCACTTTTTCATGTCATTTCTGTCACCCATTTGTGATATTACACAACCGTGCCTATGGAGGAGACAAAAGCAGAGAGGTGAGTGATTTAGATTAACACCAGGAAGTGACCACTGGTAACGGCATGGCTAAATAAATAAATAAATAAATAAATAAATAAATAAATAAATAAATAAATAAATAAATAAATAAATAAATAAATAAATAAATAAATAAATAAATAAATAAATAAAATAACCCTTGGAAATTTCCCATTTGTATGGAGGGGTGTTCTGGGAGGACATTTCTGATTGCTGACTCCTAACAGAGCACAGCAGAGGAATAAAACTGAGACAGACCCCAGGAAGCAATCAAAGAGAGCAAGCAAACAGTAGTCAAGTAGTGGAGGGCAAGGGGGAGGCCCCTAACAAAACAAAACAAGTTTCGGAATATAATTATATGCTAGTGGACTTCCCCAGCATCCTTCAAGGCAGACAGACAAAGGAAAGGGCACTCAAAGACAATATTGGGGGGGGGGGAAGTAAAGACATAACAGGGATTATGGAGGGAAGAGATATTTCTCTGGTGGTGACATGCAAAGTGTGTGCAATGTTATCCTGATATCTATTGGAAGGAACATTCTGCCAAATATAGTCCTTCCAAGACATTCCTGGATTGTGTGACTGATCATTTTCTCCTACAAAAAGTGAAGGATGAAACTGGAGTATTAAAATTGGAGCTTGAGATTGATAAATAAATAGTCAAAGAATGCTTTGAATGAGCTCAAATCTCCAGGGCCCAATGAGCAGCATCCAAGAGTATTGAAGGAACTGACTGAAGAAGTCTTGGAACCACTGTCTATTATTTTCTTGAAATCATGGAGGATGGGTGAAGTACCAGAGGACTGGAGGAGGGCTAATGTTATCTCTGTCTTCAAAAAGGACAAAAAGGAGGAACCTGGGATTTACAAACCAGTCAGCCTGGCATCAATCCTGGGGGAAACTCTGGAGCAGATTATGAAGCAGTCACTCTGCAAGCTTCTTAAAAACAATTCAGTAATAACTAGAAACCACATGAAAAAAATCCTGCCAGACTAATCTTATCTCATTTTTTGATGATGGATGGTGTGAATGCTGCAGCCATAATATATACTGACATCAAGAAAACTGTTGACAAAGTTCCATATGATACTGATTAACAACGTAACTAGGTGTAGGCTGGATAGAACAACTACCAGGTGGATACACAGGTGGTTACAGGATTGTATTCAGAGAGTGCTTACCAATGGCTCCTTCTCAAACTGGGAAGAAGTTAAGAAGTAGAGTACCACAAGGTTCAGTCCTGGGCCAGGCTCTCTTCAATATTTTAATTAATGGTTTGGATGAGGGGGTGAAAGGAATCCTTACCAAATTTGTGGATGAAACAAAATTGGGTGGAATCAGTCATGGAAGATGTAAACAACAGTCAAAAAGATCTTGATAGGCTTGAGCACTGGGCTGAAAACAACAGAATGAAATTCAACAGAGATAAGTGCAAATTTCTACACTGGAGCAGTGCGGGGGTGGACAAATGCATAGTTACAAGATGGGGATACTTGGCTTGGTAATTCTATGGGCAAGAAGGATCTTGGAATTGTACAAACTGAGCCAACAGTGTTATGTGACCACAAAAAAGGCAAATGTTTTAGGCTGCATTAACAGAAGTGTAGTCTCCACATCCCATGAAGTACTAGTCTCCCTTTATTTTGCACTCATTGGGCCTCATCTTGAGTACTGTGTCCAGTTCTAGACTCCACACTTTTAGAAGCTTGCAGACAAACTGGAACAAGTTCATAAGAGGGCAATAAGGATGATCAAGGGACTGGAAACCAAGCCCTGTCAGGAAAAACCAGAAGAACTGGGCCTGTTTAGGCTTAAGAAAAGAAGACTGAGGAGAAATATGATAGCACTTTTCAGATACTGTACTTGAAAGGCTGCCATACAGAGGAGGGGCAAATTCTGCTCTCAATCATCCCAGAGTGCAGGACATGTAGTAATAGGCTGGAGTTACAGAAAGCCAGATTTCAGTTGAACATCAGGAGAAATTTCCTGTTAGAGCACTATGACAATGGAACCAATGACCTTGAGAGGCAGTGAGCACTCCAACACTGGAGACATTCAAGAGAAAATCAGAAAGCTATCTGTCAGATATACTTTGATTTGGATTCCTGCATCGAGCAGGGCATTGGGCTCTTTGGCCTTCTAGACCCCTTCCAACACCGTTATTCTATAATAGTATGAATTAATTTATGCACCACATAGCTATGGGTCCTTTTAAGTAGAAAGGCAGGGTGTGTGTAAATAAATAAATAAATAAATAAATAAATAAATAAAGAAAGAAAGAAAGAAAGAAAGAAAGAAAGAAAGAAAGAAAGATTCTTTTTCTTCTGCATTCGCTAAAAGGCTACTCTGATGTGGGAAAGAGACATGGGAAAGAGACATGATGCATGCCGTTGTGTTAAGATATGTTACTATGTGGTAGAGAAGGAGCCGTAGGTCTGTGTTGCTAAAGTTGACAGGAGTCAGTAATGTCTGAGATTCATCTAATTTATGAAATGCTACATTCACAACAGCACCTAGGCAGAGAAAGCTGCCCCTAGCGGCCTTGGATCAATGAGATATTGAGTAAATAAAGCAAGGAGTGGGAGTACTTCCAGTGGCTCCAAGCCTGACACCTGTGCACTGAGCAGAATGTATGAATGGGCTCAGTAACATATGAGAATAGGCAGATATGTCAGTTCCATTATCATGGATTTACTCCGTTCCTCAGAGCTATGCCAGGTCTATTTAGATTGGCTGTGTTTGTTTATTTATGGGGAGGCATTGTTTGTATTTTTCTGATTTTTTTGCAATTGATATATTTGTGTATGCATGCTTTTGTGACTAAAGAATGTCCCTGTCTCTTTTTAGATATGTGTGCAGATTATAACATCTTTTTAAAAAGTGCATTCGTCAAATGCAGTCCTTCCTAGAATGCATTACAATCCCAGTAATGTATGAATTTCTGCTCATGAATAGCAGATGTTCAGAACTGGGTAAATCTGGGAGTGGATAGGAAACTCCAAATTCTTGACAGAGCACATTTATTATGTTTCCTTAATTTATATGTTTGATTAGGATTCCTAATCACTCAGCAATCCCATGTAAATTGAAGAGTTTTCATATACAATGGTGCCTCGCTTAACGATTGCCTCGTTAGCGATGAATTCACATAACAATGTGTTTTTTTAGAAAATAATATGCACTGCATAACGATGTTTCCTATGGGCGATTTTCGCTTAGCGAAGTTTGGGACCATGCTTCGCATAACGAATGCGAATTTAGGTCCCCTGCTTCACTTAACGATGTTTTTTTTTCAATTAAAAAAGTGTCTTAGAAGGGTCAAAAACGGTTCTAAATGCTTGGATTCGTTAGAGGACCCCCTAAGTCATGTGCAAACCTGATTTGGCTTTGATCTGACTTTTCGTTAATTTATGGTTAATTTTTTTTTCGGCCCATAGGAACCAATGGACCTGTCAAAATCTGACAGCTCCATGCTTTCCTATGGGGGAGAAAACAATTCGCCATAAATTAACGAAAGTTCAGATCAAAGCCAAATCAGGTTTGCACATGTCTTAGGGGGTCCTCTAACGAATCCAAGCATTTAGAACAGTTGCTGAGTCTTCATTAATTTTTTGTGAATTTTTTCTTCCCCCATAGGAAATAATGGAGCTTCAGATTTTGACAGCTGTCAAAAGTTGGGGGGAAAAATTCACCCTAAATTAACGAAAAGTCAGATCTAAGCCAAATTACATTTGCACCCGTTTTAGAAGGTGCAGAAGCTATTCCAAGCATTTAAACCCATTTTTGCCCCTTGTATGACACATTTAAAATTGCAAAAATTGACTTCGCAAAGCCATTGAAATGTATTGAGTCAGCTATAATACATTCCAATGGAGGAAACATTGTTTTGCTTAGCGATGTTTCCTATGGGTTTTTTTGCTTAACGATGGCAATCCGTTCCAATTGGAATGGATTAACCGGTTTCCAATGCATTCCTATGGGAAATGGTGTTTCACATAGCGATGATTTCACATAGCGATGTGTTTTTTGGAACGAATTAACATCGCTATGTGAGGCACCACTGTATACAATTATATAGATGGAGACCTCCATTCATGACTGCACTTGAATGTGCAGTATACGTGTCTTCCAAACTGGGAAACTATGACTGACATACCAGATGTTAAATCAATCTCAGACTGTAGTTCAGTGTCCTGTCTTGTTCCACAGATGATAACTAATTTAAGACAAAATGGTGAACTATTTTTAATGGAACTGTTGGATAGCTCAGTGGTTTAGGTATTTGGCTGTGGAGCCAGAGGTTTGGAGTACAGTTCCTCACTCTGCCTCCTAAGAGGGTCTGGACTTGATGATCTATAAAGTTCCTTTCAGTTCTGCCATTCTAAGATTATATTGATGATAAAGATCTCCCAATTCGTTTACATGGAAATTAGCCTTCTGTGTGTTATCAACAGGAAAAAAAAAGAGGAAATGTCTAGGAGAAAAATTGATACAGATTTGTTTAAAATTTATTTAAACCAATGTATATCTCTTGGTGCAAATATTCAAATTTTATTTGCTCCCAGGTGCTGTTGATGGACAACTAGAAGTACATTTCATGCTCAAAGAGATATGGATTGGGCAGCACTTCAAATAAAGAGTATCTTCAGATAGAGGTTTGTCCTGTAACAGCTCTTCAGCAGATGATTGTCACATGGGCACCCTTCTTACAAGTATAAGGTACATTCACAGCCAGAGAGCTTGTTCATGACCTGGCTTGCTTATCTGAGATAAGATTACCCAGATATGGACTCGGGGTCAAAAAACATGTAATGTCAGCATTTAGAAGATGACAGTCTGATGGTTGTGTAGAAAGAATGTTCCTTGAGGGCTCAGTGCCTGAGCAATTTGACTTCTAAATGAAGCCTATGTTTACCTCTTAAGGACCAATAACAAAACAAAGCAAGGTGATCTGTAAGATATGGAGTGTGAGAAAATTGTGCATTAGAGGCATCTTTTTGCACTTACGGAAGTCCCACTTTGAAAAACATGCTAAGTGGATTGCCTAGTGCCAGACATCTCGAGTGCTACACTTACAAGCTCTTATTAACACAACTCAACACAACACATTCTACTTCTTTGTGTCTTGCAGTTTGTCTTCTGTTTGCTTTTTGTTTTGGGTAAATTATTTGTGTAGTTTGTGCTGGGCGATATGTGGTTTGGGGGGAACTTATACAGGCCTATATTTCTAGAATGTTCTCTATTTACTTTTCTGCATTGCTTACTTCTGCACAGAATATGATGCTACAAGGAAATTGACAATTTATATCTCATTTCTCTGTTTCTGAGTAAGGCTACAGACATTGGTGATTTAATTTAGTCACTTTTGTTTTTCAAAACAGTAAAGCACTGGTTGGGAGACGAAAGAGTTACAGAAAACCTTTTCTGACTGGTAATCAGAGTAAAACATAATGGCCTCTAGTTGCTTTGGCTTGACCACCAACGGATGTGGGTACTCTCAGAGCAAACAAGACAGCAAAGGATGACGATTCTTGACACTGGAATGTAGATGTTGGCAGTGACCACTGAGTCCTTGGTTTGGTTTTTGGCTGGCCTCCGGTAACATCCTTGATTAGCCTCTGATGCTGGCTTGTGCTGAGTTGCAACTGGCCCAAAGGAGCAGCCGGAGGTCAGCCCACTGCTGGGGCCCTACAGACTAAGGTTTCCGCAGAATTCAGCTGAGAAGTGCAACCCTCATGGTCATATGATCAGTGACATGACCTTTTTATGATAGAGGGAGGCCCTGAATATACAACTGCAAGCACAGCATTTATCTTAAAGACAAAGTGCTGGCAAACGGTCACATGAAAGGAAAGGATCTAACCCACGATTCTTCCTTCTCTCTACATAAAGTGCAAATTGAGCAGAGAAATATTCCTGGGCTCATATGGATGTTTCCCATTACTCTTGTGGATATTGGTAAATGCACAGCCCTTTCCATCTGGGTGTGAAGTAAGGATGTAAATCTCTACTTCTCTCATCTAAAGAGTGGCAACATTTCCCTCCTCACTGTCAAGGGAGGAAAGGGCATCCTAGCACTCTTGCTAAAGCTGTTCTGTTGGCCGGAATAATGTTTTGCTTTTTTAAAAAAAAATCCACTTTTTGTGCAAAATTGTACAGCTCATGCAGTTGAAAATTTTGTGTGAATTGTCCAACACCAAGATAACTGGTGCTTTGTTGAAGAATTTGGAACATGGATGGGTTGTTTGTATCTTCCTTAAGAATTATCCATTCTTTTGCTCTAGCTGTGTGTATGATTGGACTTTACTTCTCAAATAAAAAGAAGCTAGAGACATTACAGAGAATGTGTAATAGAGGAAGCATGTTTCATTTTTTCTTGGCCACAGCTGAGGAATCTCACTCAATTTAAAAATTTCTCACTGAGTTGTTTCATCATGTTTATGTGGTTGTAATTAATTTAGCAAGAATTCTTTCCATCCCTACATCATGAATGCAAAACACCAAAGCAGCACTGAATGAGTGTAAGATGGAATCAGGTGGTATGGTTGCCAGATCACCAGCATCCTATGCTCTGAGATTTCAGAGCCAAAACCCAAGACTGGGGGTGACCCTTTCGTGATGTCACAGGGTGACATTACGAAAGATAAGAACTACTGGTACATGAGCTGAAGGCAAACACATGAGGGGAATATGGGTAACAGGGCCAAAGACTGGGATAAAACACAGCTAACCAGGTAGTGTCGGAACCCAGAGAGAGGGGGAGTGAAGGAACTGTGGTTTTGTGTGTAAATGTGTGTTGATAGGCAGGTGGAAACATTCTTGCATCCTGTTTGACCTTCTGTCAAGAATATGTGGATAACTCTGACAGGCCCTGCAGTGTTGGGGCCTGTAGGAGAACCATGGTCAGCCCACAGGGATTTCTTTCTTTTAAGGTGTGTTCTCAGACTACATTGCTCTTAGTGCAATAAGAAGACTCACAGATTACAGTGCTGACACTTCCTCCCTTGCTTGAAATGGCCCAATGATATGCACTTGGCTGGCTCTCTTCCCGAAGCCTCATCTGCTATTCTGGTGCACCAGTGGGGCACAAGCACAGTATCCCAGTGCTGAGCTATTGATACCTGGCACTTAGCTGTCAATGGGACTCAGTGGACGCTCAAACTCTAAAGCCATCTCTCTCATACAAAACCCAAATGCTCTCCTCTTCCTGCTACTTGACCTAAGATCCCCTGAAGCCACTGCTTCCTGTGTGGCCAAATTATTGGGAACTGTAGGTCCTAACTTTGTGGGTTATTTTAAAAACAGTCTAAAATTCCCTGGCTGATGGTCAGATTCCAAAATATCTCCTGTGTGGAGAATTAGTGTCAGGAAAGTGTCCCAGAGGGAGACCACAGCTGCAATACAAGGATATCTGCAAGCAGGATCTGAAGGCCTTAGGAATGGACCTCAACAGATGGGAAACCTTGACATCTGAGCATTCAGCCATGGCCTCTCCCAATTTGAAGATACACTTGTTCAGCAGGCCGAGGCAAAGAGGCAGTCCCGAAACCAACCAAGTCATGGAGTTGGACAGGGGACAGATTGTATTTGTCCTAAGTGTGGAAGGGATTGTCACTCTCGAATTGGCCTTCTCAGCCACACTAGACGCTGTTTCAAGTCCTCCATTCAGAGCATGCTACCATAGTCTCTTGAGACTGAAGGATGACTAAATAAAAAATAATAATAATAATCCCCTTAGTGTACTTCTAGTCCCTTTGCCTCCAGTTTCCCCATTATTCTTATTGCAGACACAATCACATTCTATATCTTGAGTTGCCCTTAGCGGAAAGAGAAGACGACATGATTCAGACAGGCTAAAGACATTTTGAAATAATATTCAGTGAATATCAGCTTTATAGGGTCTGTTTGGAGTTTTTACTAGAAGAAGGTTGGGGCTTAGTCATTTAGCAGCCCTGGCTAACAGAGGGGACCAAATATATCATCCTGACTATGTCAAAGGGAAGGAAAGATTAAAACTTTCCTCCACTCTTTCTTTGTGGCAATATCCACAATGGAAGTGAAAAGAACCATCAGCGAGCTAATGTCTAACACTAAACTTAAGTATACCATAATAAGTTCTTGGGAGCTGCAGTCCATTTTGAGAAATGGCTGGGATGGTCACACTCCCATAAAATTTCCAGAGAGATTGGAATGTTATTGTATTATTGCTCTAGAAAAATTGTCCTATGAAACATAATGGGAAAGATTATCAGCATGTCTCTTTTTCATTTTCATCATCCCTAGTGATCATTGTCAGTGAAGACGGTCAAAAAACCATAGCTCAGATCAGAAAAAAGTTCTGTATTTGCAGCTGTGGGAATGATTCTAGGTGCATGGGAATGAAACACAAGTTTGTCTGTTTCTCTGTTCATTTCAGTGGGATATTTGCCAGACGTGGCTTTACAGAACAGGAAAATAATATGGTTTTGCCCACTTTCTCTCTCCAGACAGTAACCACGTCAACTGAATAGGCATAAGCCCATACAGTTGATGGGATAAATATCATAACTTCATATGATAGAGATATCTAGTGTAGCGGATAGAATGACAGAATGTTTTTTTTCTTCAAATTTCTGCTCAGCCACAAAAACCCACAGGGGAGTGGAACTGGTAAAAACCACCCCTTAAACATCACACATTGATTAGGGTTGCTATAAGTTCCAACTTGATGGTACATAACAACAATCCAGCTTGTGTCCTGCAACTTATATGGAGAACAGTTATACGAACACTTATATGGAGAACAGCTCACCTACCAGCAATTTCCTCCTCTACTTCTGTGACATCACAAAAGTGTCTCAGGTTGTGGTTCTGAAATCTCAGGGAGTCCAACTTAGCCTCTGGGGGTTGTTTTCCCCCCAGATTAGGTTATGTGGCTCTTTCTGTGCAGTAGGTCAGAGTTGTGAACATACTTTCTGAGTGCAGTTCACAAGTAGTCAATAGTCTCAGATTCCCACACCTTTCCCATTTGAAAACATCTTCTACCTGGCTAAGGGAGCCTCGTGGCGCAGTGGTTAAATCGCTGTACTGCAGCTAAAACTGTGCTCACGACCTGGGGTTCAAATCCCAGGTAGCCGGCTCAAGGTTGATTCAGCCTTCTATCCTTCCGAGGTCGGTAAAATGAGTATCCAGCTTGCTGGGGGGGGGGGCAATGTGTAGCCTGCATAATTAAATTATAAACCGCCCAGAGAGTGCTTGAAGCGCTATGGGGCGGTATATAAGCAGCACGCTTTTTGCTTTAATGTAATGTTTACTAAGCTCCCAATTCTCATTTATGTTCCCTTTTGCCATCAGTACCCTTGTTCACCACGGGGATGTGGTGGCGCTGTGGGCTAAACCACAGAAGCCTGTGCTGCAGGGTCAGAAGACCAAGCAGTCATAAGATAGAATCCACGCGGCAGAGTGAGCTCCCTTCGCTTTGTCCCAGCTCCTCGCCAACCTAGCAGTTCGAAAGCATGCAAATGCAAGTAGATCAATAGGGAGCACCTCGGTGGGAAGGTAAAGCAGCGTTCCCTAGTCACGCTGGCCACGTGGCAACAGAAACTGTCTTCGGACAAGCGCTGGCTCTACGGCTTGAAAACGGGATGAGCACCGCCCCCTAGAGTCAGTCATGACTGGACTAAAAATGTCAAGGGAAACCTTTACCTTACCTTTACCTTACCCTTATTCCAAAGGGGTTATTGATCATGCATTCTCTAAAAGGAAGTTAGAAAGAAGAGTTAACTTGTCAGTAAAGAAGGATGATGGTTTGATTTTGTTACTGTATGAAAAGCAGTGGTTGGTGAGACTTTTGCTTTCCATGAATCAAACACTCATTAGAAATCTCAATCATAGTAGTAACAGCAACAGCTCAGAAATTATGGTTCTCACTTAGAACCACCAAAAGAAGGGTTTGCTTTAGTCTTAAGAACAGGATGTGCCTCAAATTCCATTGAAGTCTGAACAGAAGTAGGAGCCTTCAGACCAGTCCATGTGCTTTCTGAGGTACAACAGACTTCCTTCAAAAGCAAAGATAGCCAAAACCTGACCTCACACAAAGTTTCATGGAGACTCTGAAACAGTCTGTCACCCCAAAATAGTGCCCTTTCTGTGGCAAAAATCCCCTGCTGAGGAGAAAGGAAATTTCACAAAAGAACATTGATACACCCTTCTTACCTTTGCTACCTGAAAGGAACCTCTGTTTGCCCTACCAAGAGTAGACCTATGGAAATGAATAGGAATTTTAGTCACAAGTGGCAGATTATTATTGAATCACTCCAGTTAGGACTAATAATGGATTTCACTTAAAGTATGCGGACAGAGGAAAGCCAGTGTGATGTAGTGGATACAGTGATGGATTAGGACTCAGGTGACCTGGATGCAACTTTCTGCTTGGCCATAGAAACTCACTGGTAAAATAATAATCACCATGTGCTGTCAAGTCAATTCTGACTTCTGGTGACCATTTCCAAGGTTTTCTAGGTACAGAATACTCAGAAGTGGCTTACCATTCCTTTCTTCTGGGATTATCCTGGGACTGTGCAGAGGGACCACTCCCTAATTGAAAACCTAATCAGAGTAGCCATAAATTGGATGTGACTTGATGGTGCATAACAACAGCAAAAGGGGAAAGAGTAACATTATTACAGAATCAGGTCTTTCTTATACTTAAGGATGCCCAAACAA
This sequence comes from Pogona vitticeps, assembly GCF_051106095.1. Taxonomy (NCBI): domain Eukaryota; kingdom Metazoa; phylum Chordata; class Lepidosauria; order Squamata; family Agamidae; genus Pogona; species Pogona vitticeps. The sequence goes on from NC_135783.1 coordinate 152,304,547, forward strand.
TTTGGAGTCAGATCTGTTTATTAAGAAGTTATTCTACAGCATATGAACCTCAGCTGTAACAATGGTGAATTGAAGGCCAACGAGCCACTCAACTCTTTGAAAAACATATTTTCATTTGCACTAATACTGGCTGCAGTCATAGTTCAGAAGCGTAGAGACAGCTTCTCGACAAATGCCAAATATTCTGTAATGCTGAAGAGCATCAAGCCAGCGATTGTTATGCCTGCCCTGTGCCCATTGTTCCTACTTCCTCTCCGATGTAATTATTCTGACACTTATGACCTCTCTGTCTGCTCCACCCAGTGCAGATTGTCTGCCACAGACACTCTGAGGAATATAAAGGCTTGTGGTTTTCAGATCTTTCTCCAATGACATTCCAGATTTGATTTCTCTCTCCCTTCCCTGCCCCCACCTCATGTTCATTGGCATCTTTCTTTTCCGACTGATGATTTTGGGCATACTCTTCTTTCTTCCAGTAGCAAGACCACCTATTTCATGAATGATCAGTGCTTTACAACATGATATCCATGTATATTTCATACCCATGGTATCCTAGATAATGCACAGAATATATTAGATCGCAACAACCTGGAACTTGAATATTATCATGATTCATTTTTTGATTCTACCAATGTGAAGGAAAGCTCCAACTGTTTTTCAAGGACCTGAAGAGCATATTTAAGTCTCATGCTCCTAGTCTCATTTGCTGTTGAAGTTGCTGTCATTTCTGAAATGCCTGCCTCCTATTTACTGGGATTAATTAATAGTGGAATGCTACAGATGTGGCCAATCCTGTAGACTCTGATCTGGATGGAAGCAGTATCACTGAACACAAGGAGATTTAACCTACTGCTGAAGAGACATATGCAGGATTGCACTATAGAGCTACAATCATATATTCATTTATCTGGGAGGAAGATTAATTGAACTCAATGGAACTTAAATTTGAGCAGGCATGTATAGGATTGCACTGAAAATCTACTAAAGAAACATTTTCATTATACAACTGTCTAGATCACAAGTGTGCTCACAAATGCATCGACATACAAGGAATACCAATGAACAAAAGGTCTGTTTTTTTCCTCGTCAGGAACCTGATTCTTAAATGGAGCTGTATGAGACACTGGATACGCAAGCTTAAATTTGGCGGCCTAACTATGCCCAAGAGACTTGCTGTCTGGTTAGTAGGATCAACAAAAGAAACAATAAAGCATTTTTTATTAGCCTTGAAGTCAGACCACTGGGAATTTTTTTTTCTTCCCAGAGAAGGGCCCACCCTACATATATTTCATAAATTAGTTTCCTCCTGCCCAATGTATTTAAATACGAACAAGAAAGATGGAAAGAAAGAAAGGAAAGGATTGCCAGTATGATGGGATTTTTTTTCCTGCATAAGCACTTTTATGGAAGCTTGCATCATGTAGTGCAGAAACATTTTGAAACATATTTTTAAAGAGATGGATTCCCAGAATGGCATGAAATATGTTTGCATTCTGCTACCACTCATTTGTCTTCTAACAGATCTTTACTCAGGATGGGGCAGTTTGAAATCTGGTGATAAATGGTGCTTGAGCTTTATCACCTCAAACTACAGTTGGGGGAAACAGAAGAGGGAATGCTCCTTGGCTCCTTGATATCAAAGGAATAATATGTTTGGGAGAACGGTAAATGGTCCTTCTTGTTGTTGATGTTTAGTCGTTTAGTTGTGTCCGACTCTTCGTGACCCCATGGACCAGAGCATACCATGCCCTTCTGTCTCCCACTGCCTCCCGGAGTTGGGTCAAATTCATGTTGGTTGCTTCGATGACACTGTCCAACCATCTCATCCTCGTCGTCCCCTTCTCCTCTTACCTTCACACTTTCCCAACATCAGGGTCTTTTCCAGGGAGTCTTCTCTTCTCATGAGATGGCCAAAGTATTGGAGCCTCAGCTTCAGGATCTGTCCTTCCAGTGAGCACTCAGGGTTGATTTCCTTTGTTCTCCTTGCAGTCCAGGGGACTCTCAAGAGCCTCCTCCAGCACCACAATTCAAAAATTCCTTCTTACACATGTCCATTTTTATATAGTGGACCCTCGACTTACAGACGGCTCGACTTACAGACTTTTCGAGTTACAGACTTTTCTGGCCACAAAATTTAGATTCGACTTGCAGCCGGAGAATCGACCTACAGACCAGAAAAAAACAAAAATGGAACAAAAATAGAATAAAAACTGCCAGTTATGGGATTAATCGGTTTTCAATGCATTGTAGATCAATGGAGATTCGACCTACAGACTTTTCGACTTGCAGCCACCATTCCAATACAGATTAATTCCTTAAGTAGAGGGTCCACTGTATCTAAAGGATGGGGAAATATCACATATCGAGCAAGGGTCTTCCAGCTCACTAAGCCTGTATTTTAGGTCTATGTATTTGTCTATTTATATATGCAGACTTCTCTTCAAAATACCATTATGTTTTTACATAAAAACTGCTGAACCACTAATAATTCAAATAGTTATTAACATTTGAAGAGAGATATATTTGAAAATCTCCTTAGAATTCATTTAGGATACTTGAGCAGTCTACCAACTTTGTTGAGTAAGATGCTTAATTACCAGAGACCAGGAAACTCATGGCACTAGAAGGCTGTTAACATTCCCTAGATACTGTGTACCAAATCTGAAACAGGAGAATGATGATCAAAAAAAAATTCACACAGAGGTTCTAATAAAGTGCTGAAATGTTGCAAGCAAGCAACACATTCAATATAGTTGCTCAGTTCCTAGGTAGCCCTCCCTCTACTCCACTGCACACAGCACCCCACCCATCTCCCTGCATCCAAATGCTTTTATTTTCATGTCAGACTAAGTTCAATCAAATTTTCCCCATTCCTTGACAATCTAGAGGAAACATATTACCGAGTCCACCCTCAGCCACATTATTTACCCAAGCCTGGCCTTGACAACAAGCAATCTCGATAAGGTGCCTGGATTCTTATGGAGAAAATGAAACAATAAACACAGAAATATGAGGAAGAAATTACACCCATTAAATACGTGGGGACTGATGAATGATATGATGGCTGCCTATTCAACTTGGAAATTTTACACATGATTGAAGCTTTATTTAGTCTAATGAAATGTGCTTCCTGAATATTGCATCTGAGTGACTGCATGACCCAGAGGACAAAGGAAAGTATTATGTGATTAGGTTGAGATCATTCTCATTTAAAGTCACTGTGATATGATTTTAAGGTTTTTAATTAGCAGACAATACTTTCATGTCCATTACTTCTTCTATTGCCAAAATTCCTGTCCCTGCTTTCCATGTACTCCCAGAAAAAAGGCAGCAAAATACTAATTAATCTTTTAAAAATAATAATACATAACAATAGCAAAAAAATAAATAATAAAAAATAAATCTTGTTTTGTCGGATGAACAGCTGCATGTGGTGGGTTGTTTTCTGATGGCAATTCCTGATTGGAGGAATCCTTCCGGCATTGCAGTCCTATCTGATGCATGTTTGGCCGTATGTTGTCCCTGCTATCCAGAACCCTTTTGAATCACTTGATCATGTAACAACAATCACACAAGCAATAGGAGACCTCTAGCCACCTGTTTGTTGCACTCACCACAGTCCTGTGTGACAACAGTCAGACAACTGATTGTGCAAACTGGCACATGACTAGAATAAAGTGCTACTGTAAAATAATCTGGCCTCACATCCTTGGGAAACTAGAGGTCCTGCCCAGCCACCCTTGCTTTCCGAAGTTTCACTAAATGTTACGTACATTACAGAACCTTTTTCATAAAAACTGAGCAGCTTTAAGCATGAGTTTAAAAAAAAACCCAAACCAAACTTCCAGAATAATTGACAACCACTTGGCCCATGATGAGGATGAAAGTCTGAAACTTTGGGTCCAACAGGACAATACTGCCAGTATAACAGTCAATGTGGGAATTCCTTAAGTGCTGAAAGACGACTGTCTTTCATAGCATGAGTTTTTCTTGCCTCCTGTATCTTGCATATTAGCTTTCCTTTTTTGTGTGTGATTGGTTAGTGGGAGGTAAACATGGGCTTTATCTGCAAGCCTGATTGTTCACTCATAAAACTCTGAAGAGTCCTCTCGCTAGACCGTGACTGTGTCACCAGCCTCGAAATGTGATCCTGCTCATCTCAGTTTGTTTGACCCTGTGCGCCCATTGCAGGGTTTGATCAAGTTTTACAGTCTTTAAGAATCTAACTTAGATATCCTGTTGCATATGAGCACACAACAAACCAACCTGCAAAATCTCTAGTATCTGTTATTTTTTCATATATCTCCTTCCATTTTCACCCCAAAAATCTGCTCTGGATGTTTGGTGGACCTGGTGAAACTGCAGAGGGAAGGGAAAGCAGCAAAGATTACCTCTTCTACTTTAATGGAAGCTACCACTGGACCAAAGACCTACAGGTTCAATCCAAAGATATATTATAATCAATAGGATGCAAGTTTTTGCATTTTTTTAAAAAAACCTTCTTTTCAGTGGACCTACTCTTAATAGGATTAATATTGAGTTCAGCAAAATTATCATCATCATCATCATCATCATCATCATCATCATCATCTTAGAACTGCAGAGCTGGAACAGACCCTATCACTGAATCCAGCCAAAAGGCAGAGTGGGGAATCAAATTCTCAACTTCTAAACCATTGAGCTATCCAGCAGTTAATTAAGCCAAATGTTTATATCATTTTGGCTTTCTTTGTGCAGGATTTTAATTAAGATTTTAAATTTTTCTTAACTGCACTGTACCAGTTGAAGGTGGTACAAAAGGCGTACCTGTGCTGGCTGAAAAAATGCTCAGCGTGGTTCCCCAATTGATGCCAGATGTCGATCTGGTTCTATCTTTTAAAATACCATGCATTCTTTATATCTCACTTGGCCTCCGTTAATTGAGTCCTATAGCAGTTAACTGTTTTGTACGCGCCCAGCTCCCTGGTTCTATCTACAGAGAGTGGCCTAGAGTTTAGAGTAAGTCATTAAAACCATGCCTTAATCGTGCAACCTCCACCCACCCCCTGCTACAAATAACCAGAATCCTAACATATTTTATAATGCATTTTTATGTGATGCTGAGGTTTTGGCACTATTAAATGATTTCGTTTAATGAGTTTCAGGTGATGTTTTAAAAGTAACAGAGGGGAAAGGAAGTGCAAGATGGCAGCTTTGCCTCTTGGCTTTGTGAAATACATTCTTCTGCTGATGAATGGGGATGCACGCTCTCTGCGCAACTTCCTTCTGGTTCCTGCATCAGTCAAGGTGTGCACTGCCTACCCATGACATTTGTCCTGGGGCCCATTGTGAAGTTTATGCCTCTAATTTGGTAATCAGGGGACGGTCCTTAGCAGACCTGGCAGAGTAGCTAAGGACTAAGAGGGACAGCCTAATGAAGACAAAAATAATACTTTGTGGGGGAGAGGCATTTTAAACTATATGTTTCAAGACTGTACTATGGGGCTTCCAGCTTCAGGGATTATTATTATTGATCTCACCAAATGCTCTTCATAAAGTATATTTATGTTGAGTATGGACCAGTGTACCCCCTGGTTGTGCCACATTGGGAGAGCCAAACTGTCGTACGGTCATTTATTGCTAGCTAAAATTCAGGCAGAAAAGTGGATAAGAAATTTAAATGAGCTGACAGTCAATAGGGATTTTTTATACAGCATAGCTTTAAATGTAGATGAAAAGAACATGTTATTCCTTTTCTCCAGGGTCTTTTTGTAGAGTGCCATTTGGAAGCTTTTCCTAAAGGCACACGAGGGTGGAAATCAAGTCCTAAACACATGAGAATGAGTTTGAAAACTTGCTGAACACTCATTTGAAATGAGGAATCCGGGATAGCAAAAAATCCTCTTGTTTGAAATCCTTGATAACTGAACTCCATAGCTGGGTCTCCATATTGTGGAATGTCAATATAAAAATGTACAAATCATAGCCCTTCATCTGGTTTTCTGAGTGATGTTTTGGCTAATTCAGAAGAAGTTGTCTTTGCTGGTAGGGTCCACATGCAATATGAATGCCTGTCTTTGTTCATATCTATGTTCACACAAAACTTTATTTTCTGGATACTGGCAGTTCTCCCAAGCTGGGCATGCCTCTTCCAGACCACCCCCTTCCTCAATCCCTGATGAAACAGGGGAATCTCCAGGATAAGATACAGTCACCTGCCTGTCTCCCTCACCGAGGATCCATTCCTATGCCCAAAAACCGCCCCCACTGCAACCAAACAAAACCATGACAGACATGTACACACACATATCCTGCCAGAACAACATTCAATATGTGCATGCTGCATCTCTCACCCCCCCTCCCATTATGACCAACTGCCATGCATAAAGGAAGGGTTTGTGGGTGAGGTCCCCATGAAGACTGACTGAATGGAAGCAAGGGAACTTCTAATATATCTCTCAGATTGAAGACTGTTTCCTTCCAGTCTTCCAAGTAGGCCCCATGCCCCTGCATCCAAATTGACTGAGACTTCTCATCAGCCAGCTCATGTGACTGGTCTGCCTAGGATGTGACAGGTGAGCTAGTGTGATGTGAAACCCCCAGCTCATCAAGGGAACATAGCAACTGCAGCTTCCATGAAGTCAGGTCTCGTCTGGCCACAAACTGAACTCTATCTTTTCCCACACTTTCAAGTAACACATGCAGGAAGTGCTTCATCTCTGGTCATATATGGTTTCAAACTGGTAAAAAGTAAGGGAAAAGTAATAGTTGGGAGGTGGAAAGTGGTGGTGATCCCTATAATGGAATCAGTCCCAATGTACGAATCATGATGTATTTTGCAAAAGTACTGTTCAAAATTTGATGTTCTGTATTATTACACTGTCAAGTACCTTTCCATGTTATTTTTCTAGCTAAATTCGTGAAATATGTAGTAGTCTGAAGCATAAATGAGAAAGCGGCTTCACTGCAAACCATAAAAGGACTGGCAAAAGCAGAAACATCATACCCTAGCTGCCTACATCACTGAAACACCACCTACAGACACTCCTTATTTTTGCAAGAACATGTCACAATTAACCCCACAGGAAAATGTATGTTCAAACTGGTTGTTGTAGGTTTTTCAGGGTCTTTGGCCATGTTCTGAAAGTTGTTCTTCCTAACGTTTCGCCATTCTCTGTGGCTGGCATCTTCAGAGGACAGCAACCTGTGCTCTGGTGCTGTCCTCTGAAGATGCCGGCCACAGAGACTGGTGAAACGTTAGGAAGAACAACCTTCAGAACACAGCCAAAGAGCCCAAAAAACCTACAACAACCATTAGATCCCGGCCATGAAAGCCTTCACGAATATATCTGTTCAAACTGTTCCAGCCTGAAAAAAAGCGAAGCCCCCTGTGACCACCCCTAACCTGCTAATCACCTTTAAACTACCCTCTACTTTCCTGGGCTTACCTTAAACCTAAATCATAAGAGTCCAAGTGGTTTGTAAAGTGAAATATAAAAATAAGATTTTTTTAAAAATTAAAACATAACAATTAGGAATCTGCACATTCTTAAGCTTGAGGTTACATGAATATAATGCATCAAATTTTCTACACCAGATTCAGTTCTCCCAGCTACAAAGTGCCTATTTTATACAGCCTGCTTGAAACCCAAACTCCCTTTCTTTGTTACAGTGGAACCCCTTTCTACTCTCCATCCTTTTCATCTCTCTCTCTCTTTTATATTTCTTCTTGGCTTCTCTGGATTGGCTCTCCCTCAGACATCTTTCGTCCAATCATGTTTTCTTCTCTTGTTGCTGGGCGAAATAAGTGAGGGTTCCATCACAACCCTCAGCAGCAAGGGGGGGGGGGGAAGACACTTTTGAGCAAAAAAAAAGGCTGGTCTGATTCAAATCAGCCCTCGCGTCTTGCCGGCAGTAAAAAATATTTCAAATTCACCTGTTTTATAAGCAGAACAAATCCTGCAGTATGCGATCATGTAGTCGCACTCTAGGAGAGATCACCCCCTTTGGCTTTAAAAGCGTAGTCTCAAAAACTGTACTGCCCACAGGGCCATTCCTATCATGAGCCCTGATGAGCCAGTCATCTCAGGCATTGGAGCACTAGGGTAACAAGCATGCGTCTGCCCACAACGTGGCATGCTGCATAGCTCCACATCACCACCTGGCTGCTTCTTGAAGCCAGCCAGCTATTGCAACAATGCCTGGCTTCAAGGACTGTGGAAAGGGAAAGCTGGAAGATTCCCTGCATGTCAGTGTATATTGAACAAATCTCATTGAGCATCACGCTTTGCTCTCAGCTTATGACCCTATTTTAATGCATTTCTCTTATGGAAGAGTAAGGAGCCGACCAAATCTATCACAACAATTGTAGTACCAGCAAAGAGACGAAGGATAAATGGATGTTTGAAACAAGTCATGTGATGTAGTCAGTCTCTTGCTACCATGTCATGGTGCCTCTCATTATGTGTTAACAGTTGTCATGAAGGATGTTATCACCAGTTTATGGATGGATTTCCTTTTTCAGTGAATTTATAGCACTGAGAAAGAAAAAGAGTAAAGGTTGAAGGGTTGAAGTAGATGTTACGCAGCCGACATGCAGAACAGTCTCTCAATGGCTTTAAATGAAAAGCAGCTGCGGGAAAGTGCCACTGGGAGAAGAGGGCTGGCAGGGTAAGCAGCAGTTAACTGCTTCCCTTCCAAATATTTCTTCTTCTCAAAACGCTTCCCTTTGCCTCTTCAGCTACTTGTTAACCCCAAGAAGAAAAAGATGCCACATCTGCAGTGTCATAGCTTGTTTGACCAAAAATCACACCCACCCCATTTTTCAAGCTGAAAGTCTCCCAGTACAGTGGTGCCTTGTCTTACGAACTTAATTTGTCCCAGAAGATGTTCGTAAGTCAAAACGTTAGTAAGTCAAATCAGCATTTCCCATAGGAATGCACTGAAACCCTGAAACCCGTTCTGGCTGTTTTTTGTTCTTATGTCGAGGCACAATTTGTAAGTGAAAGCATTAGTTCCCATAGGAACTAATGCAAAACCGGTTAATCCGTCCTCTACCACTAGGGGGAATTTTAAAAAAAAAATCTAAGATGACTTAGGTTTTTAAAAAAAGGGCAGGAAAGGAGGGAGGGAACGAACACCTTTCAAACAGAACACCTGTAAAACCAAGCAACTTTAAACCAAACCAAGCACCTTTTAAACCAATTTTTACATTTTAAAATTACAGTACCAGGCAGTACCAGGCAGCGCAAAGTCCATTTCCCGCTTCCCCCATGGTTTTTTGTTCGTAAATCAAAGCTCCGTTCGCAAGTCAAAGCAAAATTTTGCAAACAGAGATGTTCGTAACTCAAAATGTTCGTAGGTTGGGACGTTTGTAAGTCAAGGCACCACTGTAATAGATTTTGGTCCAACCTCTATAATATCTCACTATAGAAGCTGATTCCCAAGGGTTGGATTGTGCACTTTGAACCAGAAGCAATTTCCCCTTAATATCAATGTTTCTGAAGCAAATACCCTGAATTAGAGCATGGAAACATTGCTATGATTCCCAGAATTCCCATAGGCCATACTGCCTGAAGATCCTGGTAGCTGTAGTCCAAAAATGATGTTTCCATGCTCAGCCCCAGTATATGTACACATTGGCCCAAATCCTCTCGTGCTGCTATATTAATAGTGTAATTTTTAAAGGTTAACTGCCTCAGATTAAGAAACGTGGTAGACCTTATCTATTACATGCTGGGTCATGTGATTCTGCCTATAACAGAGAATATTTATGGACATGTTCAACCTGAGAAAATTCATCTCAAAAAAAAAAAAGGGCTGTTTGTGTAGCAACACAACAGGATTTCAGCTATTAGAAAACTTTGTCATAAAATCTGGAGAAGCTGGGAAACTGGAAGATACCTCTGATTCGTGTATTAGTTCCAGTTAGATGGTATCAAAATGCAAACTGACATATTTCCCCCTGAGCCCTGACTGGGGATGATACACTGTTCTCTCCTCTCCATGACAATGCCTAATATTTAGTAAGGGTGAAGCACATTTTCAAACTATCTTGTTTCCTTTTACTTGTATTTTTAGATATGCTTTTGTAGTTCTGCATATTAGAACTTGATTGCCTGTATAATGTGCACCTGAGCTCTTCAAAACACACACACACACTTTTGCAGATCCAATGAAAATTCTGGTCATGCCCCTGTAAGCACATCATTATGAATATTGATGCAGAATTTATGCCAACATTAATGCAACGTGATAAGAGCTGTCGGCATAAAAAGATGTTGGCAGGTATATTGTTTAACTTGAATGGGAAGACAAAGGTATTGATTGGTGTGTTTTTGGCTTAACTTGCATAATTTTTATTATAATGACTGTTAGTGCTATCAAAGCACTCCCCTCCTACATGCGTCAAAGATTTGTGTAGTTGTTTTATATATTTGGGGTGCGTATGTTTTTTCATGTGCATGTTTCTTGGTTTTTTGCTTTCCCCCCCCCCCCCCAAGCTCCTGATTCCTAATGAGCAGCCACTGCTGCCGTTATTGCTCATGTTTACCTTTTGGCCTTAAACTGTTGTAAGGTTAATAAAGCTGGCAGGAAACAAGCAAGAATGGAAATTGTTATTTTTTTAAGCCACAAGGTTTAGAACTTAAGTACAGATTTGTTTTTCATGGGGGCTGAGTCTTGGATTCTTTTTCCAAGTGTGATATTGAACTTTTTCATTCATAATATGAAGAGAATATATACAACTGCCATTCTTTCTTAATAACTATTCATTGTAATTCATTATAACTATTATAAATATAAATTTCTCAATAACTGTTTACTACACCTTCATAACCAGATGAACAGTGATACGATTGACATAGTTATTGGGTTCCCAATGGAATTAACCCTTTCAGAGATAAATGTCAGCTGTGACAGACAGCCACAGACCCAAGTGACAAAAGTATGCTATTTTATACTGCTCTGAGATTATTCTATGAATGTCATATTTCTGACCTTGGCACCATGGTAAGTCACAACGAGAGTAGGGCCAACTGAATAAACAAAACTTACATAGACATTGATGCACCAAATTGGTGCTGGTTCAGTGGGCTGCCTCTAATGTGACTAAAATTGTTTCTATGTTCTTTCAATAAAGATTTTTTTTAAAAAAGATGTGATCAGATGGTGTGATCATAGCAGGAAGTGTTGCTTTAATGAGCATGATCTCCCTTAAAGCAATCCTTCTGTCTACTGGAGAATTACTCGAGCCCAGCCCACAAAAGGAAAAACTCTAAAGCTGAATTAAAAGGGTCCAGCTTGGGGACAGAATGGGGTCAGGCTGGAGTGCTTTTTCCTATGTGTTTTGTGATTTCCAGAGAAGAGATTGCAGTAGAGTATTCCACAAGCAGTCTACACTGTGATCAGTTTCTCACACCCTTACTATGCTAAGCAACAGGATTTCACCCACTTTGTACATAACATATGCAAACAGACACCTATAGCCCTGGCACCTGTAGGGAGCAGGAAGAAGATATTCACTTAAGCTATAATGCCACCAAACACAACACAATCAAACTTTCTTCCTCTCCAGCACTGATCCCACTGAGATTTGTCTCCTGCCTGGAGAATGTGGAAGCATAGTAATTCCGCGAGACCTCAGCTAGGGCTTTGAGACTTGGCAACCCTACTCCCAGGCTAACATGTGAATTAGAATATAGATTTCCTTTGGAGCGCAAGCGGTTTCTAATCCATTGAAGATGGACTTTTGCTAGTGATGTACAAAATCTTAAAAAGTAAACATTTGTATATCAAAGATAGGTGTTGAGGTCTTGGTAGCAACTGACATACCTAAGCTCTGGGCATATGATAGTCGCAGAATAAAAAGAAGCCGAAAGCAATAATTCAACCCATAAGCACTCTTTTAAACAAGCTGCTGAAATTTAGATCTCTGGGATAATGCAGTCCTGGTCTTTTAAGAGAGAAAAATCAACCAGCCCAGAATACCTCTTGCCTCCCTAGTGATGCAAACTTAACCATATAGACAGGAAAGGGGGTGGCTGTCAGACCTGGGGACACAAATTATTGCGTGATCCAAGCTACACAACCATATCTTGAGGGTGGGCAGTGAAGCAAGCGGTAGTGGTTGTTTTAAACTAAGATGCACCTTGGCCATCAAAACACAAATGGCTGGTCACAGCCAATGCTAGGTAGGGACGTTCCTTAATTCAGATTGGATTTGTCACAGAAGCAGCCATGGCATTTGAAAGTACAGTATAGCCTGATGAGAAGCCAGCATCAGCGCAGACATTTAATATCAGAGTTTTGCATTTTATAGGTCTAAGATATTCTCCTGTTCTTAGATCTGAAACATGAGATCTCTTAAATTAGGTCACAAAATTAATACCATAGGCAATCAAAATGTTGTGGGTGAACTCTGACAGCACTGGGCTGAGAAAAAGAGAAGACTGCACTTGTGGTGTAGATAGAGATGGACCCTGGAAATCACAACCGTAGGCAGGCCTGCCCATGAACAGACAGACTGACTGTCCCTGATGTGAGGAGAAGTGTGGACCCGCAACTGTGCTTCCTCTTTTGTTTGGTACTGCAGCCAATCTTGACAACATAATCAGTGGGAGGACCAATTGGCTGTGGGGGTGGAACCAAGAAGAGGGGGACTGTGTTAGCCCAGGACAGAAAGAAAGAATTTGGCTCTCTTATGGGCTCATGGTGAGGCATCCCGCTTAGCAGGGCCCCTGCCCCTGCAGCCATCTAACCAGCATGGTGACCACATATCTGGACTGGGGTCTTGTAGCCTTCCTCTTCCCACCCCATTCCATGAGCTAGGCTGTCCCTGCACCCTGAGGGCTCTTGTGTGCCATCTGGGCTCGGAGCTGGAGTCTTCCTGGGCCTGGGTGCTGAAGGAGCAAGAACTTTGGGTCTCAGCATCCTGCATTAATTGGGGCTGTGGTCTCCAACCTTGGGCCTCCAGAGGTTCTTGGACTACAACTCCCAGAAGCCTTCACCACCACCTCTGCTGGCCAGGATTTCTGGGAGTTGAAGTCCAAGAACATCTGGAAGCCCAAGGTTGGGGACCACTGAATTGGGGGACACAGGCCACATATCTGCAATTCTTATTCAAGAGACAAGCTTGATCCTGCACTGACTTATCTGAGATGTGGGGCACAGTCTGAAAACACACATAAGACAGAAAACCCTGATCCTATGGATATTTAGCAACATACTGATATTTACCTCCTTCTCCAAGTACTTCCATGGATTTCTTAGACTAGATAATGGACAACTACAGAATAAACTGTGAGAACTGGCTAAGGTCCTGATTTGTGAAACTCATGATGCAAGGTGACTATGACATATCTCTCCTTATAGATAGTATAGAGGGGTTCACATTTGGTTCTTTGGAATAGTTGCAGGGAGATTTAACATTTAAAGGTTGAAAAAAAGCTGAGCAAGCAGACTGAGATATTGGGTAGATGATTACCTTCTGGAAAGTACAGCCAGGGAAATGAGGATTTATCAGAGACTATAGAGAGTCCAATTTAACAATCCTCTAAACTGAGTTTTGATGTTTTTCAGGATTGTAAACAGGACAGCAAGCATACAGTATGACCAGCATGACCAATGTAAGAACACTTCATCATAACACTGTTACATACAGCACTGATGTTACCTGTCTGTCATGGGTTTGGAGGGAAAGTTCCATCCTATGGGGAGTGGAAGGCGGGACATCAGGAGGAGGGGCTGTACTGTATATATATGGGGATCCTGTGTGGAGAAGTTTAGAAGCTGGAGGAGAAGCTGAGAGAAGAAGCTGGTGTGGGAGTCTGTGTGTCAGACAGGGTACTGTTACATACAGCACTGATGTTACCTGTCTGTCATGGGTTTGGAGGGAAAGTTCCATCCTATGGGGAGTGGAAGGCGGGACATCAGGAGGAGGGGCTGTACTGTATATATATGTGACGCGTGTGTGGAGAAGTTTAGGAGACGCTGGGATGTGAAGAAGCAGCAGCTGGGAAGAAGAAGCTGGTGTGGGAGTCTGTGTGTCAGACAGGGTACTACTGTGTGTCAGAGTACCAACCTGATAGGTTCAGGTGTCTGTTGGTTAGCCAGAACTGATAGGTTCAGGGTCTGTGCTTCAAGTTAAGGGTTCTGTGTGAACCAAACTGTATGCATGTATGAGTGAAACTAAGCCACGTTACTTTATCTTATTCACCTGATTATTTTATTTTCCCTGTGTGCTGTATTTAAATAAACCTTATTCTTTTATTGGTTGAAAATCCATCCCTGGTCTGTGTGACTTCTTACAGGGAATGGTTGGTGGCAGCTTAGTTAACGTGTGGCAGATCCCAGTAGGTCTGGGTTTGTCACATTGATTGGTGTCCAGCGTGTGGGATACGACTGGTCCAGTTGTCCAGTGGTCCAGCAAAGCCTTGGCACGTGTGCCCAGAGCAAGGGGGGTCTAGTCAGGGACAATCTGAGGCGCGTAGGTAATCTTCTAGGTGTACCTCAGGGGGAGGTGCGCTAGTGGAAGAACGTGCCAACTGGGGAGACTAGATTAAGGTGCTCTGAGGCAGCCTGGTTTTGGCGGGAAAAAAGCTGAGGCAAAATTGTAAAGTAGAAGTGAGCTAGCTTGCCTGCTGAGAGGCCCAGCAGAGGGGGGTAGACTCCAACTTGCTACAGTTGCAAGTTAAGTGCTGAAGGACAGCAGCATTCTATAAGGAAAGCTGCTTCTGAGGCAAAAAAAAAAAAAAGTGGTCGTTTTATTTTGAGGCTTGACTTTTTAAAGCAGCCTGTTCTGAGGGGGGATTATGCCCCTGACTCGAAGCCAAGTGGCAGAAATGGGTGAAGTGAAAGACCCCCAGGTTGACCAAGGTTCTGAGGATGAATTTGGCTCAGTGCAGGGTGACAGCACAGGAGAGCAGAACCCAGAACTCAGAAAATTGCTCCTAGCCCAACAGCATGAACTGAGGGTGAGGGAAATGGAGGAAAGGTTAGAGAGAGAAAGAATGGAGGAAAGGGAGAAACAACGGCAATTTGAACTAGAGAGAGAGAGAGAGAAAATTGCTCTGGAAAAAGAAAGGATGGCGTTTGAATTAAGAAAACTGGAACTGATGAACCAGAACAATAATAACAATAGGGATTCTGAGGGAGGCCAATTGTCTAAGGCTGACCTGAAGAAATTCCCTGTGTACCACAAGGGAGATTGTCCTGAGGTGTTTTTTTCCCTAGTGGAAAGAGCGTTTGTGGACTTCTCAGTGAGGGAAACTGAGAAGATGACCATCATGCGATCTTTAATCAGTGGTAGCCTGGCTGAGGTCTATGCCGAGATGCCTGAGGAACTGATGAAAGATTTTGCAGAGTTTAAAAAACTGGTGTTTGCAAGACATGGGATAAATGCGGAACAGCTGAGGCAAAGATTTAGGTCAATCACCAAGAAGCCAGAGCAGACTTTTACCCAAATGGGGGCCCAATTGGTGAGGCTGCTTGAGAAATGGCTATCGCAGGAGGGGACAGAGACCTTTCAGCAGCTTAAAGATTTGATAGCGCTGGAACAGTTCTATTCAGTCCTGCATGGGGAATTGAAATTCCAGGTGAGGGAAAGGAAACCAAAATCTGTGGCAGAAGCCGCCGAGATTGCAGATTTTATTCACCAGATAAGAAAGCCCTTAGGTGAGGAGAAATCTGTAGGAAAACCCAAAGAAACCTACAGCAAGTACTCTCAGGGACCAGGGAAAAGCCAGCAAGGGGGAGGGGCCCATGGTGAAGGGAAGCCCTCAGACATGAAACCAAGACCTCAGATTTTGGAGGGAAAACCAAAACAAGATGAGAAAGACTCAAAATACGCCAGAAAATGTTATTTCTGTCAGGGAAAGGGTCATTTAATCTCAGAGTGTGAGAAATTAAAGCAGCTAAAAGGAATTGTGGCTCAGGATTCGAGTGGGACCAAGCCAAAAGCTGTGTTCTGTGTCCAGAAAGAGCAAGGCTCATTGTCACTGAGGGAGCCTGTTGCCATGGCGACTCAATCTGGAACAGTGACATCTGCTGATCAGGCTGAGGAAAATGGTCCTCTTGTGGAGGTAAAGCGATGCTTGCTCGTGAGAACAGATTCCCAGTTGTTTGAGACAGCAGGGGTGGACGTAGGAATACTTGACCGTCAGTATAGGGGGCTGCGGGACACTTGTTCCCAGGTAACCCTGTGCCATCCAGATATTATTCCTAGGGAATATGTAATCCCAAATGAGAGCATAAAGGTAGCAGGGATTGAGGGGCAGATAATCTCACTGCCAGTCGCGGAGGTACCTGTCAACTTTCAAGGCTGGAGGGGAGTTTGGCGGCTAGCGATTTCATCGACTCTGCCAGCAGCCGTGCTCGTGGGAAATGACCTGGCTGAACATGTGAAACGGGTGCTAGTGATTACACGCTCACAAGCCACCACGGGGACAGTTCAGGGGGGTAATGATGAGCCAGAGACGGAAGCAGGTGGGGGGAGTTCAGAAGCTGTGGTGGAAACCTTGACCACAGACAGCCGATTTGGACAAGAGCAAAAGGCAGACGCCACTCTCCAAAAGTGTTTTGAACAGGTGACTGACGCCCAGCTAACACCTGAAACCCCAGTGAGATTTCTGGAGAAAAAGGGGATTTTATATAGAGAGACCCTGAGGAATATCTCAAAAGGGGGAGATGGGATCAGAAGTCAGCTGGTGGTACCTGAAAAGTATCGCCCCATGATCTTACAAAGGGGGCACTCTGACATGTTTGCTGCGCACTTAGGGGTGAACAAAACACAGCAGAGAATCACACAGAATTTTTACTGGCCTGACATAGGGAAGCAGATCAGGGAGTTCTGTAAACAATGTGATGTGTGTCAAAGGCAGGGGAATAGCCGCGACAGGACCAAAGCAAAGTTGTGCCCTTTGCCTGTGATTGACACTCCGTTCAAATGCATAGGGGTGGATATTGTGGGACCTTTGCCCAAGGCCACAAAGAGGGGGAACAGGTTCATTCTCACCATTGTGGACCATGCCACGAGGTACCCTGAAGCCATACCCTTGACTAACATTGAAACTAACACAGTGGCAGATGCCTTGGTGGGGTATATGTCCAGGATGGGATTTGCCTCAGAGATAATCACAGATTTGGGCGCATCGTTCACATCAAAGCTCATGAAACGCTTATGGCAAATCTGTGGAATTAAGCACAAGGAAACCACTGCTTATCATCCTGAAAGTAATGGGTTAACTGAGAAGTTCAATGGGACTCTAATGCGCATGATTAGGGCTTACTTGGCAGAGAATCCAAACAATTGGGACCAGAAGCTGCAATCCCTTTTGTTTGCTTATCGATCAGTGCCACAAGCCAGTACCGGGTTCAGTCCATTTGAACTTTTATTTGGGAGAAGGGTGAAAGGACCCCTTGATTTGATCAAACAAAATTGGGAGCAGATCACCCAGGATGACCCACAAGACATTGTGACATACATAGACACCCTGATGAATGACCTAAAGAGAAATCTAGAGCTGGCAGCAGAAAACCTGCAAGCTCAGAAGGTCAGACAGAAAACATGGTATGACCACAAAGCTAGAGAGAGGCACTTTGACCCAGGGGAGGAAGTGCTTTGGCTTAGGCCCTGCAGGGAGAATAAACTGCAGCTCAAATGGGCAGGACCATATAGGGTCATTTCCAAGATGTCAGACCTGAACTACCTTATAGAGCAGGAGGAGAACCAAGCAAGGAGGGTGGTTCATGTGAATGCCCTAAAACCCTACTACCGAGGGGAACAGAGGGTTTTATTCGCGATAAAAGCAGCTGAGAGTGAGGAAGCTGAATTACCCTTCTGGGAGGGTAGAGGGGAAGTAAAATACAACCCAGAGGAGGTAAAGATCAGTCCTGCACTCACCCAAGACCAGCAGCAAGAACTAAAAATGCTGCTTAGTAAATATCAACAGGTGTTTTCCAACAAGCCGGGGATAGTGAAGGGAGTGATGCATCGGATCCACACAGGGGATGCACCCCCGCAGGCAGTATCCCCATACCGAGTAACGGGACCCTATAGGGACAAGGTGTGGAAGGAGCTGGACGAGATGCTTAGGGAGAACATAATCGTCCCCTCTTCTAGTCCTTGGTCCTCTCCGATAGTCCTTGTGGACAAGCCTGATGGGAGCATTAGGTTTTGTGTCGATTACAGGAAATTAAACCGTGTAACCACTCCTGATGCCTACCCAATGCCCAGGCTAGACAACCTGATTGAAACCATAGGGGGTTGTCGGTTCATCTCATCATTGGACCTGGTAAAGGGATATTGGCAATTAAGAATTGATCCCAGGGATCAAGAAAAGACTGCCTTTTGCAGCCCTTTTGGTCTCTATGAGTTTAGAGTCCTGAGCTTTGGTCTCAGAAATGCACCAGCCACATTCCAAAGGCTGATGGACCAGACCTTGGCAGGGCTCAGTGACTTTACAGTGGCCTACATTGACGACATAGGGATCTTCAGTAATACCTGGGAAGATCACCTGATACACCTGGAGATAGTGCTGCAGAGGTTAAGTGCAGCAGGGCTAACAGTAAAGGCCAGCAAGTGTCAGCTGGGTAGCCCAGAAATAAAATACTTGGGTCACATGGTAGGGGGAGGAGTGATAAAACCCCTGGAGGCCAAAATAGAAGCTGTTCGTGATTGGCCCAGACCCAACACCAAGAAAAAAGTCACATCATTTCTTGGGTTGGTGGGCTACTACAGAAAGTTCATCCCGAGGTTTAGCGAGATTGCGGCTCCGCTGACCGATCTGACGAGGAAGAAGGCTGATGACCGCATCCCGTGGACCAGCGACTGTGAGGAGGCGTTCCAGAGGTTGAAGCAGGCGCTCATCAACTATCCAGTCCTGCGTGCTCCAGACTTCGACCGGGAGTTCATCATCTACACCGATGCGTCTAACAGCGGGGTAGGAGCAGTTCTGTGCCAGGAGGATGAGAATGGTGACCAGCATCCAGTGTCCTACCTGAGTAGGAAACTTCAAAAAGGTGAGAGACATTTGGCAACCGTGGAGAAGGAGTGTTTGGCCATAGTCTACGCGATCCAGAAGGCCAAGCCTTACATCTGGGGAAGACATTTTGTTCTGTGCACTGACCATTCACCACTGCAATGGTTAAAGACAATGAAAACCCACAATAGCAAACTTATGAGGTGGGCTTTAAACCTACAGGACTATGACTTTGAAGTGAAGGTGGTCAGAGGGTCAGTGAACTGTGTTGCTGACGCCTTGTCAAGAAGACCTGAAGATTGAAGACGGCGAAAGAAACATGGACTATGTATATATTTTGGTGAACAAAAAGTTAAATGTACCTGTTTTTTTGAATTTGGTTTGTATGAATAAAGGTAAATTGATGTAATGTATATGGTAAATGTTTAAATGCCTAATTGCTTTGGTTAACTTAGAATGTAAGTATAAGTAAGTATGATATGGTATGTATAACTGTTGTTGTGTGTTTTATCCAGGTTGTTTTTTGGGAAAAAGCACCTTAGCTTTCCCCCTACAAAACAACTTATAAAGAGGGGAGGTGTTACATACAGCACTGATGTTACCTGTCTGTCATGGGTTTGGAGGGAAAGTTCCATCCTATGGGGAGTGGAAGGCGGGACATCAGGAGGAGGGGCTGTACTGTATATATATGTGACGCGTGTGTGGAGAAGTTTAGGAGACGCTGGGATGTGAAGAAGCAGCAGCTGGGAAGAAGAAGCTGGTGTGGGAGTCTGTGTGTCAGACAGGGTACTACTGTGTGTCAGAGTACCAACCTGATAGGTTCAGGTGTCTGTTGGTTAGCCAGAACTGATAGGTTCAGGGTCTGTGCTTCAAGTTAAGGGTTCTGTGTGAACCAAACTGTATGCATGTATGAGTGAAACTAAGCCACGTTACTTTATCTTATTCACCTGATTATTTTATTTTCCCTGTGTGCTGTATTTAAATAAACCTTATTCTTTTATTGGTTGAAAATCCATCCCTGGTCTGTGTGACTTCTTACAGGGAATGGTTGGTGGCAGCTTAGTTAACGTGTGGCAGATCCCAGTAGGTCTGGGTTTGTCACAGGTACTACTGTGTGTCAGTCAGTACCAACCTGATAGGTTCAGGTGTCTGTATGGTTAGCCAGAACTGATAGGTTCAGGGTCTGTGCTTCAAGTTAAGTGTTCTGTGTGAACCAAACTGTGTGTATGTAGGATTGAGACTAAGCCACGTTACTGTATCCTATTCACTTGATCATTTTATTTTCCCTGTGTGTTGTTTAAATAAACCTTATTCCTTTATTTGTTAAAAATCCATCCCTGGTCTGTGTGACTTCTTATAGGGAATGGTTGGTGGCAGCTTAGTGAAACTGTGGCATATCCCAGTAGGTCTGGGGTTGTCACATTGATTGGTGTCCAGCGTGTGGGATACGACTGGTCCAGTTGTCCAGTGGTCCAGCAAAGCCTTGGCAAATGTGCCCAGAGCAAGGGGGGTCTAGTCAGGGACAATCTGAGGGCGCGTAGGTAATCTTCTAGGCGTACCTCACGGGGAGGTGCGCTAGTGGAAGAACGTGCCAACTGGGGACTAGATTAGGGAGCTCTGAGGCAACCTGTTTTGGCGGGAAAAAGGCTGAGGCAAAACTGTGCGAAGTAGCAGTGATCTAGCCTGTCTGCTGAGAGGCCTAGCAGAGGGGGGTAGACTCTGGCTTGCAACAGTTGCAAGTGAGTGCTGAAGAACAGCAGCAAGCTATAGAAGGCTGGTTCTGAGGCAAAAGAGAAAAAAAGTGGTCGCTTTATTTTGAGGCTTGACTTTTGAGAGCAGCCTGTTCTGGGGGGGGGATTATGCCCTTGACTCGAAGCCAAATGGCAGAAATGGGTGAAGTGAAAGACCCCCAGGTTGACCAAGGTTCTGAGGATGAATTTGGCTCGGTGCAGGGTGACAGCACGGGAGAACAGAACCCAGAACTCAGGAAAATGCTCATAGCCCAACAGCATGAACTGAGGATGAGGCAATTTGAAATGGAGGAAAGATTAGAGAGAGAAAAAATGGAGGAAAGGGAAAGAGAGAAACAAAGGCAATTTGAAATAGAGAAATTTGAAAAAGAAGAAAGATTAGAGAGACAGAGAATGGAAATGGAGAGGGAGAGAGAGAAAATTGCTCTGGAAAAAGAAAGAATGGCGTTTGAGTTAAGAAAATTGGAACTGATGAATCAGAACAATAATAACAATAGGGATTCTGAGGGAGGCCAATTGTCTAAAACTGACCTGAAGAAATTCCCTGTGTACCACAAGGGAGATTGTCCTGAGGTGTTCTTTTCCCTCGTGGAAAGAGCGTTTGTGGACTTCTCAGTGAGGGAAACTGAGAAGATGACCATTATGCGATCTTTAATCAGTGGCAGCCTGGCAGAAGTCTACGCAGAGATGCCAGAGGAACTGATGAAAGATTTTGCAGAGTTTAAAAAACTGGTGTTTGCCAGACATGGGATAAATGCGGAACAGCTGAGGCAAAGATTCAGGTCACTCACCAAGAAACCAGAGCAGACTTTTACCCAAGTGGGGGCCCAACTGGTGAGGCTGCTAGAGAAATGGCTATCTCAGGAGGGGACAGAGACCTTTCAGCAGCTCAAAGACTTGATAGCGCTGGAACAGTTCTATTCAGTCCTGCATGGGGAACTGAAGTTCCAGGTGAGGGAAAGGAAACCGAAATCTGTGGCGGAAGCGGCCGAGATCGCAGATTTTATTTCCCAAATAAGAAAGCCCTTGGGTGAGTGGAAATCGATGGGGAAACCTAAAGAAACCTACAGCAAGTACTCTCAGGGACCAGGGAAAAACCCGCAAGGGGGAGGGGCCCATGGTGAAGGGAAGCCCTCAGACATGAAACCAAGACCTCAGATTTTGGAGGGAAAACCAAAACAAGATGAGAAAGACTCAAAATATAGCAGAAAATGTTATTTCTGTCAGGGAAAGGGCCATCTAATCTCAGAGTGTGAGAAATTAAAGCAGCTAAAAGGAAATGTGCCTCATGATTCGAGTGGAACCAAGCCAAAAGCTGTGTTCTGTGTCCAGAAAGAGCAAAGCTCCTTGTCACCGAGGGAGCCTGTTGCCATGGCTACTCAATCTGGAACAGTGACATCTGCTGATCAGGCTGAGGAAAATGGTCCTCTTGTGGAGGTCAGGCGCTGCTTACTTGTGAGAACAGATTCTCAGTTGTTTGAAACAGCAGGGGTGGATGTAGGAATACTTGACCATCAGTATCGGGGGTTAAGGGATACTTGTTCCCAGGTGACCCTGTGCCATCCAGATATTATTCCTAGGGAGTATGAAATCCCAAATGAGAGCATAAAGGTGGCAGGGATTGAGGGACAGGTGATCTCACTGCCAGTAGCTGAGGTACCTATGAACTTTCAAGGCTGGAGGGGAGTTTGGCGGCTAGCGATTTCATCGACTCTGCCAGCAGCCGTGCTCGTGGGAAATGACCTGGCTGAACATGTGAAACGGGTGCTAGTGATTACACATTCACAAGCCACCACGGGGACAGTTCAGGGGGGTACTGATGAGCCCGAGACGGAAGCAGGTGGGGGGAGTTCCGAAGCTGTGGTGGAAACCTTAACCACAGACAGCCGATTTGGCCAAGAGCAAAAGGCAGACGCCACTCTCCAAAAATGTTTTGAACAGGTGACAGACGCCCAGCTAACACCTGAAACCCCAGTGAGATTTCATGAGAAAAAGGGAATTTTGTATAGAGAGACCCTGAGGAATATCTCAAAAGGGGGAGATGGGATCAGAAGTCAGCTAGTGGTACCTGAAAAGTATCGCCCCATGATCTTACAAAGGGGGCACTCTGACATGTTTGCTGCGCACTTAGGGGTGAACAAGACACAGCAGAGAATCACACAGAATTTTTACTGGCCTGACATAGGGAAGCAGATCAGGGAGTTCTGTAAAAAATGTGATGTGTGTCAGAGGCAGGGGAATAATCGTGACAGGACCAAAGCAAAGTTGTGCCCTTTGCCTGTGATTGACACTCCGTTCAAATGCATAGGGGTGGATATTGTGGGACCTTTGCCTAAGGCCACAAAGAGGGGGAACAGGTTCATTCTCACCATTGTGGACCATGCCACGAGGTACCCTGAAGCCATTCCCTTGACTAACATTGAAACTAACACAGTGGCAGATGCCTTGGTGGGGTATATGTCCAGGATGGGATTTGCCTCAGAAATAATCACAGATTTGGGCGCATCGTTCACATCGAAGCTCATGAAACGCTTATGGCAAATCTGTGGAATTAAGCACAAGGAAACCACTGCCTATCACCCTGAAAGTAATGGGTTAACGGAGAAGTTCAATGGGACTCTAATGCGCATGATTAGGGCTTACTTGGCAGAGAATCCAAACAATTGGGACCAGAAGCTGCAATCCCTTTTGTTTGCTTATCGATCAGTGCCACAAGCCAGTACCGGGTTCAGTCCATTTGAACTTTTATTTGGGAGGAGGGTGAAAGGGCCCCTTGACTTGATCAAACAAAATTGGGAGCGGATCACCCAGGATGACCCACAAGACGTTGTGACATATATAGACTCTTTAAGGAATGACCTAAAGAGAAACCTAGAGCTAGCAGCAGAGACCCTGCAAGCTTAAAAGGTCAGAAAGAAAGCTTGGGATGACCAGGAAGGCAGGGAGAGGCACTTTAACCCAGGGGAGGGAGTGCTTTGGCCTAGGCCCTGCAAAGAGAGCAAGTGTCAGCTGGGTAGCCCAGAAATAAAATACTTGGGTCACATAGTAGGGGGAGGAGTGATAAAACCCCTAGAGGCTAAGATAGAAGCAGTTCGTGATTGGCCTAGACCCAACACCAAGAGAAAAGTCAAATCATTTCTTGGGTTGGTGGGCTACTACAGAAAGTTCATCCCGAGATTTAGCGAGATTGCGGCTCCGCTGACCGATCTGACGAGGAAGAAGACTGATGACCGCATCCCGTGGACCAGCGACTGTGAGGAGGCGTTCCAGAGGTTGAAGGAGGCCCTCATCAACTATCCAGTGTTGCGTGCTCCAGACTTCGACCGGGAGTTCATCATCTACACCGATGCGTCTAACAGCAGGGTAGGAGCAGTTCTTTGCCAGGAGGATGAAAATGGTGACCAGCATCCAGTGTCCTACCTGAGTAGGAAACTCCAGAAAGGTGAGAGACATTTGGCAACCGTGGGAAAGGAGTGCCTGGCCATAGTCTACGCGATCCAGAAGGCCAAGCCTTACATCTGAGGAAGACATTTTATTCTGTGCACTGACGATTCACCACTGCAATGGTTAAAGACGATGAAAACCCACAATAGTAAACTTATGAGGTGGGCTTTAAATCTGCAAGACTATGACTTTGAAGTGAAGGTGGTCAGAGGGTCAGTGAACTGTGTTGCTGACGCCTTGTCAAGAAGACCTGAAGAATGAAGACGGCGAAAGAAACATGGACTATGTATATATTTGGTGACCAAAGGTTAAATGTACCTGTTTTTTTTTAACTTGGTTTGTATGAATAAAGGTACCTTGATGTATTGAAAATGGTAAATGTTTAACTTAGAGTGTAAGTATAAGTAAGTATGATATTGTATGTATAACTGTTTTTGTGTGTTTTAACCAGGTTGTTTTTTTTGGTGAAAAGCACCTTAGCTTTCCCCCTACAAAACAACTTATAAAGAGGGGAGGTGTTACATACAGCACTGATGTTACCTGTCTGTCATGGGTTTGGAGGGAAAGTTCCATCCTATGGGGAGTGGAAGGCGGGACATCAGGAGGAGGGGCTGTACTGTATATATATGGGGATCCTGTGTGGAGAAGTTTAGAAGCTGGAGGAGAAGCTGAGAGAAGAAGCTGGTGTGGGAGTCTGTGTGTCAGACAGGGTACTACTGTGTGTCAGTCAGTACCAACCTGATAGGTTCAGGTGTCTGTATGGTTAGCCAGAACTGATAGGTTCAGGGTCTGTGCTTCAAGTTAAGTGTTCTGTGTGAACCAAACTGTGTGTATGTAGGATTGAGACTAAGCCACGTTACTGTATCCTATTCACTTGATCATTTTATTTTCCCTGTGTGTTGTTTAAATAAACCTTATTCCTTTATTTGTTAAAAATCCATCCCTGGTCTGTGTGACTTCTTATAGGGAATGGTTGGTGGCAGCTTAGTGAAACTGTGGCATATCCCAGTAGGTCTGGGGTTGTCACAAACACATATCTGAAGAACAGCATGGGACAATTTTTTGGGCCAAGAGTGTTCTCTTTCAAATTTTCAGATGCCTTGAGACATCAGGACAAATGACGTGACAGGCACCCCAGAAGCAGCAGAACAAAGTTCAATTATGTGGCTCAAAACAAGAAGGATAATAGCAATGGAAGGGCCTCTTGCATAGCTCTGTGATGCTTAAAGCCTGAGAAACATTGCTTGATGACTCAGTCCGTGTGATGTTAATTTCTCTTGATTGCTAGCAGCAAAGAGGCTAACAGTGAACACCATTGAGAGACACAATGAATCTGGTTCTCTGCAACTATGCGTGGCTGGAGGGCCAAGAAAATGAATCAGCAACAAGTGTATCTCCCACTGGAGTACCTCTCATTAAGTATCCTTGGCTGGATGTGATTATCATCCTTTCTGTATTTCTGCTGCATCTTTTCCAGTGGCATTTCATACAAGAAGACCTATCTATCTAAATGTGAGAGAGTGTTCTGTCAGGCGCTTTCTCACAGTTAAAACTATGGGGTTTCTCTGAGGCTAACCTTACATTATGGATATGCATGGGGCACAATGGTGGAGAGATGCAGACACTCAGCTTGCAAAATCCTGAGGCAGAGCCCAGGAATGGGGACTTGAGTCATAGGACTTGTTGTCAAGTCAAACTTAAGTCGCACCCCAGTGATTTGACTGGAATTCAACTCAGGTGGTTTTTTTTTTTAATGACTTGGACTCAATTCATGACTTGAAATCCACTCATCCTGCCTTTTTTTTTCTGGGGAGGGGGGAAGCTTATTTTTAATAGGAACTCAGACTTGGACTTGGGAGCCAGGACTTGATACCAAACACTTGGACTTGGGACTTGGCACCAAAGACTCAGATTTGATCTGGAGACTCAGACCCAAAAACTTGCCAGTATCCCCAGCAGGGCCTGGCCAAGATATTCTTTCTGGCTGAGGGAGAAGGCCTAAGGGACATACTATTAAAAGCCAGCCGAGGCATAGGTACTAATAAAAGGCAACATTTTAGCTCATTAGGTAAAAGAAAACAACAACAATAAAAAGGCAACAATAATGAAGTACTGTACATAACTAACTATATGGCAGACTCAATCTTCTGCCTAAGGTGACCACCACACTTTGCCTAATGGTAGGACCAGTTAAAACACTGGTTCTTAACCTTGGGTTTCTCAGGAGTTTTGGACTGCAACTCCCAGAAGCCTTCACCACCAGCTGTGCTGACTGGGGTTTCTGGGAGTTGCAGTTCAAAAGCATCCGAGTAACAAAGGTTAAGAACCACTGAGTTAAAAAAATACAAAACTCCAAAGACATGATCTCTCAGGTAGGCCTGACATTACCAGGTCTAAAAAATTGTGATTTAAATGACCTTGGGGAACTGTGTTGCCAGAGATGTCCCCTTCATTCATCTTGTTCTCCTCTCACCGTTGTTATGTACTATCAAGTTCTAACCGACTTATAGTGACCTTAGCACAGCCTTCAAAGTAAGTGAGATATTTAAGGAGTGGTTTTACCAATTCCTCTTCCCCGGTGAGTTCCTGTAGATGAGTGAGGATTCACTAGCCCATCACTCTATCCACAACACCACACTGGTTATCACTTTTCCTCTCATTAGTAGTTAGAGAAGAAGAATGGACATGCACGCACGCATGCACGATTGCACATACACATAAGTCCTTCTCTGCAATTTTTCTGTTGGACCACTGGCCAACCCCGCATCCCCAAAGGCTTCAGGAAAGTCCACTTCACATCAAAAGAAAATGTAAAGCAAATGTCAATAAACAGATCATGGGGGATACTTGACCCTTCTGTCTCAATGACTAGTACTTGACGTCTGCTAATCAAAGGCAAGAAACATCCCAGAGTTTAACTATAAACAGCAAACAAAGGAACTACAGCTACAAAAGTAAAAGGCAAGTATGACAGTGAGCCAGAAGACTTAGAAACAGGAGCAATTTTTCCCCACTCTCTGAGAAAGAAGAATATATAAGAGGCCTAATTATAGGTAAGAGAGCAAAGCAAGTGTGAACTTTGGCCCACAGCATCTTTGTTTAAAGCCAGCCCCTGTCCCAAATGAAATATGATGCTGGCAAATTCATGTCTTAAAACACAGGTTTCCTACAATTAAAAGTTGCATGTAAATAATCTCTTCAAATTCTATGTCATATGTGTGAGGAGAGAAAGGGGTGTTGTAAAATGTCTTTAGAGAAAAGAAAAATTATTCAATTGGGTTGGGTTTTTTTTGGGGGGGGGAGGCACTCAGCATTAGTAATGGCAGCCACATGCCTTATTTTGCCCCAAAGAAGTATCCAAATACTCTTCAAAAGACAACCTCACATAGATTCCATTATGGTAACCCAGCTAGAATGCAACTGTGGAATATGTCATCATAGCCACATCAGACATCTCTGGAATCAGGCACAACAGACCCTCTCGTTATAACAGTAGAAATGCCACTTTGATGCGCAGAGGCTGGCCACTGTGACTTCATCATCATGCTGCTGCTGCTGTGCTGAAGAAGAGATTGGCTACTTATCTCATAACAATGATGCTCATGGGGAGGACAGAGATCAGCCATTGCTGCTATTGGTTTAAAGGAGAGAGACTGGCATTTATGACCTCATAATGATGCTCATCTGAGGGAGAAAGACTGATAATTATGACCTGACACTAGTGCTGTCTGCCTCATGGAGACAGGCTGGCCACTGTGGGACTATAATCTGCTACAGCCTGATTTGCAACCTATTTTCTACTTCTATTAGGATTAGATGATCACATGGAGACCACAGGATGCTTTGGTGCCAGTGTCCACACAGCCCCCTCAGTACAAAGCGGTTTGATCTGCACCACAACCCACAACCCCTCTCAATTTGATCCTGCCCTCTTCCAATCGCTGGCTCTCCTTTTAAGGTTCATGGTAAAACTGGCTGACTATTTCAATTGTCATAAAGCATTAGGGAAAAGGAACAGTTTTCCAAAGTTCTCCATAATGTACTAGCACGTAAAGCAGAAATGTAATTTGCTGTAGTTCATCAGAGTAATTTCTATGTCATATCAATTTTTATCATTCTCTTTCTTTGGTTCCTGCAGAGGCAATCTAGCACTAAACTAATATATCAATATATTGATAAAGCAATCCAGTGCTAAACTCAGTAATTTGATTTTAAAACAAAATTCTCTGGGGCAACTAGGGAGACAGATAATTGGGGTGGGTGTTCCTACGTCCAAAACATTATTCCCAGCTTAGTACATAACCAGAACACCACCCAGAATAATCATTTTGGAGAATGAAACAACCAAACACACAAGGAAAATACCAGACAAATTGTTTCAGTTTGGATGTAATGGAAGTCCTCAGCAGCAGGCAGAAAACTCCCAGTTGATTTGCAAGGGCCTTTACATCATGTGATCTCTTCAAAAAGCTCACACAGATTTACAACACAAGAAGAAGCCTTTCCATATTTGGTAGGTAGAAAGCCAAAGCAAGTGGCTCCATTTCCAGAATATGGGGTAAAGATCTTGGAAAAGTTCTCCTCCTCCTCCCCCCCCCGCGACTTCCGGAATACTCAAGCCATCATGGCTGCAACCTACCATAGCTAATGTCATA
This sequence comes from Pogona vitticeps, assembly GCF_051106095.1. Taxonomy (NCBI): domain Eukaryota; kingdom Metazoa; phylum Chordata; class Lepidosauria; order Squamata; family Agamidae; genus Pogona; species Pogona vitticeps. The sequence continues at coordinate 152,333,353 of NC_135783.1, forward strand.
CCCAAACCCAAAGTCTAACATGCTATCTGGAATGTGTAAAAAAAGATGGTGGGAAGGGAAACGCGAAGAGTTGACTGTGCCATGATAAGTATAGATTCTTTTCCTGAAATGTGGGTAGGGTGTCATCCTGTAGCTCTGCAGATGCTATTGGACAGCAGGTCCAAGACTTGCATCCTCCAAGGCAGACACATCTCCTCACTGGAATTCTGTTATTTAAAGGCCCAAAGACTTTGGAGGTCTCAAATGATCACTCAGTAGACAGTGATAGCTGGCAGATGAAACACCAGACAAATACGCTGACTAAGCTGTGAGAAATCTTTATTTGGAAAGTATGTATCTAATTTAGTAAGATGCGTCTGAAAATTCTCAGCCCAGTGCCATGCAGGGATCTCAGTGAGATAACCACACATCACTCAAAGCATAGTGTCACAAGATTTGCATGGGAAAAAGGACAGCAGCAATCCCCAAATGGTTCCAAGGAATGCTTTTCTTTTAAAAGAAAAAGAAAAAGCTGACCTCAACCTCAGGACCTGGGATTGGGCTGTTGAATAAAGGAAATATAAAGTCTTCCAGTGATTGGAGGAAAGCAGGGCAAAAAGTTATCTTGGTCCTGTGATATGCGGCTTCCAATGGACACAGAAACTTGACACAAACCACAGGTCAAACGGGCTGATAGTAGACAGGAAGGATTAGTGTTGACACAGCCGACCTGACCTCTTCCACACACAGTAATGGTGCCTCAATATAGCTGTGTCTGTCTAAAATCATCCCTCGGGCATATGATGAGTGGAAGCAATAGGTAAAGATATAGGAAATGCAGTGCATTGGAACACTTGCACGCCTAATTGGGCTGACAGCTCAATCTGTAATGGCGGACAGTGTTTATTTACTCATTGTTGCATGATGAGCAAATAGAAAGATATGCCGGCTGTCATCCATGCTGATATTGGACCAAATGCTGTCTGGCTCCAGACTCAGTAAACCAGGACAATGCAGCACAAAAACTTCCTATTCGCCATCACTTTTAAGTCTGTCCTGGCACAGATATGCAATGACCTCAGATCACAGTTGAGTCTAATAAGGAATTTATCTTCATGGAAATGTGACCTCTTGCTACCGCAAGGCTACATCAATACAAGTAACAATGGCCGATCGCTGATAACGTTTATCCCGGGCAAACTCCTGATGTATTTTCTAAAGAGTTCTATAATTCTATAATCCCTCTGGTGGAAAGACTTATGACTTGATAAAAAGTGCCCATTGAAAATTTTCAATGAGTTTATCGCTGCTGGTCACCCCCCCCCCATCACCACACAATAAAAGCAAGCACTATGAATGCAATCTAGTTATCTTGAAGTGAGCAAGATTTTAGATAATGTTTTCAGGTCAGGATCCTAGCAGGCATTTCGCTTCATTAAACCAAATTCAAACATTACTGCTGAGCTCTATCTTTGTTAGTTTGTGTTTTTGTTGTCTTTTTGTTATGGCTCTTGTCCTCCTTAATTCAGAAGACATCTCTTCCAGTTTTAGGAGCCTAGTGGTGCAATGATTAAACTACAGTGCTGCACTGAAGTCTCTGCTCCCAATCTGAGTTCGAACCTGAGCGCAGGTAACTGGTATGAGGTTGACTCAGCCTTCCATCCTTCTGAGATCAGTGAATTGAGTACCTAGCTCATGGGGGTGGAGAGGCAAAATGTAGCCTGCATAATTAAATTGTAGACTGCCCAGAGAGTACTTTAAGCATTGTAGGGTGGTATGCAAGCAGCAAACTTTGCTCTTAAGACATCAAGTACACGTGCACACACCTTCAGTGAATTGTGCATCTCCAAGGCTCAATGTAATTCCTTCTTCCATCCTTAAAAAGAGTTGTGGTTAGCAGTTGTATGTGTACTGTGTTCTGATATTAGCAGTTTATATCTCCAATATACCCAAAGGTATCTGCTCTTAATCTTCGCTGTGTTTTACTGGAACCAGTTTTAGTCCTGCTTTAATAATTTCAACCTTCTTTTGACCCCTAGACATATTTTAATGAATAGTCTATTTTGGGGGCCATTTAGTTGCATTTATATAGCTGCCCCCAAGACAGTTGTGTTAACTTTTATTACAGATCAAAAGGACTGCAATGTAATAAGTGTACTCTGTATGTGAAATAACCAGCAACATTTTTGTAGATTACATATTGTAAGAAAAAAATGGAGCATTCAGATAGATTTTTGGTTTCTTTGGCTAATTATATAATCCAAACAAAGAACAAATTAAGAAGCTATGTTTTTTTTACAGTTATTGATTCAGCACCAGACCCAACAGGATCCCAGTTATGGCCTGGAGAAATATAGTAATTGATGCCATTGGACATCAGCCAGACTTGATCAAAGATGCATATGTATGACCAGAAAAGTTTGGGATGCATTTAATTTTTAATTTTTTAAAAATTTTTAATCTGATCCATAGAAAAAAGCCCAGGCAGGAAAATAATGGATCTGAAATGAAACAAATGAAAAACAAAATGGAACTTCCAGTTGGTCAGTGTGATTGAGTAATAGGGTCATATAGTGTCATGCATTTCAGTAGGAAATGTTTTTATTACATGTGTATCCTACTTTTTTTTCTCTATAGAACTCAAGGCGGTGAATAATTTTCATGAGGTTTCTCATCCAGGCACTGATCAGCTCTTAGGCAGAAATTAACAGCCCATAATTAGAGCTGAAGGTAAATTAGTGTTGGTGAGAAGATACTGAGGCAGTCTTACAGCTTTTCAAAACCAGTCTTCAAAATTATCCCATTTTTAAATCCTGAAGATGAGTCCTCAGACAAAATCAGGCTAATTTGCACTTGCACATGCACACATACGTGGTGGAGGTGAGCAAAGCCAGAGGTATCCTATTATGATTCTCAGATGGTTTCATCAGTTAAGGTTTTTCCTCTTCTAACTGGGGCTATTTATAATGCCTGGTTTTGCCCTAAAACTGCCTAACTTCAGAACGTTGCCCACATCAACTGCCTGTAGAAAGCCAACACCAAAAGAAGGCGGAAAGGAATTAAAGTGAAGATATAAGTAATCCAATGTAAACCTAAAACCATGTACTAAAGAGTGCATCTAGTCATTGAAACACAAGATATGTTCACTGAATGCCAGGGAAAGGTCCTCGGTACTCAACACCAGTTTAAGAAAGGGAGAGGGTTGAATTTCCCAAAACTGTTTCTAGAGAGCAGACAGGCAAGGGCAAAAAGTGCTTTGGATTTCTCCAAATGCCAAACTTGCAAACTGAAAAGGAAACAACAGCTGGATTCTGGAAGATATACAAAACCACTGTCCAGACTGGGACTTGGGCAAAGAGTCTGTTTAAGAAAGATAATAAGATACAAGCCACCAACTTCCCATATATATATACACACATATGTCTACTGGAAATAGTCTCTCATAGGCATCAAGCTCTGAGCACTGAGCAATTTGATGTCTTAGAATTCTGCTGATAGGCACAGTTCAAAACACAGAAAAATCCAGGTTCCTTGGGAAAGGACACAATGACTTGAATTTCTGTCACAGCTCTTCTCTGATGAAAGGTCAGTCAACATGGTTCCACTTCTGAAAAAAAAAATTGTTCAGTCGTTTAGTCGTGTCCGACTCTTCATGACCCCATGGACCAGAGCACGCCAGGCCCTCCTATCTTCCACCGCCTCCCGGAGTTGTGTCAAATTCATGTTGGTTGCTTCGATGACACTGTCCAACCATCTCATCCTCGGTCGTCCCCTTCTCCTCTTGCCTTCACACTTTCCCAACATCAAAGTCTTTTCCAAGGAGTCTTCTCTTCTCATGAGATGGCCAAAGTACTGGAGCCTCAGCTTCAGGATCTGTCCTTCCAATGAGCACTCGGGGTTGATTTCCTTTAGAATTGATAGGTTTGTTCTCTTTGCAGTCCAGGGAACTCTCATGAGTCTCCTCCAGCACCACAATTCAAAGGCATCAGTTCTTTGGCGGTCAGCTTTCTTTATGGTCCAGCTCTCACTTCCATACAACACTACAGGAAAAACCATAGCTTTGACTATTTGGACTTTTGTTGGCAAGGTGATGTCTCTGCTTTTTAAGATGCTGTCAAGGTTTGTCATTGCTTTCCTCTTGTCTCTCCTTGCTATTCCTCTTGTCTCTCCTTGCTATTCTTTGGAAGTCTGCATTCAATTTTCTGTAACTTTCCCTATCTCCCCTGCATTTTGTTTCCCTTCTCTTTTCTGCTATTTGTAAGGCCTCGTTGGACAGCCACTTTGCTTTCTTGCATTTCCTTTTCTTTGGGATGGTTTTTGTTGCTGCCTCCTGTACAATGTTACGAGCCTCTATCCAAAGTTCTTCAGGCACTCTGTCCACCAAATCTAGTTCCTTAAATCTGTTCTTCACTTCCAGTGTGTATTCATAAGGGATTTGGTTTTGATTATACCTGACTAGCACAGTGGTTTTTCCTAGTTTCTTCAGTTTAAGCTTGAGTTTTGCTATAAGAAGCTGATGATCAGAGCCACAATCAGCTCCAGGTCTTGTTTTTGCTGACTGTATAGAGCTTCTCCATCTTTGGCTGCAGAGAATATAGTCAATCTGATTTCGATGTTGCCCATCTGGTGATTTCCATGTGTAGAGTCGCCTCTTGTGTTGTTGGAAAAGGGTGTTTGTGATGACCAGCTTGTTCTCTTGACAAAACTCTATTAGCCTTTGCCCTGCTTCGTTTTGAACTCCAAGGCCAAACTTCCCTGTTGTTCCTTTTATCTCTTGACTCCCTACCTTAGCATTCCAGTCCCCCAGAATGAGAAGAACATCCTTCTTCGGTGTCAGTTCTAGAAGGTGTTGTAAATCTTCATAAAATTGTTCAATTTCAGTCTCCTCAGCAATGGAGGCTGGTGCATAAACTTGGATTATTGTGATGTTGAAAGGTCTGCCTTGGATACGTATTGACATCATTCTATCATTTTTGAGATTATATCCCATTACGGCTTTTCCCACTCTTTTGTTGACTATGAGGGCTACTCCATTCCTTCTACAGGATTCTTGCCCACAATAGTAGACATGATAATCATCTGAGTTGAAATCACCCATTCCCATCCATTTTAGTTCACTGATGCCCAGAATGTCGATGTTTATTCTTGCCATCTCCTGTTTGACCACCTCCAGCTTCCCAAGGTTCATAGATCTTACATTCCAGGTTCCTATGCAGTATTTTTCTTTCCAGCATCGGACTTTCCTTTCACTTCCAGGCACGTCCACAGCTGAGCGTCCTTTCGGCTTTGGCCCATCCACTTCATCAGCTCTGGAGCTACTTGTACTTGTCCTCCGCTCTTCCTCAGTAGCATGTTGGACGCCTTTTGACCTGAGGGTCCAATCTTCCAGCGTCATATCTTTTAGCCTTTTGTTTCTGATCATGGGGCGTTCTTGGCAACGATACTGGAGTGGCATTGCCATTTCCTACTCCAGGTGGATTGCGTTTAGTCGGAACTCTCCACTATGATCTGTCTTGGGTGTCCCTGCACGGCATAGCCCATAGCTTCTCTGAGTTACTCAAGCCCCCTCGCCACGACAAGGCAGCAATCCATGAAAATTATGTACCCAATATTACTTAAGTGGTAACCCAATCGTGCAGTCAAGGGAATCACAACAGAGACTCCATACGTATTGAGAAGCAAGAGGAATAGCAGCAGCTCTGGAAGAAGCAGATATTTTGAGAGTCCACAGGATCTTTCTGTCTTGCATGCTAAGTAGAAGTGCACTAAGCAGTGGAGAGAGAGAGAGAGAGAGAGAGAGAGAGATCCCATCTCCCTCCTCACTCTTTTCCCATCACAGTTTGCCATATCTGCTCCAGTCATGTCCATACACTATGATTTAAAGGGAAGGCTTGAAACTGGGAGCAGGGAATGTGTGGCCCTCCAGATGTAGTTGGACTACAGCTCCCATTATCCTTCCCCACTGGAAATGTTCATTAGGGTTGATAGGGTCCTCCAATGCAACAGGATCTGGAAAAGGGGTGGAAGGGGGGCAGAGAAACTCACATGAAGGGATATGCCCTGCTGCAGGGGTGTAGACAAACTTACTGCATCTAATGTAACTACAAATATGGAATGGTTAAAAAAACATATGAACTACTATCACAGGATATATGTCATGTGACTCCAATGTGTGACTCTACAGGAAGCTGAAGATGCAGAAAACAGGGGGACATTTCTCTAGTGTGACTGCGGACTATATTGCATTATGATTGTAACTAATTAGGGATCTTCATTCCTTTTCCAAGCTAACTGCATCCCTTTTGCAATCTAACTGTAACTGTTTTAGTTAATGTTTGTACTTCAGGGGTGTGGACTCACTAAAGGCTGGAGAAAGACCATCATATGGTTCAGGAACAAGGTCATGATGTGTTGTGCTATAGGTGTGGGGTAGAGAAGAACATGTTTCTGTCACAGGCCTGGAGGTTATAGCATTCCAGGGTTGTTGTTTTTTAAAGTAACCTCATGTAATTAGTTACTTTTGAGAAAAGCAATTGTAAAGAGTTACTTTTAAAAAAACACAACAAATGGCAACTTGGATAAGTCTTTTTCTTTTCTTTTCTTTGATTACAACTCCTGGATTCCCTTAGGCAACATGGTCACTGCCTGGCAGTTGTAATTCAACAAATTTTCAAGCTCTGATGATAGCACTTTTAGGTCTTTGCAGCTGTAAGTACAATAAATTCCCTTTTTAAAAAAAATGTAATTCTTCTTCAGTGTTCCAGGTGTTCTAGCAACCAATACCTCTCCTACAATGCCAACATGCAGTAAGGATACGTGCAATGTAATAACAATCTAAATACAGTTGTGGAGCACCCATATGCAAACAATCAACTTAATTTCTGTGGAGGAGTTATGTGGAATTGCCAAAGCATATATATATGAGATTCTCTTCCAGCATGCCTTCAAAATTCACAAGATCTTTTCCAGATGAAGCACAGAATAAAGATCATTTAGAACAATTAGCCTTCTACTTTTTTGGAGGAAAAGTTCTTAGAAGACCAGCTCAGCCTCTTCAGACTCTAAGGGGAAGGAAAGACAGTACTGTAGTACATATGAGTGAAATGAATCTTACTTCCATCAGTAATTGTAATGGAACTGATTCAAGTTTTGACAGTTTTCATGTTTAATCATCATAATTGCTCACTGAGGAACTGATTTCTACGACTGCCAATTTACTAGCCCTGTTCACGGTTTTCTACATGCTTCCTGACTGCTCTTCTCCCCCCCCCCTCCAGGCACAAAGGACAATATTTTCAAATGCACTTAAATAATTGCTTCTAAATGTTACAAACACAATTAATACATTCAGATATTGATTTTAGAAAGCCTTGTGGACAACCCCCTGTTTTCTATGGCTGGTGTTCCAATCTCCCATTTCCTTGAAAGCTTAATTGGTAGGTGAGGTTCATTCATCTATTCAGCAAAATGGGCAAAGAAACAGAGAGAGGATAAATGTCACCAGTGGGCATACTAGCTGCTTCCCAGTAAAGAAAAAGGTGTGTGTGGGGGCTTAGTATCTCTCAGCATGTGCTCTTTTTATGTTCGTGAAATAGATGCTATCCTTGATTTGTATGTGAACTGGGCAAGTGTATGAATGAAGGAATATACATGCCTATCCCGTCTCATGCAAGCACCTTGAAAACAATGCAGTAAAAACAAGAAGCCAACATGGATTTGCTGAGAAAAAAATCCAATCAGATCTCATTTTTTGACTGGGTAGTCTCCCTGATAGACAAAGGGAATGCTGTAGACATAGTATATCTTGACTTCAGCAAAGCTTTTGAAAAAGTGCTGAAATGCTTCCCTGAACAGCAAGGTTTTTACATGTTTTCTGAATGTCAGGAAGTGCCTGGCACACCTCAACAGGTAAGGAGGCAGCCACCACCAAGAAGGCCCTGCTCCTGGTTGAAGATGTCCTGCCTCCTTCATGGTGGTTGCTCACAGCAGCAAAGTCTGAGGAGTGGGAGAGTACAGGTGGTAGATCTTAAGGAAAGGCACTCCAACAGGTACTGAGGTCACAAACTATTCAGGGCTTGATATGTCAGCATAAGTACCTTGAATTTGGCATGGAAGCACACAGCTGAACAGCAAGTTGATGTATCCTAGGCTTAGAGATATACACATGGATAGAGTGCTGGCTAGAGCCTCAGGAAATGGCTAAATGTTTCTATGTCTCTAGCAGAGGAGGCAAATCTCAGAGTGACCAGCAGTGGAGGAGATTGTTTTGAATGAGGTAATTTTAAAACATGAGCATCCATTTCCATGCATTGCCACCTGCCCAAACCCTAGCAATAGTGTAGGGCAAGGGTGGAAAACATATAGCTCTCCCAGGGTTGTTATGTTACACTCCCATAATCCCTTACCATTGGCTATACAAGCTGGGGCCCATTAGTCCTAGCCAACAACATGGAGGATCCAAACATTTCCCACCCCGGCACAGTGCTCGGAAAAGTCCCCATGTGTCATATGTGCCATAGCTAAAGCCATGCAGGATATAAGCCCTAATGAGAATGGTGGCTGCCAATGCAGTAGTTGACCAAATTTTATGGTCTGCAAAAACAACAAAGAGCTAGGTTTTTCCCTGGTTCTGGTATGATCTAGTTGGCTAGGCTTTCGTTATACACATTCTGAGCTCATTTACCTGGATGCTCTTCACTCCTGTTCTATAGTATCCAGAGGGAACAAAGCTGCTTTGGGATATTTTAGGCACCCATAACACACATCACTACAAAAGTTTTGTCTTCCTCTGTTCATTTATTATGTTAATACATTTAGGATTGGGAAGTGGGGAGGTGCCTCTTTTGCTTTCCTGGTGGACACTCATGTTCTACCATCAGATGGCCTAGGAGCAGTTCTAGACCACTTCCAACCCATGCATTGCCATGTCATGTGACCAAGGCCCTCTCAGATTTGGGCTGTGAAATCTCAGGGCATTATATGATGCTCACCTGACAACCCTACACGGACGCACGCACACACCACTTGTAACAGAAGCTCTAGGCCTTACTGTATGTGAGACAGACAGTTATGTCCTTCCCACAGAGTGACATGTTATAGCAAGAATAAGAAGACCCATTCTTTCTTAGTTCCTGTGCACAGGCAGGAAGAATCAAAATTAAGCAGCAGTAGAATGACAGTACAAAAAAAAGACAAGCATCATAATAACTAGGGGACACTGAGATGCAAGGAGACACCACGAGAGCCAGTGATGCTAACAGGACCACTGTTACAGGGGCCAGAACTTGACAGTGCTTCTCTGCGGAACGTCCAGTGATAAAAACCATCAGTGTATTTTTGTAATACTGCTAGGAGTGAATCTGCATAGTGCTCACTCTTTGGGCTGCTTCATGGTGCCATTCTATGCATGATTTCTCTGGTGTAAATCCCACTGTTTTCAGTAGGGCTAATCCACAGGTTCAAGATGGCAGTCTTAATTTCTCCTCAGCATGGGTGCCATTTCTTTCTGTGGTGTTTATCAAATGACCACCTTGTTTTCTGTCTCTATTTCCAATTTGCTGCTTTTTTTCCAGAATCATTCTTTTGCTGCTCTTGGGGCTGTCTTTCTTTCTTTCTTTTTTTCTATCTTTGAGACACTAGACTGGAGTTTTGCCATTCTGGAAATCCCCAGCTCAGCCATTTTGAGTGAGAACAAAATAGGCCAGGAGTTAGAGTTTCATTTCTATATAGTATTTTTGGCGGGTTTTGGGAAACCTCACTGAAGTTCTTCCCGGCTAGTAACCCTTCCTACCATTTCCTGGTTTGCAATCGATCCTTCCTGCTCTTCCCACAATCAAGGAAGAATCTGCCACAACTCATTTATGATATTTTCCTCAATGCAATGTGACAAGATCAAATTCCACAAACAGGGGTCACACATATACTGTACTTGTTAGCTATAGCTAAAGCAAAATCCCTTTGTGTGTAATCACACAGTTTTGGCAGCAATTCCGAAAAACTCACTCTGAGGCCTGAGAAATATAATGATATATACAGTAGGAAATTTCCAATCACAAAGGAAACAGGGCTAGCTCGAGGAATGGTTGGTTCTCACACTTTTAAGGACAAGCAGAGCAATGTGAATCATGAAAAAAATAGCCGTAAAGTCTGTTTCTTGGTTCTTGAGAGTGTGCAGGTGTGCCAAAGCATACATGTTCTTCATACTTTCCAGTATTGACAAACCAGAGCCTCCCGCTTCAGAAAATATCCCCTATTCAAGCAGCGTCTGAGGTCAATTCGCAGACTCCAAATGATCTGGATTATGAACAGAGTTGGAGTAGCGAAGGGGAGGTGATGCAAACTGATTTCCAATTTAGAGGGGGGGGAAACAGAGCTGTCACTGAGCACATGCTGCACTCATATTCAATGTCTTGAAGTTGGTTGGCAGTCCCAGCTAGAATCAGTAGGGTAGACATACATGTTGATTCACCCATCAACACTCAGTTCATTGGCTGCAACTCTACTTGGGATTAGCAGTAAGATATAGGCAAACACACCCATATTTTGCCACTGTTCATAAATTAACCATCAAAGCCAAATCCCTCCTCTGACAAGCAGACATTCTTAAATTCAGCAGAGAGGAGACAATAATTGGAGGGGAAAGAAAAATGAGGAGGCAAATTTGGAGTTCATCTACATGTAAATACGCTTGGTTTCAGTTAGAGATAAGGAAGGAATGGTTGAGCTACAAGCATTATTTATTTCCTTATGTTTATCAGCTGACTTTCTAGTCTTCCCAAGACAGCGTACAATATAAAATGATAATATTTGATCAAAAATCAACTGAAATTCAAATGATTTTAGAATAAGTCAGCTAAAATGCAAAGCAAGTTAGTCAGGCATCCTTCAGTCTCGAAAGACTATGGTGACATGCTCTGTATGGAGGATTTGGAACAGCGTCTAGTGTGGCTGAAGAGGCCAATTCGAGAGTGACAATCTCTTCCACACTGAAGACAAATCCAATCTGTCCCCCATCCAACTCCCTGGTTTTGCTGCTTTTGTGACTTCCTCTTTGCCTCGGCCTGCTGGACAAGGGTCTCTTCAAATTGGGAGAGGCCGTGATGCACTGCCTGCCTCCAGGCTGAATGGTCAGATGTCAGGGTTTCCCATCTGTTGAGGTCTATTCCTAAGGCCTTCAGATCCCGCTTGCAGATATCCTTGTATCGCAGCTGTGGTCTCCCTCTGGGGCGATTTCCCTCCACTAATTCTCCATACAAGAGATCCTTTGGAATCCAACCATCAGCCATTCTCACAACGTGCCCAAGCCAACGTAGACATCGCTGTTTGCACCGGTTCAAATATGTTACAGCAGCAAATAACAACTGCAGAGAATAACAAAACAGATGTTTTTAGCATCTCCCTATCAACCGCCAGAAGAGAAGCCAGGTGTGTATCTCTTTGGAGAGAATTCCACAGTGTATTGCACACCCTACTGATACACACCTGGGAGAATGCTTTCTTTCTTTCTTTAGTGTCTGAACTCAGTGAGTGGCAGTGAGCAGGGTCTCTGAAAATTAGCTTAGAATTTGGGCAGGGTTGGGGATTTTAATTGATTTGAGCCTAAACATTTTAGGGTGTTAAAAGTCAATACCAGCAGTTTAAATTGGGCCTAGAAATGCATTGGTAGCGAATGAAACTAGCACAGTGCAGGTATGTGATCTAAATGTCTAGTCCTACCAAGAACATGACATAAGTGCCATATGTAGAAAGATGCTGAGTTCACTCTGCCCAGGAATTTCAGAAGCAGAAATGGGGCAAAGACCTCTCAGTTTTTGAAATGTAATACTTTATAAACAGGTGGTTTCATGGTCCTCCACACTATTTTAGACTCTCTGCTTCAACAGGAGTTTACAGGGGGGGAAATAAGACATCTCAAACCACACAGAATGAAGAAGAGCTTTGTGATTACTAAAGAGTATTTTTGGCAATGCCTTCGGTCTATAACAAATGAATGATGTATATTTTACACTTTTAGGGATGCAAATTTTCACTTGTTCAGAAATGTCAAAACATTTCTTCACACCTGATAAGATTTTTGAAGTTGTCTTCAACAAGAATTTTTTCATGCTTGTGCAAATTATTCTTATCCAAATTACACAACTGTGCAATTATGCCAAATTAGCTGATGCCAAGCTGCATGGACTTTCACAACCTAAAAGCATCAGATAGGTTGCCTGCAGTCATTCAGTCAATATCTATGTGCTTGCTCTCTCTGTGTGTTTAGCTTCATAAAGAGAAAGTACACTGGTTCTGTGCAGAAACATTTTGTACAAAATGTGCAAATCTTTAAAAAAAATTGTTTCAATATACTAATCTCATTCTCACACTGGAGGCCAGAGGTTGTTTTTTATTTGGTTTTACTAATTCTTCAGCAGGCTGTCTTAATGTGTGAACAGATGCTGTCTTGGTCAAGAAAAAGAAATTCAACAATAATTCTGTGTATACAGTGGAAGGCAAACTATGTCACAGTGTACTAACTGCAAAGGGGGGGGGGGCTTCTCAAAGGCTGCCCCCAGGCTAGGGAATTTTCCACGGGTGACAACGTTGGAGCCTTGTCCTGCTATCCTTCTCCAAGAAAGGAAATATATACAGTATTTTAGTTAAAATGGCCCTTGGCTACTGATTGACTGATGACAAAGAACCTTTTAATAGTGGGTGGATCTTTTTATTGATTTTGTCCTCTCTCTTTTTAAAGAAGTTTTTAAAATTACGTTTATTCTGTGCTGTTTTAACACTACAAACCATACAACAATTTTAAAAATAACAGTTTATCCCATCTGCTTATAAAATTCATGTGGCAACTTGCCTTGTGTGCTGCAAGGCAGGAGAAATATTAAATAAACGAAAATAAGTAAGCCAAAACCAGGGTGCTGAACATACATGACAAAACCACCTCAAGAAATGTTACAATGCTGACATGCAGACATTACGAATCAGGGTTAAGAACATGCTGTAAGATCCCTGATCAATCTTACTTCATCTTCCTCAGCCATGTAAAATGGTTACATGGCTGCTTGGTCTCAAACCAGCAGGTAGAGGAGGAAGAGGAGGAGGAGAACAATTAAGGCATCATTAAGTCTCTGGATAGGAATGTTGGATTTTTTTAAAATTATTGTTATTTTGGGGCAGTGGGCATGGTCCCTCCTCAAGTCCCTCAAGGACTTTTCCCACGCTAATATATAGCATGGATTGGCAGAGGGTGGCAATTGTAATCCAAGTCAAGAAATGCAGAATGCTGAAGGAGAGAAGACAGCACAAATTAAAAGTATTATAGAATATAATTCTTCTAGGACTACTTTAGCTTACTGGATATCTCAGTGGTTTAAGCCTCTGGCTGTGGAGCAAGAGGTTGGGAATCCAATGCCCCCCTTGTGCCTCCCATGTGTGGAGCCAGTCTCTGTGGCCTTAGGCAAGCAGCACAGTCGCAGGGCACCCCCAGAAGAAGGCAGTGGCAAACCACTTGTGTGTTTTCCCTACCTAGAAAATGCTGGAAAGGGTTGCCACAAGTCTGACTTGACTTGACAGCACATTGATTATGATTATGATTGTGATTATGAGATTAGGATTAGGATTATTTTATGCAGCATTGCTGCTAATATATATTTTTATTAGCCTTTTTGCAGCCATATCTATTGTTGTTGTGTTGTTCAGTTGTTAAGTCGTGTTCGACTCTTCGTGACCCCATGGACCAGAGCACGACAGGCCCTCCTGCCTTCCACTGCCTCCCGGAGTTGGGTCAAAGTCATGTTGGTTGCTTTGATGACACTGTCCAACCATCTCGTCCTCTGTCGTCCCCTTCTCCTCTCGCCTTCACACTTTCCCAACATCAGGGGCTTTTATACATCAGGGACTATATCTATACCTAGACACAAATATAGATAAAGAGAGATATAGCTATATCTCCAAAGTTGTTTTTCATTAATATACACACTCTCCTTTATTCCACTTTCAACCCTTTTCTCAATGATGCTGTACAGCTTGGAATGACCTGAAACAGCTTGCAGATGCTTTAAAAGGGGGGGAGGGGGAGGTAAGCCTTTCCCACCTGAATTCCAACCTGGGAGAGGGTGGGAGATTGGAGTGCTGGGTTTTTATTTCAGTGTGTTTCAAAGAGATCAGTTCCTGTGCTGAAAGACAAGCCCAAGACAATGTTTTACAGAGCAGAAGATATTGTGAGGGGCCAATTATCACATAAGTGGTTCTCACGGCTTGGGCTTGGCACGGCGTGCCAGGTTGCACATTAACTTCTTTCACTCCATTTTACCCAGTTTACTCAACATTCTCAAGTGGTTTCTTTGTCAATTGTTCCTCCTGCTGATGTTTCAACAGACGATAGCCCCTTGATGCCAGCTTAACCTGGCTAATAAAAAAATAGGCCAGCAAGAAACCTTAGACCAAGGGACTGCTCTTGGGGAAAAGGAACAGTGAGAGACGGGTAGGTTTTCTTCAGAAAGATCATGACATTTTTACGAAAACAGCATCTCACTGTCTTTTCTTCCCCCATCCCTTGGAAGACAATGCCTATTCTGTTCTGCAAGAAACACATTACATGAACAGTTGTGTAGGTTTGGGGGATTTTTAATTCAGTCACACTGCATTCCTCATGCCCATCAATGATCACTAAAGTATGCTTGAAAAAGGAAATGCGAGCCAGAGAGGCACAAGGATAGTTGAGGTTGGTTTCTGAAAGGAATGTGGTGGAGAGACTGTATTTGGAGTCATTTTCCCAAAATCCTCCAGTTTCCCTGTTAAGAAAAAAATATTGGTATTGCTCTGGATGAAGAAATGAATCTGCGAAAAGCAAGTCCTCATAATATATTATATTAGTTTCCAACTGTCTCTGCAATGAAGTCCTTGGAAACAGTAGTCTCTCAATCCTAAACAGGTCATACTTTTTAAAGTTCAAAACAGATTTCAGCCGTTTATGGTCATTCTTCCCTCAATATGGCCTGTTGGTCCTGCCAGAGATGCCTCTTGCTGTCATCAGGCACACATCTGAAGAAATAAACCTGCACTATGTGACTTGGCTCCCCTTGTGATTTAGCACCCCACAAAATCAGGTTCTAAGAAGTCCTCCAGACATACATAGATTTCCTCTGTGAATGATGGATGTGGAGTAGATAGGGGATATAAAGGCAGAGGCAAGCATGGCCACTCCATGTCTCTTCATCAAGAGTTTTAAAGTATTCATTAGTACAACTTACTAACTCTCAACCAGAAGTACACACCAAAGCTGCTTCTGTTAATATCCTGGAATCATCTTGACTTCCCTCAAAATTCTCCAGATATTGAGTAACATACCATGGAAATTCATGAAGAGGAGAAAACTATGCCAATGTAGTAATGTGCAGTTGCACCAGTCACACAATGGTTGCCATTGCATATGTGTAGGGCACTTTCTCTTCATGGAGATCACCACTTGCACAATAATATCACTTGTGCTGACAGGACTTTCCTCTCCACAAAAGCTCAATAGGGTACTGTCCATTGTGCCTCTGTGCAGAGAAAGCACCACAAAACAGGGTTAAGTCTCTTTTTAATTGAAATAATATTAGCTGTGGGTCCAATGGCAATTTTTATATATATTTTAATTGTATTTTAATTGTTCTAAATTTTTATTGTTTTTTAAATGTTGTAAGCCGCCCAGAGACCTTTGGGTAGTGTGGGCAGCATATAAATTAAATAAATAAATAATAAAATAAATAAAACCTCTCAAGAATCTTTTTCTGCTCTCACTAATATTTTAGTGGATGTTTCATCACAGTTCTGAATTCTTCCTTGGAGGTACAATTAATTGAAATCAATGGCTCACACATGTTCTGGATTTGGGTTTAAATCTGAAGCTTAATCATGGTAGACCTTTAGAATAAAACCAACTGAAATTTATTATAAGAGAAGCTTCAATAATTCAGTTCATCAGGTTTTAAATTAAAAATTGGGAACATAGAAGGATCCTCCCTGAAGAGCAGGAAAGCATTGTTGGAAAACTTGGGTGTCCCCCAGGGCAACAGCGTATAGCTGGCCAATCCTTCACTTCCAGAAGCCCTGCACTGTAATGCATCCATAATGTCAAAGTGTGCAACATTGTGATATGAATAGGGAAAGGACATAAAAATTAGTCCCAACAAATTATTCCAGGGTGTCACTGCCGGGATTTCATTAAGTTCATTTCCACTATGGTTCCACAAGGCAAACCACTGGGATTCACAGGGATTCAAATGCCCACCTTGACTGAGTTTGTACTTGCACGGGCAGGAAAGCCGATGTCTGATTCACACACAAGCTGCAGCTTTTCCTCTTACTGCACAGCATTTAGACTTTTAAAAAAATCACAACCAAGTGAACATTTAAGCCCACTTTTGCCTCATATAGAGGTTACATAGCAATAACAACCTTCACACAGGGCTTTTCCTGGGATTAATGACAGTCTGGGGGTCATCATCTCCTCCCAGTTAGTTATTAATCCTCAGGAAACGCTTGGTGCCTTGATCGTTATTGCTTAATTAGCATTGAGAATGTGTGTGTGCTGGAAGGGAGCTGTTAGGTTTCTTTTCATGTGTCCTGTGAACAGCAATGGTGGGTTTTTCTCTCATTAATTTGCTTTTGGGGGGTCAAGGTGAGAGAATTGAGCCTTGTGGGTCTAAAAATTCAGCTCAGGGTTAAGTCTCTTTAAACAGTGTGAATTCCCAGAGAAAGCATGGTTAAAACCCAGCATCTGCAGTCCATCAGGAAATGTATTTCCTTGGCTTTTCCAAGAAAAAAAGAGGGGGGAAAAAGAACTTCAAGTATTGTTGTCAACAGGTCAGGGCAATGAGGAGACAGTGAGCAGAAAGGTGGTTTGTGGGGCAAGAGAAGCCTTCAGGGGCTTAGGAAATAACAAGGTCTTCACTTCTAACAGCAATTTTCACAAGTAGTGTCTCTTTGTTCTGAATTTTCAGTTCCCCAGCATTCCAGGAAACAAATTAGCCAGAAGCATCCAGTGCTGTTGGATTTACCTCAGTGCTGTTGAGGTAAATCCCTTTAAAGATATATGGAAAACAATTAATTAATTCAGCTAATTTGTGGATTCATTGCAAGAGCTTGACATAAAATAGTAACTGGACTTTAACTGATGCTGCTGCCTAATAGCTACATTATGAACAACCTAAACAAATTACTGTATGTAATTCATGCAATGAACTGTTATTTTCTCATGTAATGAAGAATTCACTTCAGAGTTCTAGTGGAGGGACATCAAGATAATTTCTGTAGTGAGGAATTAAGAATTTTTAATGTCATATTTTGATAGTCTCCCCATTTTTCTTTTCTTTTATTGTGGCAAAAGTCCCTTTCAGAGCAAAGTGGTGAGGAAGCATGCCAGAGATCCCAATTCATGAATTAAAGCTAGAGAAAATGAGTGTGTGCCTTCTTTAAAATTTAGAAATGGAGATAAGGAGATGGTGAAAATCTCATTCAGGAAGGAACATTTTTCATTTCCCCCTCTAGCTATTCTGAAACAGTCATCCCTGGCTGGGCTAATAGAGTTTTCTCCATATCTGAATAAAGTTTATGCTCCCTCTTCCTTATACAAAACAATGTTAGCTTACATCAGTTGGTGTATCAATGTTTGGCCTTTATCCATTAATGGATCGTGACAGGAGAAGCTGAACTGATGCCATGCTCTGACTCTTGATGTGTTTGCATGTTTATAATTCCGTGTTTGCCCTGAGCAGTGGATGCAACAGCCCCAGAAATTTCTGATATGGGAAAATCATATGAACATAGGGAGCTGCCTTAGAACCAGACTGTGGGTCCATCTACCTAGTGTGGTTGATTCTGACTGCAGCAGCTGTCCAGATATTTCTTGTTTCCCTATCAAACATGTTTCTGATGGTTCCTTTCTTCCGAAAATCCTAAATGTTTGGCAGGCTTGTTTTAAGGAAAAATTCTCTCCCAGCCCTCTGTGGAACAGCTTGGTTTCACTGGTTGCTTTTCTGAAATCAGAAAGGATCAAGTATGTTCAAGGTGGCATAGTAGGCTATGAAATCCCCACAGTACAGTTTCTGCTGAAGGGAGAGAGCTTCGTAACCTGCCTAGATACTAGGCAGCCATGTGGGAAGTTATCTTCTGCGCCAGGTCCTTACCCTGTGTGTGGAATATGGGGCTTTGTGCATGGCAACATTGACTGAAGTGATGGGAACACATAGGAGTGGCTGAGTTCTGCTATGATTTAAATTGCACCCATCCTCATTGTGCTGTTTTATGGGGGAATCACAGTCACGATTTGTGGGGAGTCAAGCACTATGTGATGTATCTACTATGTTTTAGTTATGGACTGTATTATTTCTTTGATTTGAAGGGGGGTCTAGAACCTTCTAAATCTGGTATTCAGGGACATGGTCCATACTTCACAACTTTATATTTGCCATCTTTAGGCTGGAAGCAGTGGTTCCTAGACTGTGAAAGGCCCTTTCTTGACATGCTAGAGAACTGCTTCCAGATGACAGGGAATACTGGACCAATGGATTTACCCTCATGGAACATCATTTTAATTCTTATTTTATTTATTCATATGCTGCCATCTCTCAATAGGAAATCATAGCTCATATGCCATTATCCAGTGAAAATGTGGTAGTAGCAGAATCTGTAAGACTATTTTCTCCAGTAAAAGCCTGCCAAGTGTTTAAGATTTTCAGAAGGACAAAAATCATCTCAACACCATCAGAAGTATGTCTGATAGGGAGACTAGACCCCCCCCCAATGGCTGATCCCCACTCTGTAGTCCTTCCACTGGCAGACAAGTACCATTTTTTTACACAGACGTAGGACATCTAAGCTGAGCTTTAGCTGAATGGGCTGTTGTTTCTATATCCTGATGTATTTTGTGTTATTTATTTATGTTTCATCTCTTTTATTTGAATATTATTGTTGCTGACTGCCTTGAATGCCATTTGTTTTTTGTTAGAAAGCTGAGTTATAAATCTAAGCAAGCAATTAGTACTCAAAAGTGATACTAAGGTGCAGCACTGGTATTAATAGTAATACTAATATTAAGGAACAATAATAGTATTAGTAGGAACTGGTCAAAACAGGGGTATAAATAACCTAAATAAATAATTGTAGCAACATCACACAGGATTGTCTTCTGCTTCTCACAACTACTCCAGATATCACTGGGGTGGGTGGGGCTGGAGACCTTTTTGTTTTGGATATTGTTAAGCTTGGCAAAATAAGAATTTTGTCTCATGATTGCTTCAGCGTTAAAGTCAACATCAACTCTAGCCCAAATATCATAACCATCAGTTCCTCAAAGCTAGCTGCACTTAAACCAAAATACAGTTTTATTTGGCTTACCCCAATGTAGGATGTGGTTGCTTGCCTCTGGAACCACACAATCAGGTTTCATGGAGACGCTACAAGAGCTGGGTTGTTTTTTCACACAGGAAAGGATGGCATGATTTTCTATACCATCCGTATGTTCAACAAACAAGCATCACTATAGCAACAAGCTGAATTCCTGTTCTTTCAGGTGGATCTTTAAGGACAGTAACTGAGAACCATCAAGAAGGGCTCAGGAACACAGAGACACTTTTATAAGCTTGTTGGCTAGATTTTAGTGAACGTCTGGAAAAGTTACTGTTTAAGACTATGCTCTCAGAATCCACCAGCCATCCTGTCCAGATGAGAAATGTAATTTTTCCATGTTTGTAGCATTTATCAATTGTGACTTACATATAAAAACTAAATAGGAACAATGTACTCTCAAAGGCTTTCACGGCCGGGATCTGATGGTTGTTGTGGGTTTTTCGGGAACACGGCCAAAGAACCCGAAAAACCCACAACAACTATTAAATAGGAACAGCTTTTCACTCTTTATTTTATCACTTTTGTTATTTCATTTATTGATTAGTTGCATTTTTACCCTGCCGTACCTCTGGTGGAGATCAAGGCAATATGCACTTTATTCCACTATATCTTCACAACAACTCTGTGAGGTAGGTCATACAGAGGACTATGTCAGGACTGTGGTCACTCAGTAAGATTGATGGCCAAAGGATGATTTGAAACCAAATCTCCTGAATCCTAGCTTAGCACTGTAACCACTGCACCATAGTGGCTTCTGAGGTTAAGATGTTTACCTATATTTAATGAATCCACACTTAAAATAAGAATTATTTCTTAAATGAGAAAAAAGATTACTCCTTGCCCCCTTGTAAGCACCTTACTTTTTTCACAGCTTCTTTGATGCACACCTGAATGTGTATGTTCATGGATCTGAGAGCAGTGCCATTACATCTATTACAATAAGAACTGCCTAGAGTAGTACCTCAGCATTAATGGGAGTGGGATACAAATTGAACAAATGAAATAACGAACAGATGAATGAATGAATGAATGAATGAATGAATGAATGAATGAATGAATGAATGAATGAATGAATGAAAAGTCTGACTAATATAAATTAGACTCAATGGAAAATCTGTCAACACAACTATCATTCATGTCTATGTTCGTGCTACTGATGGTGAAGAAGATGACATTTAAAGCTTTTATGCAAGCATCCCAGAGGAAATCGATTACACACCCACCAAAGCATGTCATGCTAAGGACTGAAATGCAAAAGTAGGAAAGAAAGCAGAACCAAATGTTGTTTGAAAATTTGGAGTGGAATTAAGCAGGAGAATGACTCAAAGAGTTCTGCAAAACCAACCATCTGTTTATACATACTGAAAACAACTGCACAATTGACCATAAACATGGACAGCAACAGATGGTCAATCTAGAAATTAAATAGGCTACATAATTGGAAGCAGGAGAAGCTTTATTCTCTCTGCCAAAACAAGACCAGGAGCTGATTATGATGCTGATCATGAATGGTTAATATCCAATAATAGAGTACAGCTGAAACAGAACATTTAAAAAATATTAGTGCCGAAATATAATTTAAACAATATTCCTAATGAATGTAAATTCCACATAAGGAACAGATTTTCATTAATAAACACAATTGACTGAAGTGAAAGAAGTATGGATTGAAATCAGAGATATTATTAGGGAAGAATGCAGAAAGACAATTCCTGCAGAAAAAGAAAAGAAAAATGTAGATGGTTTACAGAAGAAACATTTAAAATTGTAAAGGACAACCGAAAAGCAAAAGTAAAAGGTGACACAAATAAGGTCAAAACTCTGAATTTAACTTTTCATTGACTGCCATATATAGACAAAAAGAGCTATTATAATAACCAGTGCAAAGCAATAGAGGGGAGCAACAAGAGGGGGGAAACCTGCATTCTAGAAAGGGATGTGAAAGCTGCTCTGAAAACATTAGGAAGAAAGAAATCAACAGGGGTAGATGGAATAGAAGTAGAATTATTTCAAGCTCCAGAGACAGAATTTGTCAAAATCCTAACAAGAATGTGCTGACAAATATGGGAGGGGGACAATGGTCCACAGTCTGGAAATAGTCAGTATATATTCCAATCCCCAAGAAATGCCAAAGAGTACAGTAAGTATAGGACCGTTGCTCTCATTTCCCATGCAAAGTGTCGCATAAGGTGTTCCAACAAAGGCTTTGATCCTATATGGAATGAGAAATGTCTGGTGTTTAAGCTGAATCTGAAAAGGAAGAGGCATTTGAGATCATATTGCAAATATCCACTGGCTACTTTAGTGCAACAAAGAATTTCAGAAAATTGGTCTATGCTTTATACACAATCGCAAAGCCTTTAAATGTGTGGATCCTGAGAAACTATGGGTTATTCTGAAATAAATGGTTGTGACATTTCTTGATTGCCCCAATTGTCACTTGATTGTCCTGGTGCATAACTTGTATATTGGACAAAAAACTACTGATAGGACAGAATAGGGAGAGACAGAGAGGTTTCCTATAGGCAAAGGTGTTAGACAAGGGTGAATTTCATCTCCATACTTATTCAATCTGCACACAAAATGTATAATTCAGATGAAAGAGGAGTGAAAATCGATGGAAGAAACTTCAATAATATAAAATATGCAGATGAGACTATTTTAGTGGCACAAAGCAGCAATTACTTGAAACAACTGTAGAGAAAGTGAAAGAAGAATGTGCCAAAGCAGGAATGCAGTTGAACATTTTAAAAAAAAAATCATGATGACAGAGGAATTATGCAACTTGAAAACTGAAAATGAAGAAACTGAAATAGTGAAAGATTTTTTTATACCTTGGTCGAATCATCAATCCAGATTGAGACTACTGTATAGCCAAGAAATCAGAAGACTGAGACTCTGAAGGGCATCAATGAAAGAACTAGAAAAGTGAAAGGATGTCTCACTGCAGACCAAGATCATCCACACTTTTGCATTCCTGATCACCATGTATGTCATGAAACCTAGATAGTGAAGAAAGCTGACAGGGGGGGAAAACCCCGATTCCTTTGCAATGTGGTGCCAGAGGAGAGCTTTGCAGATACCCTGGACTGTCAGAATGATGAACAAGTGGATCAAATCAAGCCTCTGGAGAGATATAGTTCAACAAAAATGTTGAAACAGAGGCTGTCCTAACTTTGGGGACATCATGAGAAGGCAGGATTCACCGCAAAATACAGAAAAGCTGGGAAAGGTTGAAAACACCAGGAAAAGAAGAAGAATGAATACAAGATAGATTGTCTCCCTAAGGGAAGCCACCGGCTTGAGCTTACATGAAGTGAGCAGGGCTGTTGAGGACAAGGACATTTTGGAGATGTCTCATTCATAGGGTCATCACAAGTTGGAGATGATTTGACAGCATGTAACAATAGGAACAACAACAAGAATTCTCTTTTTTCCCCTTCAAGATGTTTTAGCAAAATAAAGGTGCTCATGTCTCAGTTTATCCACCCAAGGATTCAGGAGAAATCATCTTGGGTGGGCAGACTTTGGAAGGATAACTGGGTAAAGCCTGGAAATCAAACAGTGCTTTTTAATCATCACTGTTTTTTCAATCAGACATGTTCTTATTCTAAAAATTATGATTCTTCACTTGAAATATGCTGCCTTGTCCTAAATTGGAGGGGAGTGGGTGTCAAATGAGGGCTCCAGTTCGGGCACCTCTCACGTTCCACATCTATAGGACTTGGTCCACTGAAATAGAAGCAAATGTGGTTGGATTTCTAATTTCAGTGTTATATGGTGAAAACGGAACTGCAGGAATCAATGTGTGTGCATGCGCGCGTGCTGGCAAGCATATGTGGGTGAATTAAGCAGTTGTAAAGTGCTTGCTGTTTTTTGACATTAACTTTATACTTTGCTAGAGCAGGATTCAGACATTATACCCTGAAACTATGTAGGAGGAGGAGCAGAAACAATCAGCATTTCCAAAAAAACATGACTAGATGAAGGGGCCTACAGAACTTGAAATGCAGATTCTGTTTCTAAGGTTTCAGTAGTCTAATGAAGGTATCACCCTTGTCTTCAGATTGTGTACAAAGACCACACCACTTTGTCTTTCATTTGTTCAGTATCTCGGGTTGTAATACCTCTACATAGCTTAGGAGAAGACAATATTAGCAGAATATATTGGCAGCTAGTTGTCTGTATGTTCCATTCCACAGGCATTTCATGCTAGTCCAACTGAAAGATGTCTTTCCAAAAGGAGGAAGGAAGTGATGATTGTTGTTGTTGTTTAGTCATTATAGTCATGTCAGACTCTTTGTGACCCCATGGACCAGAGCATGCCAGGCCCTCCTGTCTTCCACTGCCTCCCGGAGTTAGGTCAAATTCATGTTGATAGCGTAAGTGGTGATAGAGAAGGAAACAGGGTAGCTTATGGCTGCAGTATGAAACAGGTATTCCTTCCAAAGACTGTTTCTGGCCTTCAAATAAGTGCATCAGCCAGGACATCAACTACACATTCTTCAGAGAGTGAAGTAATCAAACGCAGAGGAGAGATCAAATATATTATAAGAACTTAAGCTGAGGAGCATATGTGGATCTTGGAATTTCACAGAAGATTCTAGGTAAAACTGGGTTATACTGTATGCCACAAACACAGCAATAGAGAGCATTCAATACTGTACTTTTTTATTTATGGGCAGAATTGAGATATTTAAAAAAGAAAGAAAGAAAGAAAGTCCATGCCCCATTTATATTTTAAGCCCTGGCACTTAGTTCTATTAGTGGAGACTTCTTTGATTCCTTAAGGAGCCTTTTTTCATTTAAAAAAAAAACTGGACATGGAGGTCTCCGTATGCTTCAAAGGGGAGGAAAGAATGAACATATTATAGAGTTGGGTGCCTCCACTTTAATGACCAGCACTATATTCACGACCTCATTTTGGTTTTGTTCCCACTGTGTGTTTGAATGCCGCCGACGAGAAGGAATTAATTTTATTGAGGGCAACGCAGTGGATCAAGTGGGAAGAAAAGAAACCTTGCTTAGTTGGGTGGAAACATCTTGGCAGACGGCACAGCAGCCGGTCAAATTCAAAACCCTTTACATCTCCTACATTGTGGAAGGGGCCCGGGGAGGGGAGGGGATTTGATTCCTGATAAGTTGTAAAGCAACTTATTTCAAGACCTCTTTGAAACAACAGAGGCATGCTGCAATCTCTCCTCTAGCTTTTTGGCTCAACCTTCTCTTTTGTACCTAGACGCACTAAATCTGTTCACGAAACTCACACACTCACACCCGCATCTCCACTCCAACTCCTTGCACTTCAACAAAAACCCCAATAAGAAACTAATTGTCATATAGTGAATTGGAGAAGAAGAAAAAAGTGTCCAGAACAATGTTATGGTCATGGAAAGCTCTTTTGCATTGTAACCATCTGGTGCTCTGCGGTTACAATGAATAGGATAATGGAGTGCCAAATAACTCCTTTCTGGGTACACAGCGGAGTTTTCTCACCCGGGTTTGTATTCCTCACAGCAGAGTTGCCCCATCATTTCACACCGCATCTGCACTTTTCTTTGACGGAGTGCGGTGTGACCAATAAGTTAGTACACTTAATTAAGCCCACATAATTCTCCTCAAATGAGCAGAAAAGATTGTAGGCTGGCCAGGAAAGAGAAGGGGCTTGCAAATGAGACTTTAGTGACTTTGCTTTGTGCAGAATGATGGAGATGAATAGCCATCCCATGCCACCATAGTTTCCTGCTACGCAGAGAGAAGCTGTGAAAGAATTAGGCAGCTCAACAGCTGTTTATAATCCGAGGAAGGCCTGCTTGCAGCCAGCCCAGCTCCTCGAGGTGACTGAGGCCCTATTGTGGCCTAATCTTGCTTTTCAGAAAGTGTTACAATTCATTCGGTTAGATTTCTAAGGTGCTCTGTTTTCAAGGGATCATTAAAAGGCCTTTAAGAAATGGGAGAATTGACTCAATGGTCTTTGTTCATGTTTTAAAGCATGTTTAAGTCGCTTCTGATGTGTGTGAGGAGATTTTCATAGCAGAACTTCCAACGTTTGCCAGATAAAGATAGCTACATTTATTTTAGCTTGTTACAAAACAATGGTTCCATATGGAAAGAAAGACACAGAGCATGAACATGATACTTCTGTGGTGGGAGGTGTCTAGTGCCTGGCACATCACATAAGAAAGTACTGGAAACTCTACCTTCATAATGGCTATTTCTATGACTTCCAGAGAATAAATTACATTTGTGTTTATTTCTCAGTTTTCCGAACCTAGGACACCAATGCTACAGTTACCAGGGTGTCGAAATATCATATGGCTCGCTAGACAGCTAGTATTCCACTAATCAAATTAATTCATTTGGGAGTAGGCTCCAGGATTTTTATTATTTAAAAATCTCATTAATGTTCTTGAAAGTACTTTTGGGAAGAATTCAACAAATATTATCTTTAATGGGACATATTGAATGGCCTGGACAACCACAGACAAGCAAAATTACTGAAATTAGGTTAGTGAGGGGCCGTTTACCACTATGAATAGGAGAACACTGAGCTCTGCATGTAAAAGCAGGCAATATTATTTTAAGTGGGAATTTTCATTAGTCATGATTACATGCTATTCCACTGCTGTCAATGGGCCTTAGGCAATGCTAACATCTGCTTCACTATGCCTATGTTTGATTTTACAAATGTGTTCAAAATATGTGTTCCACTGGTTTATACAACTGATGCAGATAATAGAGAAAATGTAGTATAAATAAATAACACATGACCTTCAAGCAACAGAGCTGGAAGGGACCCTATGAATCATCGAGTCCAGCCCCTCTCAAGGAGGCACAGCGGGGAATCGAACTTCCAACCTCTGGCTCCACAGCATCAGATGGTATGTGGAAGAGATAATGCAATCTCACTCTATAAAATACAAACTACTGGAAAACAACTCTGAGGTGAAAATTAAGCTACTGTTTCTGATAATGGTGATAGAAAAAAAAACCTAGAGGTAGGCACAAAACACATTGAGGTTTTAAGAAGAATGATGATTCTGAGTAAAGACTTACAATCTTCTCAAAATCTAGAAAGCTATTGAATATTTCAGTGACAGAAATATGCATACTTATTATGCATACCTGTTTAGGAAGTAGTGAGGAATAATCCATATTCATCTGTCTCACTCTCGCAATGGCACACGCCCACATATAATTTTGAAATGATTATACCAAGACCCACCTCCTGTGACACTGTACAAGTCTACATCTCCCCTCACCTCGTGACAAAGATTCACCTCCTTGGTCTCAGGTTTTGGCCTTGGAATCTCAAGGAAAAAGAAACGGAAAAGGCACAGACAGATCCATCCATGGCACTTTGGATCCTGCCTGGAAACATTCTGCAAAAGACAACCTGCAGATTGCTTTTTGTATTTTCATTTTGCTTGTTTTAAAAGGAAAAGGGTGCCGCTCTTTTACTTCTTTGAACACAAACAACCCTAAATATTAGGACACTTCAATGAAATACTGGTGAACGAGTAGGAAGAAAATATCCCGAAAGTGCTCCAAAGGTCAGTTCATAGACACAGCCTGCCCCTCATTTGTTTGTCTAAATGCTGACAAATTGACGCATTTTAACAACATATCTTTGGTACTGTGCTTCATTTGCATGGTCTGCCCTCTGTCATTGAGCTGATAATGAGTCTGAACAGAAAGCCTTCATTCAGTGCTACAAAGCTGCCTGACAGTGATTAATACCAAATAGGAGAATTAGGTCTTCTTATTGGGGAAAATCCCAGTGTGCACGCTCGTGCTCCCTCTGTCCCTTTCATCCACCCTCCCCTTCTGCTCATTTTCAGTCTTTTCACATAAGCTGTCACTGCTACTTTCTCATGTGTGGACATCCCTTTTCTTACTTTGGTTTATGTGGGAGACAAATGCTACAAAAGGGGTGGGAGAGTGACTGAAAAGCATCAATGATTTCATGGCACCCATTGTGTCCGCTGGCCTTCGTCAACACTAACAGTAGCTTCCAGTTTTGTGAATGGATGGAACCTTATGGCCTTAATAAATTTCACAGTGCACAAGAAGCCTTACTCCTAGATATCTTCTCATTCATCTCTATTCTCTTGTGCGTTGCTGGATATAAGAATCTACTGTTGCTGAGCATTCCTGAAACAACAAATACCGGGTCCAGACTTTTCAGGCATACCACGTTCTGCACACAGTGGTGAGTTTGGGCCAGCATGAAACTGTCCAGCTGGCTCAGGTGGCATGGTGAGCTCCACAAGGTCCTTAAGGATGACACTGGTGTGGTTGGAAGACCTGCTGGCTAGGGGAGAGAGGGAAGCCCTGGGCAAGTAGATCTGAGTGAAGCAGGCTTCACACTAGACCAGTGGTCCCCAACCTTGGGCCTCCAGATGTTCTTGGACTTCAACTCCCAGAAATCCTGGCCAGCAGAGGTGGTGGTGAAGGTTTCTGGGAGTTGAAGTCCAAGAACATCTGGAGGCCCAAGTTTGGGGACCACTGCACTAGACCACCTGCTCAACACAAAAGAAGATGTCCCAGCCTGTGGCACCTTGCTGGTTTCTCCTCCCATCCTTTCTTGACCATGGCAGTTCCAAATACCACATTTTTAGCAATGTTGAATAAAGCTTGTGCCAGCCTGTGTGGTCTTGGGCAAGCTACGCACTTCCAGGGCATCCCCAGAAGAAGCTTCTGAGTATTCTCTACCTGGAAAACCCTGGAAAGGGTCACCATAAGTCAGAATTGACTTGACAGCACATGATGGTGATGATGATTTTGTACTAGTAATATTGTAGCTGCAGGACAGTGATCTTTTTAGTCACAGCTATGCATATATAAGCCTGACTGTGGTCATTTTTCAGTGTTGGGAATTACCTTTGCTTTTCTTTCAACTAAGTACTCTGGGTTTGGCAGTTTGGGGCAAATTGGGGTAAATCCAGGAGGTGGGGATGGCAGGCCCATGACTCACCAAGAGATTATAGGAATCCCTTTAAGGGAACTGGGGGCACAGCCATGGCCAAAGCTTGGGGGCTGCAGGTCCCACCTTGACCCAGGTGGCAGGGACCTATGAAACAGCATATGCCCATGAGGTCTCCACACAGTCTGCCACTCCTGGTTCAGCCCTAAATCATTCCAGTTTCATTCTACAAAGCAATTCGAAAACCAATTTGAAATCCCTAAAGTATTCAGATGGTACTCTAGGGATACCCATAAAATTATCCCCGTCTTAATTTCTCTCCAGGAATGAACTGTGCCTATATTTCATAACATACCTAAAGATCCAACTACTGAAAAATGTTGATCATGAAGCAGGAAGAGGGGGAAGAGGTAGCTGTAAAACTTTCTGTTGATACATATCATGTCAGAAGAAGTGAAACAAAATTTTGGATATCCACTCTTCCTTCCAAAATTTTTGTTCCCAAATCGAAGAAAAGAAAGTTGGTTCAAGTTCAGAGTGAAAGCTGAAACCAGATGTTTCACTGTAACAATTCTCACAGCTGTATCATCATGTGAGAAGGTTTGATTTTGGTACCGTCATGACTGCCGTTTAGACAGGCTTCTTTCTAAGGCTCCTGTTCTCATCATTTCTAATTGCTGTTTTGTTTTGTTTTTGTTTACATTGTAGGTACTGTTGGATCATATTCCTAGTGCAACTAAACCAATCAAGAACTAATAAAGACAGTGTCCAGACTTCATCCAGAATCATGACAAAGGAGAAGGGGCAATTTCACACCCATGCCGCTTCAATTTTCTATTTTACATTCACATACATACCCTCTGACTAAACCGAAAATGTTGGCTTATTCCTCTTGTTTAGATTTTTTTAAAAAAATGCAAAACTGAATTGAAAGAGTCAGTGGACTTTTTCAATTCAGTTTTGCATTTTTTTTAAAAAAATCTAAACAAGAGGAAAAGAATGTGATATCCATTTCAAAATGTTCACTGACTACTCATAATACAAAGATCTTTGTAGAATGGCAAATGTTTACAAGGCATATGTTTTCCATCTTTCAAATCCCTTCGAAGTGTGCTGTTGGGTAAGCTGATTTTATTGCACCAGAGTAAGGCACATGAAGCTTTTCTGTCCCCTCCAGAAGAATAGTTGTTAATGCACAGTGGATCGAATCCTGTTGCTTAGTGTAATAAGTCACACTAGCATCGTCGTCGTTTAGTCGTGTCCGACTCTTCGTGACCCCATGGACCAGAGCACACCAGGCCCTCCTATCTTCCACTGCCTCCCGGAGTTCTGTCAGTTTCATTTTGGTTGCTTCGCAGACACTGTCCAGCCATCTCATCCTCTGTCGTCCCCTTCTCCTCTTGCCGTCACACTTTCCTAACATCAAGGTCTCTTCCAAGGAGTCTTCTCTTCTCATGAGATGGCCAAAGTACTGGAGCCTCAGCTTCAGGATCTGTCCTTCCAGTGAGCACTCAGGGATGATTTCCTTTAGAATTGATAGGTTTGTTCTCCTTGCAGTCCAGAGGACTCTCAAGAGCCTCCTCCAGCACCACAGTTCAAAGGCATCAATTCTTCGGCAGTCTGCTTTCTTTATGGTCCAGCTCTCACTTCCATACATCACGACAGGAAAAACCATAGCTTTGACTATTTGGACTTTTGTTGGCAAGGTGATGTCTCTGCTTTTTAGGTTGCTATCAAGGTTTGTCATCGCTTTCCTCCCCAGAAGCAGGCATCTTTTAATTTTGTGGCTGCTGTCTCCATCTGCAGTGATCATGGAGCCCTAGAAAGTAAAATCTGTCACTGCCTCCATATCTTCCCCTTCTATTTGTCAGGAGCTGATGGGACCAGTGGCCATTATCTTAGTTTTTTTGATGTTGAGTTTCAGGCCGTTTTTTGCACTCTCCTCTTTCACCATCATTACAAGGTTCTTTAATTCCTCCTGACTTTCTGCCATCAGAGTGGTATCATCTGCATATCTGAGATTGTTGATATTTCTTCCGGCAGTCTTAATTCCGGCTTCGGATTCCTCCAGTCCAGCCTTCCGCATGATGTATTCTGCATATAAGTTAAATATGCCGCGGGACAATATACAGCCTTGTCATACTCCTTTCCCAATTTTGAACTAGTCAGTTGTTCCATATCCAGTTCTAACTGTTGCTTCCTGTCCCACATATAGGTTTATCAGGAGATAGATAAGGTGGTCAGGCACTCCCATTTCTTTAAGGACTTGCCATAGTTTGCTGTGGTCCACACAGTCAAAGGCTTTTGCATAGTCAATGAAGCAGAAGTAGATATTTTTCTGGAACTCTCTGGCTTTCTCCATAATCCAGCGCATGTTAGCAATTTGGTCTCGAGTTCCTCTGCCCCTTCGGAATCCAGCTTGTACTTCTGGGAGTTCTCGGTCCACATACTGCTGAAGCCTACCTTGGAGGATTTTGAACATAACCTTGCTAGCGTGTGAAATGGGTGCAATTGTTGCCATCTCCTGTTTGATCACACTAGCATAGGCCCCTTCAATAAGCAGGAATTTGGTGCTCCCAGATTCTGGACCTTCCTCCCATGGGAGGCCAGGTTGTCCTTATTTTTTCTGTCCTTCCACAAGCAGACAAAGGCCTTTCTCTTCAGGCAGTGACTGGTTGATGAAGGGGATTATTTAAAGAGATTATGGCACTCTCTTGTTTTACTTGCATTTTTAATATTGCTCACATTTGTGTTTTAATATGATTTTTTTTAAAAAAAAATTAAATACTTTAATAAATTATCATTTTAGCTTTTAACTTTGTTTCTTTTAATACTGTACAGCAACATGGATCCTTTAGGAGAAAGGTGGCATAGAAATATTTTTAATTAATTAGATAAATAAATTTCATTGTTTCAAATGGACCAACTCTAGCTGCAACTTACATTGGCATTGTAAGTCACAAGTAGAGTAGGCCCATTTAAATCAGTAGAATTTATGGAGTTGACTCATTAAATCCCCTCTGATTCATTGGGCATACTATAGTTGTGATTTACTAATCTAAGCAAGGAGGTTTCAGCAGCTGAATATTCTTCATTAAAAATCAGTGCTTTCCATTGTCATCTACTTCTTTCACTCTTCTTATACACATCCCAACCTTGGGATGCAACAGGAATTTATTTGGTTCACATTTTAGCCTGAATTGAAATAATTGTCTTTTCCCAAACTACTGTGTGAATTGGGACATTGTTATATATTTTTTTTCACACGCATCTCTAATCCTGTAACCAGTTCTGCAATAAAAAATTTTTAGATTAGGGAAAATAGCACACAAAACTATGTACAGTGGGGGAAATGCATGCAAGCCTATGAATTTTGTGGAGGATCTTTTACCGTATTTTTGTGTGGACCTTTTTACCTGCAAAGTGATAGAACATACTTTGTTCTTCAGAAAATGTAAACGTTGCAAAAAGCCCACAAGAAAAGCTTTATTCTCTTCCTCATCACTTGTTTCGTGTGAAGCAAACCAAAATGGCTTCTGGGTGAGACGATTTCATTGGCTAGAAGATTCTGTTGCTTGGAAGCATAGATCCTATAGAGTTACTGTATCATGACTGGGGGTGGTGAGACTTTTCAGGGAGATAATGTGATTGGAAAACATTATTTCACTGTGAAATAAAGAAGGAGCTGTGAAGTCGCTTGCCTTAAGGCTGTGTGGGACTGGGTGCCATTTGTGGCTCCAAAACAGACGAAACTAGAGCAGAACAAAATGCAATTTGCCACTGTTCTCAGAGCTGCAACATCTTTAGCTGTGTCCACTCATAGCAAGGGAAGTCACTGGGGTGACCTGCAACTCTCAAAGCCATCTAGGGTTTTTGTTTTGTTTGCTTGGCCTCATTTCATTTTGTTTTATTGTTGTTTTGTCTTTTTTGGCAGACATTTCTGCCTTCAGCACCCATAAAAGCCTTCATGATTTTGTGAGCACTCTAAGGAAAGGATCTCAAAACCCAATTATTTCTGAGGCTGAATATCTTCATGTTCGTAAATCCATAATTGGATTTGTTGCAATTGTTAATGCTATTAATATCTGTTTTGCTGGATATTGTCATTTCTTGTTTTTATGCAATCTTATGCTCCACTATGCAATTTTGTGAAGTGTAGGATATGAATCTTTCAGCTAAACCATGGATGAACAACCTTATCTCCTCCGAGAGTGCCATTTGTGTGGGGATGCCTGTGATGTTGGCTGGGGCCAAAATAAAATACAGTACGATCTTCATATCAGTG
The DNA here is from genome assembly GCF_051106095.1 of Pogona vitticeps. Taxonomy (NCBI): domain Eukaryota; kingdom Metazoa; phylum Chordata; class Lepidosauria; order Squamata; family Agamidae; genus Pogona; species Pogona vitticeps. Next base: position 152,365,926 of record NC_135783.1, read on the forward strand.
GGGGATTGGTTCCAAGCCCCCAACCCCTGCAGGTAGTGAAAAGTGAAGACAATAGCTAACATAGTCTGTTGGACCCAGGGCTCCCCTGTACCTGTAATTTTTATCTCAATGGGGCCTCTGTGAGTAAGAGCAAACTGAAATCTTCTCTCATTCCTGTGGTGAAGAATGAATATGACTATCTTTGTGTCTGTGTCTGTGCCTGTCTGTTCTCTCTCTCTCTCTCTCTCTCTCTCTCTCTCTCTCTCTCTCTCTCTCTCTCACACACACACACACACACACACACACACACACACAATCTCAATGGTTCTGCAGGTTTTCTTCAAAGACAATGAAGTATCGATTTCTTTGTTTGCCCAATGGCAAACAAAGCCCTTCCAGTGTTGAGGAAGGGGCTAACTGGAAGTCAGGAAAGGTGAGTGGTGAGAAGCCTCTCCTAGGACACAGTTTGGCTTAGGACAGTGCCCCTCCTCCTGCCTCACCAGCCAATTCAACTCTGAGTATGAAAGTGACAACACTGCTCTGCAAGGAAGCTGCCTCAAGCTGTCCAGAGACCGGGCAAAATGGTGATGGCTTACCCATTTAACACAGTGCTTGGTTTCCTCTAGTGGCCATTCTGATAATTACACCTTGGAAAATTGTAGGCATTTTCGGTTTTTTAGTATTTTCAGACCATGGTGAATCAGCAGATATTGATCCAGTGGATTCGGGGATCCTATTGTACACACACTTCCTCATTTTCTGGCTTAAAACATGCACACGCACCTCAAATGCTTTCTATGGAGATGGGAAGTGTGTGACTGTGGGGCTGAGAGAGATTATGGAATTATGAAGGAGAAAGAGAAAGTGAAAAACAGTGATTATCTTAGCATCACAACATCTCATTTCCTGCCCCCACAGAAAGGTTTAGAAATTTATTTCCAACACTGACTGAATCATCTGTTCAATAGTTAACATTTATCACTAATAACTAGATGTAACCTGCTCCCTGCATCCCCCCCCCCCTTCATGATGACATGGAGAGTAGTTGCTGCAACAGGCAGTTTATTGGAGAAATTGAACTTTTAAAGGGCCAACTGGGCCCACTCTTATGAGCAAGGGGACCTTCATCAGTCCCACAATATGGAATGAATCCAGGAGAGCAATGGGAGTGTACAAGCTCCTAGGAGGCAGAGAAGTGTACCCCACACCCCATTCAAGCACACAGACATCCCAAGTGAAATGACTTCATTGGAAGGATGATGGGAGTCCTGGAGAGTTTCCTTGAGAAGCTACGGCTACTCATGAGAAAAGATCAGAAGACAGGAGGTGTACATAGCTTTGGAACCAGTGGAAAAAAAATAAGAGGAAGAGAGCAATCGAGGAGCAACCATCTGCCTCTGGGACTGACAGAAAAGATAAGAGAGCAGATTCCTTCCTAGCCTTACCTTGAGTATTACGTGGGGGATCCCATACAAGGAACAGCCAGGCCGCACCCTACTTCACAGCTGAAGTCAGAACTTCAGCCTTGCAGTTGAAGTGGACAGGGTGGTGTGGGAATAACTATTGACAGCTGCCAATTCCATCAAGGGTCTGAGCCCACAATGGAAAGGTTCCTACCTAGAGTGATAAAGAGTACATGCCTGACCCACAGATACAATGCCAGTTGTAGGCCTACCAGAGAGAGTAAGGAGTGAGGAAAGAGAGGGGGACAAGAGGCTTACTGTTGCAGTGCTGTATGGCACCTTCATGTTACCTATCGTTCGTACGCTGAGGAAGTAAACCAACTGCCCCATAATGGAAAACACAACACAGTTGTTTAGGGAAAAAATCTTGAGAAACATTTTGAATGTAACATCATGCTTTCTGATGCAGGGCAGTTTCACTGAGTTACATGAACAGGAGTACCATTCTGTTCTGTATAAAATCAGCTGTACACCTCGAGGATACAATTTTCCATTTATGGTCCCGAATGGGAAAACTGTTACAAAAAAGGAGTCTGTCTCCACCACGTGTTTGCCTTTTGCTTTTAAAAATACCCACAAAACACAAAGAGAATGTCCAGACATATTGTGTGTAGATATTATCTGTTTCCTTTACTGTTTGTACAAATCTGCTTTGTCACTACAACCTGTTTTATTTGTCTCACTAAGGTAGTAACTTGGGTTTTTAAAAAATAATAATCTGGTTGATGAGCACTCAGTGAAATCTAAGGTTTGTTGAGGGAAAAGAGAGTCGTTGAATTGTGTACATGTCATAATTAGCAAAAAGTATACATCCTTGTATTGAAAATTTGAGGGGCAAGTAGATCAGGCCACTTTTTGATCACATAGCTTCAGAATGGCATGACTACTGCTTAATTAATGGTGCCTTTCCTTGCACTGAATCCATCAATCCGTATGTCCATATGTTAGGAATTAGGATAAAGTGGCACTACATGGCATTAAAGAATATGTAACACATGTCAGGCCATTAAAACATCTCCTTTTCCCCATAGTCCACCTTCTGGAAACTATCCCATAATGTATTTTGGCCCACACCTAACTTTCGTAGGCCTTGGTCCACGTTACAAGTTGAGGTAATCCAGTCCTGTCTCCAGATTTTTCTTGAGTAAAAATTGGAATGTAGACTTTCCTCCAGTCCTACATCGTGAGTAGAATACAGGAAGATAACAAAGCTGTAAGAAAGCAGCTATTAACTCAAATAGTCGTTGAACAACAAAACATATTTCATAATTATTCTGTTAAACTGTTATTCTGTTGAACTGTAAGCCAGCTGAGCCATACTGGAGGGACTTTTACTGCAATGGTGAAGCTATTTAATGAAGAGGGTGTGTGCAGCTGACAGCAGCTTCAGATTTCACTACTAGATGTATAGGAGAGCAAACTTTGGCACTAGACAGAGAGTGACTTCACAACCCAGCACTGAGTTTTAAAGGATATTAGAATTCCGGCAGGTAATTGTCCTTGGAAAACATTATTAAGAAGGAGAAAAGACGGCTTTATTATTCAGATCCAGTCGTAAGAAATCCACAGATGGGTCCTTGTACCTCTATTATGGGAGTGGAGGTAAAAAGGAAACATTGCCATAAGGGGATTTTTCTTTCCTTTCCTTTCCTTTCTTTTGTTAAATTTCATATTTTGTAAACAAGTCCATCTGGAACTACTAAACTTTTCCAAGCCAGGCCAGGCCTTTGCCACCTCCACACACCCCAGCCCGCCTGAAAGGGTTCCAGCAGCAACCATTGCTTTGCAGCGCTGGGAAATGATCACACCACCTTGGGGCCAAAAGAGAACACAATCACTCACTCTTGAGTCATTACATAAGCTGAAGCATGTGATTTATTAAACCACACACAAAAAAAATAGGTTAGATTAACACTAACTCACAGCCACAGAACAAGCAACATCCAACACGACGAGTGGGACTCCCAGCTTCCTGGATTTTGCCCTTCCTCTATGTTCTTGTATAAACTCTGATATCATTCTATATTAGGAGATCCCCATGGTATACCCAGATGAGATAAAGACAGTGATATGGTGTACTGTATGTGTATAATCTGCTTTATTCTAAGTACTTTCCACTCAAATCTAACCAAAATGTTTAATGATGTAATTTTCCAGAGTCATGACCCAGATATATTATATTCTCTTCAGATTCTAATATCTCACCCATTCCCATGGATTTTTTTTTGGGGGGGGGGAGAACTGTACTTCTGCAACAACAGTACCATCAACAAGAATTCTGATACTGTACAGATGGTTGAACATGTCTAGCATTGCCAGTTGGAAGTCTCAGGAAATGGCCATGCTTCCCCAGGTCTCTAGTCAGTGAGACAAGATGATAATAATAATCTTAGAACAGCAGAGCTGGAAGGGACCCTATGAATCTCCTTGTTGACTGATGGTCTTGGTTTGGCCCCAGCACATCTTTCCCCCCAAGCACTGTAACAGTATGATCCACAGTGCTGGGAGGTCAGATGAGCTATACATTACCTGAGATGCAACTCACCAAAACCTGTTCTATCCTCACTACCCGCCACAGTATAGGAACTAGCGACGCTAGGTCCCATGCCCATCATCTAGCTCCTCAAGCTCCAAAAGCAGTCCCCCCCCCCTTGATGTCTTTAAGAAAGACATCCAAGCTTCTATCCGAGAGGTGCACTCCATCATGCCGAAAGAGCTCAGGCCTATCTGTGCGGATCTCCTGGTGACCAATCACCGATCCAAGGCCATTGCAAACAGCTCTGCATACTTCCCTGTTAACACTCCTCTGAACATGTTTTGCTGCCCTCAACATGAGCCAAGGGATGATTGTGGACGATAGAATGCTCATCTCAGGGTACAACACCCTCAGCCATATAAGGTCACATATTACATCCAAGATCAAGGCCTTTCCACCATACCTGGCCAGATCATTACTGCCCAAGTGTATTAACCACACATCTGGGGGATGGAGACCAAATGCAGCCACTCTGCAAAGTTGGCCCCATTGCATTCCTTGGAGCCCCTTCCATTCGATCTGGGCTCTAGCTCCAAGGCCCAAATTGCTCCCCCAAGCCAACGTGGCTGCATATCGTGTTGCCCAGAAAACATAACTGTGACCAATTATGATGATGTGTTGCCATCTCGCCATCATGACTGGACCTGCAATGACATAACTTAACTGGGCACCTGCCTCGACATGAGGGAGTGTTCTGATATATCTGTGGTAAACTGAAGATGACCACTGCCCAAGCCTTTTAATATCATCTGGATGATAGCCCAAGGCAGCTGCGGTTGAGGCAGCCCCGATTCTAAAAGAATGTGTACCAAATTTTAAACCTTGAATTCCTACCTTATGCAGTGCCATGTCTTATCAGTTTCCAGAACTAATACTTCGTTAAAGTGGAACCATCCTTGTGCACAAAGAAATACTCCTGTCTTGGACCCCGGACTTCCAAATATGCACCTACTGCCTTTACAGGACATAACTCTTGTATATATAAGAAGGCGCTAGCGTAATATAATATAATGCTACTTTAGTTGCATCGCCCTTTCCAGTGGCTGCCACTTCACTGATTCTTAATGTGCCAAAAAAAGTTAATAATGATGCCGCCTGAAACAACACTGCTTCATACAAATGACCGCCCATTGCTCTAACAACATTTGTTCTAACAATGCTGGGGTTATGGGTGCCCTTGCATCTTTAACCCAGCCGCTTTCTTTATTCCAGCCTTCGATCATCTTCCGTATACAGAAATCAGAGGTATAATCCTGATATTCCTGGACCCTAGCGTGAAAGGCTAGTGCAGACATTCTGCCTTGTATGGACCCTGGTGCCAATCCCTTCTCTGCTTCTAAAGCCAGAATTATGTCCTGCAGCTGTTGTCAAATAGGCCAAGACTCCTCATCTGAGGATGACTGAGGAGGCAAAACTTGAGGAGCTACACTCCTCTTAGCAGGCTGCTTGCCTTTCTTATTACCTTGGCCCTTCCAGGAAGCCATCTTTACCGCTAAAACTCAACACTCCCAATCACCCCAAAAAGTGTGAACCTAGACACCTAGCCCTCTTCAAATTCACTTAACATTATGAGTTCCACTACCTAAATAGGTGTCAGGCAGTAGACTGGCCAAAACTGCAGAGACTAATGTAGGTGATATGGCTTAAAAAGCCCTCTTCCTTTTTTATGCCCTTTCCAGCCACTGTCCTAGCTCAGCTACGCTCCTTCACTATACCCTAACCTAAAAGACTGACACGTCCTAACCTGTTCTTTATTATTTATGTAATATACTTCCTTACAATATTATAGGTATTAGTGACATAGCATATATTAAGAATTTTCTTTAGCTTTTATTTCCTTTTCTTATTTTCCTTTTTTATCATTATTTATTTATAGGTAGGCTTAATACACCTATTGTTATAATTGCCTGTTTTAACTCCTAATTTATTCTGAAATAATAATACTTTCTGGGCTAAAAAGCCCCACCCCCAAAGGGTGGAACCAACCAAAATCTCTTTACTCTTGATATGAGGTAATCAAATACCTAAAATTTGTAAAATGTATACTGTGTTAACTGATGAACTGATGCCAATTAACTTAAGTATTAAATATTAAATCATTAACAATAATTTATTCCCAAGTGCGGCACATAATAATAATAATAATAATAATAATAATAATAATAATAATAATAATAATAATAATAATAATAATAATAATAATAATAATAATAATAATAATAATAATAATTATTATTATTATTATTATTATTATTATTATTATTATTATTATTATTATTATTATTATTATTATTATTATTATTATTATTATTAATTATCTTTTTAAAATAATGAATTTATATTTCTATTACTGCAAAAGAATTAATTGTTGGCCGGATTAGGGGTTTCTCCCAGAGCTACAAGGAGGCTTGCAGGGCACTCAGGCCTCTGCCTGTCGATGCCTGGGCAGCCGTGCCCTTCTGTCTAGCACTATCTCCAATTACCACCCAATAACAAAATTAGGAAAACAAAATAAATTTAATTCTTGAGCTGAAAACAGCTCCTTGGTTAAAGAGCTGAAAAGCCCCTAAGCAAACCGTGGAGGGGGGGTGAAAACGCCAACCCCAACCCCATTTCATGAGCGAGATTATCCAGGCCTTGAGAAGGAGCTACGCAGTTCGAAAAGATCACACAATCAACAGAGCTCCATCCTCCTTGTGTTGCCAGCAAGGAAGAGGAGGGAGGGAGGGGAGAACGCCACCTAAATAGCTCACTCCTTCCCTCCTCCCATCCCAGGTCGCTCTCGCAAGACTCCCAGCACCTCGCGATATCCTGGGAAGGAGGCAATGGTGAACTGCACTGCTGGAGTGTGGCTCGCCATTGGATCAAGCATTATGAAGGTATTTTTATGTATGTGAAAGGCAATGCACATACCTAGCCAAAATATGGGTAAAGATATTTTTATTGTTGTTTTTATTTTTGTCTGGTATTTAGTTAAATTCAGTCTAACACCATTCCATGATGAAAAGGTGTGAACATTCAAATGTTTATGGCTTATAGCTCCCATAATCCTTGACCACTAGCTATTTTGATTGGGGCTTTTGAGATTTCTAGGCGAAAAAAAATTCTGGAGGGCCATAACTGTGTACCCAAATATACAATGTTATTTGGCGCATGTAGGGCAGACGTTTTCCCCCCTTGAACCTCTCCTTTCCTTGCAAGTCAGTTCCTCTTCAGGTGCACATATTTCTCATGCCACTTAATCTGGCACTGTGGGCCAGTCCCACTTTATGGCCTGACTGTGAAGATCGCAAGATCATTCCTGCACCAGTTGCCATAAGACTTTCTTTCCAAAATTTTTTCCCCCCCACCCCAAAATCACTGTTTAGGTTGTTGCTATAGTTGCTGTTATGAAACCTGCTGGGTACTTCTGGATTTTTCTGCCATGCTTTCTTAAACAGATGGAGTTGTGTGCAGTTCAACCATGAGCTTTTTTTTTTTTCTCATGCTGTGCTGTACCCTGTCATGTACCATGCAATTGTTTTGGTACCCCAACAAGAGAGGCAGAATCATTTTTAAGGTTAAAAGCTTAAAGTTTTGTGAAACAGTGACAGAATTGGAACAGTGCGAACAAACAAAAGGAATACACTGGGTAATATCTGCCCTGCTCCATCTTATTATTGTATGATTAAAAATCTACTCCATGCGATATCTTCTTAGTCTGGAGGCACATCCCTTAGAACAGGCAGTGGCTTGTGTTGGCTCAAGCAAACCTCAGTTCTGCAAATTGTAGCGACACATTTCTTTAAGCCCAGAAGGAGCCCAGAATTCATCCCCTTGGAAAAAAAAACAGGGAGAGAAAGAAAGAGGAGCAGCTGGCATTAGGGCTTTTACAGCGGGGGAGGGGTGTCCTTTGGGATTTCAGCAAGTGAAAAGGCTCCTCAGAGGGCAATCTTTTCAAAGCCAGGTGGCCAGTTTGCTCCTTCATCCCAGTCTCTATTTATCAGAAGGTTTTGGGGGTGTTACCTGAGCCCTTTGGATAAACAAGGTTGCTTTGTGTGCTGATTGTTCTCAGGAAAGAATACAGCAGCCTTTTGAAGTCCTGATGGCCTATTGTAAGACTGCAACAGAACCCTCCAGTGTCATTCCAGACTGGGGAACAGCCCTCAACAATAACGGTTTGCCCACTGACATAGCTGCGATATCTCCAGTGGAGTAACTGGTTTAACTTCACGACAATCTGGTTGTTTGAATTCTCGTGAATTCATACTACCAGATTAAGCTGTAAATGTTCACCCTTTTTGATCAATTTCTTTCCACCTTATCCCTGACATTGTATTATATTGCCAGGGCTTCATCTGTTGCTGCCTAGACTTCAAGATGCAGTAGCATAAAAAAAGAAGGCAGAAACATTATTGCGGCTTGAAGGGATGTCTATGTGCACCAGGCCCTACTCCTTATTTCATACATTAGCCCCAAACACAGTTTAAACGTAACAGCAAGCACTGGAATCCTTGGCATGGCTTTTTGCATGCTAAGACGAATAAATTAGGGCTTTGATTTCATGCAAAAAGGTGCAGTCCTTTTGTTTCATAGGTAGGAGATAGAGATGTTGATTGAAAACAACCCCCACAAACACATAGAAGGATGTGGCTCAGTGCATTTGGATAAAAGTAACTAGAATGCTTGCTCTTTCCTGTTAAACCACAAATGGCATAACTTCAATGAGCATCCCTTTTAGAGAATGAAACTATGTATATATAATTTATCCGTAGCAGGGTAAATGCGTCTACAAAAGGCTAATGCTGAAGATCACATTATATAAGGGGGGAAATAGCAGATATGATCTACTGCCCATCGTCACCAATACAGTAGAAGCTCTCTGTTTATGGGTGGGAATTAGCCCCTCTGTGCAGGATTGCCATGTGCATCCAAGCATTTCAGCTACAAAGTCTCAAGGTAATAAGAACTTCAACACGCTACCAAAGTAGGAACTTATACAGAAAGTTAAAATAAGTATCAACAGGAAATTAATAAGACAAACAAACAAAAAAGCTGGAGCATTTGACCCTCCCCTCCTTTTCCTAGTTAGTAATTCACATCTCTCAATAGATATGTCCAGTCAAGAAAATCCGTGATAAAGGGAAAAAGTCAGGAGGGCTGTGTCTCACAGAGAGTGTTGTCATGTACAACCCAGACTTAAAAAGGAATGGGTCACTCTTCTAGTGCCAAGACCTCCAAAAGTAGTGGCTTTCCATTGACTGAATTGTTTTTTAAAAAAGCAACTCTTTACTTACCCAAAGGTAACTAAAAGAGGCATCTCTAAAGATTTTTTAAAAAATATATCTGAATGTCATGAGCCACTGGCCTGTGGTAGAAAACACACTGGGCTCCTGTCTGCCTCACCATCTCCTCAATATACACAACAAAAACAATGAGGATGGCACAGGGCAGCATCTGAAATGTGGCTTTCCTCCTCTTAGTGGGCCTTGTGGTGCAGTGGTTAAACCACTGTACTACAGCTAAAAACTGTGCTCACAACCCGGGGTTCAATCCCAGGTAACCGTCTCAAGTTTGACTCAGCCTTCTATCCTTCCGAGGTCGGTAAAATGAGTACCCAGCTCGCTGGGGAGGCAATGTGTAGCCTGCATAATTAACTTGTAAACCGCCCAGAGAGTGCTTGAAGCGCTATGGGGCGGTATATAAGCAGCACGCTTTGCTTTTTGCTTTTACTACTGTATCTGGCAAGGCCAGACTCCTGTAACTAAAACAGTAGTTAAGTGGTTACAGTTTCACTACAGAATGATGGACGTTGTCCCTCATTAAGTTGTAATTATATTGGAGCTTTATTATGCTACTAATTGTTGCAAAAAGTGCTTATTACAGTGACTGGTTATTTGTAAGCAATTACTTCTGATTCTTTGTAGGATATTATGCATACTGGAGAAAAGGTATTTTCTGTTTACAGTGCAGTGAACCTCTGGCTTTTAGCGAATACATTTTTCCCCAAGACCCCATTGGTGGCTTGAAGAAGGTGATGGTAGGCAACATCAGCACATCTGCTAAATGGCTGAAAGCTAAGACCTCCAAGATCTGAAATGCCACCTGTTTCGTGATCAAGGTCAGCTAGACAAACAAAACTGGGGGGTATTAATGTATGTTTGACACCGTGGTATAAAGAGGAAGGCTTGGGACATGCTAGACACTGGACAGTGATGAGAGACTAGCTGGCTGTTGATGTATAGGATATATGTCACCTGAATCGGCCTGCTGATGCTTAACATCAAAGTGATTGGCAAACCGCTGGGAGACTCGAAGAGGAAATACCAGCAGAGGCAATGATTCAGGGATTCTTCCCTGGAGATCAGATGAAAACAGTTTTGATTATCCAGATGGGGAAGTGACAAAAGCACACGTGATATATAATGAGGTGGAGAACTTCAGAGTATTCAGGCTGACCCTGAGATGAAGAATGAAATCAGAGAAACATCAAAGGAGAAAGGGATTGTGGATTACTTCTGTTACCTTGCCATTAACTTCAGTTACTCTTATATTGAATGGATAAAGGTATGCATAACAAAGAGCTAAAATATTTGGATACCTCAAACAACATAGCCCTAGAACCATTGATGAGATGGACAAGAGTAGAAGAAACTCTAGCTTCATTCCTAATGGGAAGCAAACTAGGGTTGTGCAAGGGTCCCCTGTTCTGGTTTGGAGCTCGGTCTGTTGCTCGGGGCCAAGCAATTCGAATCCTGCCCAGTTCAGTTTGAGTGATAGATCTAAACCACTCAGCCCTACAATGGATTTGAAATGGAAAACCAAACTGGCTGTAATTTCTTGGGTTTTTTTTTTTTTTCGCTGTACTGCTTGAAATTTTCTTTTCTCCAGACAGCAAAATTTAATTCTTCAAAGCCTGTATACAGTACTCAGTTTTATGCTCGGTTTTGCCCATTCATGATGATATCTTCTTTTAACCACTCCTGCCTGCCTGCATTGGGAGCACCTTTCTAGAGCCCTTAGAAAAATTCTTGCTTACTTGAAGAAGTGCACCAGAGAAGAGCCCGCTTAACAGAGGAGGAGGATTGGTTAAACTGCTGTCCTGAAAGAGCAACAAATAACGACCTGGCAGGCAGTGTGCAATGCTTGGCAGAGGCGAGCATGAAGAAACAAGCGGCTAAATTAAAGGCACCCTTTCCAGGTAGTTGCTTGAAGGTAGAGCCCTCAAGAATATCTCAGTGTTAACATACTGCTGCATTGAAGTCTAACAAAGATCAAATGCCATGATTAGACAAAAATGTCTGAGAGGCCACTGGATCAACACAAGGGAGGTTTGCGAGAGGTAGGCAGCAAGACAGCCGGCAGCTGCAGACAGGGGGCAGTGGAGAACAGCACACACCTAAGGAAGTCTAACCAAATGGCCTTCCGGGTTGGCATAGCCCTCCTTTCCACATGACCATGATTTGGCTAGGCTCCCTGAGAGCACTCCCTAAGATTCCAAGTTCAAGTGACTACATTAAGGAGCTGACGAAAGAACACTTAATTGCCGAGTGCCATACATCTCATCAAGATATTTGGTGGTCTGGCCTAGCTGGAAAGGATTCAGCACTCTTTCTTTTTTCCATAAGCTTTTTGCAAAATGCTTATGGCTGGAATTTTTCCATCTCTATTCTGAACAAGAATGGATGGTGCCACCTCCAAGAATAGCTATGCAGGGTACTGGTGCTGTAATACCCTGGGACCTTATTCCTCCTCATTTCTTGCCTAAAATGTAGGTGGATATTTCAGGGATTTGTTCTCATTTCACAATTCCCCACCTTTCCTTCTGTGCTAGTGCCCTGACTGCCCACCTTTTTCTCCAACAGAAGTAGTATCGTGGCATGTACACACCACACATTTATATTTTTGTTTCATTTTGAGTAATTTCAGAAGGTGCCACTTTCATTTTTATATGTATTTTTCATGTACTGATTCTTTTTGTTTAACACGACCAACACTGCCTCCTTCAAGTCATTTCATTTTTTAAATCCATTTTATGTCCTGGCACAGGTCCAAAATAGGGCTATTTATAATTAACACACACACATCCCAAAGCAGAAGAAAAGCAACAGAGAATCAATCTATTCCAGAAGCATGCAACAATATAACCAGCCACCATTACCACCAAACAATCTCCAATCCCCACCAAAATATGTAACTTTTACAAAATAAATAAACAATAGGTTCACCAAATAACAATTTTGAAAAATAAGTCAAACAGGAAAAATATCTCTCTCTCTCTCTCTCTCTCTCTCTCTCTCTCTCTCTCACACACACACACACACACACACACACACACACACACACACACATTGTAGGGAAAAAACCAGAATAAAACACTGAATGAAATGCTGAAATCATACTATAGGGCAGTAAATACGATTCCTGGGAGGATGCAGGTAAATGTGCAGGTGGGGGCACACATGCATGCATACACTCAATATATTTTGTTTTAATAAACCACATGAAAGAAACAAATCAGATACTGAAAAACTACAGCCGGTGGGGCAAGTGATGGGAAGAATAACTTGGGACATATAGAGCTTGACAAAAAATAAACAAATTAGCAAACAGAGTATCAGGTTAAACTGACCTAATTAGCAAGACAAAGTGATAGGGAGAGAAGATCTATAAAGACTCAGAGCAATCCGTTCCTGCAACCTGTTCACCACCAGCCCTACAGTCTGCACAGAACTGAGCTAACTGTACATGAACAAAGAGCTGGGTGAGAGAACTGACTATGTAATTTCAATGACCTCCTGCCATCTTACAATGGGTTAGGGTGTCAGCAGCCTATCGTTCTCCACATGATTTGGAATTGCACCCACATGACTTTCCTACTTCTACTCCTTTAATGTTTCCTGTCATCCACCACCATTTTATTCCACCCATGCCATTAAATATATATATATATACACTTATATACAAATATATATAAATTCTCTGTACTCGTCTAACCCAATCTTCCACTGATTAGAGAAAGCACAAGCAGGAGTCAAGATTGGGTTAGACGGGTACAGAGAATTTGGTCAAAGCTGAGGCCTGACATTCCTCATGCCTATTTCACGTGGAACCCTCTTTGCTCAGTTTTCGAGTGGATGTGCTTCAGTGGAGTGCCAAATTGGTTTCATTGCTTTAGGTACAATGGCACCCTCTGTGAAGCAAGTGGGGCAATTCTATCTTGTCTGTCACGAGTCAGATATGTGCATTTCACACCACCACTTTTGGTGATGAGTTTCCCACGTGATTAGCATATAAGTGCATATAAGTGAATTGTCCACATCACTGTCGATTCCTAAGGCTTATAGGATAGGGCCATTAGAATAGTTGTATGTATCATCTGTATAAGACAGTGCAGAGGCGATTGAGAATATTCTGTAACAACAATCACTTTACAATAAGAAATTGTACAGGAAAACAAATGAACCTAGTTCAACTTGCATGAATTCATAGCACTTCCATCTTGAGCTACCTCTATATTTTTCATCCCATGGAAGAAAATGAGTTACATTAAGCTCTGAAAACAGGTATGTGTTTTAAAGTCAACATGTTTGTACATACATTGCATAAGGATTTATACTGCTGTGACAGAGAAATGACTTCACCAGGAAATCCCCTTCCAGACTTCCAGCTATATCAACATATATCCATTTATTTCATACTGAATCAAACAACAACAAAAAAGGAATTTTCCAGTGGAATTGTATCAATGTTTCCTGAGAAAAAGGCTCTGTTGAATTCACCGCAGCCTTACATTACAATGCTATGCATACAGACCAACCTGGGAGTAAATTTAAAAGAAATCTGTGGGACATATGTCCAACTGAAAATCCACAGGATTGCTGCAACTACCCCCAATAAGATATATATTTGTACATTATCTTCCGTCACAGGAGACGTCTGTACTGGTGGTAATATCTGCTTCAGTTAACTTTTGAAGACTGGTCTGATATTCATTCAAGGTGTCAGAGAAACACACTTTGTATGATGGCCAGCATACCACCGTTTGCTTATGGCTATCAGCACTCCATCAATCCAAGGCTAATAAACTGGTTGGTGGTGTGTGTGGGTGACTGTTTGCCATGTAAAGAGGAGATAAATTGAAAGTCTGAATATAAAATGAAAGCAAACATCAAATGAAGATGCAAGAGTCTAGGGATGGGTGAGAATTTCATTCAACTTTTTGTTTTTAGAACTTGCCAAAAGCCACACATTTCCTCCAAAACAGAACTTCAGGGGTGTGTGTATCAGTTTTAAAGGAATGTGGGAGTACACAAAACTGTACACAGGGAGAAGAGGCTTTGAGTTCTTAAAAATCTTGGCTTAAATTCTTGTGTAATCAGTTATGTTTGTGATGCTGGATTAGGGCTCCCACCTCCTTCATTTGTGAAGCCGCTCACTTTTAACAAGTACACAACGTGCATTCTGCAATACAAAAGCTTCTGAGAGTTCTTCCAGAGGTGGGACCAAGAACCATCAGATCTACTGGATTAAGGGCCATCTTTTGCTGATGCTTCAGGTAGGGACTGAGTTTGGGCGCAACTTGTCACCTGGTGCCTAGGTTTTACTCATATAATGCCTCATGTTTTTGGTGCTGAACCACATCCACCTACTGCTTGAGAAATTTGTCCATAGGTCTTTTCTTTGACTTCTGAGACAGGCTATTGGCCTGCATGGTAAAACAGGGAATCCAATGTGCAAAGTGGTGGTGAAAGAGGAAATGGAACGAAAGTACAAGTGGTATTGACCAGGGGATGGAGTTGGGTGGTCATGGTGCCCAGGGGGATGTTGTTGTGCTATCAGCTTCACATAAATATGGCTCTTTGCTTGGATCACCCATGTGCCCTGTATTCCTAATAGAAAAGGTGCTGAAATTCACCACCACCTAGTTTAGAATATGAAATTGTCCACGTCATAAGAGACCTGCTATACCTGACCATAAGCATATGTAGTTCAACATTCTGTTCACACAGGGCTAATTAGTTGCCTGTGGCAAGCTGACTAGTTGGACATGAGTGCAAATCTTTATTTCACATTCTTGCAAACTAAGTCTAGAAACAGTTATAACCAAGAGAGGAAAATATTTAGCTGATGCAGGTGCCTGTCACAGCAAGGTTTCTCTCACCCCAGGGAATATCCACATTGGCTTGCTTCGTTTGGTGGTTGATCTTCAAGGCTTTGAAGTCTGATCTCACAAACACAAGAAGACTGATCTATCACCTTTCTGCACCACTAATGTTCTTTCAGCTCTAATTACAAGCTGTCTGTAAGACCTGATTCTTCTGATACTGGAGGTGACATTTAGCCATCATGACTAGCAACAATTGGTGGCTCTAACCATGTATGTCTCTGAGTCCTCTTTAAAACAATTCGGTTGGCAGCTTGTGGCAGTGAATTATTCAGTTCTGAATTAATACTGAATTCTTCAGTGTGTGGATAAATACTTCCTTTTGCCTATCCTGGATCTCTCACCATTCAGTTTCATTGGATGAGCTTACCTTCTAGCATTATGAAAGAGGGAGAAAAACTCTTCCTTATCTACTTTCTTGACACCATGTTTAGTTGTGTATCTAGCTAGCATATATCCCATATTCAATTTTTGTTCCTACATTAAACATCCCTGTAATACATCTTCTGAATCAAGTGACATTTTCCCCAGAAGTCCATCTTCAGCTCGGAACATAAAATGAAAATCAGTACATTTCAATCTATGTTCAGGCTGACTAGGCTGCTTTGTGAGCAGACCCACAAATCTACTTTAATGGTAGCCCCTTCTTCAGGATGAAGAGACACTCTCATCAGTCGTAGTGAATGATGGGATCATCCTATCCAACCAAGTAATTTAATTTCATCAGTAAACATGGTGGAGGTAGAAGGCCAGGTTTTTTTTTTTTTTTTTTTTTTTATGAGAGACTGAGAGACTGGCTAGATCATAATAAAGAACAATTAATCCACACAGTGGCAACTGAGACAGAACCCAGAGAGAGAGAGAGAGAGAGAGAGAATCTCTACTTGTACTTTCCCCCTCAGTCATTTCTTCCAAATATTTTATGTGATAGTTTTCCCTCATCCTCCAAATATAAAATTGTCTCTTATCCTCTTCTGAGGAGTTGAGGACCACATTTCTGGGTGACAAACTGCTTAAGCACAACACATACCAAGGGGGGAAAGCCTATGGCAAGAGGTGGAGTTTGGTAGACTCTTGTTCTATTTCAGTCTTTATATTTTTAAAATCTATATCTATTTATTCTCTCTCTCTATTCATGTATACTTTGTGTGTGTGCATGTGTGTGTGTGTGTGTGATTTTATAGTTTTAATTAGTCAATTAATTAATCTTATTTGTATGCTGTCTTTCTCCCAATGAAGGGAACCAAAGCATCTCACAAATTTCTCCTCAGGAAAACTAGGAAAACAATTGGGAAAACTAGGATAAGTAAGGTTCTGTGGCAGGAGATCCTAACAAGAAAAGGAGTCCAAGAAGGGTGGAGCTTATAAAAAAACGAAATTCTAAACGCACAACTACAAAGAATTCTAACAAGAACAAAAGGGGGGAAGTGGCAAAAAAGGCCAGTGTGGCTTCATAAAAAGCTCAGGGAGGACCTATAAACCATAAAAGACATGTACAGGAAATGGAAAGAAGGCCAGGCCACCAAGGATGAGTACAGGCAAATAGCAAGGAAACGCAGGGATGGCATTAGAAGGGCAAAAGCTGAGAATGAGCTGAGGTTAGCTAGAGACACTAAAAGCAATAAAAAAACCTTTCTTAATGTATGTGAGTAGCAAAAGACACACAAAAGACATTGTGGCACAGCTCCGCAATGGAGATGGAAAAATGATAACAGAGGACAAAGAAAAGGCAGAGGTCCTCAATTCCTCTTTTAGTTCCGTCTTTTCCCATAAAACAGATTTATGAACTTCCAAACAAACTGGAAGTACGGGGGGGGGGGGCAGGATTGCAGCTAGAGATAGATAAACAAATAGTCAAGGAATACCTTACCACCTTTAATGAGTTCAACTCTCCAGGGCTGAATGAACTGCATCCAAGAGTATGGAAGGAACTGATGGAAGAACTCTCAAAGCACCATTATTTTCTTGAAATCATGGGGAACAGGTGAGGTGCCAAAGGATTGGAAGAGGACAAATGTTGTTCCTATCTTCAAAAAGGGCAAAAAAGAGGAACCTGGAAATTATACACCAGTCAGCCTGATATCAATCCCAGGCAAAATTATGGAACAGATTGTAAAGTGGTCATTGTGCAAGTTCCTAGAAAACAATGAATTAATAACTAGAAGCCAACATAGATTTGTCAAGAACAAATCCTGCCAAATTAATTTGATCTCTCTCTCTCGATCTCTCTCTCTCTTTGGTCAGGTCACCTCCCTAATAGATAGAGGGGATGCTGTAGACATAGTATATCTTGACTTCAGCAAAGCTTTTGACAAAGTGCCCCATGATCTCCTGATTAGCAAGCTAACTAGGTGTGGGCTGGATAGATCAAGTGTCAGGTGGATGCACAATTGACTACAGAATCGTACTCATAGGGTGATGATTAATGGGCTGTTCTCTAATTGGGAGAGAGAGAGAGAGAGAGAGAGAGAGAGAGAGAGAAAGCTTCCTAACTATTAGAGCAGTACGACAGTGGAACCAGTTACTTCGGGCGTTGGTGATTGCTCCAACAATGGAGGCATTCAAGAAAACTTGGATAATCACCTGGCAGATATGCTTTGATTGTATTCCTGCACTGAGCAAGTGGTTGGACTTGATGACCTTGTAGGCCCCTTCCAACTTCACTTTTCTATGATTCTATAATTCTATGATTTTCCTTTAGGTCCTTTCCAATGGGTACAGTTTTAATGTTCTGTGGTTTGAAGAGGGATCTGTCTCTCACCTAGCAACCTGTTCAATGTGGAACAACAACAACAGGGAGAAGGGAGCATAGGAAACAAGAGAAGCATTAGAAACAGAAATGACAGTAGCAGGAAGCAAAAGAGAAACAGAAGTGGCACAGAGAGAGAGAGAGAGAGAGAAAGAGAGGGGGGGAGAGAGAGAGAATGGCAGAAAAAGGTACACAGGATGGAGAAAGTCCTCCCACTTTTGCTCCCCCTCCACTGCTCCAGCATGCAGCACTCAACACATTAATCGTAGGGCAACGAAAACGTTTTCCCATTGTTGCTGACATCCAAACTGCTCTTTTCCCTCTGTTTCCCATATTTTCTGCTACTACTGCTCCTGCAGCTTCTTTAAAACTATTAATCTTGATAGGTGTCACAGAATTCTTTGTTGATTTTACTCTGCCAGACTTACGTAGCCAGCTGCCCCTCTGGAATATTGTCAGAGGATTGTTCTGCCTTACTTGTGTGTGTGGTCTTCTTGATCACGCTTGCCCTAGTTGTTGCTTCACACTTGTGTATGCAGTGACATCTAGTGACAAGGAACACAAATGGGTCCCCAGAAAATTTCCACAGAGCGTTACCGTATGAAAACAAAACAGTGTTCAGAAGTTCACAAATACTAAGCATCTTCCCCCCCCCACACACACACACACACACTGTCTTCCATCAATCATGGGACTGGTTTACAAAATAATAAAATGTGTTTCCTTTTAAAAGCAAAAGCAAGCAGAAAAAGCAACATCACATGAACCGTTAGGACATGCTGCATCTGTATATTCTGGGTTTACTTAGTAATAGGCCATGTTCTGTATGAAAGGCTCTTTGTAATCATCCATCCTTGCATCATCTCTGTTTTGTGGAGGAGGAACAGAGGCCCAAAGAGCACAATTTGCCAAAGATTTCCCCCAGTGATTTTTGTGGTTGAAGAACGATTTGACTTTCAGTCTCATCGAATCCAGAAGACCGCCTTGACACAATCCACAATCTTTTTTTGGCGATTAGAATAGCTGTTTAATCTTGGCTTTTTTAAAAAGGGGGCATGAAATATGAGATTCCTTTACCCTTTTGCATGCTGGGCCTCCGCAATGATCAACACGTTTTTTTGTGAGACTTGCAGTGGGGAGTTGCTGACGCAGCAGAGATCTGGGGCCAGGATTAACTCTCCTCTAGGGCACTTCCCATCATTCTGTCTTTGTTGGGTTCTCTGGAATTCAGACAGATTTTCTCTCCCCATCTCAAAAGCAGAGCCTGCTTTGGGTTCCCTGTGCTTTTTGGAACTGCAAGCTCTCTGTGAACTGTTACCCAGTACGCTCTCAGAACACATGTATTTGAGATGCACCCATAAGGGATCTTTGAACCCTGGCAACAGGGCTTCTAGACACAGTTTGGGCTGTATCACATTCACACAGAGTTAGTCAATGTGGGAGTTTATTGGTCACACACAGAGATTTATTGGAGCATAGTAAAAAATTAAGGTAAAATAGCGTAAATGGCAAACCGTACAGTTTTTTTCAGAGAAAAAATGGAGAGATATGAACTCAAAAGAATTAAACTTCAGTTTTCTAATATCCAGCATGTATGTGTGGCTACACTGTGCTTTTGCTTCCTTCAAAATCAAGAACTCAAGTAGAACATGGTCACTTTCCCCCAGAGTTCCCCTTACTGCCACTTCATTCACCAAATCATTCACTATTGGTTAGATTCACATCAAGGATAGCTAATCCTCTAGTTTCTTCCTCTACTTTTGGCAAGAGAAATTTGTCAGCAGCACAAACAAGGAATTTTCTGAAAGGGCCCCACACCCCTTGCTGTTCCTCCTGCTCTGCTGCCGCTGCCACTGCTCAAGGGAGCCATGAGTTGGAAAAGTTTGGGAACCCTTTGGGTCATTGAAGTCTCCCATTATTACTACATTCTTGCTCTTTGAAATTATTGCAATTTGTTTTTCAAAGGTGTCATCGTCATCTTCTCTTTAACTGGGCAATCAATAGTAGACTCCAATTGCCATGTTCCTTTTATTTTTTGCCCTGGTTATATTAATCCAGATGCTCTTGATGGGACAACCAGGTTCATCCTCCTTTATTTCTAGGCACAGTTAGGGCTGAATATATCACATTCACATAGCAAATCAACTTCATAATTTGCAGTGATGGCGTTAGGAAGACAAAAGCTGAGAATGTGCAGAGGTTAAGAGGAGACATTAAAAGCAACAAAAAAGCATTCTTCAGATATATGCATAGCAAATGATAGAGAAAAGAAACAATGGTTCAGCTACTCAGTGGAGATAGAAAAATGACAACAGATCACAAAGAAAAGACAGAAGTGCTCAATTTCTATTTCAGTTTGGTCTTCTCCAAACTAAAGTCTATGAACCTCCAGGTAAATGTGAAGTACAGGTAGAGGGGACAGGATTGCAGCCTAAGTTTGATAAACAAATAGTCAAAGAATACTTTATTTATTTCTGTATTTATTTTTTTACATTCATACTGCCTCATTAGTGCACTGCACTATTCTGGGCAGGGTAGATATAAAACAGTAAAATGGCCCAATCCAACCAATTTTAAACCAGGCAGCAGCTAGTTAAAATAAGTTGGCATTGAGGCCTGATGGCATAGTGTATCCAAGCTGAGGTCCAGGGCGTGCAAATTCAAAAGTGGTGGCACTGAAGATCTTACAAAAGAGGTGAATCTCCAGCAGTCTCTTAAAATTAGGGAGGGAGGGAGCCAGGTGAAGCTCCACCAGAAGGTCATTCCAGAAGGTTGGTGCCACCGCTGAAAAGGTCTGATTTCTTGTCAAAGGTTTTCTGCCCTTCTTTGGCGCAGAGGAGCATAGCCTGAAAGGAACTGGTGGCCTGGAAAGATGACTTTGGAGAGAGATACTACAACAAGTAACATGCCCTCAAACCATGAAGGGTTTTGTAAGTAAGCATCAATGCCAAACTTGATCTGGGATGCAACCGGTAACCAGTGCAGGTGAGCCAGTCCACGGGAGATATGACCAAATCTGCTCACAACAGCCACGAGCCTGACAGCTGCATTCTGGACCTGCTGCAGTCTCAAAGGAAGCTCTACGTATAGAGCATCACTCCTCTAGGTTGGGGTGTTGCTGGGCAATAAGCCTCCGTTGATTAAAGGCTAACCAGGACACAGCCACCACTTGAGAATCCTAGGAAAGAGCTGGGTCCAGGAGAACTCTCAGATTCCAAACTTGGTCTCTAAGCCATCCAGCCTAGGAAGAGTACCCCCTAACCTGTCAAAGGGACCTGCCCTCCCAGGAGGAGGATCTCTGTTTTGTCTGGGTTCAACTAGAGCCTCTTAGCTCAGGTCTATTTCAGCACCAAAGCCAGACAAAGCTCCAAAATCTGGACAGCAGCCACTGCAGAAGTGGAAAAGGAGATGTGGGGTACCACAAGGCTCAGTCGTGGGCCCAGCGCTTTTCAACATTTTTATTAATGACGTGGATGAGGAGCTACAGGGAATGCTGATCAGATCTCTGAGTGACATAAAATTGGATGGAATAGCTAATTCCCTGGAAGACAGAAAATAAAACTGAAAAAAATCTTGATTGGCTTCAGCACTGGGTTAAAAACAACAGAACAAAATTTAACAGGGAGAAGTGCAAAGTTCTTCACCTAGGAAAAAGAAACTAAATGCACTGTTACAAAACGTGGGATACTTGGCTGAGTAATACTACATGTGAGAAGGATCTTGGAATTCTTGCTGCCCACAAGCTGAACATGAGTAGAGATTGACATGAACTGCAGTTCAGAGGTTTATGCCAGTTCAGAGCAGCGCCCACACAGGTGCGCTTGCCTCCTTTGCCTCCTCTGGGTGATCATCCACTCACTGGCAGAAATGCAATTCCCAGCTCTGCCTTTTCTGGGCAATCACCCACTCAGACACAGTACTTCCCTGCCCTGCCTCCTCGTCCTCCTCCCACGAATCGCCAAACCATGATTCATGCCCATCTCTAAATATGAGCCCAACAGTGCAATACAGCTACCAAAAAGGCAAATGCTATTTTAGGCTGCATTAACAGATGTATAGTCCCCAAATCCTGTGAAATACAAGTTATTCTTTATTACCCAGTTGTTGAGCTTCCTTTTGAGCACTGTGCTCAGTTCTGGACAGTGCACTTTAAGAAGCATGCTGAGAAACTGGAACAAATTCAAAGGAAGGCAACAAGGATGACCAGAGGACTGGAAACAAGCCCTGTGAGGAAAGACTAAAAAAGTTGGGCATGTTTAGCCTTATGAATGGCTTGGAACCTCAGGACCTGGCAGAATGCCATTTCCCAAATGGAACTGCCCATCCTACACATACCTCCCAGGATGGACGGCTGAGGATGCTGACCCTGAGAGAGGCCCAAAAAGAAAAAAACAAGAAATCAGGCCTTCTCGCCAGTCACCCCTCAGCTATGGAATCAGTTACCATATGTTATCCGCCTGACCCCTTCACTCGGAAAATTTAAGAAACAACTTAACACCTGGCTATTTTGGCAGGCATTTCAAAATATGCGACCTACGAAGCCCACCTAAATGGTAGTTACAGCTGACAATGTTATCAGATTATCACCAATTTAAATGCCTTAGGCTGATGTTTTAGCATGTATTGTTGAATGTATTTTAATTGTTAGATTATTGTTTAGGGGTTTTTTAATGACTGGGTGGTTTTTTTTAATTTTTTTTTGTCGTTCTATGTTGTAAACCACCCAGAATGGCTTTTGCCAGATAAATGAACAAATAAATAAATAAGCAATAAATAATTAAGAAAAGAAGACTGAGGGGAAGTAGGAAAGCACTTTTTAAATGTGTCAAACAGAGGAAGGGCAGGATCTTTCTTGATTTTTCCAGAGTGTAGGACACATGATAATGGGCTCAAGTTACAGGAAACCAGATTTCAGTTGACTATAAGGAAAAACTCCCTGTTAGAACAATATGACAATGGAACCAATTACCTCAGGAGGTAGTGAGCACTCCAATATTGGAGGCATTCAGGAGAAAATTGGACAATCATCTATCAAATCTGCTTTGATTTAGATTCCTGCCATGAACAAAATGTTGGACTCTGTGGCCTATATCTTTCTTTATCTATATTTGTGTCTAGGTATAGATATAGTCCCTGATGTATAAAAGCCCCTGATGTTGGGAAAGTGTGAAGGCAAGAGGAGAAGGGGACGATAGAGGACGAGATGGTTGGACAGTGTCATCGAAGCTACCAGAATGAATTTGACCCAACTCCAGGAGGCAGTGGAACACAGGAGGGCCTGGGGTGCTTTGGTCCATGGGGTCACGAAGAGTGGGACATGACTTAACGACTAAACAACAACAACAACAAAGTGAGGAATAAACCCATTCCAAAATTGAGGTTAGATGAGTTCTCTCAGCAGCAGCACCAAACAAATCACCAATAACCTCAAGAGCAACCACTTCAGTTTTCCAGACCCTTTTAAACTTCTCACCCCACTCCAAAGATATTCTCGGAATCCTAATTGGTAGTTCATAGCTTTCATCATAAGCCTAGTGACACTATTTGCTGGAATATCATTGAGGTAATTTTGCATATAGGGGCAAGATCTGTTGTCAATCATCCTGGAGTGCAGGGTATGTATAGCAATAATAGGCCCAAGGTACATGAAGTCAAATTTAGGCTGAATATAAGGAAGAGCAATACAACAATGGAACCAGTCACCTTAGGAGGTGATGAGTACTCCAATGCTCGAGGCATTCAAGAGAAAATTAGGCATGCATCTGCCAGATATAAGTTGATTTGGATTCCTGCATTGAACAGGAGTTTGGACTCCATGGTCTTACAGGCCCTTTCCAACTCCATTATTCTATGAATCCTTATAGATTCAATGAGTCTACTTTAGTTCTGACTTACTACTGGATTTCAGCCATTATTAATTAGTAGATTGCATACAATACACTTAAGCCTGGAATAGATCCAAGGTAGTACCTCTGCTAATAGAACTGCTTCCACACTGGATTTGGAGAACCAAAACATTCCCATAGACAGCACAAACCAAATTAAGTTTTACAAATGGAAATGCAAACTTCCAACTATTTCTATCTGGCAAAATAATTATACCAGTTCTTATTCATAAGGGGTTTTTTTAGTTCTCAAAAGACTGCGACAGCATTGTGTTGTGTACTGGCTTTTATAGTCATCATTCGTTCATTCTTTTTTTTTTTTAAGTTTTTTTTCCAGTTTTTGTCTGGCCATAAATCATAATTTTTATATAAAATACTGTTCCTGGTATTGCTATTTTCTGCAGTGTGGGGAAACCTGAAACTGACAGATTTATTCATCCATGCAGAGGGCTTTAAGTGCTTAATCTGCAAAAGTCTGGATTTGACTCTGAGGATTCACCCAAACTGGTGGTCCTTTTTTTCCCCGAAAGGCTTTCCACCTTTAAAACCCCTACCAATGATGGGTGCAGCACAGCCTCTATTCAACTTGGCCATTTTGGGATTTTGTTTGATGCATTAAAAATGCCATAGTCTGCAAATTTTGTCATATTTAGAAAGAAATGAATTTGGGATGCTTAAAGTTTAAACAATGAAATATACATATTTGTTCAACCAGAGCGAATCAAAGCCTAAAAAATAGGCTGCAAGAGACCTCTCTAACATTTTACTGCAGACTGAGCCATAGTCAACATCAATTTTCCTAGAAAATTTGTTCATCTTACCGCACATTAAATATAACCTCTCACACACTGTCAATTCTAGTCAAAATAAACATTCCTTACACAGAGTCATTGGTAACTAGATTTCATTAAGAGTCCCATCTATAAAGATGATGGCGAAGGCCTCTTAGATGAAATCAACTGCTTTGTTTCATCTCCAATATATTGCCTTCACGTTTCTCAAAAGAAAACTGTCAAAGGCCTGATGTGTTCACATGTGAGATTTACAATAGCCTGTAAGATTTAGTGAGGCTTAGGATATTTCCTTCTAGAATCACAACTGAGCATTTGGCAGAATACTCAATCCACACTTTAAAAGCCTCTCTTCCACTTTGACTTCTCTATTAACAATCAGAGGCTACCAAAGAGCAGAAAGTGGCTCAAAGGCTGTTTCATGTCAGAAAACACTGTTGTAATCACACATTATGTCAGAAAGGAGTCCTTTGGATATTTGATTGATTAAGTGACTTGATTTGATTCAATGTCTGGCCCATTCTTTGGTCCCTGCAGGAGTACCATCAATATTACTAAGACTGTGCAGTTTTCCTCCCCACACAGAGTCTTCCCTTGCCTCTCACTCCTTGCCCTCAACCCCATCGCACTCTACCCCAACCCCTCACTTCTGGAGGGCTTCCCAGCACCCCAGGGCAGATACTGAGGATTCACCACTGCTGGATCCATTGACTGGTTCTTTCCATAGCTGCAATTATCCACTTAGACCTTGGTCCAAGGATTGCCAAATGGGCTTACATTAAAAACAAACTCATACTATGCAAAACCATCGTTGGAGGATTCCTTCTATCACCATTAAAACATCGTAGTGCTTCACGTGCACTTTACCTTCTAACTTGCTTTATTAAATGTTGACTTGTATAAGAGTTCTTTTGTTTTTTAAGTTCCCTTTAAATATGTTCAGATATTTTATTAAACTTTCCTCCCTTAAGTCATAACTGAAATGGGAAGTGTCTTCCTCTGTGGATGCATGATGAGTGCCGCTTTTTTGCTGGCTCCGCATAAATGCTCTTTTTATGAACTACAATAATAGGATCACTTAATTGGATTGTTTCTTAATTATTTGGGAGATTAGGTGAATCTAGAGAAGATTGCATTCCCACTAGGCTAAACTTTAAATGAAGCATTTCCTTTTTACATATTTACTTACTCTTTTGCAACAGCGATAGCTTACATTCAGAATAATTATTCCCACTGAAACAGAAAGAGTCTTGACAAAAACCTCTGTCAAGAGAATGTGGCACGCAGTGAATCCAAATGCATTTATAACTTTCTGCACGTCAGTCTCAGCTTTATGCAGAAACCTCTCCGTGACAGCTTCTTAACTCTTAAACCCCTTCCACAGAGGGCAAGTTTGGCTATCTCATCCTTCTGACAGCAAAGTATTTTTTATTCAAAGAAACCATGGTCATGAAAGGCATCGGATTTTAAAGGGGTCTGACTGGTGCTAGCTATGCTTTCTATTAGTATTATGAATTGAGGTTTTACCTGTTTTCTTACAGTGTTTTAATCAAGAGTCAGATGTGGCTTCCCTCTGTATTTTATGATGTTTGGATGGCTTAAGTAACTTTTTTGACAGGAAAGTAGGGCGTGAAATAAATTAATGAACACGCCCTGTGGTATAGTTTTAAAGGTTTACAGCCCAATCCATTAAAAAATTTATTATTATTATTTTTCAGCGGGTGGGGGAGGGAATGGCTTTACAGCCCCACCTTCATCTTAAATAGTTCTTCAAAGTGAATACTCTGGCTTGGTAATATATCCCTACACAATAGGACCTCATAACACTGTTGTGCCATGGACATGGCGTGAAGGTAGCAATGTGGACATCACAGCACATAAGAAAGGATTGGGGGATATGTGGCTATCCATAGGTTGTGAGAAATTGTACTAGTCTGACAGTACAGGTGCTACATAATACTCCCATCATTGGCCATTGTTAGCTGTGCTGACTTAGCTGATGGGAGTTGTAATCCAGGAACAGATGGTGTGCCACAAGTTGTCCACCTGTGACATAAGGTAACATAAAGATCAATTTAAGATCAGCACTACTGTATGCCATTTCCTGTTTCCAGGTGACAACTGGTAAGAAGCTCCTGGTCAGAAACTTTCCATTAGCACCCAAAGAAACAAATCCTCCTGAAGAGAAGCTGCACAAATGTTCGAGCCGCGGTCAAGCCGCTTCGACGGCGCAGCTTGTCTTTGCCTACCTCCCCAGAAATTGCAAGGCCTCTTAAGTCTCGTGAGAGCATTTCATGTGAGAGGGGGGAATGGCATGTTATTTAAAGAGCTGTTCCCCCCCTCTTCCTCTTCGTTCGCTAGCAACAGTGGAGAAGGAGTTCGGCTAGCGCTTTTCTTCGAGCTGCATAGTTGGTGTGAGGCTAATCATTTAATTCGAACTGTGCTTGGCTAATCGTTTCCTTTGATCGAGGCCGGCGCCACCCAGAGTTTTGGAATGGGGGGGGGTGGTATCGGCTCCATCCCTCAGTTTACTTACCTTTGCTTATTTACTTTTAGAATAATTAACATCAATTTGGCTTAGTTGAAATGTTTAGATTTAGCTTGGGTTAATTTATGCTAATAGGGGGAGGGTGCGAGTCCACGCAGCTTGTGCCCCCCGTGCCGTGCCACAGATTGATTTTTTTTGTAGGCCACTTTGATCGAGTGGTCATTAGTTGGATTGATTATCTGATAACATTTTGGCTTATTTAGTGTTATGTCAAACTGGGTTGCTGCTAGGTGCCCGACTGGTTGTTTAGGCTAAAAGACTGGTCAACTACTGATTTTGAGTGATATTCAACAGGGGGGTGAGCTGGTGCAGCTTGTGTGGGCCATGCAGTGATGCAATCTCCTTTTTCTAGACACTTGATTGAGCTGGTGTTTGCTCTGGTTAATCAGCTTGACCCTGGTTAATTGGCCTCAGCTGTTGGGTGCTTCGCTCCCCTACAGCCACCCCTCCCACCTCATCCCTCCCCACACCCCGTTGCCTTGGGTAATAATAACTCGGTGGAGGTGGGTGGGTGGGTGCTTGAATTTGAACTGGGCCACATGCTGGGCAGTTGTGCCAAGCACATTTCGGTGGTCGGTCATCTTTTTCAATAGGGAATTGCTGGTATTCCACAGGCTACTTTTAATTATCTAGGAGCTTATATTGTTTTTAAGAAATCAAATAAACAACTTAATCATTTAACTGAAGGGGTCAATTTAATTGTTATTTGATTGCTTATCAATTTTACGCATTAATAGTGCAGATCCTTCTTTTAATATAATTATGCAAATAACCAACAATTAAATACATTGAATAAGTTTCGTGATTGGATAATTGATTAATAAACACTAATAGTAGTAGAAATTTCATGAACAGTCTCGTACGGCACATTAAATTAACCTTACTGATTGGATTTGGCATTAATACTAATATTGGTAAAATCTTTAATTGGTGAGTTAATTAAAATAAATAAGTTGGTAAATTGATTTCTTTATAATCGTACACAGTGCAATTGGACACAATAAATAAGTTAGGATTGAATATGCAGGCTTCATCAAATAATTATATAGATATTTTAATTCCAGTGGTATAAATTGATTGAATGCATTTATTTAGTAATTGGCGAATAGGTCATTGATTACAATACCCTCATAGGTATTGGCTTATTTTGGCAACAAGTACTTACAGCAAAGAGGGATGTTGTAACTTCTTGGGTGATTGTGGTGGCAAGGCCTGTGGGGTTCCTTCTGGAATTGACCTCTGGGTGGTAATGGCTTCCAGGAAATGTAAGGGTAACAAAAAGGGGAAGCAGCCAGCCAAGAAAAGACCAGTCCTTCAGATATTGCCACCTCAGTCATCATCGGATGAGGAGTTTGGCAGCAATTGCAAGAAAAAATAGCTGCTTTAGAAGCTGAAAGAGTGGCAAGCCAGGCCACAGAGGCCAGCCAGGAACAGCCACGTCGCTTGGCCAGGGATGTTAGGAGCCATTGCCAGGCTAAACTTAAAGCTATGGCTGATAACCTAATGGCTAGGTTTGAAGCAAAACAGCAGTTGGCAGGGACATCTAGGCAGGAACCAGAGGGGTCAACGGTTACACCAAGACACCATCGAGCTGGGGACAGTAGTGGATTGAAATTCAGCACACACTCATTTAGAATTGGCACTGTATTTACTGTAGCAGCATTAGGATACCACATAGAGAACATCAAGCGGATAGGCCGGTGGTCTCCTCATACGTAATTATCTTAGGTACATCAGGACACTCTCTAATGTATAGGCAGGAGCCTGGTCTTGTTTTCTCATTGCAGGTCCTGTGGTGCTGGCAGAAAGAGGGCACATCATGATTGTTGGTCACAACTATATCTTTTGGGCTGCTCTCCATGCTGCTACATCCACTTGGGGGAGCAGTCTGAGCCTCGGAGCTAGAGCCCATATTGAATGGAAAAGGCTGTGTGGAATGCTGTGGAGCCAGCTGTGTCAAGTGGCTGCTTTTGGTCGGTACCCCCCAGATGTGTTCGTCATACACCTGGGTGGTAATGATGTGGCCAGGCATTGTGGAAAGGCCTTAATTCTTGATATGCTATGGGATATCAACTGGTTGAGGGCCACGTACCCTGCAATGAGCATTGTTTGGTCGACAATCATCCCTTGACTGGTTTGGAGGGATGCACAGAGTTTTTTGCCTGTTAACACTGCATGGAGGAGTGTTAACAGGGATGTCTGCAGAGCTGTCTGCAGCGGCCTTGGATCGGTGATTGGTCACCAGAGAATCCGCTTGGATAGGCCTGCATTTTTCCAGCCAGATGGTGTACATCTGTTCGATGCTGGTTTGGATGTCTTCCTTAAAGACATCAAGGGAGCCCCTGCTTTTGGAGCCTGATAAGCTTGATGGTGGGCATGGGACTTAGCATGGCGAGTCCCTATACGGTAGCCAGTAGTGCGGAAAAAATAGGTTTTTTTAGTGAGTCCCATAGCTATCTCAGGTAATGTATAGCTCATATGAACTCCTAGCATTGTGGATCGTGTGATTACAGTGCTTGGGGGGGAATGCACTGGGGCCACACCTGGACCAACAGTCAACAAGGAGGTCTGAGGGTGGTCAAATTTCGGCTGGCTGGGTTGCCACTGTCTTTACGACAGCCAAAACATTCACCCATTGGTTTGTTAGGGGGTCCATGGAGAACTCTGTGCTTAAACCTAATTCCGCAATACAGCAGGACCTCCCTTTGCCAAAGAACTGGCAATACTGATTATTAAATAAAGTGTGGCCCACGTTTAACCCAAAATTCTGGTCTTTCATCTTTAATTCCTGGGTAGGGGGGGCAAAGTGGATTTCTAACATTTCTAAAGGTCTTCTTAAACAGAAATGGTTTTCTCAGAAAAAAACCTGATTTTTTTAAAGGGAATTTCTAGTCAACCCCATACTTCAGAAACTTAAGTGTGATCTATTCAATCAGTTTTACTCAAGGTTGGAATTAGTCCATAGGAAGGTGACGTATATTGAGTGTGTCAGATACTACAGGATTTGCTCCACTTCTTGAAGTATTTTTTACTGACCATTTGACACACAAAGACTGATTTGAATTGACCCAGCTCTTTTTGCTCCCAAAGTTACTTTGCTCGTCTGCTGCTGGGGTCTTTCTACTTTTTCAAGTCAGGATAATCTGTATAGGCTTTTCCCCATGTGGTTGTGATACATTCTTTTAAAGATGGAGATGTTTCTCTAGGTGGCAGTGAAGTAAGCAGTTTGGGTATGATATTCAGGCCTAGCAGGGATATGCAAAACCAAAGCTCCATGATTTTACTGTGGGGGATAGGGTGCTAATCCTGTATCCTGTCAGTTTGTATGGGAACACTCTTTTGTTGTAAAGCAAAAGCTTACTGCTGTTAATTAGGTAACTGACAGCTCTGAAGGTGGCATTAAAATCACCTTTCCCTTTCCATCTGTTATGCTTTTGCCTTACTTTCAAGTAAATTATGCAGGAATTATTTTATCTCTGATCAGATATGGTTTTAAAATATTGGTAAACTGTGAGCAGAGATTGGTAGTTCCTGCATGCGGTGGTGATCCCTGTTTTGGAAATATTCTGATGTGTTAATTGTGATGCATTTTGCAAAATTACTGTTCAGACTTTTGATGTTCTGTACTCTTAGACTGTTAAATACCTTTTCATTGTATTTTTCTATACAAAGGTTTTTGAGAAATGTAGTCATCTGAGGCTTTAAACAAGAAAGCGGGTTCACAGTGAACCATAAAGGGATCAGTGATAGGACCAGAGGAAGGAAGGAAGGAAAGGGAACTGTGGGCTGGGATACAACTTGTATTTTATCTAGTTTGAACAGTGAACTCCTGAATCAATCGCCAACCCATGTGTGATCACTGATGGTGATTTCAAACATAATACAGGCTGGAAATCAAGTCGCAGCAATCCAAATTGTTCTGATTTGACTTCTCTATGTAGTCAGATCTTGAAATAAGCTATTGACTCATCTAGCTTAGTGTTTTCTTCAGTGAGTGGAAACAGGACTCCAGAGGTTCAAACTGAGGGTCTCTCTAGTGCTGTCTGAAGATGCAAAGGATTGAGCTGCAGACTATATGCAAAACATGTGCCCTACCACTGAGAACCTCTTCGGTCACAGAAATACATGTAACACACATTTGTCTCACACAGTAACTTTTATAACAGGCCTTTCTTTCAAACAACCCCAGGTTGAAATCCAGTCCTTTCTCAGCTGGGCCTCACAGCTTTCCTATGGGTCTTGATCATATCTGTTTTAGAAGATACATAGAGGTAAACTTGATATACGTACTTCAATGACCATCAGAAAATTTCTTTTCTGCTATTCAAGATCCACATTCTCTCAAGGGATTTAAAGTTGTGTTGACTTTTAACTGTGTATTTTATTTTTTTCACAGTATGTGTCACATGGATTTTGATAAGGTGAGAGAGAATGCAGAAGACAATGAGACTGGCTAAACCATGTTTTTACAACTGCATTCCAGAGACTACTGTTACATACAGCACTGATGTTACCTGTCTGTCATGGGTTTGGAGGGAAAGTTCCATCCTATGGGGAGTGGAAGGCGGGACATCAGGAGGAGGGGCTGTACTGTATAAATATGTGATGCCTGGGTGGTGAAGTTTAGATGCTGACACACACTGAGAGACACTGGGAGACACTGGGATGTGACGAAGCAGCAGCTGGGAAGAAGAAGCTGTTGTGGGAGTCTGTGTGTCAGACAGGGTACTACTGTGTGTCAGAGTACCAACCTGATAGGTTCAGGTGTCTGTTGGTTAGCCAGAACTGATAGGTTCAGGGTCTGTGCTTCAAGTTAAGGGTTCTGTGTGAACCAAACTGTATGCTTGTATGAGTGAGAATAAGCCACGTTACTTTATGTTATTCACCTGATCGTTTTATTTGTCCCTGTGTGTATTTAAATAAACCTTATTTTTTTTATTGTTTAAAAATCCATCCCTGGTCTGTGTGACTTCTTAAAGGGAATGGTTGGTGGCAGCTTAGTGTAACTGTGTGACATATCCCAGTAGGTCTGGGTTTGTCACATTGATTGGTGTCCAGCGTGTGGGATACGACTGGTCCAGTTGTCCAGTGGTCCAGCAAAGCCTTGGCAAGTGTGCCCAGAGCAAGGGGGGTCTAGTCAGGGACAGTCTGAGGCGCGTAGGTAATCTTCTAGGTGTACCTCACGGGGAGGTGCGCTAGTAGAAGAACGTGCCAACTGGGGAGACTTAGATTAAGGTGCTCTGAGGCAGCCTAGTTTTGGCGGGAAAAAGCTGAGGCAAAACTGCGTAGTAACAGTGATCTAGCTTGCCAGCTGAGAGGCCCAGCAGAGGGGGGTAGGCTCTGACTCGATACTGTTGCAAGTTAGTGCTGAAGAACAGCAGCAATCTCTAGGGAAAGCTGGTTCTGAGGCAAAAAGGAAAAAAGTGGTCGTTTTATTTTGAGGCTTGACTTTTTAAAGCAGCCTGTTCTGAGGGGGGGATTATGCCCTTGACTCGAAGCCAGATGGCCGAAATGAGTGAAGTGAAAGACCCCCAGATTGACCAAGGTTCTGAGGATGAATTTGGCTCAGTGCAAGGTGACAGCACAGGAGAGCAGAACCCAGAACTTAGAAAATTGCTCCTAGCCCAACAGCATGAACTGAGGGTGAGGGAAATGGAGGAAAGGGAAAGAGAGAAACAGCGGCAATTTGAATTAGAGAGAGAGAGAATGGAGAGGGAGGAAAGATTGGAGAGAGAGAGAATGGCGTTTGAATTAAGAAAACTGGAAATGATGAACCAGAACAATAATAATAATAGGGATTCTGAGGGAGGCCAACTGTCTAAAGCTGACCTGAAGAAATTCCCTGTGTACCACAAGGGAGATTGTCCTGAGGTGTTCTTTTCCCTAGTGGAAAGAGCGTTTGTGGACTTCTCAGTGAGGGAAACTGAGAAGATGACCATCATGCGATCTTTAATCAGTGGTAGCCTGGCTGAGGTCTACGCCGAGATGCCTGAGGAACTGATGAAAGATTTTGCAGAGTTTAAAAAACTGGTGTTTGCCAGACATGGGATAAATGCGGAGCAGCTGAGACAAAGATTCAGGTCCCTCACCAAGAAGCCAGAACAGACTTTTACCCAAGTGGGGGCCCAATTGGTTAGGCTGCTTGAGAAATGGCTATCGCAGGAGGGAACAGAGACCTATGAGCAGCTTAAAGACTTGATAGCACTGGAACAGTTCTATTCAGTCCTGCATGGGGAATTGAAATTCCAGGTGAGGGAAAGGAAACCGAAATCTGTGGCAGCAGCCGCAGAGATCGCAGATTTTATTTCCCAAATAAGAAAGCCCTTGGGTGAGGGGAAATCTGTAGGTAAACCCAAAGAAACCTACAGCAAGTACTCTCAGGGACCAGGGAAAAGCCAGCAAGGGGGAGGGGCCCATGGTGAAGGGAAGCCCTCAGACATGAAACCAAGACCTCAGATTTTGGAGGGAAAACCAAAACAAGATGAGAGAGAATCAAAATACACCAGAAAATGTTATTTCTGTCAGGGAAAGGGTCATCTAATCTCAGAGTGTGAGAAATTAAAGCAGCTAAAAGGAATGGTGCCTCAGGAGTCTAGTGGAACCAAGCCAAAAGCTGTGTTCTGTGTCCAGAAAGAGCAAGGCTCAGTGTCACTGAGGGAGCCTGTTGCCATGGCTACTCAGTCTGGAACAGCTACTTCTGCTGATCAGGCTGAGGAAAATGGTCCTCTTATAGAGGTAAAGCGCTGCTTGCTGGTGAAAACAGATTCTCAGTTGTTTGAGACAGCAGGGGTGGACGTAGGAATACTTGACCGTCAGTATAGGGGGCTGCGGGACACTTGTTCCCAGGTAACCCTGTGCCATCCAGATATTATTCCTAGGGAGTTTATAATCCCAAATGAGAGCATGAAGGTGGCAGGGATTGAAGGGCAGGTAATCTCTCTGCCAGTAGCAGAGGTACCTGTCAACTTTCAAGGCTGGAGGGGAGCTTGGCGGCTAGCGATTTCATCGACTCTGCCAGCAGCCGTGCTCGTGGGAAATGACCTGGCTGAACATGTGAAACGGGTGCTAGTGATTACACGCTCACAAGCCACCACAGGGACAGTTCAGGGGGGTAATGATGAGCCAGAGACGGAAGCAGAGGGGAGTTCAGAAGCTGTGGTGGAAACCTTAACCACAGACAGCAGATTTGGACAGGAGCAAAAGGCAGACGCCACTCTCCAAAAGTGTTTTGAACAGGTGACTGACGCCCAGCTAACACCTGAAACCCCAGTGAGATTTCTGGAGAAAAAGGGGATTTTATATAGAGAAACCCTGAGGAATATCTCAAAAGGGGGAGATGGGATCAGAAGTCAGCTGGTGGTACCTGAAAAGTATCGCCCCATGATCTTACAAAGGGGGCACTCTGACATGTTTGCTGCACACTTAGGGGTGAACAAAACACAGCAGAGAATCACACAGAATTTCTACTGGCCTGACATAGGGAAGCAGATCAGGGAGTTCTGTAAACAATGTGATGTGTGTCAAAGGCAGGGGAATAACCGCGACAGGACCAAAGCAAAGTTGTGCCCTTTGCCTGTGATTGACACTCCGTTCAAATGCATAGGGGTGGATATTGTGGGACCTTTGCCCAAGGCCACAAAGAGGGGGAACAGGTTCATTCTAACAATTGTGGACCATGCCACAAGGTATCCTGAAGCCATACCCTTGACTAATATTGAAACTAACACAGTGGCCGATGCTTTGGTGGGGTATATGTCCAGGATGGGATTTGCCTCAGAGATAATCACAGATTTGGGCGCATCGTTCACATCAAAGCTCATGAAACGCTTATGGCAAATCTGTGGAATAAAGCACAAGGAAACCACTGCTTATCATCCTGAAAGTAATGGGTTAACTGAGAAGTTCAATGGGACTCTAATGCGCATGATTAGGGCTTACTTGGCAGAGAATCCAAACAATTGGGACCAGAAGCTGCAATCCCTTTTGTTTGCTTATCGATCAGTGCCACAAGCCAGTACCGGGTTTAGTCCATTTGAACTTTTATTTGGGAGAAGGGTGAAAGGGCCCCTTGATTTGATCAAACAAAATTGGGAGCAGATCACCCAGGATGACCCACAAGACGTTGTGACTTACATAGACACCTTGATGAATGACCTAAGGAGAAATCTAGAGCTGGCAGCAGAAAACCTGCAAGCTCAGAAGGTCAGACAGAAAACATGGTATGACCACAAAGCTAGAGAGAGGCACTTTGACCCAGGGGAGGAAGTGCTTTGGCTTAGGCCCTGCAGAGAGAACAAACTGCAGCTCAAATGGGCAGGACCATATAGGGTCATTTCCAAGATGTCAGACCTGAACTACCTAATAGAGCAGGAGGAGAACCAAGCAAGGAGGGTGGTTCATGTGAATGCCCTAAAACCCTACTACCGAGGGGAACAGAGGGTTTTATTCGCGATAAAAGCAGCTGAGAGTGAGGAAGCTGACTTACCCTTCTGGGAGGGTAGAGGGGAAGTAAAATACAACCCAGAGGAGGTAAAGATCAGTCCTGCACTCACCCAAGACCAGCAGCAAGAACTAAAAATGCTGCTTAGTAAATATCAACAGGTGTTTTCCAACAAGCCGGGGATAGTGAAGGGAGTGATGCATCGGATCCACACAGGGGATGCACCCCCGCAGGCAGTATCCCCATACCGAGTAACGGGACCCTATAGGGATAAGGTGCGGAAGGAGCTGGACGAGATGCTGAGGGAGAACATAATCGTCCCCTCTTCTAGTCCTTGGTCCTCTCCGATAGTCCTTGTGGACAAGCCTGATGGGAGCATTAGGTTTTGTGTCGATTACAGGAAATTAAACCGTGTAACCACTCCTGATGCCTACCCAATGCCCAGGCTAGACAACCTGATTGAAACCATAGGGGGTTGTCGGTTCATCTCATCATTGGACCTGGTAAAGGGATATTGGCAATTAAGAATTGATCCCAGGGATCAAGAAAAGACTGCCTTTTGCAGCCCTTTTGGTCTCTATGAGTTTCGAGTCCTGAGCTTTGGTCTCAGAAATGCACCAGCCACATTCCAAAGGCTGATGGACCAGACCTTGGCAGGGCTCAGTGACTTTACAGTGGCCTACATTGACGACATAGGGATCTTCAGTAATACCTGGGAAGATCACCTGATACACCTGGAGTTAGTGCTGCAGAGGTTAAGTGCAGCAGGGCTAACAGTAAAGGCCAGCAAGTGTCAGCTGGGTAGCCCAGAAATAAAATACTTGGGTCACATGGTAGGGGGAGGAGTGATAAAACCCCTGGAGGCCAAAATAGAAGCTGTTCGTGATTGGCCTCGACCCAACACCAAGAAAAAGGTCAAATCATTTCTTGGGTTGGTGGGCTACTACAGAAAGTTCATCCCGAGGTTTAGCGAGATTGCGGCTCCGCTGACCGATCTGACGAGGAAGACGGCTGATGACCGCATCCCGTGGACCAGCGACTGTGAGGCGGCGTTCCAGAGGTTGAAGGAGGCGTTAATCAACTATCCTGTGCTGCGTGCTCCAGACTTCGACCGGGAGTTCATCATCTACACCGATGCGTCTAACAGCGGGGTAGGAGCAGTTCTGTGCCAGGAGGATGAGAATGGTGACCAGCATCCAGTGTCCTACCTGAGTAGGAAACTTCAAAAAGGTGAGAGACATTTGGCAACCGTGGAGAAGGAGTGTTTGGCCATAGTCTACGCGATCCAGAAGGCCAAGCCTTACATCTGGGGAAGACATTTTATTCTGTGTACTGACCATTCACCACTGCAATGGTTAAAGACAATGAAAACCCACAATAGCAAACTTATGAGGTGGGCTTTAAACCTACAGGACTATGACTTTGAAGTGAAGGTGGTCAGAGGGTCAGTGAACTGTGTTGCTGACGCCTTATCAAGAAGACCTGAAGAATGAAGACGGCGAAAGAAACATGGACTATATGTATATAATGATGACAAAGTTAAATGTACCTGGTTTTGAATTTGGTTTGTATGAATAAAGGTAAATTGATGTAATGTTAAAGGTAAATGTTTAAATGCATAATTGCTATGGTTAACTTAGAGTGTAAGGATAAGTAAGTATTATATGGTATGTATAATTGTTTTTGTGTATTTTATTCAGGTTGTTTTTTGGTGAAAAGCACCTTAGCTTTCCCCCTACAAAACAACTTATAAAGAGGGGAGGTGTTACATACAGCACTGATGTTACCTGTCTGTCATGGGTTTGGAGGGAAAGTTCCATCCTATGGGGAGTGGAAGGCGGGACATCAGGAGGAGGGGCTGTACTGTATAAATATGTGATGCCTGGGTGGTGAAGTTTAGATGCTGACACACACTGAGAGACACTGGGAGACACTGGGATGTGACGAAGCAGCAGCTGGGAAGAAGAAGCTGTTGTGGGAGTCTGTGTGTCAGACAGGGTACTACTGTGTGTCAGAGTACCAACCTGATAGGTTCAGGTGTCTGTTGGTTAGCCAGAACTGATAGGTTCAGGGTCTGTGCTTCAAGTTAAGGGTTCTGTGTGAACCAAACTGTATGCTTGTATGAGTGAGAATAAGCCACGTTACTTTATGTTATTCACCTGATCGTTTTATTTGTCCCTGTGTGTATTTAAATAAACCTTATTCTTTTTATTGTTTAAAAATCCATCCCTGGTCTGTGTGACTTCTTAAAGGGAATGGTTGGTGGCAGCTTAGTGTAACTGTGTGACATATCCCAGTAGGTCTGGGTTTGTCACAACTACCACTACAGGAAGGGTTTGTGCCTATTTATTTTAGCCACATGAGGTTTCAGATTCATCTGAAGATTCCCTACAGCTCCACTGTTAAAGTAATGACAGATTATACCGTTTTATAAAAGCCAGTGGTCTCTCTCTTTTAATTTATTTTCTATATATCCCACCTATGCTCCAATTAGACTGTGTACATGGCCCTCCTTTTCCTCATTCTGGCCTCATAACATCCTTGTGAGGTCAGTCAGACTGAGAGTACGATTGATCCAAGGTTACCCAATGGGATTCATGACACAGTAGGGATTAGAACTCAGACCTCCCAAGTTTCCAGTTCAGTATTCTGAATCACTACACCAAATTGGCTCCCCTCTCCCTCCCTTTTTATCCCCGGAGCTGGGGGATTTGTTCCAGCAAACTCTGGAACTTGTGCTAATTTGGATTTTAGCCAGTTTCTGTACTAGTTTTCTTACAAACTCCCTTCAGCTAAATTGACCAGGCACATCCACTGCATCTTATTGTACCTGTGCCCTCTTGTAAGTGCTTGAAAGGTTGTGAGGGCAACAATGTATGGAAAGTACAACCAGCTTCAACTC
This sequence comes from Pogona vitticeps, assembly GCF_051106095.1. NCBI lineage: Eukaryota > Metazoa > Chordata > Lepidosauria > Squamata > Agamidae > Pogona > Pogona vitticeps. Next base: position 152,404,365 of record NC_135783.1, read on the forward strand.
TATACTGTATTTCCTAGCAGTAGACACAACATTCACACAATGAATTTATTCTATATGGCAGTAATCTGTAATATAATACCAGTGCTACAATATTTGGCATGGTATTAGGGAATCAGATGTCCTTTAGAAACAACCACTTCCATAGCTACTGTCTCATTTTTTCAGGATTTTGTTGATGTTTGTGGGTTCTTATATTTGAAGGTTGGGAAAACAGTCAACATCCATTATTACTGTTTGATCTCCATTTTAATATCTAGAATCATAGAATCATAGAAAAGTGATGTTGGAAGGGGCATACAAGGTCATCAAGGCTCAGTGCAGGGGGTTGAGATGCCTACTTCTCCTAAAAATATTTCTGGGCATATGGTTGGCTTTTAGGAATATCTATATCTAGCCCCTTCCTTCCTTCCTTCCTTCCTTCCTTCCTTCCTTCCTTCCTTCCTTCCTTCCTTCCTTCCTTCCTTCCTTCCTTCCTTCCTTCTCTCTAATTTTTTAAAAGATGAGTGGGTATTCATCTGAAAATGTGCTTTGTGGGGCACATGAACAAGAAGAGTATGATTTCCTTTGTTACCTCTCTTATCATTTCTTTAAAGCACAAAAATCACATCAACATGAGATTTCAACTAGCAATTAGCCAGAAAGCAAAATTTGGTTCCCACTGCAAGCATAAAAAGGCAAATTGGGACCTGCAAACATAGCTAGTTTATTTCTTAATTTCCTATTCTGCCATTCCTGTAGCAATGTTATGATTTATTGTTTCATCTTCAGGGAAAATAATAAATATGTGGTTCCTTCATTTTAATCCTGGCAAAGCCTGTCTATTAACACACAGTTTCATTAATTAGCTGCTAGATGCTTCATCTTCAAACTTTGATTGTGTTTTCAAGAAACCACTTCTCACTAGAAGAGATATACTGTGGTTGTGAATTTTTCCTAATTCTTTTAACCAAGAATGGATATTAATAAGGACTGTTATCTCCATGGGGCAATAGATAATTACTTTGGTGCCTCCACTTATGAACTTAATTGGTTCTGGAACTCTGGTCGTAACTCGAAATGGTTGTAAGTTGAAGCACCATTTCCCATAGGAATGCACTGAAATGCAAGTTATCCATTCCAGCCAAAGGAAAAAAATCACACACACACACACACACAAAAACCCACTGCAAGACCCATTGGAAACACAATTAATCCATTCCGGCCAAGGGGGGGGGGAGAAAAGCAAACAAACCATGCAAGACCCATTGGATATGCAAAAAAAAGCAAAGCACAAAGCAAACGAACCGTGCAAGACCCTTCAGAAATGCAAAAAAAAGCAAAGCAAAAAGCAAACAGACCCCGCAAGACCCATCAGAAATGGAGGGGGGAAACCCACAAAGCAAACAAACCCTGCAAGACCCATCCGAAATGGAAAAAAAAAAAAAAGCAAACAAACCCTCCAAGACCCATCGGAAATGGGGAAAAAATCCCAAAAAGCAAACAAACCCCCCAAGACCCATCACAGCATAGAAACATAATCCCACTACCCAGCCCAAAACCATGCTGCAAAATCCAACCCAGAAAGGTTTTTAAAAAGCAGAAAGCAGGACCTTACCTTACCAGGCAGTCCAAAGCCTTCTCTGATTCCACTCACTCTAACTGTTGGGGCGAAAGAGCTACAAAGAAGCAGCCTCTTCGCCTACCAACGGTTAGCATTTTGAATTCCCCACCTTTTTTCCCTGCCTTTTTCTGTTCCAAACTGGAAGCTCCGGCTGCAAGTCAAAGCAAAATTTTACGGCTGGAGCTGTAAGTCGAGGCACCATTGTACAGGAAAAGTATCAACGGTCAAGGGTTTCCCCAACACCCAAGTATACTACTGGAGGCTCAGTAATCCTACAGAAGTTTCTTCTCCTCTCCTTATTATTATTATTATTATTATTATTATTATTATTATTATTATTATTATTATTATTATTATTATTATTATTATTATTATTATTATTATTATTATTATTATTATTATTATTATTATTTATTTATTTATTTATTTATTTATTTATTTATTTATTTATTTATTTATTTATTTATTTATTTGATTTATACCCCGCCTATCTGGACCGATGGACCACTCTAGGCGGCTACAGTACATCCCTACATACTGTCCAAGAACAGGAGCATGAGGATTCCCCTGCTTTCTAGAACTTGCAGGTAGACCTTGTTTCTGCTGAAGGATGGAGTTCTATCACTAGAATGAACCCTTGAAATAAATGGGGAGTCATGTGGTCAAAGCAAAATAAAATACAAATTCAACCAGTGATACCTTTACAAATCACTTAAAATCATCATACAAATACATGAGCTTTCATGGATCAAAACACCAGTTCATCAGGCTGTACCAGTGTGAAGACGTAATGTCCATGGCATAATGGATTTTGCCAGAAAAATGTTACTCTGATGTAAAGTCAAGAAGTGCCTGGCAAAATTGATTTCACAAGGCACATCTTAGTTAGATGAAAGTCAGGAGAGGTGCAGGAAGCAGTGATTGCTATTTTAGGGTTACAGCTGAGATAGCTGTGGATCGGATGTCATACCCCAGTTCTTCGGACAAAGAAGCACAGGCCATATGCACACACGCACACATATCTCCCCAACACCCACTCTCCTGGCCAAGCACAACCATGTCCGTTTCGAAGAAAGGCCAAATGGGGGTGTGTGTGTGTGCGCGCGCATGGCCTGTGCTTCTTCATTTAGGAACTGGAGGATGACATCCATAAAGGTATTGCCTATTGCATTTAGAATGACCCTATTACATCCTAGCCATTGTTACGGGTATGTTCGTTTTAAAAATAATTTCTAAATGGAAATGCTCCACAAAAGAAACTGCCTTAATTGTTCTATTTTCCATTAACTGTTTTTAACCTAACAGTGTGATGAGACTATGTTTTCAGTGAATTAATATGATCCAGAAGAAATTACAGAAGTTTCCACCTTGTGCTTATGCTCCTCAGTCTCCACCTTGTATCTCTGACCTGCTCTAGAGTGACTTGTCGATCCTGCGGAGCAGATTTTGGGGTTGCACAAGGACTGAAGAGAGGCTGAGGAACCCATTCTGCCAAAGGTGTCCATTCCAGTTGGCAGAGAGAAATTGTCAGATTTCATTTGAAGAAGTGTCAGGATCTAGGTGGTGGCCAAAGACAGTTGTAAGAAGTAACACTGCAGCCAGAGTCCTTTGGAGTTGTTTCATTGACCTGATTCATACAGGCACCACTGGGACTAGCCACTGAAGGGGAGGGACACCTTTATTAAAGAGAAAACTTTCATTTCACAGCACTGTTGGCTCAGACAAATGCTTTCTTGTTTTTGCAAGTATGTTGTTGCATACTTCCTCCGCCCTCCACCCTTCTTTTATACAAATGTGAGCTTGAAAGCCAGAGCAACAATCCCATTTGGTGTAATTTTGGAAGTACAAATGCAAAGACTTGAATTCCTTCAGGACATTCCCTTTCCATAGCAATTTATCAGGATTAGCAGAGTTTGACACAGGGAACTAACCTTAAATTCCAACTGCCGCTGATTTTAGGCGCACACACAAAAAGGGAAACTCAAGAATTTTGAAAGCAGGCCAAAATTTGGGTTTCTGTGTTTTGGTGATGGGAAAGTTGACTATTTTAAAAAAATATATTGGTTTTATTTTTTAAAGACCTGGAGGTTTGGAACTAGCATTTTTCATTACTATGCAGATTTCATTTATAATATTCAGCCTGTCATTAATTCTGGAGATCCAAAACCTCACCTGCCTCATAGTAAATGCATGTCATTGTCTCAAATAGTGCAACTTCAAATCTGGAGTTATTTCTCATGTGTTACATTATGACTTTATGTTGCTGTTGTTACGTGCCATCAAGTCACTCTGATTTATGGTAATCCCATGAATGAGTGATTTTGAACATGTCATGTCCTCAACAGCCCTGCTCAGTTCTTGTAAACTCAAGCCTGTGACATCCCTAAGGAGTCGATCTATCTCATATAAGTTCTTCCTCTTTTCCTGCTGATTTCAACCTTTCCTAGCATTATTGTCTTTTCCAGAGAATTTTGCCTTCTCATGATGTGCATAAACTACAACAATCTCAGTTTCGTCATTTTTGTCTCCAGAGATCATCCAGATTTTATATGCTCTAAAATCCTCTTGATCATCTTTCTAGTGGTCCAAGGTACCTGTAAACCTCTCCTCCAGGACTGCATTTCAGATAAATCAGTTTTTATCTGCAGTCTTTGATGACTGAACCAAGATATACAAAATATTTCACTATTTCAGTTTCTTCACTGACAATGTTAAAGTTGTGTAGTTCCTCTGTAGTCATGATTTGCTCTTCTTAATGTTTAACTGCAGTCCTGCTTTGGCCCTTTATTCTTTCACTCTCCCTAAGAGTCATTTCAAGTCATTGCTGCTTTCTGCCAGTAAGATTGTTTCATCTGCATATCTTAAATTAATGAAGTTTCTTCCACCAAATTTTCATTCCTCTTTCATTTAAATTGAGTCCAGCTTTCCATATGTTATGTCCTGCATACAGGTTGAACAGATAAGAAGATAAAACACACCCTTGTCAGACACTTTTGCCTATAGGAAACAGTTCCGTCTCTCGGTATTCTATCTGAATAGCAGCTTGTTGTCTACAATACAGGTAATGCATCAGGACAATCAAGTGCTGAGACACACTCATTTCTTTCAGAACAACCCATAGTTTCTTATAATCCACACAATAAAAGGTTTTGCTGTGTTCAATGAAGCATAGAATGATCTTCTGAAATTCTTTGGTGCTCTTCAGTAGCAAGCAGATATTTGTAACATCCTCTCAAGTGCCTCTTCCTCAAAATATAGCTTGAACATCATGCATTTGTCACACCATATATGATAAACACTTTTGTTGCAACACCTTGAGCATCACTTTGCTTGCATGGGAAACTAGAGCAATGGTCCTAATTGCTGCATAATTCATTAAAAGTTGCATTTTCAGTTGTATTTGAGGAAACCACTTGAAGCATTTGTTGTCTTGAGCTATTTCAATTGCTTTTGTTTGATTTGTTTATTGCAAACAGCTAAAAGTCTGTAGAATTTGACAATAAACCTGATTTGCAATGAGGGTTGAACAGTTTTGATTACAGTTGTACATACTGCACCATTTGGCGTATTCTTTCTTCAAATTGGGATATATATTGAACGTTGCCAGTCTGAGCCATTGTTTTGTTTTCCATATTTGTTGGCCTATTCTTGACAGGATTTTGACAGAATTAGTTTCTGTGGCTTGAAATAGTTCTATTGGTATTCCTTATTTTTCTCTACTTATTATTAAATTTTAAACAGAAGACACACACAACTGTACATCAAACAATACTTAATAACAAAAACATAAATGACAAATGCAATCATAACTCAAATATACAATGTAACCCACTGCCTTTTTATATCTTTATATATATCTTCATCAATACTTTTCATCTTAATTTATATCACGTGCCTCATCTCTTCTCAAAAATATAATGATTCTTGTGTTGGAATATAACCTTTATTTACGTTTAGTAAATTCATGTTCTAAAACAGTGGTCCCCAACCTTGGGCCTCCAGGTGTTCTTGGACTTCAACTCCCAGAAATCCTGGCTAGCAGAGGTGGTGCTGAGGGCTTCTGGGAGTTGTAGCCCAAGAACATCTGGAGGCCCAAGGTTGGAGACCACTGTTCTAAAAGGTATTCTGTCTACCCTTGTCGATTTATTACTTCCTCATGTTTTCAAAGCAGTGTTCACTCCAGTTTCTAGAACTGCTTGCTCTTTGTCATAGGATTCCTAGCCCCTAACTGCATGTTCTACATCTTGCCTCAGTATTAAAGTTACTTAATTTCTTCTCCATTTCCAGAGTAGAAAACTTTGTAGTTGTCTCACTGAAAATATTCCATTCTGGTCCATTTTAGTTCACTGACAGCAGGCGCTGCAATATTTATGCATATCTTGCTTTACAGTTTCCCCTTTACATTAATTCATAAATTCATATTTCTCATGTTCCGTGTTCCAATTGCATGTGTTGTGTAACACTGGATCTTTCTTTCAGTTCTGTGCACATCAGCCACCAGGCATTCTTTTGACTTTAATCTATTTGCATTATTAGCGACAGAGCTATTTGTGCTTGTCCCTTGTTCTTCCCCAGTAGCTGATTGAGTGCTTTCTGACCTGAGAGTCTCCTCTTCTAGCACTATCTCTTGTATCATTTCAGATTGCCTCATCATAGGGTTTTCACGGCAGCAAAGGTTCACCTCTGCCACTGCCACTTTCTGTGCAGTACTAACAAAGGTTAGTGTCACTACTATTGCCTCCTCCACCAGTGTCACATTCATCTACTGCTGCTACTCAATAGCTGCCACCACTATCACCATTGATACTGTCCATTCTCTTCTGCTGATCTGGCTGTTACTCCTGAAAGGGATGGATGTGCCTTTTTCTGGTGTCTCGGATGGAACCATTCCACCTTGGGTGACCCTGGAGTGACCTAGGAGTCCAGGCATGTAATGGGTTCTGGCCTCCTGACAGCATTGCTCTCAGATTCACTGACATATTCCAGTCCTTTCATCATTTTAGGTGTGCATCCAAGAAAAAGATGACTTTGTAGAGCTTGGTATTCCATAAGGAAATTCTATTGTCTTAATTTCTGCCCTTTTTTTTACTAAAATGAAAGTAAACTGATAGCTCCAGTTCTTAACACAATAGAACTGAAAGGATATGAGGATGGAAGTAGGAAGTTGGGAATGCTAATATGAGCCACACGAGACATGAAAGAATTCTCAATTTTGATTTTTAAAATGTGAAGATTTGGGGGTTCTTTGGAGTAAAACAGTATTTGCTTTGTCCTGTCTAAATGCTAGAAACTTGAACCAGCTGATTTATTAGACAAATATTGGTCATTGTGTTGAGGCGGTTTGCGCATTGCAGTGGTCCCCAAACCTTTTTGACTTGCAACTCCCTTGCCTTACTGGCCACGGTTCCCCCTTTGGGTGAGTGGGGTAGAAGAGAGGGGGGAAGCCCGGCCTGAGTATTTATTTATTTATTTATTTATTTATTTATTTATTTATTTATTTATTTATTTATTTATTTATTTATTTATTTATTTATATCCCGCCTATCTGGTCTAGTTCCATGGATTGGAAGTACGTCCAAGGATTCCGCAACACCCTTGGCTGGGTTTGGCCAGGCTCCAGGGCACCGCAACACACACTTTGAGAACCACTGGTGTATTACTTTATGTCATTTATCGCAATGATCTAAATGATGCACTAATGTGACAAGGAAACATGCAGGGACAGTTCAGCACAAGAGCCCAAAAATGAAACTACACATGCTCAGATGTTTTCCAGTGAATTTAGCTGCTCTGTTTTCAGAGAGTCAAACTAGACTTTAAGGGGAACTTGTATTTCAAATTAACACATTTTCCTCCCACAATAGGGTTTCCTCAGAGATCCAAGTTTTAGGAGCCAGATGTGCAAATTAAGCTTATGTTTACCCTCCAATTGCTAATCACACAACACAGCATACTAAAAAGAGGATATGCTGTATAATTAAGGAAATGCTATGCCAAAGGGAGCAAAGTTTCTGAAAATGTCCTATTACAGTATATTGGCTCATCTAACTCAGAGATGTTACAACCAATCATCTTTTGGGCTCCAGTAAGGTCTACTTACTACCCAGTGGTTCACTAACACAGCTTGGTAAGTGTACTGCTGTGATGGAAGACTTTTATTATCTGCCCAAACTTATATTCTTACACCTCCACATTTTCTTAGACCTTTATTGGCCAGCCTTAGCCTGAGTTCTTCTAGGAGCTGAATGTACTTACACATAGGGATATAATGTTTGATTTCTTGGACTTCAAATCCCATAATTCTCCATTCTGGAATTCTACTTGACAGACAGACCTGGGAGTTGGGACTATGGCCTCAACTGGAAGGCTTTGAGGATGAGTTAGGCTTAGCTCCCCAAGCTTCCTGTTCCTGCTCCAGTGCAAACTGAGAGCTTTATTTTTGAATTTAGGCCTTAGTGGTTCTGCAATTACAGCACTCAAACAATGACCTCAGAGCCCTATAAAACCTTATAACATCCTCTTGTAATTTTATTCTGGATGGTCTCTCACAGCTGACATTAATCTCTAGATGTTGGAGGAAATAAATAATTTATACCTTGATACCTAGATGGACACTGATAAGATTATCTGATTTCACACTGGAATTAACCCTTTCAAGGATAAATATCAGCTGTGATGGACAACCACAGACTCAAACTACCAAGAGTTCTTATAAAGTTTTGTAGTGCTCTGGAGTCATTGTTCAAGTACCACACTTTTGACATTTTTGGTGAGCCAGTCAGGAGGATCAGATAACAGATTCTTTATTCAGCCGATCTAGCTCATGTCATCTTTTCCTATCACTTTTGGTGAGAGTTTCCTTGGTTCAAAGCTCGCCTCCAAATGCACAGTTCAAATGGGTTGACTTTTTTTCCTTGTCAGCTTTCTGTATTTTCACATTGTGATTGGGAATGCCATAATGGATGATCTTGGCCTTAGTCTCCACTAATACATCCTTGAGGATCTTTTCTCCTTCATAACTGCAAGGGTAAAAAGTAGATTATAGGCATCTTGCCCCTTCATGGATTGCTGCCTTGTCGTGGCAAAGGGGCTTGAGTAATTTAGAGAAGCTATGGGCTATGCTGTGCAGGGACACCCAAGATGGACAGGTCATAGTGGAGAGTTCTGACTAAATGCGATCCACCTGGACCATGTAGGTGGTGCTCATCAGCCTTGGAAGGCAGCCCATCCAGGAGAAGGAAAACTCCGATTTCAAACCTCCACTGCCTTGTGGCTATATCCACTGATGGAAAAGGCTTCAGGAGTTAACCTCAAGGCAAAATCTGGAGCCGGAGTCCCGGAGGCAGTTCATGTCGTTCTGGCAACTTCTGTGACATTGCTGGAACCAGTTGTATTGGCCCTTGCCTTTCCATTGGACTATTTCAGCGACGTGGAGAGGGGGGATTTGCTGCTTGGGTAACAGCCTATCCTCCATATTATTCTACCCAGGCTTTGTGCTCTGGAGAGGACACTCATACAGAGTGTGTTACCATGGTCTTTTGAGACTAAAGGATGCCTAAGAAGGCATCTTGAGACTCATACACACCGCAGGACTGAAAAGACTAAGGAATCTATAGGAATCTAGACAGAGTGCTCTCTGTTATGGATTTTTTTTTCTGCTGCCAGGACTAGGGAATCTATTATAGGCCTGGTTAGTCTGGAATGGTAAGAACATAAGAACATAAAAAGAGCCCTGCTGGATCAGGCCAAGGGTTCATCTAGTCCAGCTTCCTGTATCTCACGATGGCCCCACCAAATGCCTTTGAGAGCAAGCAAAACAGCTAAACACCTGTCTCCTGATACCCCTCCCCTGCATCTGGCCTTTTGAGGCACCTTCCTTTTAAACCTGAAGATTATACATCACCATCATGGCTTGTAAAGTGACCTAGATTGACAGTTAACACCAGTATTACTGAAAAATCTGAAATAATTACTTCCAAGTTCTACTTACTGAATTACTCAAGCATCTTTTTTTCCTCCATAAAAGAAGCACAAGGAACAACAAAAGTCACTACATCTTCCAAAAATTAGTCACATCAAAATTATGATGCTTTTATGAACATACAGTAGCTTCTGGAAAACTCATGTGCAGTACAGCTTTTGCCTGTATAGGCAGAATTTGGCAAGGGTTTCATTGGTCCAATGCTCACACGCTTAACCTGCCATGTTGTTGTTATGTGCTGTCAAGTTTCATCCAACTTGTAATGCTCCTAATATGGTTTCCAAGGTTTCTGTTTTTCTCCTGTGAGTTTCCATGGCCAAATGGAGATTTGAACCAGGGCTCCTGAGTCCTAGTACACCTCTTTACCTGCTGCACCACATATTACATTAATATTGAGAGCAGCTGTAGCAAAAGAATCTGAACTATGGGCTAAGAAGCACTTCCCAAATGTGGAGTTGCTTTAATTATGCATTATTTTAAAAATAAAAGTGTGTTTCAGTGGGGCAGACATTGGGGAATACAGGCTGACATTACAGCATCCTCTTTAACACTGAGACCAGTGTTTATCTTTAGAAACCGAACCATCTGCTAATTGGAAACAAGGTATAAATGGGGTCTTAGAATTATTGACCATCACTTCCTCATGAAATTGAGAACTTCCATTTTCCAGCTATTGTAGGATTTGAAGACAGACATTTTCTATTCATCTCCAATGATGAGGTGCAAGAAAACATAGGCTTAGTCTTCCTGGCTATTTTTTTTTTACACCAACTGTTCAGGAGACTTTACAGAGAGGTCAGCTTTTGCATCCCTCCCCTAATTCACTACGATGACAGAAAGGAAAATATTGACCCCTCACAAAAGATTTCCTACGAGTTCAGTAAGACAGCTCTCTCATTGTCATTGATCAAATTGAAGGCAAAAGAAAATATCCAAGTGCAGATGTATCTAACGAAAAAGTAATAGAATGAGAGGACTGCAGGAGCTAACGTAGGTCTAGGAAATCTGGTTGTGCTTGTTTCTTAAAACATTATTCACTATACAAGGATTAAGTAATGAGGCATATATACATATTCAACAGTAAGCACATTATGCAGGTCTTTTTAGGGCCAGAAGGCAAGTTGAAAAATCATTTTATAAATATTAAACCCTGGGGCTAGCTACAACTAGAGATGGACACAAATCACCAAACTGGGGGTTTGTGCCAGTTCATCCTTTGACTGAACAGATTTTCAGTGGTTTCCAGTTCCACCTCCTCCACAGGCACCCACTCAGAGGCTGCATCCAGAGAAGGTGGGTCATGGAAGCTAGGACGCTTCCTTAGAATGGTTCTACAGTCTTGAATAGGCTCCCTTCGAGCAATAAATTCAGTATTTCCTTTCCGGGTTTACCTGTTTCTTAGGTCAATGCATTGTCTATTTCTGTAGGGTTGGTTCATACCTGCATATTCTTCACCTGGTGACTGCAATATGAAAAACAAGAGTTGTATGAATGCACCACCGCAGTTTAGTACCTCAGTCAGAATTTTCATACCACCTCAACACCTATAGTTAAGTTTATGTCAATCTTCAAGTGCAGAGCAATCAAGGCCTTCTGTAAATAAGGGTCTTGTGATTTTGGAGGTCGTTCTGTACGGTGGGGCCCCATCCTTCAGGGCTAACTGCATAAACAGCGCAATCCTGCAGATAAGGCCAATCATGTGAGTCTTCCTTTGGATTCAGAATCATAAGGGCATTCCCTGGACGATCAGAGACACATTACACACTGCTTTTTGCTGACAGGGCGATGCCCTGGCAGATATACTGGGCTAAACCAAAATTCAGATATGCTGACAAAAGTAGCTAAATTCTGTGTTGCTGCAAGCAAAATCCATGAAGAAGGTTCCACCTAAAGCGCAGCTTTACAATTTACAATTTACAATCTGTAAATTGGTGTATACCAATTTGGTATAATGATGACACGGGCTCTATGAGCTTCAAAGTAACAATTTTGTCATTCTCTGCAAGCTGCAATAGCCCATAGATAAGGCCTATGATAGGGAGGTAGGAGATATTTAGTAAGATGTATGAATGTAGTTGTATTTAGTAAGATATTTAGGAGATATTTAGTAAGATGTATGAATGTAGATGTATGAATGTAGGATTTGGAGACACAATCAATCTAAAAACATTAAAAAAACTAAAACACTAAAAACATATATGTATGTTTTTAGTGTTTTAGTTTTTAAAATGTTTTTAGATTGATTTTATGTCTCCAAATTTAAATAATGTACCTTACTTTTGCTGGTCAATGACCGTAATAAAACATTTATTATTATTATTTTGAGTCAGAATCCCTAACAGAACAGAAAGTACTGGTTTTATGCGGAAGTGGCTCTCATATTGTGTGATTAGGATGAGTTTATTTAGTTTATATCGATTTATCTCTTTCTTTTTCCCCCGCTGTTATTTTGGTAAAAATGTTCTAATATTTGCAGAATTTACAAACTTCTTCATAAATTTGATGTAAAGAACTTGATTTTTCCCCTCACCTTGAAGGTGGAATAAAGGAGGACTGATCCATTTGCTTGACCAGGGATTAGAATTTTCAGGGCTTCAGCTCTTTAAGTCTGGTTTTGAATTAATGTGTATTCAAGTATGTTTGTGGTGTTTAATTAAGATTGTCACCTGCTTTTTTCTCATAAACTCTACAGCTACATGGCAGGGACAACATGAACCTCTCCAAACTAACAATAGCTGACTGAGTTTGACAATAGCTTAGAACTTCATTCTCGTTGTTGCTTGTTAGAATTTACCAATTCTTCACAAAGAACTTTAAAACTTTTTTTAAAGAAGCAAAAGTGAAGAAAAGAAAAACCAAACAACTTTGGCCACCCCTACTGCAAGAGCAGAGAAATCAGAAACAGCTGTCTTTGCATTAAATGTGTACGTCCTGCTTGAGAATAAATCAAATAAAACCCAGTGGAGAACTTCAGCTCCTTGGTGGTGTAGTGGCTTAGTAACTTTCCTAAGCAATGATTTCTCAGGAGGCCTTGAGATTTCGTACTTGCCTTTTCATTCTCAAATGATAGGCAGCTCATAAGAAGGGTCCACTTTGGATCCAACTTTCTTCTTCTTCTTCTTCTTCATATACTGGCTTGAAAACAGGTGCCATGGTTATTAGAAGTGTGGAAAAGACACTGATGTCATGTCTGAGTCACTGTTTTCTAGAGGCATAGCTTTCTGCCTTCCTAAGCTTTTATTTGGGTGGGGTCTAGCTAGGTGGGTCTGCCCATGGAGACTCTTAAATGGAGACTCTTATGAACTTCGGGGCAACCTATGTACATATTCTGAGATGAATTTATTTTTCCGTTGTAGAAGTACATGTGCCTGAGCAATCATTGTGCTTCTTTGTGTATCTTTATCTGAGATGCAAACTAACATGGCATCAATATATGTCGCCTTCCAAAGAAAAATTCAGTGCACCGTGCCCGGTGATGGGTTATGAGAGAAGGCCATGCTCATTACCCTTAGTGCACTACGATAGGTTCAGATTATAGCTTTAACCTTGTTTTATTAGAATCTCATTTAAATGCTGGTTGATGCTTTCAACAGTTTTTTTTTAAACTGACTTCCATGTCTGTCTTGAGTAAAATTGATTTTATTACATTCCTAGCCACAATTGACTAATATGGTTACTCCACTCCCCTAAAAATTACTAAAATAACCACTCATACTGCTGATAACCAGAAGTCTGTTTGTGGCAAAGGTAACATGTTTCGGAATATGTGTGACTAGGCTAAAATAATTATCAAAAGACTGGGGGCGGGGGACAAGAAATATCACTCCTAGCTTCTCTCCCTGATTTGTTGGGCAAATATTTTAATATAATGTACCTGCTCAATCAGTTGAACAGATACAACAAAGCGTTGTTCCAATTTCCTGAATGCCCTTTCCTTTAAATTTCCAATTTTTTGTTCCTGTTCTTCCCTGAATGTTTTATTTAACAAACAGCTGCACCAAAATGGAAAGTGTGATCTCACAGGAAAATCTAACTTTTCTCTTCTGAATAACATGCAGAATGATATTAGATGTCGTTAGGTAGAGCTATGAAAAAGGTATGTCACATATATGATTTCCCATGAGACATACATTTTGCATTTTTCCATTCTTCATTGAGGATCATCAGTACAATTTACCCTCCTCATGCCTCAAGCATTACGTTAAACTCTGGAACTAATACATGGCTTGCAAAGGTTATGTTACACAGTGATTCAGAAAAGTGGAACAAAGCTTTTTTGTATTTGTTCAGTTGATTGAGCTGGTACGTTATATTAAAAGATGAGGGAGAGAACCATGGAGTGGCATTTCTTGAGCATTTATAAGAATGGCTGTACTTCATGGTGGAATCCATGTTTTGCTCACTGAAGAACCTAGTTAAATCCTTGCGCATTAAAAAAAGAATCACATAATGCTGCTTGAGAATGTGACCTCTGCGTGACCCCATGGTTGCCTGCCTGCCAGGTAGGGCTAGTCAAGAGGAACCAGTCTTGGGTTTCAGTGAAAACTGGTACACATGTTTGTCAATAAAATCATACAGCATGTAAGTTGGAATCCACTGCCACAAACTGTAGTGATGACTACCAGCGTGGAAAGGGGCTAGAGAAATTCACAGATGACGGGGCTGAGAGTCAGGACAACTATATACTACCTCCATTATCATAGACAGTATGCCTCTGTACGTAGCTGCTGGCAAATGTGAAACAGAGGGTGCAAGCTGCACTTAAGTCCTGATTAGAGATGGACACGAACCACAAATTCAGCAGTTCATGCCAGTTTGTTTAGCAGCCAAATAGGAGTTGGGTGCCTCAAGGTCCCGCCTCCTTTGGTGGGTGCCCACTCAGAGGCAGTGCTTGGAGGAGGTGCTTGTTGAACATTGGTTGGTCTAGAAGATATATATATATATATATATATATATATATATATATATATATATATATATATATATATATATATATATATATATATATATATATATATATATATATATATATATATATATATATATATATATATATATATATATATATATATGCGAACTTTGTTTTCAGAAAAGCTTCAGGGAAGAATCAGGAAGCTTGGATGGAGCTAGGCCTACCTGAGCCTCAAAGGTTTCTAATTTAGGTCTTTCTCCCAAATGCACTTTTACAAGGATTCTATAAAATAGGTAGAACTCCCAGAATTATGTGAAATTATAGCATTTGTAGTCTTAAAAATCCCAAAATCCCATGCCTAGTGCCTCCTCCACTGCAGTTGAGACATTTAAGTAGGTTTAACCCTATAACATCATACCTAGCCTTTATTTTGCTCTGAGGAGGAAGGTAGCATCTCTTTATAATTCAAGAGGATGTTCCCAGATTTTGTTGTGGAGTTTAGTCCATTCTTTGATCACTTAGGACAGAGGCAAAACCACCATGCCTGGAGGCTTCCAGGAGTACAAAATGCATTTTCTTTTGTTTTCTTCTGTGGTTTTGTCTTTCAGAATTATTTTTGCAATGGGACACACCCAGAATTTGCAACAATGTCCGTGGAGAGACATATGCAGCCCTGAGCTTGCACTTTCCCCATTCTTGATTCAGGGGCTAACTGCTAGCCCCTAAGCAGCCTGGCCACAGGGATTTTGGGAGTTGCCGTTCAAAAGGTAACTTTCTTGCTCTGTTTAAAACTACCATCATACAGCCAAGAGTAGATGTAAATCCAGAGACCATCATTCAAAGAATAACTTATCAAGAGCTGCTAACCTTTCAAAATGATCTTGGAATTACAGAGAGATTTAATTGCTGCCTTCACTCTTATATTTTAGTCCCTGGTTGAAGCAACTCCGAGTCCATAACAACCTAAGAAGGATCTTGCTGGATCAGAACAATGGCCCATATTGTCCAGCATTGCCAAATGATTGTCTGTGGGGAGTCCCCAAAAGGACACAACGCAACTGCGCCCTCACATATTTGTTCCCCAGCAACCAATATGCACAGTGCAGGCACTCAGCCTTTGACGCTAGAGCTGATATACAGCCATCATGATTCATACACAGGAGCACCCTTGCCCTTTGATCTCCTTTCAAAGCCATCCAGGCTGGCAGCCTCCACCATATCTTGTGGCAGCAAATTCCACAGATAGACTATGCTGTGTGAAGAAGTCCTTCCTTGCTTCCCTGTCCCATCCTGAATCCCTTCTCCATTCAGTTGATCTTGATACGTGGAGGGGGCTCCCCCTTCACTTCAGGCAGCAAAATATTTAGAGCCAGCCTCCAAACGTATTGAGAAAACGCAGCAACTTCCATTCGTGTCTGGGGCTGGACGAAAGATTCATTTGCTCTTATCAGCAAGGAGGCAAATGCAGACAGGGCTATATGCCTCCATGCCTTTGTACATGGGGTTGCAAAGGGTTCCTCTTGCCACTGGCACAGTTAAAACATCATGCAAACCATGCCTCTTTTGCATGCCCGTTGTCTCCCTATCTGGCAACTGAGTGGCTTGAAACTAAAGGCTCCCGCTCAGCCAAAGCCCTTGTTCATTCATCCATCAGTCGCAGGTTGTGGCGCCAAGTGCTGTGAGGCTAAGGAAGCAATCCTGCTCAAACACCGCTTTACAACTGGGGCCAGCTGGCAGCAGTTGCAAGCCCCAGTGTCGCAGCATGCGCCAAAACATACCTACCTGTCTGAAAGGCAGCCCATGTTTTGTCTGTTGATTGCACCGCTATTATGTCAAATTAAAGAACTCCTGCCAGCTTTCAGAAACAGAAATAAAAAAGGGATTGTACATCCTTTATGTGAGCAAGAGAGGTGTGCTTCTCAGTGCGCTCTGTTCTCCTGGTATATGCATAACAGCATATAACAGCACATCGTTTTTGTGGGCTGAGCATGTCGGACAGCTACCCCAGCCAAACCACATCAAATACCTGACTGGCATAGGGCTCTTGGGTAATTGTCATTTCAACACTTGTATTCAACAGCATCTTTTTAAAGTAACATAGCCAAAAAAGCTGAAGCTAGGCCTCTACCTCCAAATGTGAAAGGCTTTCCCAAGCCTCAAAATTAAAATGCATCTACATTTTCCAAAAACCCAGGTTTTAAAAGGTTTTTTAAACATTTAACCATCATGTACAAAGCCACCTGTTGTAAGCCAAGAGTGAGACATTTGATCGTTTTTAAAAATCATCCTAACAAAACCATCACCTTAAGCTTTTAAAGTTGCTTGAACTGTAGGCCTGCCTCACCCTCTATTTCAAAGCAGGCTTCTCTTTCAGGAAATTCTACACCACACATTGTGAAACAGCCAGTCTGTCTGACTGAGGTAAAGTCCAGGAAGACAATCATCATAAGAGGACCATGGATGTAAGTAAGATTCAGGCAGGCATGAGGGTCTCCCATGAAGAACAAGCATCAAAAGAGTTCCTGGATGGAAAAGAGAAGTGAAACAACAGGGGCAGGAGCCCGTGATGGAAAAGAAATGGCAGAAGACACATATATTACTTGAGGCTTCCTGACTGTATAAGACATGTTTTATGTAACTCTCCAAGATATTGTCCCAAAAGCTCTACAGAAGGCCTCAGAAGCCTGTGAAGGCACTCCTCTTAGGCAATGCTTTTTTGCATGGAAATTTGACTATTGCTTTCATGCAAAAAGATCAGCAGTTGTAAGATCAAATCCACGCAATAGAGTGACCTCCCGTCGCTTGTCCCAGCTCCTGCCAACCTAGCAGTTCAAAAGCATGTAAATGCAAGTAGATAAATAGGTACCACCTTGGTGGGAAGGTAACAGTGTACCATGTCTAGTCGTGCTGGCCACGTGACCATGGAAACTGTCTTCAGGCAAATGCTGGCTCTATGGCTTGGAAACAGGGATGAGCACCGTGTCCTAGAGTCGGACACGACTGGACTAAATGTCAAGGGGAACCTTTACCTTTACATGGTTACTTGTACATGAAAGGTATGTGCATGCAGTGTAGAGACTGAGGGGTCACTCTGCAATTTTAAGCCTCAAAGACCTGAAGACATTATATCAGACACAGTTTTGAGTTGAGTCATTGGCTAAACACAGAAAGACAGTAACAGTGTTCCGTGTCTAGTCACGCTGGCCACGTGACCATGGAAGCTGTCTATGGACAAACGCTGGCTCTATGGCTTGGAAACGGGGATGAGCACCGCCCCCTAGAGTAGGACACGACTGGACTAAATGTCAAGGGGAACCTTTACCGTTACCTTTTCACACTTAATTTTCAGACCCTGGCTCGAGCCCTTCCCCACATTTTTATTTTTTTTTCATTCAGGCATTTTAGTTTGTTTTATGACAGCACCCAGAAAAGTTTTATATTAAGTCACATTATTCATAGGGACTCCATGATGTGAAGGAGCCTCACTCCCAAATCTGGGGTCACCTCTTCTCCCTTGTATCATGAGCTAACCCCGATTTCATTCAATTTTTTTAAAAAATT
The DNA here is from genome assembly GCF_051106095.1 of Pogona vitticeps. Classification (NCBI taxonomy): domain Eukaryota; kingdom Metazoa; phylum Chordata; class Lepidosauria; order Squamata; family Agamidae; genus Pogona; species Pogona vitticeps. The sequence goes on from NC_135783.1 coordinate 152,422,419, forward strand.
GCCTTTGTCTAGACATATTGATCCCACCAGATTCAGCCAAACTGATTCTGTAATTCCAGGGATACTTTTTGATCCTGTTTCTGTGTCTTAAAACATTTTTGGAGGCAAACAGAGCTATGCCTCTGTCTTGGGTGTAAGTTCCATTGAACTCAGCAGAACTGATTTCTTAACTTATCTATTAATACTATTGTACTTTTGTTCCTTAATCTGCAGTTCTATTTACTTATTTTTTAGAACATTTTTATTTCCACCCTATAATTTAAGATTTCAGGGCAGAGTATAGCAATAAACCCATATAAACCAGATCAGTATTTTTAAAAACATTTTAAACTATATACATATATTAAAATCAATGACAATAGCATGGCTGTCTTACCCAATTTTTTATTAAATAGTTATGTGAAGGTGTGTTTTAGTGAGTTGGCTCGTTTGCTTCTCTCCTACATAGAGAATGTATTTGCAAACTAAATACAGTGTTAAAAAACACTCCAGATAAATAAATAAAATCGGCAGACATTAAATCTCAAAAAGTTAAGAAAGCCATCCTTCAGGGCTGTGACAGAGGAAAAAACAATGCGCAGGGAGCTTTCCCCACTATATTCCGTGTGGAAGGATGGGAAGAATAAAAATCCTCTGGAAGATGTACAAGGGGAAGGCTCAGGTTGGATACTTGTAATTCTTTCAGGTGGCAAAAGTTGTTCCTTCCACAATTTTCATAGTAAACAAGTTAAGCCACTGTTTCAAGAAATCAGCCCAGCTGCTGCTGCAGACCTACATCTGGATTATCCCCAGGAAGAACCATGTTATACTACCTAAGATATGTATATTGTTGTTTGTAGGGGCACTCAAGCTGCATTTGTTACATGCTCAGCATCCAGACTGGTGCACAGGGCCAAGCCACCACTTATAGCAGGGGCTTCACTTGCTCATTGTTTTGAAAAAGGAAAAAGGAAATTAGAACTGTTGACAACTTGGATAATTTTGTGGCTTTTTGGAAGCCTATAGTATTTTAGCCCAAGTACATTAACATATACTAAACTCGACAGGTGGGGAGATGTCTGATAAATTTGGGGAGGGGAGGGATGTCATTCAGTCTTGTTTAAACTCTGTTTCCATACATGTTGCAATCAATCTCCCATCATATCTGCAATATATAGAACCTCCATATTAAACAGAGACCTGTACTTCATGTCACATATAATTTGGCTCTCACTTCCTCGATGACAGCAAAGGAGGCAACTACAATAAGATCAGAACTAAAGGAGCTCTAATGTCTTTGCTTACAAAACTGTTCACATGTATGCATTTATTGTAGGCATGGATTGCTTTCCTTTGCTTGAGGTGAATTACAGGAAAGAACAACTTTCCACACGGCTGAGGGAGAAGAAGACATAGCTCTACTATGGGGCCTGCTTACAGATAAACTCCTCTGGATCCTTGCCTTTCCAAACCATTTCCTTTTCAGGTTTTCATTATGAGAGCAGCCACCGCACAACTTCAAGTGCTTGATGCTGTGTTTACTTGCTTTCCTCCTCCCTCTTCTCTCCCTTTTTTCCTTTTCTGTCAGGTCTTTAGTCTTGTTTTTATTGATGGCATGTAGCCACTCCAGCAGCTTTTTCATCTGAAGATGGGAGCCAGAATGTTTTCTTCTGTTTCCTCGTTCCTGTCTCCTAAATGGAGGCTAGACATCATCCTGACTATTTTGGCATGAAGCTGAAAATCCCTCGGATTCTCTCCGCACCAGAACAATTTCTCACAACTCTGCCATTTACCTCCCTAAACCCCACCTATGTTTTCCTCTTGCCAAGTAAAATCCCAGCATGGCTTCCTTGAGGTCCCTCAATATTAATGTTGGGAGTGGGGGATGTAGTCACATTTTGTAAAGTCCATCATTTGCTCCAAGTTGCACCAACGTGATCTGTAGTGCTGACTTTGTCCTGTTCAGAGCCAAGCCGTGTGTGTAGGCCGCACCCAACACCGCCATCTACTCACATATGCCAGACACTCATAAACACCCTTCACAAATTCACATATGCAAAGGGTGGGGGAAGAGTGGAGAAAGACATGGGTTCCTCCTTCAACAGCTCTCTGAGCTGAACTACAACCATCTGTGTCAGAGTCCTGAAACATGAAGCAGTCCACTGGAATAATTTAAAGACAACATGAGGCTGGCTGCTGATTTCATTTTGCACTCATTCCACTGATTACCTCATTCACTAAGGTGACACCCTTTTCTGTTTTTTCCTACCTAACCTGGCTCACATCAGGGAAACTCTGTTTACTCTTTGCCCTGCAACCTTGATCCTAGAGCAATGATTTTTGCTGTGGGGGGGCGTGGGACTGGCTGCATTGCAACATTCTGTCAGAGTTTATGCATTATGCTGCAAATAGTTGCTAGTTCAGATAATGCAAGGTTTCCAGTTAGCAGATCTTTTTATTAGCTCCCAGACTTGTATTTCAGCCCTTAGTTTTTTTTATTATGCTTACTGCCTTTGCAAAGTATCTCCTAGCAAACTCTTCCTTCTGAAAATGAAACTTTTCTCAAACTTCTGAGCTTGGAAAAAACATGCTGTTTGGGATTACATTCCCCCCAAAATCCCTATGTTTCGCTAGGTGATTCTAGAGGACATAATTCAAAACAGTAACTTTGCAAATATCTACACTGGAGACACAAATATCTCTGACAAAGCCCAGCTTATCTGTGAGTTTGAAAGGTTTGTATTCAGCTTTTTCCAGGTTCAGAAGCCAGGCCATTTTAATCTTCTCTGTATGTTGATGGATCCCAGTGAATCAAACGAGAATCAAAGGGAGAGCAGCAGAATTGTTCCTTGTTAATGCAGGAAGAGAGAGATCAGCAAACATACAAACAAAACCTTCTCATTTACTTTCTTGGTCCTTTAAACCAGGAGGGAGGCACATGTGGCCATTCAGATGTTCTTGAATGCCAATTCCCTTCAGCCCCACCCATTAAGGTCACTAGTGAGAGGTAATGGGAGATGGACCCCTTTTGTTTTAAACCAGACAGTGCTGGACAGGAGCCTTTGCAAATGTGAAATGAGAATCAGGTCCCACTGTGCTTCATGTTTTCCCCTCAGAACCTTTCTTCTGTTGGCAAAATAAGGCTGGGTTAGGTTCCTGGGTGAGCAAGTCTGAACCTGCTATGCTTGAGGCAGGGCAAAAGTGAGGGAAATTAGCTGTTGGGAGCACGAGTTGTGAAATTGCTGATTCAAGCTTCATCTTGGCTGTGGGCTTCCTCAGTGATGTTATGAAAGCCAGTCAGCGTCGCTCAGCTGAACCATCATCACAGGGCTGTTGTGAAGATAAATGGGGTGTGGGGGAGAATAGTGTCAGCTGCCTTGAGCTCACTGGAGGAAAGGTGGGATATAAAGATAGTAAACAAATACATTACTTGAAACATTAATCTTACACTTTTCATAGTTTAGGGATAAAATACAGCCTATTTTACAGGGTTGCCAGAAGTATTACTGCAGTGTTGTTGAAATCTTGAAAGCCAACTTAGTCAGTCTAGCTAAGAGCAATAACTGGTAACAGATGAGGTCCAACAGTACAGTATCTGGAAGAACACAGCCTGGCTCCATATAAGGAGGATGTGGCTTCAATGGATTCAACCTCACCCCTTGATTTAACTAAACTTGTAAACAAAATATCTTGTCTGTTTTTGTTCTAATTGTTGTGGAAACAAACAAGGTAACAGACACTGTTTTTGTGTTTCTACAATGAAACTGTGGGGTTATTTGGCTACCTGAGAAAATTCACTTGAATCACTCACTGATGTTGTCACAAGAATCCCATGAAATCTTCTTCATCCTTCACCTCAAAGTTCACAAGCACTCACACAGTCCTTGATTACATGGGCAGCCATATTGTTCTTTGTCATGTTCATCATCCTGAATGTCTTTTCCAGCTATTACAGAGGCTGTCTCTGTTTCCCTGCTGCTTTCACTATCTGAACTTGCATTTGGCTTTGAACCTAAACATACTGCAGTGGACTGTTGATTTGATTTAATTTCCAAGTCCTTCTGATGTAAATGTCCTTGTGCATGAGATTCCTTAAGCTTTTAGTCCCGTGCTCCTTAGCTCAAAGGTTTTGTAGCACACTTTACCATTGCATTTCTCTTCAACAACTGGGACAACTGCAGCCATGGAACAAAATCAGCAAGAAATGTGATATGCAGCTATTGCATATTAAAATCTATCCTCTTAAATGCCTTGTGGTTTTAAATACAGCCTCACACAGAAGCTCCTGCCTGATACCAAGGTGTGTTTATCTATCAAGTGGGAACTTTCCAAAACTGTGACTAGCTCTCTGGGCTCCAGAAAGTATAATGAGCAGATCAACAGTAGGGAAGGAGGTGGATTTAACTTCTTGCAGATCATTTCTAAAATGATAACCCTCATCTGCAATTAATTGTTTTAGAGAAAGCAAAAATTAGTACCCATTGTAGAAACCATACTCTTTTGTGGATAGCAGGAGATAGCCTTAAGAGGCACTGGTGACTTAAGTGCTATTGGACTGGAAAACCCAGCGAATAATGATGTAAATTATTGTGTATGTATGTGTTTGCGAAGTAAAAATGGAGATAAAATTATAAAGAAACACATGACAGAGACTGCAGGTACACAAACTATGTTCACCTCTCTAATCATACAGAATGAGATCACTGGACTATGAGGGGAATTAGCCAAATACGTAGCTATTGTTCCAAAAATAAATGCAGTAGAGTGTTTTTCTGTATTTGTTGATGAGATGCAAGACCTATCAAGGAAAGTTGGTGATAGGTGCTCATTATATGGAAGGAAGTAATGGCGAACAAATACTGCCAGAAGGGTTTCTTGGATTTGTACCTTTTAAAGAAATAATGGTGCCCGGGCTAGACAGTCATTACCTCAGCTCTATTAAAAATGGACATTGATTTCAAGAGAAAAACAAAAGATTGGCCAAGAATACAATGGCGGTGCCGTAACAATGGGGAGATGCCATCATTTTCAATAAATATTCTAAAGAACCATAAGTACATTGTGTGACTCATAGTTTCTATTCAGCCATTGATCATTCCTGTGAAATCTCCATGGTACAAAATTGTCTTCAATAGCCAAATCAGCTATTTCCAATCAACTTTTACCGCTGGTCTTCTCAAAGAAACACAGTCTAGAAAAAGGTACTAAAAGGAAGTCAGGATGTGAGCCACCACAATATTCTTGGAGTGTGTGAGACAAAATGGATGGAATAACATCAGCAACAGCTTGATTTGTTAAAACGCATTTGCCAATAGTGCAAACTTTACAAACTTTGCAAAGCTTCAACACAAAATAAACATCACCACAGGCTTTCCACTTTTTACATTGTAGAATATCAGGGCAGTTCATATGAAATAAATTGTTCTATTATAGTGCTGCACTGTCAGGCCCTTCAGAATGTGGATTCTGGTTTTGTTCAGTGCTGGGAACATGCTGAAGTCTTAATTCAAACATTAGAAGAGAGAATCCTGAACCCTTTTATGGAATTTATACTTCAGCACAGAAAGTAGTTGGAGAAAATAAATAATGAGGCCAAGAAAAACCAATCATTAAATAGGATGGGATAAGGTATTTGCTGAAGTCTCCAAAGAGTACAGTAAAACCAATCTTTATCTCCCATTCTTGGACCACTCCATAACAAAGTTGATCTCTCAATTTTCTGACAAAAAGATATATGTTGCAAAAGTGCAACTTCTCCAAGAAAATGTAAACATGTCAAGGTTCAGTCTCTGTTAAAAATAAAGTTGTAGGTGATAGAACTGATTTAATAAAGACATGTCTTCATATACAATAACTCTTTAAATTTTGATAAGTTCCTCACATTCTTGGTTTAGGAAGTGTTGGTTATTCCTGTATTTACCAAGCAAAGAGCAGTCAAATTAGCAGCTGCTGGGAAATTTTGTAGATACCTTTGTTTAAAAAAGAAGAGCCATCGTGCTCTGACAATCTGTTGAAGGAATATGTATGTGCATTCTGGCAGATGGAAGGAACTGGTAAAAACTACCATACAGATATTAGAAAAATGGATTAATCGTCATACATTTGGCACATCTTCATCCAGGAGACAAAAATAAAATTCTACCTCAATTGTGCCCATAAAAATTGGCCATTGACAAGTGGAATTCTGCAGGTTTTAAGAGCAGGCTCTTGTTGGCATACCAAGCATCAGCATGGCAGGAGAGGAAGGAATGAAATATCTATATTTGGGAGAGGGTGGCAGATTGAAAGTCAAGAAAACCATTACCATTCTGCCAAGGTAATTCTAAGTAAGTAATTCTCCATGAATACCTTTTCCTGTAGAATGTGCTTTCAACAATCAAGTCTTCTTAGTTTACTGGCTTCTGAGGAAAGCAAGGCTTAATCTCAAACGTCAGCTGACAAAAATAAAGCATATCAATTATGCACACATATTTCTTCTTTAAGCTTCCCTGTTGACATATTTTTAAAAGAACTTTTTGTGTGTGAGAAATGATATTTTCAGCTGCTCACCTCAGCTAGCCTTGTGGGGGGGGGACTCTCAACGTATCCTCATATTAACCCTGTGAAGAAGATAAGGCTAAGAGAAAGTGGCCAGCCCAAGGTCACCAAGAGAGTTTCATAGCTCTGTAGGGACTAGAACATCAAATGCCTAAGTCCCAGTCTAACACTCTAACCACTAAAGCACACTGGCTCTCCAATAACCATGACTTGATCAAGTTTTAAAGGGTTGATCTGACTTGTGGCACTAACACCTACATGGATGAGCTGAGTAGAATCAATTTCTCCCATCTAAATGCACTCAAGTTCAACAGAAGCATAGCCTTGTAGTTCTCACAGCCTAAAAGGCTTATTATTAGGCCACCCAAATGAATTAGGTAGAATTGGAAATGTATGTTTCAGCTACAGATGTAAATTCTTTATTTATTTCATCCTTTGGGGTGAAATTTCATAAATCTTACAAGTTGTCTCCTCGTTGAATAAGACTTAAAGAGTTTTTGCATGTTGTTTGCATTCAGTGACTGGTTTTGGGTGAAAAGACCACAGAAATGGTTTTTATGCAAAGTAGCAAGGTGTTTGTCTGTTTTCGGTTTTTGTACAAAACAGCCCATCTATTTGCTAAAGATTTAATAGCAGCAACTACAGTCCTGTGGCAGTTCCAGAGCTGAAATAATGCTCTGTCGGCATAAGGACAAGCATATTCTAGTAAGAAGACTTAAAAATAAATCCAAATATCAGATGATTGCACTTGAGCCCCATCTTGTGTTTTCCTTCCAAACAACCTAATAATAATGTTTCGAAAGCAAAGGAATTCACGTACCATTTACAAAGAAACTGAATAAAAGAATGAATAGCTGGCTTTTTAGGCTACATTTAAAAAATAGATTGAGAGACCTCACTCCTTCAGCTTTGGCTTCTATTATTAATGCCTATTAGCATTGTAATTAGAAATACCTGGTAAATTTCCCCCTTTGATCTGTCCAGCACATCCCTCAGCAGTTTTTTAAAACTCTAAATCTCCTCTCTGTTTGTCATTTGTTATTGTCTTCACCTTGAATACCTTTCCTCTGGTTCTCAAAAGATGGCCAACAAACCACTAAAGAGGCCAGATTGTGGTATCAAGTACCATGGCTTGGGGGGCTACAGCAGCTGCTGTGTCCTAAAAGCTCCTTTTATTCTCCTCAGCAACAGCTTTCCAGTTCCATGAAGGCCAAATATTCATTTCTATCCTCTTTCCCCTTTAATTGAGAGGAGGGGAACTGCAGAGAGAGAGAAAATGACTTCTTCCCTCTTTGTAAGCCAGCCCGTGTACATAATACACCTTGTAATTGCTTGTCTTGATTGGCTTTTATTTTCTTCTCCCAGTCCCCCTTTCTTCTCATGCCGAGGCTTCCTCATTGCAGCTATTCACTCCACCCAAGCCCTGAAACTTAAGTCTCGATTACAAACAAAAAAAAGACCCACACTCGGCCATTCATGACAAATTGAATGGCTTATTTGAAGGGAAGATAGCACCTCCTCTAGTGTTACTATTCAGTGCAACAATCTCTATTGCAAGCTGGGTAGAAAAAAAAGGAGTGGGTGGGTTGAAAAAATAGGACCAACGTTCAAGTAGAGACTCTACTGGATGGTTAACAAGTTGGAAAAACCAAAAGGGAGGACACAACACTTTTTTTTTTGTTGTCTCTTAATATTTATCTATTATCTCTTTCTCTTTATCCACAGTCACAAAATGGCCAATGCTGGCAATTGGTTCTCTTCTACATTTATGCTATCCAAAACCAGCCCTCCCTTTGGGGAAGAATGAGGCAGCAGACACTCAGAGGAATACAGTGGCAGCCTTCCAGCTGTCCTCTCAATGGTTGGGCAGAGTGTCTACCTATGCCACACAACCTGTCCTTGCCCCCTCGCCGGGATTAGCCTCGTGCATCAGTTACAGGGGAGAATGCAATCTCAGCACTAGCATTGAACTTTTAGTCTGGTATATTCCGTACTTTGGCCAGTGAGGAGGGACAGTCTATTCCTTTATCCAAAATGGCAAAATAGCTCCAACCAGCTCCGATTATCTCCAAAATACTAAGCATTAGAACTCAGTTAGACATGACTGGGATATCTGTGAGCTGCACTGCTTAAATATCCATTGTAGGTGTGGATTAAAGTGGGATTTAATAAAAAGGAAGGCCAGACATGGGCTCCCTTTTTGTGGTTTTGGAGGATCCAACCCATTCCCACAGGTCAAATTTAAAATAATTGAAATGGGATTTGGAGGGAAATGAAAGTGACATCTGCCACTGGCAATCCCTATTTTTGGTGCTTTGGGATGATGACAGTGGCAAGAGTCTGTATATGGCCCATGGTAAGTCCAAGAGGAAAGTGATCCTGAACTAATAGAGGACACTCTCCTTTGAATTAACACAGTGGCTGAAATTCTATTGCTTACCTTAATAAATAGCACTAGAGCAGTCCCACTGTATCTGTGTAGACTTGTTGAATCAATTTCTTCATCCCATCCATTGATTCAAATAGGCCTACTCTAGTTATGACCTACATTGCAATGAGAGTAAACCTATTTGAATCAATTAAACCTGTGGAGAAATTGACTCCACAGATCCCCATTGATTCAATGGGACTACTCTAGTGCAATTTATTATCCTAGACAACAGGATTTCAACCATTTTGTCCTTTTGCGAAACAAAGAGTCCACATGTAACCAAGCCAAAATCTATTGCTTCACTTCCCCCTCCCCCGCCCCCAAAAAACCCCTAAAGAATTCAGTGCTTGATTCATGCCTTCTCCATCTTTTTCCCTACTGGTTAGCCATTTGCAAGCATACATTATATCTGCATGGTAGTTCAGCTATGTTATTGTGCAGCAGAGCAAATCAATGTTCTACAAAACAATTCTAAAAATAGGCTCAACCCAAAAAAGATTATAACTTTGAAACTGGACTCCTGTTCAGCACCAAATCTGACACAAAGCTTGGGAAGTTTGGGCAATGAGTTTTTGAGTTATATTTTTTTAAAAGTAAAACTGCTTTACGACACCTATGCAGAAATAGAAGGCCCTAAATGTTCCTAGATTTAAAATAGCTCATATAAATTGAAAAGCCTAATTTTGTTTATCTTGAAAGATAAGTCATCCCACCCACTTTTTTTTTTTACTTTAAAGAAACCCAGGCTGCAGAGGCTGAAATACTGATCCTCAATTATGATCTTTCACAAGGGAGAAACAGAGACATTATTCTAAACTAAGTATGAGTGGAATAGTCTTGCTAGCAAGAGTGTTCCAAAGTAGATACAATCTTTCAACTTTATAGGGGAAAAACTTTAGGGCAATGAAAGGACAAGGAAACAAAGTTAAAAGACAGGGTTTTTTTTTAAAAAAGGAGTCAAAACCCCCCGCTATTTACAGTTGTCAAAAAACAGGCTTGACAATTCCTTTGTGTTTGGGTGGTTAACTGATAAAAGGAATAATCAGTTTCAGGGATTTTTCCTCGCTTAGTATCACTTTGTGAACAGTAGTGAGCTGAAGAGCATATCCTGTAGACCATCTTTACTGCTGCCATTCATGTCAACATTCAGGGTGCCCTTTGCTTTGTAAAGTATTTGCACTTTTTTTCCTGCTGGCAACGTGGACATGATAGTGTGCAGCAATATTGGGTCATATCCTGGTGTTTTAAATAATAGATACAGAAGCACAATATCCCACATTCATAATCTGGAGGACTTTTTAAAAAGAATTGAAAAAAACTCAGTTATAGACAGAAATACTGATGAAAGAGTGTGAGTCACACCCATATCTCCTATTGTGTTTTTATTGAATCATTGTGTCCATATGCGATGAAGTGATTAAACAGTAGAAATTTTGTCCGCTTGCTTGCTTGCTCTGCTTATTTGTTTCACATGGATGTCTAGTACAATTTTAAGATTCCTCTTACAAAGGAAAGGACCTTTACTACACTGCCCCCACCACTCCATGAACCCTGGAATCTTCTCTCCAAGGATAGTGTCAATAATGCAATCTTTTCGAGACAAGGCCTGATTTCCTGTTTGCCCAGGGACTGTAGATGAAAATTTGCTGTTAGTTTTTATGCTCTAGTCTGTTTTAATGGGTTCAGTGGTTGTTATATTCCATTATTGCTGGGTTGTTGGGGTGTGTGCGTTGCTTTGTTTTATTTTGTTTGCTTTCTTTTGCAAAATCCAATTTATGTTTTCACACTCTACCCTGGAATTCTTTTTGGTTAAAGGTGTTGGACTAATATTTTTCAGTAAATAGTGAAAATTTTCAATTGTCTGATTAATGATCAAAATTCTGCAATTCAGCTAGGAGGCAGAAGGCAGTCGATGGAAAAAAAATAACAAATATGAAGCAAGGAACATCTGCTCAGCTGTAATAGAAATGCCCGTTATTAACCTCAACAACAATAACAATGTCTTATAGAGGTGTTTCTGTATTTTCCATGCTAGATTCAATGAGTCATGATTTGAAAGAGAGAGGAAAAATGTGGAAATGTCTTAACATGCATTCCACTGCTTACTGTTGATGCTGTCAATCTGTTTGTATGGGGTGGAGTGGTATTAAAGTTGCTTAATAGCTTGAGATTTTCCCACGGCATTGCACCAGTGATAGGGCTACACTGTTATTAAAAGGTTACATAAATAAGCCATTGGGAAACAAATTAATTGATTTCCGCGGTGGAGACTGTAATGGTAATTTAGAGATTGTAGGATAATTTGTTTGAAGCAAACTGACTCTTTCCCCTCTTTTTCTCCCTCACCCCACCCCAAGTGTTTTAAAATAATTTCAAAATATGTCAAAGAGTGCAGATGTCCAGAGTAGGGTTCAGTTTTTTTTTGGGGGGGGGGGTTGTGTCTTACTTTTGTTTTGTTTTTGGAACTTCCTGGAAGTCTCACACCCCATAATGAGAAAAAGCTGGAAAGCGACACATAGTAGAGTCTGGCTTGTAAAGCAGGTTTAATGGCATGCTGAAAGGCTCTGTCAGAAGAAGTTTTGGAACTGGCTCTAACTGAGTACTGTATTCTGTGACTTTCAAAGTAGCCCATTCTATCAGCAAGCTGTATTCACACGGACTACTATGATGTCCTCTTTGCCTGTTGCTGTCATGCCAGTTATGCCGCCGAATGTAGTTTAAGATGAATTATGGAATTCATTGTACAAAATTTCTGGAGACCACCTCCCTGTGGGCAGTGAAACATTTTCGATTCTTAGCATTTGCCATTTTACCTTCAACCACTTGCAACATGCTTTTATGACATTGTTTTGCTTTATAGTTTCCATTGTAAGTTGGTTATCAGCATGGCTACCAAATCTAGTGATGCAAAGGTGGATTTGGAAGTGTCCGTGCTCATGACAATCCCCATAGCCAGCTGGTCTCTATCAACCGGAGAGGAGCAAGTTCTCTCTAAAGTTAATGGCTCCTAATTACGCTCTGAAGACCATCCTCAAATGCTTTGTAATACAATAAAAATAGCTTGCAACAATATAACATTCCTTGGAAAATCCATTTCTCTCCCAGCTACTGTAAGGACAGCAGCTAAGATTTGAGGAAACAGGGAAGCCTGGAGGAAAAATGGTGGATGACTTCATAATCCCTGCTACTCGTAAAGTCATAGGGCTTTGAATACATGAACACTGGTTCCACTACACCACAGATGACATTAATCTATTTCTCTAAAGCAATGGCTCTTTACCTTTAGTTGTCCGGATGTTTTGGATACAGTATTTAACTCCCAGAATTGCTGTAAAACGACTAAGCTTCTTGTCTTGGGAATCTGGAAGCTGAAGTCCCAAACATCTGATGGACCAAAAGTCCATCAGATGGACCATCAGTCCATCAGAGAACATATTCTAACTACCCTCTGGGTTTGTCATTCAAATCACCCACATTGCCTTTTCAGTTATAAAATTACACCCATATCTCTTGGAAATATTAATAAACAAACATGGCTACTAAGACTTCATCTAGTTTTAACCTCAAGATGTTCATTCTTGCCATATATTTGAGTGGCTTCTTTACCCATATGAAAGAAAACACAAAGTTCTGGGCAATTCAGTTGCGTTTTCATTCAAAGGAAACAGAAATCACTGCTGTGAGTATTGTTGTTTTAGCATTCTGGAAGCTCCGAGGATGACATAAATATTTTCATTAATCCAAAACTAGAACTACTATCTGGAGTACTGTATACCTTTTCAACAAGAGGTGTTGTGTCCCACTTCAAATGATGGAAAAACCTCATAGCTGGCGTCTGAACCTCTAAACTGGCAATGATGATGCCAAGGGTTGGGCCTTTCCAGAAATGAATACCACATTATAATTTAATACAGAGAACATCTTTCTGTCATTCTTACCAGTCATTCTTACCAGGAGCTTAAAATGCTTCCAAGGAGACTATATTTCATGTTTTTACAAGAGAGAAGAGTAAATATTATTTCCTTATTGAAAAAGAATGCATCGCATCACTGCAGCTGTTAATCCACAATTCAAGTCATCTCATTGGCATACACATTGTAAAATCACAGACTTGCAGTCTAGTGTGTGTGGGGGGGGGATGTACTGGCATTCCTTTAGTACCAGCGTATGTACCTTTTCTTGATACTGCCCCCTTAATCTCTAAAAATGCCCAAAATTGGAAACAGCAAAATTGGTCATTGTACGAAGTCCACTTTTAAATTTCAAATAGCAATGTTTTTAGTGTTAAATTGTGCAAGGGAGGGCTGCAACATATTTTATAAGTGAATGGCAGCCCCTGTAGTCTTCCAGAAATAGCAATGCACCATTTTCAGCTGGTGGAAAACATTTGGTGGTGGAGTGTAGACTGCTAAAAAAAAATACTTGGAGGACACGCACTACCCCCAGGGCCACACTGCTGCCCAATTCCATTTTAGGACAACAGTGCACAAATGCAATTTCTGTCCATATCCACTACAACCAACTGTAACTCACACATTGTAATTCACCATTGAAACCACTGGGAACTTGGAACACTGTTCACCAGGCTACTCCCAGCCTTGCTTGCAAGCAGTCCATGGAGTGGCACTAAGTTCTCCCTTCCTTAATCTGGTCTTTGTGGAACTCAGCAGAAATGCCGTTGCTTACAAAAACTACCACATTTCCCCAAAAATAAGACAGGGTCTTATATTAATTTTTGCTCCAAAAATGCATTAGGGCTTATTTTCAGGGGATGATTTATTTTACAGTCATATCTTCTTCTGGTTGCTGCACAGTGCTGCACAATGGAAGAGGGCAGGGTTTCACTTAACTGGGGCTTATTTTGGGGATAGGGCTTATATTACGGGCATCCTGAAAAATCATATTAGGGTTTATTTTCAGGGTAGGTCTTATATTCAGGTAATAGGCACACATGTAGAGAGGGGATGTCCTTAAGCACAGTGGGAAAAAATGCATCTTATGGGTCACATGTGGCCCCTGGGGCAGGGCCCCAATAACCTAATTATTTTAATTTTTTTAAACAATGCTTTAAAATACCTTTCTTCCTCTATAGAATGTAGGAGGAGCAGTTTCACTAAAGTGAAGGGTTTTTTTTTCCTGTAAGTCACATGGGAGAGCTTAACAGCAGCAATAAAAACAACAACATGTTATCAAATCAATTCCGACTTGTAATGACCTTGAAATAGGACGGTGTAGCTTGCCCAAGGCTACATAGGCTGGCTCTTCTTCAAGAAGGTACACTAGAGGAACAAACTCCCAGCCTCAGGCTCCACCTCTACCTAACTCACTGAGCTATCTGGACAACTTACGAACAGCTGGGGGGAGGGGAACTGCACTCTGCAGCCACTAGAAGGTGGTCTAGGAGTGGTCATATGTGGACCCAAGAACTCTGGAAGTTCCCCACCCCATCCCTTAGTGTACTGCAGAAGGGTGAGAACTCTTAACAAACAGTGGTTTTTCTGCCCCCAAAGATAGAGTGGGATTGGAAGAACAGCAGGTATGGTTGAGAAGGAAATACAGTGGTGCCCCACATAACGAGCAATTAGTTTAGCGATGAATCTGCATAGCGATATGTTTTTTGCAATCGCAAAAGCAATCACATAATGATGCTTTGCGCTGATCGGTAAGCGTTTCGCTTACCGATTTTCGCATAGCGATGTTTTAAGAACAGCTGATCGGTGGTTCCAAAATGGCCACCGGGTAAAGAAAATGGCCGCCCGCAGTGTTTTCACGCCCTTTCCTCGCTTACCAGGCAGCGAAAATGGCGGCTGCATGGAGGATTTTTGCAGAACTGTGAGTTTTTTGCCCATAGGAACGCATTAAACGTGTTTTAATGCATTCCTATGGCCTTTTGTGCCCCGCATAGCGACAAATCCACATAGCGACAATTTTTTCGGAACAGACTATCGTCGCTATGCGGGGCACTACTGTATTAAAGGCTAATGGACTTAAACTGAAGACTGACTGAGATAGGGTTCTATCCTAGGCCAATGAATTAGTGTACTTTGGCCTCAGCTGCATGGAATACATAAGGAAAGGTTGGGGAATGAATAAATGGGCCCATAGCTATATTAACCAAAGGTCTAATTCCCTAGAAGAAAGCTTTGTAAGAAAACAATATTTCATTTTCCTGTAACTAATTCTTATGAAAGAATGTGAGGAAGAAAACATTTCAGCCCCAAAGGAATTCTTCTTGGAAAACCAACATTTTCAGAGCCATGATGGCAATAACACTAGCAGTGGGATATTTTATATAATAAAGCAAGGGACTCTGACCTTTCAACTTCATCTGCCTTTTGTTCTCACCAAGCACATAATGCTGTTGCCCCATTGTAAGTTTTGCTAAAAGAGACCACTGCTGCTCCTTCTCGCACATGAAAAGCCTTGCCTGGCTTTACCCATATTCACTTTAGGATTGTCAACAAAACTATCATATGTCTGTCTCAGTGACTTTATTGAACGGTATGCTGCTCAGTGCTGTCTTCTGAGTCTGTTCTTTGTCCTTCGCCTTTGGCTATCTTCTCTATGACTGTATAAACACCCCCGACAGTTTCTTTTATATAAAGCCCCTCTTAACTTTCCTTTAAGCGCTCCATGACTATGTTGTTCTTCTGGTCTTCCACTATAACAATAGGCAACTAAGTGTATGTTATGGAATTATACAAAGGTTTAACTTTAACGAAACAGGATGGGGCATTTTAGTTCCCTTGAGTCAACTGTTGTAGATTCCACCCAGAACTCGAACTACAATGCAGGTATCCTACAATTGTTTTCTGCATGTAAAAACATTTTTTTTTTGTTTATTGTATATTTGAATATCGTTAAAAATGTTCTTAAGTTCAGTCATATATGGGGGAGGTGTTTGTGTAGGAGCTTTTCTATATACAAGAAGGGACTGGGAGAAAATTGTCCCAATGAGTTTATTGTTTTTTTCCCCATAAGTCCTCCCCCCTCTTTGTGGGAGAAAAAAAATGCCTCATGTAACTTTTTGTTGAAACATGATGTACTGAGGCAGAATTGGAATGCTGTGATATTTCTGAGGTTGGACCCATTTGAACAAAATACAAAATTTGTTTCATTATGGGGATATTTGAATTTGCTGGACTCAGGAAGTATCACATAATATAATTTCTCCTGACTGTATTTTTAATCTAATTTCATCTTACAGTTTTTGGCTTTGAGTGTTTGGGTAGAATGCATTTTATTCTGTACATGCAAAGCCTCCTTTGGAAATGAGGCATTTTTATACCCTACAGTGCATTGGAATTCTCCTTGGGGTCAATAGCCCATAACTCACAGTTACCCTAGTGCAAGAGGGTAGAAAGCAAAATGAAACAGAATCAAACCCAACAGAGACTTAAGGCTTCTCTACCCATGGAAACTGGAACAGGCTGAATTAGGTTAAATAGGGTTGCTAGAGGTCAGATCAAGGTCTGGAATGCCATCCAAATAGCATACTCAGATCAAGCCACCCTATTTGATCCAGTTACTTAATTTGCCACATTACTGAGTTGCTTAAGAAGAGAGCCACTTTGGGACATTGGTGAATTAAAAACTTTCTCTGTGCTTCTGCAGAGGAACAGAGGAAGTGACTCTTTTTAAAAAGATTCAATTAGTGTAGTGCAGACGCACTGCGTCACTTATTTTTAAAAAAATTAAACTTCCTTTCGGAAGCCAAAGTGAACAAGAGTGGGCAACGAGGGGCTTTTCTCCCCCTTTTCACTTGTCTTAAAGGTCCAGCTGAGAACCTGCCTGCAGCAAAATCCATAGTTCTCACTGATTTCATGACCAGTAACTGAAGTCTACCAGTGTGTGCAAATTGCCTCTCAGCCCACAAATGTAGATGAGGGTAATTTCCTTGTTTTGAGTGGCCAGCTTTCTGATTTTCCACAATGAAAAGGAAAATTAAAGACTAATTCATTTTAAAAATACACACACCTTTGTTTGAGGCAGTTATTCAATATATAGCAAACTTATGCCATTGTAACCTACATTTACCCACTATGGATAATAAAATCGGGAGTTGGTTTATTCAGTCTACCATCACAGTAGAACATGCAAACATGGTTATGCTAAACTAACTCTAGTTACAGTAAGCCTCCAAGAAATAATAGTAGCATGGGTTACACACCATATACATTGAGCCAAAGGTGGCACATTTTCCTAGTCTTTGTAGTTGTCCAAGAATTCTCTCGCACTAAAATGTCCTTCTGAAGCAGTGTCTCTTCCACCGCTTATGTTTTTTTTTTTTTTTTTAAAGTGGGGAGATATGAAGCAATTCCTTACTTGGACAGGATCATACTTGCTGTAGTGCCACTAGACAAATGCTATATCAGTGAAGTTGTTGTATAAGTTCAATAACTGAACTGACAAATGATGGACTTTGGAACCTATTTCATCACAGAAACCAATTTTTGGAGATTAACCTCGACATGCTGAATCACCCATAACTGTCCATATCATAGGAAAAGTGGGGGAAACCTACTGTTTGCAGCAACATATGAAAAGAACAACTATGTCTTCCACACACCTTTTCTATAACCAGGGCATCCATACATTTTTAGGTGAGAAACTATTATAAAGACGCAAGGCTGGAACAAATGGCAACAATACATGGTGTTCATTTGTTATATATTTTTCTCTTTTTTTTTTCAAGGAATTTTGGACAATATATAGGGATTTTCTTTCACCATTTCCTTACTGCTCAGAATGCTGGGTTAGTGTGAGCCAGCAATAACTGGCTGGTGGGAAGGAGCCTAGTGCCAGCATGGGCAGACCCCCTCAATAACAGCAGGACTGTTATCATTCAGGAAAACACTTGAAGCAGGGGAGACTGGAGGCCTTGGGTGAAGTAGAAATAGGGGAGAGTGAACAGGAAGGGAGGGAGGCTTCGGAACCAGACATCTGGGAGGACACTAAGAAGTTGCCACCACCTTTGGCCAAGAAGGAGAGTGGTCTGCCAGAGAAGAGGTCATCCTCTGGCATCATTTTCTGCATGTGGGGGGGGGCAGCAACCCAGGTACCTGGTGCTACTGGAGCTGTCCGTAGCATGCCCACCACCTGTTGCTGCCCGGCCAATACTTGCTACACCAGCATGCGCTCCTGCTCCACCATTTGTCGAATCAGGTGTTCTTGCCTCTTGGTGGCCCAGGTGAACCACTGGGCAGTGGCCCCTGGAACATCTAGAGAGGACCCACATTGGGCACCAGTGTAAGTGCCCTCAGCCACTGCATCCATAGTGAGGCAGCAAGTTCTAGTGGTTACTTAACTTTATTTGACTCAATACATTTGAGAGAGTAGCCACTGCGGCTGCCTGGCCTAAGGAGCACTGGGCTCTCATCCATACCCAATGCCTGACAGGGGTGTCACAAGAGGTGATTGATGACCTAGCACCTGCAGATGCAGCCAATTATGACAAGGTGTGACAAGCGGTCTTGAGTACCCTGAACCTGTTAGAGGAGGCTTATCCCTGACAATTCTGGGACTTGCAGCTGAAGGAGAACATCCACCCCAGGGCTGTAGCCCAGAAAATGTGAGCTTATGCTATGAGATGGCTCAAGCCCAACTCCAACATTGTGGATAAGATAATTGAACTGCTGGGTGGTGGGACAGTAGGTAACCACTCTTCCCTCAATACCCCAAAATTGGGTGACACGGCTACATCCCACCTCCATAGAAGAGGCAGTCACTGCACTGGAAGCCTACTGGAGTGCAAAGGAGATGTGGAATCCAAGGGGGGGGGTCATATCCATTGACAAGGTTCCATCCAAGGAGAAGCTGCCACAGGTTGCACAGCCCTCATTGCTAACGCAGAGTCCAGGAGAGGTGACCCCAGATAGCTCAATCACTCAGTTCACCCAGATAGCCCCCCAACCCCTGGCCCAGGGCAAGTAGCTACACACACACCCTGCAGGTCCAGTAAAAGGAGGCACCCAGAGGTTTCAGAATCAGGGTACTAAGTACACCACCTGCTACACCTGTGACAAGGACGGTCATTTGAATAAGGACTGCCCCTTAATGGACTCTTCTTGGGCCAGTGCTTACATTGTGGCCATGTAGGTATACGGCTGCCCGAGCCTGGAATGGGAGGTGGACGTTGAGGTGAATGGGAAATGAGTGAGGGCTTTAGTGGACACAGGCTGCAGCACTACCTTGCTCCAATCTCAACCGGGCTGGCCACGGGATGGAACTGTCAATATCTGTTGTATTCATGGGGATATCAAACCTTATGCCACCACGTGTGTTTATGTGTCACCATAGGAGGGGAGGGGAGACTCAGGGTAGGGCTAGTGACCAGCTTGTCATGGCCTATGGTCCTAGCAAGGAACTGGGAAGGGGTAAGGAAGTTAGTGCAAGACCCTGAGGTGGTTACAGTAGCAGCAGGGGGAAAACCCCTGCTGGGCAATTAGGGTTCAAAATCAAGGACAGGTTGTTATACCACATAACCCCAGACACTCCCTTCTTGTGACTCCAGTTAGTGCTACCCCAGTGCCTACATCACTTTATTTTGAAGTTGGCACATGACTGTCCCCTGGTAGGGCATCTGTCCACAGATAAAATGAGTATCCGTATACGCCAGTGATTTTTTTTTTTTTGGCCAGGGTTGTATGCTGAGGAAAATTGTTACTGTAAATCTTGTCTGGTTTGCCAAAGGACCCAGACTCGACCCCAACCTGGGGGAGCTTTAATGGCTCTACCCATAGTGGATAAACCTTTTGTCCACAAAACCCTACATTCGGTGGGTCCTCTGCCTAAATCAGCCAGGGGCCACACCCATATTTTAGTAATAATTGACTACACTAGCCGGTATCCAAAGGCTGTGGCCCTGATGTCTATCATGGCTAAAGTTTTGGCCAGGGAGTTGCTGGTGATATTTTCTCAAATAGGGTTTGCAAGTGTCATCTTAATGGACCAGGGTACAATTTCCTTAGTCAAACCCGGCAGGAAATGTGGGTCCTGCTAGGTTTAAAACCCCTGCACACCTCAGTTTACCACCCACAAACAAATGACCTGGTAGAGAGATTCAATAAGACCCTCAAAATGATGTTATGGAAGCTGGTGCATGATCGCCCTAAGCAGTGGCATAGGATGATGACCCCTCTAATGTTTGCCATATGGGAAGTACCTCAGACATCCACTGGGTTTTCCCTTTTTGAATTATTATATGGCTGACAACCCTGAGGGGTTCTTGATTATTATATGGCTGACAACCCTGAGGGGTTCTTGATTTAGTCCAAGAACAACGGGAGTCCAAGGAAGACCTGGTACAGTGGATGGTCCAACAGGTCCTGGAAATGAGAGACCACCTGAGGACAGCCTCAGAAGTGGCACAGGAGCATTTGAGGAAAGCCCAGGCCACTTACAGGCAGTGATACGATGTCCAGATCCAACTCCAGGTATTTGTTCCTCCTTTTACCATCAGACAGCTAAGCTCTTTGCCCAATGGCAGGGGCCCTACAAGGTCATACGAAGGGTCAGACCCACTGACTATTAGGTCAGTGTCTCAGACTACTGCCATCTCACACAGATCTTTCATGTAAACCTTCTGAAGGAGAGGCAGGACAGGGAGGCTCTCTATGGGGCCATTGAAGGTGCTGAGCTGGGACTCAAGGCTAAACCTATTTCATCCTCACCAGAAGATAGGTGGGATTTGGTGGAGGTATTAAGTTCTCAGAAGCAGCAACAGTTAAGAACACTCAAACAAGAGTTCCCCAATGTTCTATCTTGCAGCCTGGGGCATACCAACTTAGTGGAACACCATATTGAGACTGACCTGGGGGCAGTGGTGTACTCAGCAGCCTAGACTTGGCCCCAACACCTTAGGCAAGTAATTATAGATGAGGTTAACTCCATGTTGGATATGGGGGTAATTGAGCCCTCCAACAGCCCTTGGCGTAGCCACCCTCTGCTAGTCCCTAAACCAGATGGCAGCATCCAGTTCTGTGTGGATTTCTGGTGGACGAACCGATAGAGAGGTTGGGGAGGGCCACCTATCTTTTCTCTCTAGATCTTACCAAGGGATATTGGCAGATCTCCCTCCAGGAGTTAAGGAAAGCTAGGCTGACGGTGAACCTACAGAAATGTAACTTGGCACAGGCACAGGTGCCGTATATAGGCTTTGTGGTAGGAGGAGGTGAAATTTGACCCGTAGGGGATAAGGTTACTAAGGTGTCCTCTTGGCCCTGTCCAAGAACAAAATGAGAGGTGCAACAGTTCCTGGGCCTCGCAGGATACTACAGGCAATTTATAGCTCATTTTTCAGATATCACAGCCCCCCCCCAACGGGTCTCACCTGCAAAAGAGCCCCTAAGCTGGTCCGCTCGGGATCCTGAGAGCAACAGGCTTTAATGAAATAAAAGAGAGACTTTGTGCAGCTCCTATCCGACAGGTCCCTGATTTCTCCCAACCTTTCATTTCTCTTACTGTTGCCTCAGAAAGGGAGCCCAGGGCTATTTTGGCTCTGCATTATGAGGATGGGAGCGCCCTGTCCTGTTCCTCAGCCAGAAGTTATCACCTCAAGAGCAGAGTTATGCTGCAATTGAGCAAGAGGCTCTGGCTGTTAAGTGGGCTACAGAGTCTCTGTGGTATCACTTACTAGGAGCACCCTTCTTGCTAGTCACTGACCATGCACCCCTGCAGTGGCTCCAACAGATGAGGGATGTGAATCCCCAGCTCACCCAGTGGTATTTAGCCCTCCAACCATTTGCCTTCCCCATACAGTATCGTAAAGGGCAATACCATGCTAATGTGGACTATTTCTCTCAGCAGGGACCGTGGCTGGATGACCCTGCTGAGGAGACTGCCCACTTGGAGGGGGAGACATGTGAGCCAGCTACGGACAGCTGGTGGGAAGGAGGCTAGTGCCAGTGTGGGCAATCCCCCTCAATAACAGCAGAATGACTGTTATCATTCAGGAAAACACATGAGTCAGGGGAGAGTGGAAGCCCTGGGCCCTCCCTCAGGGAAACAGCTGGTACCATGGGGCTGGTATCCTCAGAGAACTATCTACTCGACTGAAGGCCAGTATTTGAATGGGGAAAGGAGGAGGGAAGGGAATGCAGGTTGGAAGCTAAGGAAAGGAAACTCTCAAGGACAGCCAGGACTACATAGCCTTCCCCGCCTCCAGGCTTCAAGCTTAGTTGCTTTAGACACCAAGCAGGGGGCTGGACTGGCAAGGACTGTTTACTAGCTGGGCCTTTTCATATCAGCTGTGAAAGGCTGCTGAAGGAGTGTTGTAACTCCTGAGGAACTGAGGGGCAGAGACTGGATGTTCCCTCAGCCCTAAAAGGACTGAAATTGCAGAGAAATACCATTCCCAGCCTTGCTGGATAGAGCTGAGACTCCATCTTGCAAAGAACTGCAGAGACACTGTGTTTTCTTTTTTTTTTCCCCTTTGTGTGCTGAATCAAATAAAGTTAAGTGACCACCAGAATTTGATGCCTCACTATGTATCCAGCGGCCGGGGCTGCTCACAGTTAAGCTGAAAGTTAATAAGTTATTATTATAAGTTATCTACTGAGCTTCCTGGCTGAATGGTGACCTGCTTCCCCAGTCCCTGTAAGAGAAAGAGAAAAGAGAGAAACAGTTAATTAGTGGCAATCTGCTGCCACAATTTATGCATTTAAAACTTACATTGGCTTAATCCCCAAAAAGATTCTGGCTTTTATTTTAAAAAGTTGATTCTTGAATGCAGCGCAGCAAATCAACATTCTACAAGGCAATTCTAGAAATGGGGGCAACCCAAGGAAAAAAGATATAACTTTGAAACTGGACTTTGGATCAACACCAAATTTGGCACAGATGTAATAGTCTGCTCTTGCACTGTGCCACATTTGTGGAGGTTCAAGCAAAGGGTTCTCAAATTATGAATGTTTAAAAACAAAATTGTTTTACACCCCCTTACAGGAACATGCAACCTTTAATGTACCCAGTATTAGAACAGATAAAAAAAATGAAAGAAAATCTTGTTTATCTTGAAAGAGAATGGTTGACCCCACCCACTTTTTTGTTTAGAAGAAATGCAGTCAGCAGGGGCTGAAATACTGATCCCCAAAATGGTAAAACCATGACTTTGTTATAAACTGAGCATGTGTGGAACAGGCTTACCAGCAAGAGCATTTCAAACTAGATAGACTGTTTCAGCTTCATGGAAAGGGAGATGTTTGGGAGGGCTATGAAAGGTCATAGAAACAATCGAAAGACAGATTTTCTTTGAAGGGTAAAATAAACAAGCAAACAAACCCCAGGCTACTATTCACACTTGTTGAAAAACAGCTGCTTGTGTCTGGGTGAGAACTGATTAAAAAAAGATACAGTTTCTGGGGTTTTCCCTTGTTTGTTATCACTATGTGAGTGGTAGTGAGCACAAGAGGGTATCCTGTGTTCACCATCTTGACTGCTGACATTGGTATTGTCATTATCCAGGCTGCCCTTTGTTTCATAAAGTTTGCCATCCTTTTTTCCTTCAGGCAACATGGGCATAATATTGTGCAGCAATATCAGGCTATTTCCTGCCATTTTGAATTATAGATACAGAAGCATAATATCCTACATTCATGAACAGTTTTTTTAAAGAATTAGGGAAAAACTCAGTAGTTATAGCACTTCATAGACAGAAATATTGATGTGAGAGTGTGAGTCACACCCATATTCCCCATTGTGTTTTTACTGAATCAGTGTGCACATAAGCAATGAAGTGATTAAACAGTGCTAATTTTGTTTGCTTGCAGAAAGGTCACAGAAACAGAATCAAAATACAAGTTTTCTTTAGAGTCTAAAAACACATTCATATTTGTTGAAAAATAGCCCTGACAACTGCTTTGTGTTTGGGTGGTTAACTGATGAAAAAAGGGGTTAGCTTGTGGAATTTCCCCTTCTGTGGTATTACATGGTGAATGGTAGTGAGCAGAAGAGGGTATCCTGTAGACCATCTTGACTGCTTTCTTTAGTATTGCCAACACTAGGGCTGCCCTTTGCTTTGTAAAGCTTGCCATCCTTTTCACTGATGGCAATGCAGGCAGGATATTGTGCAACAATATCAAGACATTTCCTGAAGTTTTGAATCTTATAGAAGCACAAAATCCCACATTCATAAATTGGAGGATGGTGTTTTGAAGGACTTAATCTATATCTATGAATCAGCCAGCTCCTACTACTGAAGCTATTGACTCTAGTTATTTCAATAGATTGCCTTCTTGATGTTTCACAACAATCTCTCTTATTCTGATTCTATCCCTCCTATCCATATGTTCCAACTGTTCAAGTTATGCTTCTGAGCGATAAACTACTCCTGAGTAATTTATACCTAGAAATCCCTAGAAGGGGTTACTTAATTGTTAATGATCAATTAAAGAACATCATCTCTATCATGGATTAAGCATTTGTATATATCACTTCCCTTTCCTTCTGCCTCTTTCTCTCTCTTTTATTTATCCTTGGTTTCTCTGCTCCACCCCCCCCCATTGCTTCTCCCTCTCATTGTGATTCCATTCACTCGCTCGTTCTCCCTCTCCCTCTTCTTGTCTCTCTCTCTCTCCTTAGTTCCCTCTCTAGTTCTCTCCCTTTCTTTTTCTCTGCATCCTCTCTTCCCCCCCCCTCCTTTCTGTATCTTTCTGTGGCTCTTTCATACTTTCTTTCGGTTCCTATATATCTATTTCCATGATTTCTTTCCTTTTTCATCTCTCTCCTCCTCTCTCTGTGTGATTTCTTTTCTCTCTCTGTATAGCTTCTTTCTCTCTGTTTCCCCCCCTCCAGCATATCTTTCTCTTGCTCCCCACTTCCTCTCTCTACTGTTTCCCCCCCTCCCTGTGGTTCCCCCCCTCTATACCCACTATGGCTCTCTCTCTCTCTCTCTCTCTCTCTCTCTCTCTCTCTCTATCTATCTATCTATCTATCTATCTATCTATCTATCTATCTATCTCCTTCACTCCATGGCTCCTCTGGATGTGTGTTTATTCATTCAAAAACACTTATGGCATTATTGAATGTCATTTCAGGAGTAAGTGATAATAAATTGAAGCATTGTCTTATGTATATACTCACAGCAGCTAGATTACTCTGGGCCCAAAAATGGAAAACCGAAGAGGTTCTGACAATAGAAGAGCTGTTAAAGAAGCTATGGGACATAGCAGAACTGGACACTCTATCAGAAGCACTACGGGAACAACCAAGAGACTATGTAAAACAAAGCTGGGAATTAATATACTCTTGGGCCCAGAAGAAGACAGGAGTGTAGGGTAAAATTTATGATATATGTATGTCCATTTAGTATATACTGGAAATCAATCTAGGGAGAGTAGAGGGGCTAACGAGACTGGAGTCTCTGACTCCAAAGGGGGGAGGGTATAGTCTAAATAGAGGGGTTGGTTAGTTGTTTTTTCTTGTATACGTGGTCTGGGTTTTTTTTTTTCTTTTGTCTTTTTTTCTTTCTTTTTCTCTCTTTTTTGTGTTCTTATGGTTTAAAAAAAACAACACTTATTTCTGTGGTAAGGTTGAAGTTCCAATCTACATCTTGCCCAATTGTGAGCCCCATTCACTTCAGTGAGACGCATTAGTTTCCTTAAGTGCTGAAAGAAGTGTGGGCGATGATTACAGAATACTTTAATAAGTATGTGCAACCAGACTTTATGGGGAGGGGAATTCTATGTGAAATCATAGTTTTTGCAGTCCTATATCTTCTAAACGACAGGAAAGATCAAATTCTGATAAAAGAAAGCTTGTTTCAAGAATCATTTTCTTTTGAGAAAATAGAGACAGACATTTGAAAAATAATTTCTGAATCTGTAACAAGCTGCACAAAAATGGTAGGAAAATGCAATGGGGGAAGGGTAAGGATGAGTTTTAAAAAACCCAAAACAAAATACAGATATTAGAGCTTTAGAAGTACTTGTCCAATCTTCTCCAAAATTGGCTAAGTGTAAGCCCATACTGCCTGTTATGATCACTCTGTCAGGTATGGCCCTGATTCATGAATCCATCAAAACACTGTAACTTTTTGTTTGGACTGCCTTATGAAATGATGTTCTGACCTGTCATGCAATATCAGAGGTGTACTCTTATGTGCTTCTAATAGACAAATAGACCTTCTAAACCTTCAAAGGTTAATAGACTGCCTTTGCAAGTAAAAGCCTGGGTAAATTGGTGATTTTTATCAATTTCAGCTCCGCAGTATCTTAACTCAGTGTCCAGTCACATGGTTTATATATCAGTATGCACATTCACTTGGAAAATCGCAGTTCCAATTTAAATTGCAGCAGGGTTTTGGAGGCCACTTGTAATATGCACACTTTGTTTGTTTGTCTGTCTGTCTGTCTGTTTGTTTGTTTTGTTTGTTTTGCCATTAGGTTTGCAGTCCACGAAGTTCTCATATGTTAGAATGTCCTTTATTTTAAAATAATAATAATCATGATGCAGACTTTATAATGGCACAATTCACAATTCACAATGACAGTAGTGTTCACACTGGCCAAACCAATGTGAAGAGAACTAATTTAAATAGTGGTGTATTTTAAAAAGTCCCCACCTGCCTCTCCCAGAAAACTCATATTCAGCCAAAAAAGAATCAGGATTCTTTGTGCATTGCATAGCTGGGATTTTTTAATCGATTGTATTTGTGCAAAATCTGATTCAACAGCGGTTCTTCTTATCAGTATAACCATGCCCTAAGCTAGCAATCCTATGCTTACTTACCTGGGAGCAAGCTTCACTGAGTAGAATTACTGAATAAACTAAGTAACTGCAGTCTCTGTTGCCATAGTTATAATGGAATATTCCACTGGATTTAGTGTGACTTACTTCTGAGTAGACATGTCTTGAACTGCACTGTTATTTGTGCAGCAAAGCACAGCTCACTGTAAGAGGTGTGATGGAACACTGGATACCCAGCCTTTCTTTTCAGCAGCACCTGTTTTAATAGTGTGTCAGATGCATTCTATCATACACAAGAGAAGTGTTGCTTCCACTTGTTTCTCATTTGTAGCTTGAAAAGCCATCTTTAAAAAAAAAGATACTAGCTTGCAAAGTTGTGTTAATTGTGATGGATACTACTGGCAGAGTCCTTGACAAAGAAAGAGATTCATTCTCTTAGTGCCTATGGCACTGTGCATGGAAGGTGATTGATTTTTAAAAAAGCCATTTCATTTTGCTTCCTGGAACTAGGATCAAAGGGTGATTGGTGTCTGATTTCTGACTTACACTTATTCTGTACAGCAGACAAAAGCACTATGATGAACAACACTGGTGTCCACTCTGTCTTAGGCTTCAGCCTAGGTTAGTACTTAGCATGCTGTAGGAGGGGGCTAAAGAGTGAAGTGACTGACAGAGAAAGGCAAGAGGTGGTGGTGGTGATGGTGATTGAAGATGGGAAGGAAAAGATGGATAGGGGAGAATGGGGAGTGGAATAGTGTAGTATAACTGTGAAGTGGGCAGGTGGAAGAGTTTGGAGAAAGAGTAAAAGAGATACAGCTATATCAGAAATTGAACATTTGGCAGTCAACCAGCCTAGCATTGCATCTGTGATGTTCAAGCCTTGAAAATAAAACAGTGCCACTCTAATGAATCTCTTTCTCCCCTAAATACTACATAAATATTCTTCATTTTTTTTACAGTTTTAAGAAATCATTTTTAAGGTGCACTCAGGATACAGCCTACAGACGCTGTATCCCATGGGAATTGAGGAAATATTTGGTTTGCTTCATATCCAACATTTAACTGGTTCCTTTTTTGGGAAAAAAGGACATGGGATTTCTCTTCACCTGGGTTTTCAGGTTATGGCATGAATTAAAAGATAGATACAGGGTTGCTGTGGTGACAAGTGTTGGTCAAGATAAAATTTTTAAAAATGGAATAGTATGAACATTACAAGCTACAAGTTTGGATACTCTGGGTTAGGAATAGCGATGGGCATGAACTGCCAGTTCAGCGACTGGTGCCAGTTTAGCCCTCCAGCCGCACAGCTGTTCCACAGACAACCCAGCCTCCCAGCCCTGCCTCCTCCAGCGGGTACACACTCAGAGGCAACATGAAGCTGTCCCACTGCCTCTGAGTGGGTGCACACTGGAGGAGGCAGGCCTGGGAAGCTTCACTGAGGCATCTGAATGGGCACCCATGGAACAGCTGTGCAGCTGGATGGCCAAACCAGCATGAACAGCCAAACCACAGTTCATGTCCGTTTCTAATTTGGAATATGTTTCTCGCTGTTTTGTCCAAGAAGACGGTAGGGGATCCATTTTTTTTCTTTTCCAAGATTTCCCTGTAGTCAAATCACCCAGGAGAGAAATCTACAGTGGTATCTCGACTTACGAGCTTAATCCGCAATGGAACGGCGTTCGTACGTCGAGAAGTTCGTAAGTCGAGGCAAACTTTTCCATAGGAATGCACTGAAAATCATTTAATCCATTCAGGCTGTTTTTCGTTCATATGTTGAGGTGCTGTTCGTAGGTAGAGGCATTAGTTCCCATGGGAACTAATGCAAAGCTGGTCAATCCATACTCTAAGGGGTGATTTTTTTTTTAAAAAAAATCTTCTTTTGACCTAAGATGAACTTAGGTCAAAAAAAGGGCGGGAAATGTTTTTTGTTGTTGTTGTTCATAAATCGAAGCTCCGTTCACAAGTCGAATCAACTTTTTGCGAACGGAGCCATTCGTAACTTGAATCATTGTAAGTGGAGATGTTCGTAAGTCAAGGTACAGTACCACTGTAACTGGAAATCTCAGGGAGCATTTCTTAATATGTATAGAAACTGAAAATGTTGTCCTGTGCAAAGATGGCCATTTCCTGCATGAAAATCACCATTTCCTGCAAATCTTCCACAGGATTTGGCAATTCCTGTATAGGATTTGAATTATGGGAGATGAAAAGGAGAAATGAATAAAAGCCTGCTTGTAGGACAATACTGGAAATTCTGCCAGGCCAGGAAAAACCTCATTGGGATTTCTCTGCATGACAAAACTGGAAGATCAGTTAGAATGAAGGATTTAATTAGAATTTGTCACATCACTAGTTTCAATGGCTCTGTATCCACAGTGGTACTGATATGGTGCTATGGCGACATGGTTTGCTTCAGGAAAAAGGTGCACGTTAATTTTAGGGCAGTAAGGACAAGATGTTGCAACAAAGTTTATCTCAACTTGCCATCTACTAATACCTAAATGACTTTTAGTAATGAGGAAAAAGAGGCTGTGTCAGTGAAACAAAAAACAACAACAATCCACCTCAGGAGAGGAACAGAAATATTTGTAGCTTACTTTTTCTCATGTTTTCTTTACTTCTTGCAGATTTTGAAGGTTGGTGGGCCTCTCCTTAGTTTACCTTTTTGTCTTAACCTTAAGGGAAGGCCGAGCTTTACCCTGGGTTGGGGTCCCTTTTTCGGGAGAGTCTCCCGAATCAGAATTTTCTCCTGTCCTTTTTATAAAGAGCTAAGCTTTCCCTGGGTCACTTTATTTTACTTTTTTTTTTTCTTCTCCTTCACAATTTCCCACATGAATTTTCCTGAACCAATTTTCCTCCACATTCCCCTCAATCTTCAGGAATCTGTTCCTTGGAATAGATCGCTAAAAGCCTTCCTTTCTCAGTCTTCAGGTCAAAGACTGCTATGCATATTAAACTTGAACTAGAAAGCTAGCGAAAGGTTAGGGCACATGCAATATTTTATAAATGTCTACGTGCGCTCATCTCCTGTCTTATAATTCTTTTCTGAGGCTTTAATACATGTCTTGCTACATTATACTTTTCATTTAATTATTATATGATATTACATCTGGAATTCATTAATTTTCCTCCACTCTCTTGTGTACTGTGCCTTCATTTCATGGATCACAGTTCATCTGCAGTGATTTGAATAAATCTTAAATTGATTGCATCTATGAATAGCCTATACTCATTTCTGGTTATAACCTCTTGCCTACGGAGGCAAGTACTGAACCTCATTTTCAAAACTGACTGATGCAGCCAGGTATTCACAGGATTTGCTACTGTGCCCTTGGGGGGGGGGAGAGATTGGCTTCTGTTGTGTTTGCGCTGCACATCTGGAATGGCAGGGATTCCAAGCCAAAACAGATGTGCACAGCCATTCCCTTCCCCACCCCAGCAACAGATTCCTGTTGCAGAAACATTGTTCTCCCTGAGAAGTAGAGCCACGCTGAGCATAAAAATGAGCTTTGCACTTGCCAGGATATTTGGTTGTTCGCCTTGCCAATGTGCATAGCATTTCAATGTACAAAGTAGAGACTTATCTCCAAGGAAAGGCATCTTAAAGGCCCAGTGATAGCTATCCTTTCCTATGGGGACAGAAAGGCTCATATACAATATGCAGCTACCCAAGGGGAAAAAACAGCAAATGCCATCTTAAGGTTCTACTACTCCAAAGGGGGTCGATAAATACCAGCAGCCCAAAAACTCTTTCAGGCAAAGGTGGTCAGCCAGATGCTCTACGGCACCTTTATAGGGCCTCCATCTAGCTGCTTTGACCCGATAGAGCGGGTTCAGACTAAATTCCTTAGAGCAATTCTTGAAGTAACAAGATGCGTACCAAATGCACAAATACGTTTAGAGATAGGCTCACTAAGAATGGTAGCCAAAATTACACTAGCCTCCCTTCAGTACTGGCTTAAAATAAATTATCAACCACAGGGACTGAACCATTTACTTCTAAAGGACAATTTTCAATCGAAGTGGCTGAAAGCGGTCCTAAACAAATTGCAAGTTATGGGCTTCTCTCCACAAGTGATACTGAGTATGCAATGGGATGAAGCAAAATCAGCCCTCAAACAGAGAATAATGGACATGGAAAGACAGATAGATCTCGGTAGATGCCCCAACTTTAGAGCGACGGACATGCACAAATATTGTGTGCTCCCCATGGCCTATTTGTCACAGCTTGAGACATATAAGTTTAGGAAAGCCTTTACTCTGGCTAGATGTGAGGCCTTTCCCTCAGCAGACCTGGAAGGCAAGTTTAAGAAGATCCCGAGGGAACAGAGACTCTGCCCTTGTGGATCTGGTGAGATAGAATCCATTGAGCATATGATGCTCAGATGTAACAGGCATAACAAGATTCAAGGAAAATATATTACACCCCTCTTAAAAGACGTGACAAGCCAGTCAGACTCGGACTACTGTAACCAATTGTTAATTGATCAAAATCGGATTACTACAGAACTGGTAGCGAAATTTTGGGCACCATGCCATAATAGGCAGAATAGATAGCCAAATTTAGACATTAGTCTTACATTGTCATATTTGTAGTTTTAGTGTATTTTGCTTATTTGACTTGGCTTTTTGTAGCATATGTCAGTACTTGAAGCTCTGCATTTAATTTAGTTTTATTTATATGGCTCGATGCTGTAACAATAAAAGTGTGTGTGTATCCTTTCCTATGCAGAATACAAGAACCTGCTCTCTTGGCAATTAGGCTTTAATGAATACGTCATTGTTGTTTAGTCGTGTCCAACTTTTCACAACCCCGAATGAATACACAAAGAATCAAATATTAAAACCTTGTTGTCATGAATGCTCACTGCTAGCATTCCTAAAGAAACCACATCTCCCATTCTTGCTAACTAACCAAGCAGGGCCCATGCCATCAAATACCTTCAAAGGAATAGTTAGTCTTTTTTCTGGTAAGGCTGAAATTCTGCTTAAAGAAAACAAAATATAGGCCCCCTACATGTATATATATATATGACCACCTGGAGGAGCAAAATCTAGAGAGGCCATTAGTTAAGACGCTCTGACAAGTAATATGGTCCCAAACCATAGATGTCTTTGTATGTGAGCATCAAAACCTTAAATATGAAGCCTAAATCCAATTGTTACTTCCAGCTAGAGTAAATACACTGAATTACTAGGATTTACATAAAAATGGATTTATCATTCAGAACTTGATTCACTGGGTCTAACACAAGCTTAGGCTAGCAATTGGGTTTAGGCTTGTATTTTTCCCTGGTAAGTTTTAAGAGATGGGTCAAACAGATAGATATGCTGTTGTCATGTACTATAAAGTCATTTCTGAACTTGAGCAACTCTATGAATTCATGCCCTCCAAAAGATCATAGTGTTAACAGACCTGTTCAGCGCTTGAAAACTGAAGGCTGTGATTTTCTTTATTCAGTCAATCCATCTTTTATTTGGTTTTCCTCTTTTACTTCCAATTTTCCAGCATTTGTTCTTTTTTCATGACTTGGGTCTTCTCATGATGTTATCAAGGTATGAGAATCTCAGTCTGGTCAGTTTTGCTTCTGGCCCTCGATTTCATCTAGACCACCCTTTCAAATGAATAAACTGAAATAGAAATTAGTATAACTTGGTTCAGTCATCAATCCTAATGGAGACTGTAGCCAAAAAAATGAAAAGAAGACTGAGACTTGGAAGGGCAGGAACTAGAAAAGATAATCAAGTTTAAGGATGTAAAAGACAAAGTGTCAAAGCAAGACTGCAGTTGCACATTCAGAAGACAAAAACCATGACTACAGAAGAACTACACAACTTTAACACTGACAATTAAGAAATTGAAATAGTTAAGAGATTTTTCTATACCTTGATTCAATCATCAATCCAAATGAACACTGCAGCCAAGAAATCAGAAGGAGACTGAGCAATGAACGAACTAGGTAAGATCGGGCTGTGTCTATGTGTCACTAGAGACAGATACCAAGATCATCCCCACTCTTGTATTTCCGATCACCACATACAGGTGTGAAAGCTGGACAGTAAAGAAAGCTGATAGGAAGAAAACTGATTTGTTTGAAATGTGGTGCCAGAGAAGAGGGTTATGGATACCTGGGACTGCCAGAAAAACAAATAAGTGGTTCCTAAATAAAATCAAGCTGAAATTATTTCTGGAGACAAAAACATTGAAGCTGAGGCTGTCCTACTTTGGTCACATCATGAGAAGGCAAGATTCTCTGGAAAAGACAATAAGGCTATGAAAGGTGGAAGGCAGCGGGAAAAGAGGAAGACCAAATAGCAGATGGATGGACTTCCTAAAGGAAGCGACAGCCTTGAGTTTGCAGGAGCTGAGCAGGGCTGTTGAGAACAGGACATTTTGGAGATAGCTCATTCATAGGGTCACCATAAATTGGAGTTGTCTTGACAGCACATAAAAAGAGCAACAGCTGCCTGTGGTATCCATAAAGTTCTTCTCTGACACCATATTTCCAATGAATTGATTTCCCCCCTTTGTATGTTTTTTTAGTGCCTAGCTTTTACATCCATACATAGTAATTGGAAAATTTACGTCTTTACACTTGATCTTTTCTACAGGCTTATACTATTTTGGTTCCTGTTTTTCAGAAAGCATGGAAAGGAGAGGGAGATCTAAGGTGCCTTGAAAAGTAACTAGTTAAAGTGTGTTATAATTTGTTTTCTTTCTCTAGTAACTAAGGTATAACCATGTTAGAGTGCAATCCTAATGAAAGACAATGTCATTCCTTTTGCAATGCTGCTGTGATTTCCTAAAATTACTTTTACATTTGTAGGAATGTGACCTCCCTCAAACATATTGAGATATGTAGTTGATGGTTATTGAGAGTGGTGAAGAGAAATTGCAGAGAGAGAGAGAGAGAGAGAGAGAGAGTGAGTCAGGGAGATGGTGATAAGAGAGAATTAATACTGATAAGCTGGTTAAGATCAATAAATATAGTAGGTGGTGATTGTTTATGTGGAAAATATCTGACCCTTGAATGATTTGATTATAAGAATTAAATTAAAAAAAACTGTGATCCTGAGCAACTTTAATGCACCGTAATAAATAAATAATAAATAACTTTTGTTGACAGTAATCAGACAAGTGTTTGTCTACAGTTCTTGGTATTATGGATAAAAGAAAATCCACTGGTGGCAGTGATAAAAAGAGGAACCATCGCGTGAGCTCCTTGTGAGGTGAAGCAGGCACTTGTGTCATTTTCTTTGTGGCTCCCGCCTGCTTCTCCACACAAGGAGCTCATGCTACACCTCCTGACCACTTGAGACGGTTCCTCATTTTATCACCGCCACCAGTGGATTTTCTTTTATCCTCTCTCCCGCCAAGCCTCTTAGCTCTCTGGTGACTCCACCCCTGCACTCCTTTCATGGGCTCAGGTAAATGAGATCATGAATGTGATTGACAGGAGTGAAGTGGGGCAACCGCCACATACCTCCCCCCCCTTGGAAAAGTTTGTTTCATGGGAGAAACATTATAGTTTACCCTCATGAACAATAGGCATGGAACTATTTATACATCATAACAATAATCTGTTAAATATTAAATCATGTACTATATGATATCTCTTAACCCAACATATTTATCAGATATAGTAGTTATATATTTTTTACATTAGGTCATTCTCAATTACGGTGTTTACTAGATCAACCTTACTACTTCAAACATACAAAAGGGATATCATTTAGTTCAAGTGTAATCTGTTGTGGCTGTCGAAATGATATTAAATAAATGATATGCTCCATCTCTAATTGTTCTTTCTAGCTGTGTCTATGCTTGCATATTTAGGGTTACTTGTTTCATTTTGTGTATGTTCTTTTGTGAGGAACTGTCCCTGAAATATCACAAATAAACCAAACAGAGGAGTGAGAGAGTAAATTATTCAATAAAGGCATTTTCTCTGTGTGTGGAAAGGGAAGGAGAAGGCTGTCTTTGAGCTCTCTCCCCAGCATGCTTGCTTTCGAAGGCCGCAGAGTTTTGAACTTAGGAGAGTCTTTGGTTATATAATGTCACCATCTCCACCGCTAAAGAAGTATAGAGCAAGGAGGGTGTTACCATGCATTTTCCCCAAATGTTGACAAGCGCCTTTTCAAACTTAAATCCAGTTGTTGTTCCCAGCTCACTGAATGGAACTTACGTAAATGTTGACTTACCAAGGTTGCCTGGATTCATAGTGTCTACTCTAGCTGGGACTAGCAATGGGATTTAGGCCTCAATCATTTAATTCCATTTTGGCCAGAAATCATCAACAGTACAGTTTGCCGGGCATGTCCAGTCAGAACTGCCTTTGCGTTCAACTACATTTGGTACACATGAACTTGGCAAGCACCTGGTTAAATTTTACAACACAGCATTTCATAAAGCCAGAGATATATTTCAGGAATGTCTTCAGGCACATTGACAGCGCTCTTGAATAGCTGGCCTCTCTAATAGGGACCAGCAGTTCAATTAATAATGTCTTTTGGAATTTACCAGAAGGGAGACAATTTAACTAATTGCTTCAAGGTTCATATAATCCCTCCACGTCCTCCGGACATGGATTCAAACTCTTGGCTCATTCTACTTTTCGTTAGCAATGGCATTCCTGTTTTTATAGCTTAAGTTTTCAGCTTTCTAACTGAGCAAAATTAACAAGGTTTGAAACAGAAAAAGAAAGTGGTGGCACTTAAACAAGGCTGACCTAACCGAATGCTGGTTCTTTTAATATTCTGTGGGAAGTTCCTACTGCCAAGCGAAATGTGTGCCTGTTCCTGGGCAAATTTATAGATAGTCTTTCCACCTGTGGGTCAACAAGTTCGTTGCAAATGCTGCTAAAGAAATAGTTAGCAACTGTATAGCTCTTTGTTTTATGAAGAAGAACTACTTTTATGATGCCAGACCTTCACATTCGAGGTCAGGCCACTTGTTGAGAACTGAGACTCTGGAAATACATCAATAGATGGAGAACTTTAAGAGCATTTGATATAAATTAACACATCACCTTCATGTCCACAGTTTATGTTAAACTTTACTTGAAGGACATCCCATATTTATTTTGCAATACTGCTGTTACTGAGTCCTTCGGAAGCACAGATTTTAGATTTCTTCTTCAGAAGAAATACGTTAGGAGGAAGGGAGGATTCAGTTAAGATTCCCAACAGTAACAACAACATTAGGTCTGTGGCTTCTCAGCTTTACAATCCAATCTTACATTTTTCTTAACTCAGTAAAAAGTCCTATAAGTCAGTATCCTATTGCTAGTAGCAAGTAAGACATAGAATCTAATTTTGAATGGTAAGTCAGCACATAGGGAAATCCAGCTGGGTCAATGGATCTGTTTTATTGGGGAACAAACAGATGCAGAGTTCTGTTATTCTTTTCTCTGCAGTAGTAAAACAAGTAGTCTTGTAGTACCTTAAAGACTAGTATATTTTATTCAGCATAAGCTTTCAGGAGACTGTGGCTAATTTCATCAGAAGTGAAGTTCCCAAATTTCCCAGAATCCTTCTCTGAGGACTTGCATTTAGCCCAAGTCAGTTGTAAACAGGTTGTGCCCAAGCAGACGAAGGTGGACAACATTAGTCTCCCCACTTTCTCTCCTGACCCTCTGACAATGGGAAATTATGCTTCTTAAACTTCCTCTCCACTAGTGAGGTAAAAAATTAACAGGAACTATAAGGGTTGTGTGCTTGCCTCCCTCTGTATTGAACTTGAAAACACAACAATAAATTCTGACACAAGATTCTCCTTACCTCTAGCTTTTCCAGGTGGTGTTGAGTTTTTAAAGGTTTCTTAACCAAATATATCTTCATTTTATTTTTACAGAACCTATTTAGGAGGAAATACCAAATATAACGTATTCATGACTCTGCATGACATACAGCCTGAGCCAAAGCAAACAGGCCTCATGCTAAATTATATACGAGCAGGGAATGAGTGTTATGTAGGCTAGAGCTAATCTTTTCTTTGAAAGGGCCAGGCTTGCTTTGAGATCATGTGAAACTGTGGGCGCAAGCAACAGATGCCAGGAGGAAACTGAGAGTGGCAGCATGATATTGGAGGAATGAGATCTGTGTGCACCCACAGAATGCCCTCTGTCCTCTTGCCCACAAGCTTACACGCACATGCATTGGACGATGATGGTCAACTGGCAGTATCAATGTAAGGTTCACGTTTCTATCTGAGCAGCTTCTGTACATGGAGTGGAATGAACACTGTCTTGTCCTCTTCAGGAAGTAAAGTGTGTTGGCATGATTGGGTTCAGCTTCAGCTGAGGGCAGCCCCTGGGTTTGCGCGGGAAAAATGGCTGGAGGCGTTTCTGTATTTTGAACATTATTCTTTTTATTATTAAACAAATTCAACTCAACTGTCTCAAATGGATCCATCAAACTTAACTCTGGTAATATTCTGTAACTTCTTACTTTAATGTTGGGCGTTACCAAGTCACTCCTCAGAGGGGCCGGACCAAACCGCTCCCGGTCTGTCATCGGCCTCAGCTGGGTGCTCCTCATGGCACAAGATGTCCTACAACAGGGGTGTCTCACCCAATCCCCCTCGTGCGGTTGATGGGGTAAAGAGGGACTGGGATGAATCATTCTCCTCCCCCCACACTGATTGCATAGGTACACAACCACGGTCCATTCTATAGGTTCCAGGTGATCACCTCTCGCACGGTAATCCTTGGGGTCTGGCAGCAGTCCACCTCCGAGCTGGAGATTTGGGAAGTCCTTTAAGAGTCCATGCCATTCCCCAGGCCTGCCGCTCAGCTCTGTCTGCACCACCCAGTCCTTTCTCTCAGGTTGTTCTTCAGCCGTTACAATTCTAAATTCGCGCGCGTTCCTCCCATCATTTATAACCTCCTCCCAAACAATCAAGTCCAGCTCCTCCCCTTTCTCCTCAGCCAGACACACCCTTTCCATCCCTCACTCCCCTGATCTATATCTACTAATGCTCCCTCTACGCAGCCTTGACTTTCCTCCAGCTTCTGCTCTGTGGAGGACAGCACACTGGCCTTCTCTCCTTCACAGTTGGGCAGGCATTGTCCCTTGGTAATTATCAGAAATGGGCACAGATATAAAAACAAAGCAGGACATTTGTCAAAAATCGCTGATTCATTGATTTGGGTTGGTTCGGGTCCGTACAAACCAGAGAACCCAAACTTCCTTGAATCAACAAAATCCTCCCAATTTAATGAACTTCCTGGTTCCTTTCCTCTCCACAACCCTTCCCACTGTCCCCCGTTGCCTTCCTTGCCATGCTGCCTCCTCTTGCTCTTCTACCTTGGCAGAATTGCCCCTGCTCCGGATGCAACCTCAAGCTGTGCATGTGCAGTTGTGTAACAGTATTTTGGCCATTAAATCATTCCATTCTAAGATATAGTGCTTTGACTCCAGCTTGATTAAAGAAGGACCCAAAAGGGCAGCTCGCCTTCCACCTCCCAGTGAAACTGTACACAAAAATTAAACATTGTTGACTACTCCTTCAAAGGCGCTTGTTGAAGTCCAGAGACAGGTTGTGCTTTTGAGATTTCCCTTGTCTAACTAAAAACAAATCATAACTCCCCCACCAGAGACAGTTATAACTGATAATAAAAATCCTCTCTCTCCTTACACTCTCTTTCCCTCCGTGTAAGTGTGTACCATAGCAATATGAATATGGTGTCTGTTGTTTAAGCACAAAGAATTAACTGCTTTACCTGGAGCCAAAGTTTCCATCCCTGCGTGCAAGGATCCCTGCCAATCATGCCCCAAGACGTACAGAAGCATTTCCTCCTTCCTTGCCAATCCAGCTGCAACTCTTAAAGAGCAGTAACCTCAGTCCTCAAGTGACTGCTTTATCCCAGATGCTGCATATTTATTGATAAATAAATATGCAATGACAGGCACAATCTCTCTCCTCATCCATTGCAACTGCTCACATAACTTCCTCTGACAGAAACGATGGCATGGAAGTTGGGTGAATCAAAACATTATTTCACTGACTGCTGTGCATGGCCAAGGCATCCTTCATGCTAAATACACAGCTCAGTACAGTGGGTCTCGACTTACAAACTTAATCCATATTGGAAGGCAGTTTGTAAGTCAAAAAGTTTGTAGGTCGAATCTGCATTTCCCATAGGAATGCATTGAAAACCATTTAATCCGTATCTGCTCTTTTCCGTCTATAGAAACTAATGGGAAACTAATGGGAAGCTGCTATTCCACCTTCTACCACTAGAGGGGGATATTTTCTTCTTTTTTTTCTTAGGTCAAGAAAAGTTCAGGAAAGGAGGGGGAGGCAGGGAACAGTTTTAAAAGCACCCCCATGGGCCTCATGTGACTCTCCTCTCTGCCATTCTTGACGTCCCCATGGTGTGCTCTGAGCTGCACCTTTTAATCAGCAGGCCCAAAGACAGCAGGAGCAGAAATCTATTGCTGAAAACCAGGAGAAAGCTTAGTCTGAAAGATCCTTTCACAACCTCAGGATCACCACGGTCAAGACCCTGATAAGCCTGCCATGTGAAGATCTATCCTCCCTAATTAATGGAACACAAAATGATGCCAGTTGATAAGCACAGTTGGTGGCATGTTCATTCCATAGCTCTATAATTTCCTTCTAATTTACATTACATTGATCAGTATTCATTTTTGCTGAGTACATAACATAAAGCTAATCATGGGTATTTCTGGCCTTTTTTTGTGGTCATTCAGTGTATTTCACTCCATTGACAGGAGCAACAATTTCTAAATGACAATTGAGCACACATTTCTTTGTTTTGATTTTTGGCATTTGTGGGTGTCTATATCAGTCTAAAGTGGTAATAGAATATGACACATGTTGTTAACATCCCTAAAGCAGCCCAATAAATTGTATTGATTTTAATTGGAGCCATAAAAGGGCTTGTTCATTTCTTGGTAGGCAATAGATGTTGTAACATACACCTCACAGTAACAGTATTAAGAAGAGGCCCGCTAATCGAAAAGTTTTCTGGTTTTTCCTCCTGGACAATTCTGTAAACACTGCTTCTCCCTAAATAGTATTGTTTTTTAACATTTATTTGTAAGGCTCTTAAGTTTGTGAGGTTCATCTGTTTATTCTTTGGTTTGTCCAGCAGGTAAAAATTTCACTCCTGTCTGGTAGACAGTACTTCCATGGGGAAGTTGGTTACAATATTTTGGTTATTAGAAGAGAGCCATCTTGATTCAGTTAACTGTTTTATGGAGCAACACAGAACTCTGCTTTTCAGCAACAGTTAAAGACTCTAATCTCATAATGGAAAATATGTCCAATAGCATTATGGTCTCTTTCAAGGACAGAAACATCTTAAGACCTTTGCTCTGTTCATCTTTTTTGTGTAATAGAGTTGATGCTTTATGTAGTGCAAGGACGGACCCAGGAATTTAAGAGCTTTCCCACCAACCCATTTATCTTTCTGATCACTCTGTAAACAGCTCTTCGAAACACTCAGCATCCATCATACCCACCCATAAAAAAGGAAGCTGGGCTGATAAATGAACTTGCATAATCTCCTTTCAGACTCCAAAGATAAGGGCGCCGTTTTTCTGCTTCTTTCCCTTTACTTCAAAAAGTGAGTCCCGCAAGAACAAGAGTGCACAGGGTAGACAGTTAACTAACTCTGAATGCATTTCAGTTTTCTTTTAGGCATTCTTATAATCGTTTTCTTCAAAACTCACTCTAGATTGTGAGAATATGCATGGCGTTCCGCAGGAAATGTTTCAGTCCTGATTTTCCCATATTTCTTCACATTCACAATAAGTCAGAAACTCCATTCAAGCATTCAGGATCAGGTTAACTTGAATACATAAGGAAAAAGAGCAGGGTGGCAGAAGCCATCTCCTTTGCTATTACTGTTTTCACACAGAGAGCCACTTTGGGTCCCTTGTTGGGAGAAATGCAGCATATAAATAAAACTAATAAATAATCTGAAGAAAACAGTACCCTCAATATGTTTTGCCTTTTCACTTGATCTGAAATCTTCTTTTCTCTGTGTTAAGAACTTCCATGTATAGCAAAGACTTTCTTTTTCAGGCTATTGCTCTCTGTGTGAGACAAGTGACAATGGAGGGTGGGGACTAGCCTGTCTCCTCTTTCTTATGAATCCAGATTAGCTTTATCCTGAATGCCTGAACAGAGCTATAACTTGAGACCAAAATATATGTCTCATAAATATCATCCCCTCATGTCACTTGGTGTCTTCTTTCCATATTGCATCTATCCAGTGTGTATGTGTGATCTCTTATACATCATTCCCCTGTGTTAAGCCACCTCCATGCCTATTAGCTGGAGGGATGAAAAATCAAGTATCCATTTTGTACTCCCCCCCCCCAACCCCAATGCACATAATATCAACTTTGGTGGCAGGATACTGGGTCAATTTGGCTTAGGACCTGGACTATAAAACAGGGTTGACTCTTCCCTCTTCTATGTTACATCCATTACTGAATTGACTCCCTCCCTACAGAAAAATTAAATGAAAATGAAATGTCATTTGTTCAATGACCTCTTACATCACAGGACCAACAGACTGATCTCTTTCTACTCAGTGTTCTGATTGCATAGTTTTATCTTAGGATCTAAAGATTCTTCCAGTTTCCTCTTATCCAACACTCAACCATTTTTAAAAAGATTCCATGTTCTTTCTTTTCCAACATGAAGAAATTTTGCAAGCTTTGCTAAACTTTGGTTAAAATTGCAAATTCTTGCTGAAAGTTAACAGAAATTGTGCACTGGCCATTTCTCTGATAAAGAGGCTTCTAGCCTTCGCTGTCAAGACAGAGGGTTTAAAGCCAGAGAGAACCACGAACCATATATATAAAAAACAAATTGCAAGCATTCATGGAGGTATCCCACTTCCTCAGGCTGTGTACCACCTCTTCACAGTTAATACAGAAAAACTTTAGACAAGAGTCCAAAAATTGATAGTACATATCTGTGAGAAGTGATCTCAGATGACTCAAGTTTCAAAAATCCCCTTGAGGACTTTTCCTTGTTCTTTCCGGACTATATAAAATGCCTTTTAGTAATCAAAATAAGCAACTGATAAGTTTCTGGAGACCCTGATTCAATGCAAAGGAATGAATAATTAGTAATTACTTGCAAACAATAGATTCCTTAATGCAGCCCCTTTGTTGGTCTGTTAGATTTTGGATGCATTCCAGAAAAATATAAATATATTGAGAAATAATTGGTGTAAACAACTTGTAAATTGTAGTTAAACAGAAAATAGCCTGGTAATTTTTAGGATCAGATCAATTGCCAGATTTATTCCCTTTGTGAAACATTCTGGAATAATATCTGATCGCCAAGGGAGAAACCAAAGACAATCGGCTGGCTTTCCTAAACTGCGTAGTCATCATAGGATCCCATAGCAGAAATAGAAATCTACAGAAAACCTGCACACACTGGTTAATACCCGCAGTT
Source organism: Pogona vitticeps (assembly GCF_051106095.1). Taxonomy (NCBI): domain Eukaryota; kingdom Metazoa; phylum Chordata; class Lepidosauria; order Squamata; family Agamidae; genus Pogona; species Pogona vitticeps. The sequence continues at coordinate 152,464,499 of NC_135783.1, forward strand.
TGACTCTGATCACCCATTGCAACACAAACTAGGGGACATTAGAACACTAAACCACAGAGCAAAAAGCATCCCCACCTCCACAGAAGCCAAAAAGAAGGAAGGCAGACATCTGAAGACAGCCCTTAAGGCTGGTGGGTATCCGGAATGGGCCTTTAACAAGGCAATGCCCAACCCAGCAGGACAATGGAACAATCTGAGACCTACAGGTTCATTCCTTACATGGTGGGTGTGTCTAGAACGCTCAAAAGGATTTTTGGTAAACACCACATACCTGTGCACTTCAAACCCACAAACACTCTAAGGCAGAGACTCGCCCACCCAAAGACCGGGCACCAAAACACAGGAGCAATATAATATCTGCAGTCCAATGCAAAGAGAAGAGTTTGGAACTCTACACTGGAGAAACCAAACAGCTGCTAAAGAGGAGAATGGCTCAGCACTGGAGGGGCAACATCTCAGGACCAAGGACACTCATTTGATGACCGAGACGTACTCATTTTGGACGGAGAAGATAGGTGGTTTGAGAGAGGGGTCAGGGAGGCCATACATGTACATATAGAAAATCCCTCACTCAACAGGGGTGGAGGCCTTAGATACAATCTGTCTCCTATTTCTCATACTGCCCTTTCCTCCATCCTCAGAAAGATCAGGACAATACCCACCATAAAGACCACTGTTAACGATCCATGACAATGGGTGGAGAAAGACTGCAGAAGTGGGATTTTCACTCACACACACCCTCGTTGAGTTCCTATGGCATATGAAAAATAAATGAGCTTTCTGCTGGAAATCACTGCTATCTCTCTTTCACATGGTAGTTTCATTTCAGCATGAAATTATAACATTCAGTCTCTCCCTATAAGTATGAGGTCATCAAAGTATCACCATGGGCAGCCAGCCTGAGATCACAATGGCCTATTTCCCTCAGGTGAGCAGGGCCCCAGCATGAATGTCACAAAGGCTAGCCTCTCTCCTTCAGTTAGGCAGCTTCATCAAGGAGGCACATGCATGGATACACTAATTGAAACAAAGCTTTCATGATGAACACTCTGAAGTGGACAGAAATGAGAGCTCCTGGCAAATTCTCATTTTCCTTGAGGAGGAAAATCAATGCAGGAGCAAGTGGGCATAGATTCTCTTCCTCTTAATGAGGCGTGTTAGCAGCAGTGCACGAGCACAAGGTCTACTGGTCTCTTTTTCTCCTCTGAAATGGGTTGCTGCATGAGAGAACTGGAGCAGCAAGAGGAAAAAAAGCAGGAGAACTGGCAGTTGGGCAACAGCTCAACAGAGCAAATAGAGACGTCTAGAGTTTCTCATAATGGGATCTTGAAGAAAGGGCTAATTAAACATTCAAAGATTCTCAGCTGCTATTTGCATGGATGCCACATTCTCTACTTACAAGGAGAACCAACTTGCAGACACCAATAGTATTTACCAACATACTTTGGTCTACAGAATACACATTTTTCTCTGAACGGAACTCATTATATAATGCTTTGGAGCAATTCCACAGGTTGAAAACAAAAAAAATTGAAAGCATTTACCAGCACATAAGGGTAGCCATTTGAAGTCTTGAAACCTATAAAAGCTGCCTGAAGGAATGGATTTCATTTATTTCAGTTGGGATTACAACATCCCAAGGAGTGGGGAAAATGGCCATAGGAGAAAGAAACCCAGAAGATCCCTATCAGGGAAAACACGGTATGAACAATTTGAAGGCCCAGATAGTTTCTACTTCAATTTTGACCAAATTGCTAGATAACTTTTTGCTGCAGAATCTTTATTACTAGAAAGGCTGTTGGAGGCAGTACAAACACCACAGGCATGCTTGTGCAGATTTTGCCATTACCCTTTCTCCCTGAAGGCATTGTAATTGACAATAGGCACAAGTGTGAAATGGATAAAATCAGAAGGGAATCAAGGTAAAATCTATGTAATACTCTTCCTTGTAGAATGTAGATGCTGGGCAAGCAGCCTGTGTCCTGGCACTTGAAAGAGAAAAATCAAATTTGTTATTAAATGAGCCTTGGATTCATAATGGAAGAGTGAGCGAGCGAGTTCTACATGGTACAGGCAGCGTGCTCAGCCAAGTGATAGGAAAATATTATTTCAAATGTTCTTTCAAATATGGGGGTGGTCGTTCTTGGAGAAACACTCTCTATACACCCTAAAAGGCAGCAAGATGACCATGCTCAGGAAAACCCTGCAGCAGGAAATGAGGTCTAAAATGCTGCACCACCTCCGAGGCCTCAGCACTGTGCATGGAAGTGGAATGAAGGCATCTGCGAGTATGGTTCTCTGGGCTGGAAATCCCAGAATTCTGCCAAAGGAATTCTTGGAGAAATTCAGAGGGGGGGGGGAGGAGGGAGGAATGAATCAATCAATCAATCAACCAATCAATCAATCAACGAATCAATGAATGAATCAATGAATGAATGAACGGTGCACCCCTGTTGTTCATTGCGTGAGACAGAGCCACTCCCAACAGGAGTTCATTCTGCTCAGCATTCATAAGCTTAAAAAGATGGCCTCCAGTCTGAACTGAGTAAAGGGGTAAAGCCTATCAGTACACTGGGTATCTGGTGCCAAAGCAGATAATTTGTTTTGCAACTGGTAGACCAACTGGTTGTAACTAAATACAACTACATTAGCTGTGGTTTTACAGTTACTAGACTTATGTTGAATGTAAGCCATAATAACCCCCTTTGTTGGGGCAAGGCATGCTGGTGTATGAAAAATGGCTGCATTTACTAGACTCTGTTTCTTTACTGTTGACCTCAGTAGCCTTCCAAACATGCAACCAGATTGCAGAAAAATTCTAGCCCACATTCAAATTGTGGACCAGTGTGAGTTCAGGATAGCTTGCGATAACGGAATGTTGTGAGTGAATCAAATTGGCAACTATTGCCTAATAAACCCTTGGATGAAAATTGCCTTTGGAAGGTCCTGGGAAGTGTGCATCTATTCTAACCACAAATAAAGTGGCCACACCAAAGACTCCTGATGCAACAATTGCTTTTTATCTTGAACCTTCCAATTTCCCAGACAGCCGTTAACTCTTAGGAAATGCCCTTTGCCTTCATCTTTATTACTGAAATAATCCATCCTGTTTTTACTTCTAATTATCACTGACAGACTGTGTAACTCCCTCAAAAAGAAAGGAGAACTGTAGGGACAACAACACAGAGCACTAGAATGTATTTACTGTGCGTATGTTTGTGTGTGTGTGAGAGAGAGAGAGAGAGAGTTCTATGGGCCAGCTATGCCAAAAGCAATGGAAATTAAAGTACCTGTATCTTGCTATGTGGTAAGTATTTGTTGAATGAGGCAGATTGGGTGTTCCTTTCATATTTCCTATGATTTGGGTATTATACTGATCAATGCAATGAGCAATGGCATTCCGAAATGGAATTTTTGCTCACTATGACTTGATGCTTTGCTTCCATGACTGTAGAGGCAGCAGATTCAGAAGCCTCATGAGGACTAAAAGACAAATGGGAAGTCTGGGCTTCACAGCCTGGAGGGTTTTCAGATGACTTATACATAAATACCTTTAAATACAAACTTAAAAGGAGTTGTAGACTGGACTTCCTTCTCTGCAAGGTGTGGAGGCAATTGTCTGTAAAACTGAAGATTGAAGATTTAACACACACACACACACACACACATAATTTTTACATCAAGGATTTTTTTGCGTGTGCCCATTTTATTTGAAAGTAAGGGTTTGACCACATGTAGGAAAAAAGAAACCCAGTTATACTGATTTGTTTCATACCTCTGTTGTACCGATACATTTTTTTTCAGCACCTGCTATATATATCGGCAGGAGCTTTCACATTGTTTTAACTGCATCAATTCATTTATTTCTATTTGAACCATTATAGCAGGCTACACTGCTCTTTAATTTTGTGTTGACTCATTTTCTTTACTGTTTCTTGGGCAACCAGGCTCCTCCTTGTCTTTATTTAAAAAGGAACAAAAATGCCCGGTCTGCTGATGATTAATTCAACAGCGCAGGCCGCCGTTATCCCATGCCCGAGATAGTGCGAGACATCCGGGTCTCACTGAAACAATTGGATACCGGGGGGGGGGGGGAAGCATATTTAAAGAAGAGCTCCTCCTACCTAGGGCCTCTTCCTCTTCAACAGCCCACCTGCCCCCCCTGATTGCTAGTATGAGTTTCATTGGTCGCCTATATGGGGGCAGATAGGAATTTTTGACCCGCATCTTGATTGGCCTTTGGAAGCGGGGATTTTTCGCCTATCCCACACTGGCTAAGGTGTGTTGGCATAATGAGGTGGTCAATTGGTCACACGAGCGGGTAGTGCAGATAAAACAGGTTTCGGTGACTCCCCTCACAAAGACAGGTAAGGTATAGCTCATCTGATCTCCCAGCGCTGCGGATCGTGCAATTACAGTGCTTGGGGGAGAAGATCCACTGAGGCCGCTCCCGGACCAACAGTCAACAAGAAGGAGGGGGCTTGAGTTCTGGGGGTGGTCAAATTTGGGCCGGCCAGGTTCTCGCTGTCTTCATGACTGTGAGATCTTGGGGCTCGGGACTTGCCTATAGTTTGGTTGGGGTCCGTTGAGACCCCTCTGCAGAACCTCATTCTGCACTACTGAGGATCCCCCTTTTCTTTTAGGATAAATATTAAATTTCAATAAAGTGTGGCCCCTGTTTTATTCCATAACAGTTGTCTCGTATCTTATTCTGGATTAAGGGGAACAGTACTCTTTTCCTTCCCTTTTTCCTTCCCTCCGTTACTCACTCATTCCCCTTTCTATATTTCCCTGCATATCCCGCTATCTTTTGTACAGCATCAGGAGGAGGAAGCATATCGTGAAGAGCAGGGTTCAAAAGAAAAAGAGAGAGAGAGAGAAGAGTAGACGTTAATGCTACACTCCTTTCTTTGCAATCCAAAGCAGGAAATGTCTCCCTTTCTAGCCTTCTTTCGCGCACAAGGAACAGGAGGGAAGGCTGTCTTCTTTGAGCTGTCTCCTCCTGACCAATGTATTTATGTTGTTTTCACCAGTAGCAGCTGCTACTAGCAAAAAGAATTAGCTTACCAATGTATCTCAAAAAAATCCCCCCAAAAAGGGTACAAGGATACAAGAAGTGGCCAGAGCACCCACAAACCTGACTGCTTTGCAAAAGAAATAAATCAACAGCAATGTTCACACATGCTGAAACAATAAGGAATGAAGCGATTCAACGTCGATACAATTTAAAAGACCCTCCCAGCAAGGGGGAATTGAACTACTTACCAGGGCAAATGAATCTAGGTTGGCCGTGTGTCATGTGAATGGAAAATTATGAAAAGATCTTTAGAAAATGATCAAATTGGCATAACTGGGGTCTCTTTAGCAAGAGTGATTGAGCCCCAAGATAACTTAAGAAGAGAGAACCAGACAGCGAGAGAAGGACAGGGTGCACAGGAAGAAGAGAACAGAAAGAGGAAGTTTCAGTGGCAACAGAGATTGAAGAACAAGTGTTGGGTGAGGAGCATCCAACTTTCATTTTTAGGACAAATTCTTCTGTTTAAAAGGTGATTAGAGAACAGTTGTTTGTTTGAAGTGCCTCCCAGTAGAAGTCTGTTTTCAAGAGCCATAGAAAAGGAGAGAAAGTGGAGGCTTTGAGTGAAAGTTATATTACTTTCAGATACAGTGGACCCTCGACTTACAGATGGCTCCATTTACAGACTTTTCGAGTTGCAGACTTCTCTTGCCACAAAATTTAGGTTCGACTTGCATCCGGAAAATCAACCTACAGACCAGGAAAAAAACCAAAATGGAACAAAAATGGAACAAAAATGGCCGGTTATGGGATTAATCGGTTTTCAATGCATTGTAGGTCAATGGAGACTCAACCTACAGACTTTTCGACCTGCAGCCACCGTTCCAATACAGATTAATTCCGTAAGTTGAGGGTCCACTGTAAATGCCTATCAGATGTCAGCTCCTGTCTGGTCAACTGAGCAGACCCCTGGTTTTAGAGACCATGGGATGAGGCTGACACCTGAAGAATTATCTCACACACATATATAGAGCAGATTAACATACAATAAAAGACGTACTTCTAGCTTCTCTTGACCAAGTAATATAAGGAGAATTTTTCAAAGGGACAAGAACCTGAAAAACAAGGTGTATTCCAGGTACATGTATGGAAAACTGAAACACATGCTATTTTCTCATTGTTATCTTTTGTTTCCTAGTTACATAATGAGAACGTTACTAGCTTAAAGGTTCCACTGTTACAAGTGAGGTCACAAGCACTATTTTCTTATCCATTATTCTACCCTTCCACTGCTCAACCTGATAAATCAGTGTCAAACATCCCTGTTATGTCCAAATGACATCCCAAAATTTAATTATTTTATTCACTTAGATCCCACCTTCCAAGATAGAATCATGAAAAACAGCCATATGGACAAAGAGATCATCACAATATAGTATAGTGACTTTTCACTTAATATTCACATATTTACAGGGTATTTCCGAACAGATGCAAGGATCTTTGACCAGGATCCAATGTTGTACCAGTGTACTGCTGTCATTACAATGGGATTTTCTTTTTATTTGTTTCCTCTATGCTGCCCCAAAATCTGTTTTGGAGGTTTTCCTAGCCCTTTGGAGCAAATTCTGAAAGAATATTGGGGGCTGCATGGAGAAAAGGCACCAGACCCTTCCTGTTTCTGCTTATAGAACTGCTTCCAGTTGAAGACAATTTAGAGGAGCAAAATTCTTTCATCTTTAGAGGTACATGCATGGTGATTTCATTCTCACTTGATCTGTAAATTAGGACCCTAATCCCCTGGTGAGCATGCAGTCCTTTAGAAGCCTTCCACTTCAAGGTTCTATAATCCATACTTTCCTCTAATTTAACTTCCCATGCTATACTGCAGTGCCCTAAGGCAAGTGTTTGTGTTGAGTTTGTGAGAAAAGTCCAGTCTTGGTGATTATCTGGTGACCTTTTGAGAAGAGCAGCATTGGTATTACAGACACATAGACACACACATGAGATTGAGACCACATGTAAGTCTGGTTTCCTCCGCCTCTCTTACAGTTTCCTTCACACTATTCAAGAACCTGTCTCTTCCTCATGTAACATAAGTAGGTCAAAAAGACTAAAGCCCTAAGGCTGAGCGAAGTATATTTCACTCCAGAATCTACAACACAAGGAAAGACTTCTGCCTTTATTAATGGCAATTCAATAATTCAAAGAACCCATTGTTGTGCAATGGATAGACTGAAGGTCTGGGGCTCTGGAAACCAGGGTTTGAATCCCCACTTGGCCATGGAAACTCATTGGGGTAGTGATGGAACTGATAAAATCACTCCACAAATATCTCACTATTAGGGTCATTACACATCCAACTTGAAGGAACAGGGGGGAAATTAAAAAATGAATGGAATGTCACAGCTTGGCCTGATCTAAGAGCCAAATTAGACATGAAGTCATGTTTAAATATTTCTTTAGCTGTTAGGTAGGTAGCTAGTTAGTTATATTTATACCCCATATTTTCCTCAAGTAGCTTAGCTACTTATTTGGAATACTATTTGCTTTCTAATGAGCTCAATGTGGAATATGGTATTCCTTCTCTAACAATCCTCGCAACAGCCCTATGTGGTAAGTCACTATAGAGAGTTATTGGTCCAAGGTCATGCAGCACACTTCATGTTCTGACTAGAACTCAGGTCTCCAAAGTGCCAGCCCAGCACCATTATGTCAATAGCATCAATAGTGTGCAGAGAGCAATACTGGGATCACAGCGACCCAGAGGGAAATATATCTTTAACAAGATACGTACATCAGAGTTGTAGCAGCCTTAACAGGGTTTTCAAAGTATGTGAGATATTTAAGGACCAGTTTTACCAGTGTTTCCATGACTGAATGTTTTACCAGTGTTTCCATGACTGAGTGGGGATTTGAGTCCAGGCCTGCTGGGGTCTAATCCCTGACACTATCCACTATGCCGCATTCACTCTCCCACATTTTCTCCATATACCACACTTCCTTCCTTATGGTCATGTTAAGGAAAGATATATTCTTATAAGTGATGTACACTTTTCTTTTCTATAGGATAGTTGTTATGGCAAGAGAAAATCCTGAAAGAGACAAGCAAACCATCCCAAGCTTCCATAGTGAACAATAAGCCATCTTAGAAGGAGGAGCGAGATGGACTTTGAAATGCATTGTAGCAGTGACATATAAAAGCTTGAAAGAAGTTCCTGAATGGATGTTAGTTGAATTCTTTTTTCCCCAGGAAAAGGATAATGATTAGAACAATGGGTATGGTAGCCCATATTGAAGACATCTCTGATGAGAAAGGTTCCTCCTTGATTTACCAGTTTATAATGTCACATCAAGTAAAGTTATTGTATGCAACATTAGCATATGTGCACTTCTCACAAAGCTGAATCTTTTTTTAAAAAAAGAACACATTTTCTGAGAAAACTTCAGTTTTGTTTTATTTTTCTTACTCTGCTCTCGGGGGGAGGGGAAACTTTGGAGATTAACTTTTTCCTCCTAAATATTGGGAGTCCGTGGCATTGCGAACTTAATAATATGTGATGATATTAGTGTTATCTAGGACAATCCAATCTGTACTTTCAAAAGTAGCCTTCCCCCTTTTTCTGAAGGAGATCTGTCCTGGGAATTGTAATGGGCCTTGAAGACTTTGTAATTTCTACTGAAGCATCTCATGCCTAATTTAATCTAATTACTCCTGGTAGCTTGCCCATTGTATTATGTTCATGTGCTTAAGAGAGAAAGAAAGATCAAACTATGATCTAGACTCAAGAGGAAGCAGGCATATGTCAAGACAAGCTCCCACCAGACGTGGTTCAAAGAATTCTGTATATTAAAATATTTCAAAGTGGTTCAAAGACAAAACATGTAATTAGATGGGCTACAACACACATCCTGAACTAGTTAATTAAAAGAATAGCTAGCTAGTGCTGTGGCTTAGCAGAACATATAACACCTTGCAAACTGTTCAAAAGGATAAAATGCATGTTTGGTCTGGCTGTTGCTGATGGGAATGCTAAGGTTCATTGTTGACTTTCATGAACAGTCTGGCTCAGTTACAGTGGCTACTAATGTTGTATTTGTCCACATGGCCATGCGTTTAGCATATTAAGACATCTTCATATATTGCAAAGTCCAATGTTGAGCAATGTGGTAAATATACATCCACATATATCACAGATACAACTAAGGACGTTTCCCGGTGAACTTTGTTTGCACAGTCACCTTCTCTCATTTGCAGAATTTTACACTGAGGTGTTTCTGCCCTCTGCAATGTGGAATTCTCTGGTGTTTTCCCACCTTTCTATCCATCCTTTTTTAATCAGAGAAAACCCATTATTACCGTTGTATTTTACTGTTACTGTATTTTAGCTGCCAAGAAGAAGGATGAGCCCTTATGAGACTTTCTGTCTGCTCCATGTTGCAAAATAACGTAACTGGTTCAAGTGTGAGTACTATATATCTTAATTTATATAATCATTGGGGAGAGCCTTGTCTGCTCTTCTGCGTCATGCAGAAAAACCTCTTGGTCCAGCCCGCCTGTCTTGTGTACAGACTATGAGAAAGGTTTTATTAATGCTGATGAGCTGTGAATAGTGTACAGAACTTTTAAAAGCTGTTGTCTCCGTATGTAGCATCAGGACATGGACTGGGTTGTATCCCATTTCATTTTGGCACTAGTGAAGAGTTTCTGCTCATGCAAATTGAGATATCTAATTTTCAGCAATCTCTGATGTATTTATTTTTAAAGTGTGTCATTGGAGACAAAATGTGCAGCTAGGGAAAAACTGTGCAGTTGAAAACTGTGGGACATGAACACAGAAGAAACAGGATGGCTTTAACAGTGAGGCATCAAGGTTTATCTATCAGTTTGCAGCTGCAGCTCTTTTTTCCCCAACTACACATTTTGTCTCCAACTACACATTTTTAAAAAGCACACATACACAACTTGTGAGTATTCCATGCCATATTCTATGCACACTGATATACTTCTCTTCCATCCTCAAGAAGTGTCTGATGTTTTGTCAAAGCAAAGATATTGCTGGATATAAATCAATGTGTCTTCTAGTGCCTGGGGGAAGAAAAGGCAACATTTAAATTAGGTTTGTCAATACTACTGTTAAAGAAAGTCTGCCACTCATACTAACAAGCAATGCTTTAAACTGTATTCACGAACGCTTTAAACTGCTAATATATCTGGTTATTCCAAGCATCACTATGGGAGTTAAACTCCCCAATTCCAACCTATTGAAATGTTCCTGGTTTAAGATTATTACTTGTTTTATTCAGAGTATGTTACCATTGTCTCTCAAGACTGAAGGATGCCTACACACATATTTTAAAGGACTGATTGGAAAAGTTCCTCTTTTTTGGACCACAGCTCCCAAGGATTCTTGGAAGGTTCAGCTAAAAAACTAATCTTTCTCTATGCTTACTCTGCTCCTAGTGAGTACTCTGGACCATTGAGCTCCGCTGCCATCTTAGAGGCTGCGATGAAAAGGTAGCTGTTGTTCAGCTGATGAGCCTTCTCGTTTGAGAGAGTGGAGAGAAAAAAATGCTGCTGCTGATTAGAAACATGTGTCAAAATGGAAATATGTGGTATTTTAGTTTTATCAGCTTGAGCAACTTTTGATCAGTCATTTGGAACATGTACAATGAAACAGACCTGCAACTCTGTCCAGCTACTGTGACATATTCTGTTTCACATCTGAAGTGGTTGCTTCTTTCACCTTTACTTTACTTTTTACTTTTACTTTATTTAGATTTATACCCCGCCCCTCTAGACAAAGTCTACCTTTAGAGTTTTGCAAGGAGACACTTCTGTAATGGATGGGAAAGTGGCCTTGAAATAGTGCTCAGTCCCAGAATGGCAGAAAAAAAGGAACTGTGTAGAAGAGCCAATCTTACAAAAGTCTCATAGAAAACTAATCTGCTATTGCCCTCTGCTGGATGCCTCATTACACTTCTAAGTAATCCACAAACAGACCCTTTCCAATTCTCTTTACTTAGTTATAGGTGAGCATAGTCCATGAACCTGAATCTAGCTGCCAAGTCTAGGCCAATGATGTGACTTCTTATTTGCTGTGTTCCCACCCATTAATCCACAAAAACAATCCATGGTGTAGCTTCAGACAGATGTTAAAGACCTTACTAATCATAACTTCCTACTGGCATCTTTAAAGGAGCCATAGTTTAATGGCTCATGACTAATGGATCATCAAACACTCATCTCTATCTCACTCAAGAAGAGACAAGGAATATGGTGGTCTAATCTCTGCAGCATCCTGGGGTATTAATGGCAGCCAATATTATTTGAAATCTTTGAATGTTATTTACAGTTTGCCTGATGTTTTCAGTTGTTGTATTTGTCCTATTTATTACTGTAAGCCAGCTTGAAGACTGGTTTGGTTGAAAGGCAATCCAGACGTCATGTGACAAATAAATATTACTGGAGGCAGGTTGAGAATTTGTTGTTTTAAGCCCCATAAAAGCAAAGGTTCTAACAGATGCAGTTTCATCTATAATGCATGCCACCTTTCTAAAACCTTTTAACACCACTCAGCTGAATCACACTTTTTGATCAATCTCAAAGATGGGGACAAATACAAAAACGGATTGCTTTTTCCGACGAATATAGCTGATTTGTTAAATATTCATTGATCCGTATTTGTGGGTTCCAGAGACCCCCACGAATATGAAGGGATGAATATTTAGCCATTTTTATTTGTCCTTCATATTTTAAAAACACAAAAACAAAATACCATTCCACCTACCGGCTGCCGATCAGCTGATTGGCGGCAGAAAGACAGCCACCCCCTCACACACCCACCTAATACCACAGCCTACCCCCAGCCCCCTTCCTTTCCCTACCTTAGGCCCAACACCATGCCATGCCACCCCCACCAACACCCTCTTACCATAATTGCTGCTGCCAAGGTCTTCTGGCCTTGGAGCCACCCATGTAAAAATGGAGACTGGCTGCCCTTTGCAAAGATGGAGGATGCAGCTTCATTTAGGGTAGGGAAGCTGCAGCTGAAATCTTTGCAAAGGACAACCTGGATCCCCTTAGCCTGCTTTAAGGGAATCCAGGCTGCCCTTTGCAAAGATGGCAGCATCCCTACCCTAAATGAAGCCACAGCCACCACCTTTGCAAAGGGCAGCCAGTCTCCCTTTTTACACACTGTGGCTGCGAAGGCCTGATGGAGACCTCAGCAGCAGTTATTAAGGCAAGGGGGTGTCGGTGGGAGTGGGGTGGGGGCTAAGGTAGGGAAAGGAAGGGGGTGTAGGGGTAGGCTGTTGGTGTGGCTGGCTGTGGGTGGGTGTGGGTGGGGGGTTGGCTGCTTATTGGCTTCTTATAAGTTGATCGGCAGCCAGTAGGCAGAATAGGCTTCTGTGCCATGTGGTAAACTCTCCTGAGGGGACCCAGTTTGTGGGTGAATAACTCGGATGTCCGATATCATCAAAATTGGCAGGCTTGTTGGGGAAAGACATAGGAAGCTCCGTTGTGGTTCTGCAGTCTCTATGTACCTGGGGGGAGGTTTCCTGGGAGGTCCTCTTTGTGACTATATAACTCAGGGGTCTGTGATTCAATGTTCACCAAACTTTCAGGAGTTGTAGAAAAGTCTGAGGAAGCTTCCCTGCAAAATTGGTGTCTCTAGGTGGTTGGGGGTCCAGTGTTATAGTCATTTAAAGTGCAGACGGATAGATTCATCGAAGAATATTTGTATATTTGTATTTCTTGATCCATTTACCTTGACAAACAATGGATCCATTTTTTTCACAATTTTTTTTATTTGTCCCCATCTCTAATCAATATCCAAGATGCATAAAACCTTAACATGCAACTGAAATGGAGAAATCTGAGTCAAATCTGGAGAATGGCCCTGCTCGGAAGTTAAAAGCAAATACACAAAATCCCAGCATCCAGGAAATTACAAGAGATCAAGGCAGATCCTATTTCTATAAGGAATGGGAATCTGTAGTTCTCCCGAAGTCAAGTAAGTCTTGCCATGCCTATCACCAAAGTATTTCTGTATAGGTACATTATCTTCTGACTTGAGTTACTACACGGATAGCATTATTACCCCTCTCCCACTGAGAAGGCACATGAACTCACAAGAAAGTCAAACTCTCCTAGCAAAAGGCTAGTGTCACAAAATGTAATTGAGTAACAAATTTCAGTGAGCTTTACACCATGGCTTGGATACAGACCTTGCCTTCTCTGAATTGAATGGCTTTTCCCCTTTTACAGAAGGTTTTTGATCCAGCAGATCATTTGTGTGTTACATTTATATCCCACTTTAAATTATTTTCCTCAATGAAATGTTGGTAGCATACATGAATCATCATCCGTTCCTTTTAGCTGACCAAGCAGCAGCAAGTGGCAACTTGGTAAACTTGTGGGTGCAGTTTATTGTGCACTTCCTAATTTGGTAGGAAATCACATCCACAGTTCTTATTCTAGGGAAATAGGAAACCTAGTGTTCATCAAATAAATACATTGAGAAGAGATGGCTAATAGGAATGCAGGTTGGAGCTAAATAAGGTGGAGATGCAGGGAACCATGTTTGCCCATAACTTCTTAACAACAAAGACAAGATTACCTCCATTAGAAAGAATCAAGAAGAAAAATGTGAGAAGGAAAGGAAGTGACATCAGCAAATGTAAGAATATTTGTCCAGGTTGAGGGAAGGTTAGCATAGATCAGGAGCAGGTAAAGAACAGTCTAGGAAACTTGAGAAAGTTCTTCATTCTCTCTCTCTCTCTCTCTCTCTCTCTCTCTCTCCCCTCCTCCTTCCCATGCATCTGCTTCTGTGTAAACTAAGTGGCAAACAGTCACCACCAACAATCCTCACAAAAAACTGTAGGTCAAGCTAACAGAGCAAGTGGCTGGCTTAAAGTGAGCCAGTGAGTTTCATGGCTCAGTTGACATCTCTGAAGAATTTGGGTTTTACAAATCCCAACCAAATGTTCTAACCATCACACCACACATTCTTAGCATTCTCTTTGTCAGAATAGAGGAGGATACAGTGTTTGCTCAGATTCTCCTCTTTCCCTAAAACCCTCTACCTACCCTGAAAAATCTGCACTGAAGGGTTGAGAAACCTTCTCATGCAGAGTGGGATGGTGGTAAGAGCTTCAAAAGGAGAGAGAGTTGGTGGCAATCACCTCCCTTCCATCTCCCATTGGCTGATGTCCTCCAAGAAACTCTCACTAGCATGAAATTCTCCTGCTGGTGAGAGCAAAGGCTGGATCCAGTCCACTAGCACTTAGCTTCTAGCAAAATAAGCCTTTTGCCATCAAAGATGAGACAGAATACAGTACTGTACTGTTGAAGTGTTGTAGTTTTAATGATCTGCCACAAGATGGAGAGTAGATTCTGTTCTCTCACAGACAAAGCATCATTCACTGCTAAACTGTCCCCTCATCTCTTCCTTTAGTTTCAAATTATAATATGAATTCAATAACTAAATGGCAAAGGCCATTTTATTTTAAGCCACTGGAGTGAACGGCATTTAAAAGGAAGACCTAGTTTGCTACTCTACTGTATCTTTATTATTACAAAAATCATAGGTATGCATGGACTCAATAGCTGCCTGAGGAATTCTGGGAGCTGTAGTCAAAAACTACAGATCTGCACACCTCTATTGTGGCTTTCTTCTGCCACAGTTTGCGTGGAAGTGACTGCAGTGCATTTACAGCACGTTGTTGTTTAGTCGTTTAGTCGTCTCCGACTCTTTGTGACCCCATGGACCAGAGCACGCCAGGCCCTCCTGTCTTCCACCGCCTCCCGGAGTTGTGTCAAATTCATGTTGGTTGCTTCGCAGACACTGTCCAGCCATCTCATCCTCGGTCGTCCCCTTCTCCTCTTGCCGTCACACTTTCCTAACATCAGGGTCTTTTCCAGGGAGTCTTTTCTTCTCATTAGATGGCCAAAGTACTGGAGCCTCAGCTTCAGGATCTGTCCTTCCAGTGAGCACTCAGGGTTGATTTCCTTTAGAACTGATAGGTTTGTTCTCCTTGCAATCCAGGGGATTCTCAAGAGCCTCCTCCAGCACCACAATTCAAAGGCATCAATTCTCCGGCAGTCTGCTTTCTTTATGGTCCAGCTCTCACTTCCATACATCACAACAGGAAAAACCATAGTTTTGACTATGCGGACTTTTGTTGGCAAAGTGATGTCTCTGCTTTTTAAGATGCTGTCAAGATTTGTCATCGCTTTCCTCCCAAGAAGCAGGCGTCTTTTAATTTCGTGGCTGCTGTCTCCATCTGCAGTGATCATGGAGCCCAGGAAAATAAAATCTGACACTGCCTCCATATCTTTCCCTTCTAATTGCCAGGAAGTGATGGGACCAGTGGCCATGATCTTAGTTTTTTTTGATGTTGAGCTTCAGACCGTTTTTTGCACTCTCCTCTTTCACCCTCATTACAAGTTTCTTTAATTCCTCCTCACTTTCTGCCATCAGAGTGGTATCATCTGCATATCGGAGGTTGTTGATATTTCTTCCGGCAATCTTAATCCCAGTTTGGGATTCCTCCAGTCCAGCCTTCCGCATGATGTATTCTGCATATAAGTTAAATAAGCAGGGGGACAATATATAGCCTTGTCGTACTCCTTTCCCAATTTTGAACCAATCAGTTGTTCCATATCCAGTTCTAACTGTTGTTTCCTGTCCCACATATAGGTTTCTCAGGAGATAGATAAGGTGGTCAGGCACTCCCATTTCTTTAAGAACTTGTCATAGTCTGCTGTGGTCGACACAGTCAAAGGCTTTTGCATAGTCAATGAAGCAGAAGTAGATATTTTTCTGGAACTCTCTGGCTTTCTTCATAATCCAGCGCAAGTTAGCAATTTGGTGCCTAGTTCCTCTGCCTCTTCGGAATCCAGCTTGTACTTCTGGGAGTTCTTGGTCCACATACTGCTGAAGCCTACCTTGGAGGATTTTGAGCATAACCTTGCTAGCATGTGAAATGAGTGCAATTGTGCAGTAGTTGGAGCATTCTTTGGCACTGCCTTTCTTTGGGATTGGGATGTAGACTGATCTTTTCCAATCCTCTGGCCACTGTTGGGTTTTCCAAACTTGCTGGCATATTGCATGTAGCACCTTAACAGCATCATCTTTCAAGATTTTAAATAGTTCAACTGGAATGCCATCACCTCCACTGGCCTTGTTGTTAGCCAGGCTTTTTAAGGCCCACTTGACTTCACTCTCCAGGATGTCTGGCTCAAGGTCAGCAACTACATTGTCTGGGTTGTCCGGGATATCCAAATCTTTCTGATATAATTCCTCTGTGTATTCTTGCCACAGAGCACAGCTATACTAAAACATTCTGGTACCAACTGAAGCAAAGGCCTGCCTTCTCACTTCCTGTACAGAAATGGACTGGACGGGCAGTCCCACAACAATAGTGACAAGAAAATGCTCCTCTACTGCTTTATAGGGTATTAGCAGACTACTTAGTGGGGTGGGAAAGGGTTCATGAGGCACACATACCTACGTCAACGGAGAGGAGTGGTCAGGGAGCTCAAGAGGAATGCTGGAGAAGGGCCTTCAGCTGCCACACATGCTCTATTGCCGAGTGAGCTGTCTCCCTTTGCCCAATGCTAGGACCAGACCAGAGTCCAGTATTCCCTGTAGACTGATCAACCGAAGGAAGAACAGAAGAAACTTTTCATGCCGGTGTACCCGCCTGCTTGGAAGCAAAAGGTATAGATTAGATGCAGATATTCAATTCATCATCAGATTTGTTCAAAACAAATAACTTATCAAGATATTCATAATCCATTATGTGACTTACTTATAATTGCTGTTTCTTTTTTATTGTTATTCTCTTGGATTCTAACTATGAGGGAAATTATAATATAAGTAATGTAATTGTAAGTTACAACAAAACTTGGAACTATTTTCTCGGGTAGTTTTATCTGTTTGGCTTTGTTTCAGCTGCTTCCAATTCTTGCCAGTTGTTTTGTCTCTTCATTTGAAAGCTATTTTTTGCTAGTTCTTGTTTTCAGCTTTATTTTTGTAAGCTTTCCTAAAGAGGTTTTAGAATGAAAGATGGGGCACCTGTGCCTTTCTTTACAGAGAACAGTCTCCTATTGGAAATATTGACCAAGGACCGCCCTTCATTTGGTGCCCTGTATCTGAAGGGCTATCCAGTTGAAGGGCAATTTGAAAAATAAAGAACCAGAAGAAGGGAAAACCAGCAGATGCCTCCTTTCTTTTCTGATCAGGGCTATATCCCACATGTCATGGGATGTTCTGCATCGTGCATTAACTCTGGCCTCAGTAACTATCCTGCCTAACAGAACTCATTTTCTATCTTCAGGGGAAATTGCTTTTCAAATGAGAAACCTCTATGCAATTGTCACAGAAACTGGGCTATGCCCAAAGCCAAGTCCCACAGAGCGTGAGGTCTTGTTTGCTATCCCCTGTGAATGACAAACATTCAACTTTCACTTTGGGCCTTGAATTCTAGTTTCTGCCTACTGTTGGCAGTCTTCTTTCAGGGAAGCCTGACTACCATTATGCTCTCCCTAAAGAATCCAGGGAACACTATTTTTAAAATAGCTGTCTCACAGGAATCGTTTATGGATCAGCCCTTATTTTCCCCATTTCTTTCTGAACATGGGCTGAATTGTCAAGATTGCTAATGGGGAGTGGGTATTGAAATGCTTAACATTTAATAATGTTTCTTATAGCCCTAGAAATGTGATTATAACATCAAGGTTTGAACATCAATGAACGGCTTGGTGGAGGTTACCTCAGGCCAAGCCGATGTAACCTTGAAAGTGAGTTGTTGTGAAAGACTGTTATAAAATGATTAAGCCGGTTAATTTAAGAGAAAATATCCTCAAAATGTTTTATAGATGGCATCACACTCCCATAAAGCTGGCAAAAATGTCAGAAGGAAGCAGCAATATCTGTTGGAAATGTTAAAAAAAAAAAAAGGGATCTTATTACCATATGTGGTGGTTATGTGAAAAAGCCAGGGCCTATTGGTCACAGTTGTGGGATATGATACAGGGAATTATTCAAAGGAAACTAAATTTTAAACCTGAAATGGCATTGTTAAGCATTATGCCAGAGATTACTGATAAGAAAGTTAAATATTGCTTGATGTATATACTGATAGCAGCTAGAACTCTCTGGGCCCAAAAATGGAAAAGTGAGGAGGTACCTACAATGGAGGAATACCTGAAGAAGCTGTTGGACATTATAGAACTGGACACACTATCAGAAGCACTACGAGATCAACCAAGAGACTATGCAAAACAAAGCTGGAACTTAATATACGTTTGGGCCCAGGGTCAGATATGAAGATAGGATAATGTGGTTGGTGAACTGTGTTGGTTTTTTTTTCTTTTTCTTCGTATTTTTTGTTTTTCCCTCAGCTGTGTTTGTTTATGTTTTAATGCTCTCTGAAATTTGGGAAAGTTGATCTATATCGAGGTCTGAACCCTTGTCCTCAAAGGGGGGAGGGTGTGGGGTAGTTTGTAATCCAAATTAATAATAATAATAATAATTTTAAAAAAAAGAAAGTGAGTTGTTGTGATACATAACCATTTAAATAGCAATGTTTTGAATGTCCATTAGAGGTCACTGCATAGTAATTAATAAATTACTATAGGATCCCATGTATTTCTCTAACTGTGCATAATATCTACAGTTTCTCTATGAGGTTCCTTGCAATGCAGATAGCCATGTCAACTGAAGGGAAGTCTCTACAAAAGCCACTTCTATGTAAAATCCCAGTACGTCTGCTAGGTCAGGAGGGAAAGCAAATAAAATAAACTGTTTACGAATTCTTAATCAGTTTTTCACTCTCACAGCAGAGTCCATGAGCTTTTACATTAGCCAAAGTCAAATGGAAACATACTATCCCTATAAATAGGCAACGTAAGTTTTTGACCAAACTCCAGGAGGCAGTGGAAGACAGGAGAGCCTAGCATGCTCTGCTCCATGGGGTCACAAAGAGTCGGACACGACTTAATGACTGAACAACAACAACATAAGTTAGAGCAGGAGAGAAAAGCCACAGGAATAAACTCAGCTTGAGTAAGTGCAAATCCTTCAACTGAATGTGATTATTGCCTTGCTTATGCTGTAGATTTTAAAATATTATATTTCCAAAGCCATTAGTTTTTGAAGATACATTCCAGAGACGTATTGAGCCCTTAACACTTCATTTGTTCATTTATTTGAACTTTTCTATTTCATCATTAAGATTTCTGTGCCTGCTAGAAATATTTTTCATTTAATCCTGTTTATGTATTCAGTAAAAAGAAGAAAAAGAATAATTCCTCTGGATACTGTGCGTGCTTCTTGGCCAAAAGATGTAAAAGATATCCAGAGAAAGAAAGTTAATTGTGTGTAATGAATCTTTTGGTTCACACTGCATACAAAACACTACACAGGAATTGTTAGCTCTGACAGATTGCAGAGGCTGAATGGTCAGGGAGTGTTATGAATTATAGTACTTTGAGGGCTTGGTTCATGAATGGACCTGACAGAATCATAGGTAATACTATGACTGAGGTATTCAAGCCCATTTGGGCTTTATTAGCTGCAATATGTCAGAATCTCTCCTATGCAGATATATCAAATGTTGTAGATGCCTGCAGAGTTTCACCGGCTACTTTATTAATTTGTAACTGTAGTAATGGCATTTCTATCAATGAGATCAAGATTTTGTAATGGTTCTCCTCCTCTCTAGTTAACCCTCAGAAGAACCCTGGGAGGTATAGTCAGCTTGAGTGACAGGAGGGCTGTCCTGAGGACACCAGTAAAGTGTCATGACTCAATGAAGATGAAATAGTTTTCATAAATAATACACTGTGTTAAGTCAGCAAGTAAGAAGGGCACAATTAAAGAATGACTGCATGTATTCCTGGTTCTCTGACTCTGGTTAGTGCTGGTATAATAGTTGATCTCCTGATCTTGCTTGTAGAAATACCCGAGATTTTTGATTTTTTGAAATCCTCTGGGTGAGGTCAACAAATAATTCAATATAACTAACATTTTGAAGAACGGTGACAGTAGTAAGGTATACAGTACATGACTGAGTAAGGTATTGCAGTCTAGTTACAATAGAACAAAACTGTAATGAGGTTCCAGCTATGTAAATCTGTTAAGTAATGCTTCAGTAAACATGATGCTTAAATGCATACATCCAAAACTGAAGTTGACCTAAGGGAGGATAGACCGGTGAAAACTGCTTATGATTTAGAGTGAGAGGGGGAAACCACATATCTACAAAGTGATCCTCTTTTTCTGCATCCTTTATGACTCTCAGCCAATGAGTCAATTTTCCAATAGCATTGTTTTCCATATTTTGTCCACTAATCATCTCAAAGATCAGTCCAGTGCTATTCTCTGTAGTGTTGTGATTTCAAGGCTTACTGCCATCTGTAACAAACATGTAAGAGATTTGTGCTGCAATTTGCAATTCCATTTTTGAAAACTGGTAAGCGATGGCAGTAACACAGCCTCACCAAATTTACCTTTGACAAGTGTTACAAACTTATTGTATTTGTGTCTTCTTTCCAACATGCTTTTACTGTTGAGCAGTATAAATGTATATGCAATAAGGTGGTTTAGTTCTACAGTCCCTCCAACACATTGATTATAATAGTTTTTTATTGGAGAGATGTAATTTAGAAAATGCATCTGTGTATAGCTGTAAATATGGTGTCTTCTAGGAATGCTTTTTATTGGTTTGGATGAAGAAATGCAGGCCAGTCTCCCAGTTTAATTTAAAACCTGCTGCTTTACCAGATGTAAAATCATCTGGCTGACAGTAGATCATAGATATGCATGTATCCCCAGCTTTAGTTTTCAGTGTTGAGGATATCTATATATTTAGGCACATGTTCAAATAAATTATTTTTGCAGCTTGAAGCTGGCTTAGTCTCTAAGGAGAAGTGGTTAATTCCCCAGTTTTTCAATTTATGTATTATATAACAGTTAAATGTTGAAATTTATGCCTCTAAGATGAAAATTCAACTAGAGTGGCATGATAATTTCTTTCAACGCTATTTCCCTCCAACTCTAGGGCTTATGTTATCAAGAGGATCAATTTCAATTCGAACAGTTCACTTGAACAACTGACTGATTTTAACTGACAATCAACAAAGCCCCAGACCTCATCAGTGAAACCGCTATCCTGGAATATAGCTGGCTGGGCAGCCAAGAAAAGCGACCTTGACCTCCACTCTTACCTCCAACAATTTGAGATCATCTGCCTTCAAAAAACTTGGACAGACTCCCTGATCCACCTAGAGGGCTTCCTAGCGTACTCCTTGCCCGGATTCAAAAGTAATCCACGTGGTCAGTTCCAAGCAGGTCTGCCCCTATTAGTCCCTCAGCAATCTAAATTTAAAGTGCTGGAACTACCTCCTTGCAACCCCCTTTCCCATGCTTTCGTTTTAGTCACAGCTTTGTGTTTATTGTCATTAACATTTACTTTCCCCCTTCTCCCGACAAAGCCTTGTTATGCCTCCTTTGGGAGCGTTTGACTACATGCCTCAAGTACCTTGAACATCTCTTCCCCACGACAGATACTATTCTACTCGGAAACTTCAATCCCGAAATTGGTAGAGACAATCGGGACCTCTTGGATGTCTTGAATCTAAGTCCTAACGTTTCCCTCCCCTGTTTTTTTTAGGTCAGGCAGGATCTCCAAAGATGCTCACATCAATCAGGCCGGCATCCAATTTACTAAGTTTTGTATCCAATTCGACAAACTAGTCCTAAATGGCTCCTTCTGTCAGGGACTCCCCAGGGAAAATTACCTTTGCATCAACCCAAGGCTGAAGTGTTTTAGATTATATTTTAATTCCCCCATCGTTTAAAGATAATTTAAAACACTTTTATATCGATAATCATTTCGAGAGTGACTTCTTCCCCTTGGTTTTGATATTTGATAACCCATCATCTCTTGATGATAATTCAGCCTGTGAAATAGAAGATATGTCTGTTGGGTCCCTCCCCAGACTAAACTGGTCATGCAACCTTGCCATGAAAATCCAGTTAATAATTACTGAGCAAGCACTTGAGAATCCACGTTTTAGCCTTATGTCTTCCACGAATCCCGAGGAAGTCGTCCTCTCTTAATCTTGTTACTAATCTTACCTCCTTGCTCAATCATTCCTCACCTGTGGTCCCTAAAAGCAAATTTAAACACAATTCTTGGCACAACAGAGAATGTCTCTGTTTTAAGTCCCTTCTTCACTCCATTTTCCATCGCTATAGGAGCCAAAACAAGCCCGGCCTACCAAAAGATTACTTTGTAGTTAAACATCAGCTGTTAGATATGGTCAAGACTAAGAAGCTCTAGCTCTCCAGGACCCAATGGGAGCGCCTGATTGAAGCTTCCAGGTCCAATGATAGTGGGAAATTTTGGGCTTTAATCTCCAGGGACCTGCAGGGGAAACCCCATCCAACAACAACAATTTTCCCCCAGATTTGGTACTCTTATAATCCTTTTTGGTAGCAAAGGGCCAAATTTCCCCACTTCCCTTGAAATTGACATTGGTGAACACCCCGAGTGGCCACCAGTATCCCCTGAGGACATTATCACCTCAGTTTTGCAACTTAAATTCAAAAATGCCCCCGGCCCTGATGCAGTCATCCCAGAACTGTTGAAGTTCCATCCAGAATGGTGGGCTCCTCCTTTAGCTGCCCTCGTTACCATGATAAACAGCACTGGAATAATGCCCAAGACATGGACCAATGCCATCATTGTTCCTATCTACAAAAAGGGCAACCTTTCACTTCCCGAGAATTGCTGGTTAGTCTTTTATCAGTTGTCAGCAAACTTTATGCTAAAGTTCTCTTAGCAAAATTAGAAAGCTGGCTGACAACTTGCAACATATTAGGCCCAGAACAAATAGGGTTTCACCATGACAAGTCCACCCTTGACCACTGTGTCGTATTATCACATTTAGTTTCTAAATACAGTGGGAAATCTGGAAACAAACTCTTCACTGCCTTTTTAGATCTCAAGGCGGCATTTGATTCAATCCAGAGAGAGTTGCTTTGGATTAAGTTGGCCAAGATGAACATGGACCCCAGATTGCTTTTCCTGATTAAAAACCTGTATACACGTACCAGCTGCCAAGTTAGGCACAATCTTCAGGGGAACTTAACTCCGGAAATTCCAATTTGTAAGGGTGTGAAACAGGACTGTATCCTTGCTCCAGCACTTTTTAATTTATTCTTAAATGATCTAGCCCCAGCTTTATATGCAACCAACGGACATGCCCCTAGACTTGCCCAACGCCACATTCCCATCTTATTATATGCGGATGATGCACTTCTACTATCATGTTCGCAAATTGGACTGAGGTGTTTACTACGACAAGCTATGACTTATCTCAGTGCTAACGAGTTAACCCTGAACTATGGTAAAACAAAGATCTTAGTTTTCTGTAAATCCTGGAAACAATCACTCTGGTCAATACAGGGAAACTCTATTGAGCAGGTCAAAATTATCAAATATTTGGGGATTAATTTTTCCTATAATGGCAGCTGGGCAACCCATCGTAAGTGCACTATATTGGCAGCAAGAACCAGTGCCTTGGCCATTGCCCCTTTTCTTTATCTGAAAGGAAACTGATATGTCTCTATGGCCCTAAGAGCTTTTAATACGAAATCTACCCCCCCAACTCTTATATGGTGCCCCTATATGAATCTATGCCTTCGATCACACCACTGAAGGCTTACAATCCCTTTTCTTAAGGAAAATACTTGGATTACCTAACTGTGTCCCCTATGCTGCAATATGCATGGAAACCGGATTGTTACTGCTGGAAACCCGTGCCTGGTTCTCAACCTTTAAGTTTCGGCTCTGCCTTTTATTTAACTCTTACCAGAACTCTCTCGCCTCTTTGATGCTGATGGACTATCATGCATCCAAATGGTTGGCCGTGATCCAGAAGAAAGTTATATTCCTAGAAATTTCTCTGGACACATTCTATCTGTCCTCTGCCTCAGCATTATTTCAATCAATCAAGTGCAGATTGTTAGATACTCAGCTGCAACATCTGACCGAGGCAGCTCGGAAAACCTGTTCTCCTAGTTACCTGGGTATACCCCAGAACTCTGGGCTTCTAGCTTCTCACTTCTTTTACCTAACTGATACTCACCAAAGAAAAGCATTCATGCTGGCTACCATCGGCCATTCTATCTGGAAGATTCCGCAGAACCCCACACAATCTCAGACAATGCCCTTGTAGCCAAGGAGCCATCGAAAAAGTCCCCCATGTTCTTTTGGACTGTCCTTTCTATAGTAGCCCCCGTGCAAGATTCATTGACCCATTATTCTCTGATTCTCAAGACCTCTCTGATAATGATCTTAGTTTTTTTGATCTAGAGCTTCAGACCATTTTTTGCGCTCTCCTCTTTCACCCTCATTAAGAGGTTCTTTAATTCCTCCTCACTTTCTGCCATCAGAGTGGTATCACCTGCATATCTGAGGTTGTTGATATTTCTTCTGGCAATCTTAGTTCCGATTTGGGATCCCTCCAGTCCAGCCTTGCGCATGATGTATTCTGCAGGGAGACAATATACAATGGTGCCCCACATAACAAGCGATTCATTTAACGATGAATCCACATAGCGATGAGGTTTTTGCAATCTCAAAAGCGATCACATAACAATGTTTTAAAAACAGCTGATCGGCGGTTCCAAAATGGCCACCGGGTAAAGAAAATGGCCGCCCGCTGTGTTTTCACGCCCTTTCCTTGCTTACCGGGCAGCGAAAATGGTGGCCGCATGGAGGATTTCCACATAACAGTGAGGTTTTTGCCCATAGGAACACATTAAATGTGTTTTAATGCGTTCCTATGGGCTTTTTTTGCCCCGCATAGCGACAAATCCATATAGTGACAATTTTTTCAGAACGGATTATCGTCGCTATGCGGGGCACCACTGTACAGCCTTGTCATACCCCTTTCCCAATTTTGAACTAATCAGTTGTTCCATATCCAGTTCTAACTGTTGCTTCCTGTCCCACATATAGATTTATCAGAAGGTAGATAAGGTGGTCAGGCACTTCTTTTTCTTTAAGGACTTCCCATAGTTTGCTGTCAAAGGCTTCTGTGTAGTCAATGAAGCAGAAGTAGATGTTTTTCTGGGACTCTCTGGCTTTCTCCATAATCCAGCACATGTTAGCAATTTGGTCTCTAGCTCCTCTGCCCCTTCAAAATCCAGCTTGTACTTCTGGGAGTTCTCAGTCCACATGCTGCTGAAGCCTACCTTGTAGGATTTTGAGCATAACCTTGCCAGGGTGTGAAATGAGTGCTGCTTGTTGAGCTTGAAGGACTCAGTGGTGGGCATGGGACATAGCATAACTAGTCCCTATGCTGTGGCGGGTAGTGCGGAAATAACAAGTATTTTCGATGTGTCCCATTTTAATTTCAGGTAAGCCAACAGTG
Organism: Pogona vitticeps; assembly: GCF_051106095.1. Lineage (NCBI taxonomy): Eukaryota > Metazoa > Chordata > Lepidosauria > Squamata > Agamidae > Pogona > Pogona vitticeps. The sequence continues at coordinate 152,489,965 of NC_135783.1, forward strand.
CATCCGACCTCCCAGCACTGTGGATCATGCGATTACAGTGCTTGTGGGGGGTAGCTGCGCTGGGCCACTTCCGGACCAACAGTCATCAACTAAAGATGGCTTGAGGTCTGGGGATGTTTATTAGCAGCTGGCCAGGTTCCTGCTGTCTTTTGACTGCTGGAACTTGGGGCTGGGGACTCGCCCATTTCTTGATCAAGAGGAATTTGGATACCCCTGCCATTTACCTGTTTCTACACTAAAGCAGGGCCTCTCTTTTGCCAAAGGATGGCAAAGTTCGAATTTGGATTTTATCAATAAAGTGTGGCCCGTATTTAACCCATATCATTGTCTCGCGTCTTTATTCCGGGGTTGGGATGCAATGAGTATGGCCACACAAATGAACTTTTCTGTCTATTGTCTATTTCTAGGTTGGTCGTAAACCACTATGATCTCTTTTAAACTTTAGCTAATAAAAGGAGGGAAGCAGGTGGTAACAGTCATAGGCAGTTGTTCTTGCAGTATTATTCCAAACAGAAGCCAGTAGGGATCTCAGCTGTACATTTATAACCAAAACATTTAGAGCTAATTCCCATCAAAGCCATGCTAGTGTGCTTATGCTATAATAAAACTATTGGCCTCGATGGCCCTCCCAAGACTTCTTTTTCACAGGTTAAACAGGCTTTTGATCAATCTTAATACCTCTAAGGCTGACATTAAGCAGGCAGCAGATGTGGGGTATTAGAGGGAACTGCTAGTTATTTGTTAAACAAAGGAAGAGAGAGTAATGCTTGTGGAACCTTTTTGGCCTCTTGTTCTAAAACAATTTGCCTGTCTTTGGATATATGCACCATGCCTTGCAGGGAGGATGGGAGGCATGTTTGCTGTTTCACCTCAGGCATCAACGTGTTTTGGGCTAGTTTTCCAGGCTTATGACAGTTCTGTGATTAGCAACAGGTGTCAGGTTGAATTTATCCTTGGGCCTTGGTTGTCCAAAGAGGGTTTATAATAGTCAAATAAACAACTTACTGTCAACTTGCCTATTTATCTCCACTAGTATAATGGGAAATGCAGCATGTTCTGCTCAGCTCCAACAACCTGTATTTCAACAAGAAGTCAGGGTGCTGGCTCACATCACAGCCTAGCTGTTCTCTCCCCGAACTATTAGTCAGAACAAATGATCTGTTCCTCTGGAGCGGTATGTCAGCATAGAACGAAATGTCTCTTTATCTGTCTCTGACAAACTGTGCCTTATGAGATTATTCCTGGGCACACGATGAACAGCAAAGTCATGTTCGCATAGGTTTTTAGAAAGGCAGAAAATAACTCTCTTAAGCTAGCTCTAACTCCGTAAAAATGTATTATGATAAGCAACATCATAATATTAGAGAATCGCAGCAGAAATTGTGAATTAATGGTAACCTGAGGTTATTTTTCCCTCTGTACATTTTTGGGGGTTGATTTTCCTGATATCTCAATATTGTCTAGCAACATTCCATTTGTGCTTAGGGCAGCCATGTTGTTTTACTTCTGCAGAGTGTCAAATCCCCTTTTTTAAAAAAACTCAAGAGAATACAATAAAATTTTTCTTGAATTCTCAAAGTGCATGGTCTTTGGAAAGCCTACCACATACCCACTAGATAGCTGAAACAAATGCCCACCATAACTCCAGGGAGACTCTAGCTTCTGGCTGGTAGGTCTTCAGACATCCACAGCAGTTCAGAAACACCGCCTTCATCTCTGCCAGACATCTTCAGTTCTGAGGTCAATGACTTAAAAGTCAAAAGCTATATATCACACAAGAAATAAATCATAATAAAAAAGAAAAAATGAGTAGCTCTCAACAAAAAGAAAAAAATTGGCCTGCTTACATACGCGTGCTTCTGATATGCTCAGAACTTAAGTACAGATGGGTGCAATTGATGCGGAGTTGGGCCAGATCAGCCTCCTTCTGCAGACTTGTCCCCAGGCTGGGGAAGGAGGAGAAAGCAATGATGGAAGCAGTGGTCAAGCATGGGATGGAGCCATATTGGAAGTTGACACGAGAAGTTACAATCCTTGGAGGAAAGGAAGCAGAAAAAGAAAATCTCATAAAAACATCCCCCTCTGCATGCGGTAATGTTTTTGGTGAGGCCCCAACCTCAGAATAGTTAAGGAGGCAAGAATCTTACAAGAAATTTCTTCTTTTTCAAATAGGGGAGAAAAGGAAGAGAGAAGAAAAGGAATGTGGAAAGGCAAATACTTCAAGAAGAAAAGGAAGAGAGAAGGCTGGTTGAATAGAGGGCTAGGATACAGAGAGAATATAAAGAAGAACTGGAAAGATACAGAAAGAAAGAGGAAGAGTAAAGATTTTAAAGGGAAGAACTATATTTGCTGAAGAATAGGAAAAAGAGGCAGAAGAGGGGAAAAGGAAGAAGAAAGGCATGATAAACAGAACAGTGTAACAGCAAAACACATAATGATTGAAAAAGGAACACTGATGATATTTCAATGTTGAAGAAATCTTGAAGGAGTTGCCATTGAAAGATGGCAGAAGATCCAGCTCTGTTAACACAGTGGCAGCAGAACCAGGATGGAGACCAGGGACACCAAAGACCCTTAAAAGATTTATTCCTGAGCAGTCAAGTCAAGCTAAACTTTCATCTGAGAAAAATTTCCCCCTTTAATTGACAACCTGATTAACGCCATGGCAATTCTAGCTATGTTCTCTTACTACAAGAGGGTGATGGATATGTCTAACCACCATCTACCTAAACGTTGTATGGTAGAGCAACGGAAGAGTGGCGGCTGGGCAACTTCAGTTCAAACCCTACTGAAATCTAAATCCTTCTCCACAGATATTTTTGTTTTTTTCTGGGGTTAAAAGAATGTTGAGGAACTGGTTCTGCAAACTGGCTAATGACCAGGACTTAGCCTTAATTCACTCTTCAAATTTATCTCACTGGTACCATCTGCTGAAAACAAACCACTCAGTGGTGCAATACTTACATACTCTTACTTGTGCCTCCTTGAGAACCGCATTCACATAACTCCATTTCCAAACCATGCCAACCGCTGTCTTAGACAGCAGGTATATGAATGTTCCTAAACATCTGAGGCTATGTATTTGTGGAGCAGGTGAGATAGAAGATGTTGTCCACTATTTACTCAACTGTCATCTCTATCAAAAACCCCGAGAAAAGCTCCTGGGTAACATTTTGGCTTCTCTACAGGAGGAAAGCCCTCAGATAAAGGTGGTCAGGTTACTTTTGGACTGTGACCCTTATGTTACATACAGAACAGCGCTGTTTGCAAAAGCGGCCAGAAATATTCGTGCTAATTTCCTGAAAACCATCGCGATCAATTGTGTGGGAGACTCCCAGACATGAAGGGTCTCTTATTATTTTATACGTTTGTGATTTTATCATGCTTTTATTTGATCGTATTTGTATTTTAAACCATTGTGATCTGTTGATGCGGCGACTTCATGAAAATACGCATTTGCGGGTTCTTTGTAACTCCATGGGGATCTTATCCAACCAAGTCCCTGTGCTTAATGGAGTGAGACAAGGTTGCATACTAGCCCCCACCTTGTTTAATTTCTATATCAATGGCTTAGTTGGAAATTTAAGTAACCCCAATTTTCACCAACCTAAACTCACCTCTTGCCCAATTTCAATTTTACTTCATGCTGATGATGCCATTTTATTGTCAACTACGTGTGTAGGATTTAGAAGACTTCTGAGATCCTTCTCCACCTACTGCAATGAAGAACAACTACAGTGGGGTCTTGACTTGAGAACTTAATCCGTATTGGAAGGCGGTTCTCAAGTCAAAAAGTCTGTAAGTCAAGTCTCCATTGACCTACAGTGCATTGAAAACCGATTAATCCCGTAACAGGCTGTTTTTGTTCCATTTTGGGTTTTTTCTGGTCTGTAAGTCAAATCTCAGTCTGCAAGTCAAACCTAAATTTCGCGGCCAGAGAAGTCTGTAACTCAAAAAGTCTGTAAGTCAAGTCATCTGTAAGTCAAGGGTCCACTGTAATAATTAACTATGCTAAAACCAAGATTATGGTTGTGAGTAGAAGGAGAATAAAGCACAAATGGTCTCTAAACGGACACCCTATAGAGCAAGTAGCATGTTATAAATACCTTGGCATAGTTTTTCATTCTTCAGGATCCTGGCTTACTCATGTAAACCACACAGCAATGAGTGCCAAGAAAAATATTGGGGCAATAACAAGATTTTTTCATACTGTTGGGGCCAAACATGTACCATCAGTAATACAAGTTTTTAAGGCCAGGATTATATCACAAATGCTTTATGGTTCTCAACTATTTGCTTACACCAATTTACGACCTCTGGAGATTGTTCAGACCAAATTTGCGAGAGCCATTCTTGGAGTTCCACCTTGTACCTCCAATGTGGCTCTTCGCTTAGAGGTTGGGTTAATATCCATTAAAGCATGGGCTAAAGTCCTTATGCTGAAATACTGGCTTAAACTGATTTTTTCCTTAGAAGGCTTGGCCCCACTGATCCTACTAGATTCCTTTCAGTTGGAGTGGAAGAAGCATATAACTGAAGAGATATCTAAAATTGGCTTTTCTCCCAGTATACTTATAACAATGGGTCTTACGGATGCCATTACAGTGGTGAAGTTAAGGGTATGGGACATTGAACTACAGGACCATGTTGGCCAGCTAGGGAAATACAACTTTCTTAAGAAATCTTCTTTTATCACTTCCTCGTATTTAGCCAGCACTATGTCATCTAAAGCCATTAGGGCTTTTACACTAGCTAGGCTCAATGTCTTTCCTTCTAAGCTTCTGGAGGGAAGATTTTGAGGTTTGCCGGCATCAGATTGTCTCTGCCCTTGTAACAATGATAAGGTTGAATCAATTGGTCATGTTCTTCTTTTCTGTTCTTGCTATCGGGATCTCCGTATGGAGCTTATATCACCCATTATTTGTAAATCTCCTGGGAGATCAGAGGAGGATTATGTGCAGTGGCTACTCTCAGACAACACCCCTTATATCACAAGACAAGTGGCCCAATTCTGTGCTGCAGCAATGGTTGTTCGTAAACAGATGTTTGGGTAGGTGATTTTAGATGGATAATATGTTTTTAATATAACACTGCCTGAAGTTTTACCAATATTAAGGATATATGATGTTATTAATTGGAAAGAAGGGGTTGTTTTATCATGTTTTAATGGAATTTTATTATCCTGCCCTAAACAATAATTGTATGTATCTATTTTATATTGATTTGGTTTTACTGGTCTTTAACCGTAATAAAGTATACTATTAACCATTGTGATGGCTTTTAGCTAATACAATAAACCTGAACTTGAACTTAATTGGCAGGGACTACCAATTGCCCATGGATGAATACATCTGTAGCAAAGCCAATTGTGCCTTTCAAAAGAATGCTTCTCCACTACTTCACTATTATTATTATTATTATTATTATTATTATTATTATTATTATTATTATTATTATTATTATTATTAGTAGTAGTAGTAGTAGTAGTAGTAGTAGTAGTAGTAGTAGTAGTAATAATAATAATAATAATAATAATAATAATAATAATAATAATAATAATAATAATAATAATAATAATAATAATAATAATAATAATAATAATAATAATAATAATAATAATAATAATAATAATGCTCTGTAACAGATCTTGACACTCATATATAAAGCCTTTCATGGTTTGGGACCACGTTACCTGTTGCACAGTTGTTCCCAAATGTTATCTGCCCAACCCAACAGATCTTCTCAGTCCAGGCTCCTCTGTGTAGCCACCCTGAGAGAGGCCTGGAAGTTGTCTATTAGAGGTAGGGCCTTGTCGGCTGTGGCACTGAGGTTATGGAATCAACTCCCAGAGGAATTATGCCTGGGTCCCTCCCTGTACTCATTTAGGAGACGGTTGAAAAACACAGGGAGGCCTTTTACATCTACTCTGACTCGCCTCCAGTCTTGCTTCAGTCTGAAAACTGGTTTGCACTATTGCTTGTAAAGTTTTTTAGACTGTGCTTTTAGTACTTATGTTGTATCTCGTATTTATTGCTCTGCATAGCTTGCCTTAACTGTTTGTAAACTACCCAGCCGTGGTTTCTTAGAGCCAAAGACTCCATAGATCACATTGCACAGGAGATGCTTTTCTGCCAGTCCAGTGCCTCAGCTGGTGCAACCTCTGCTGCATCCTTCCGCTGCTGGACTTTCCAAGTCATCCATTGTGCAAGGCTGATTGCTCTGCCACCTGCCATGTGGTAGTGATGGGGTTGCAGGGAGAATCACTATTTTGCACTTTTTGTGTGTGCAGTATTGGATGGCTATAGTTCGGGTTGCATTACATTTCTGCTTGAATGGTACCAATTATGTCTAATCATGTATACATTTGTATGTATTGATTTATATTAAAACACGTACATTTCAGGTAAATGTCATGCATTTTTCTCCTTCTACAACCTACTTCTGATGATGCCTGTCTTCTTTTCTGGAGATCATTATCCTCCATACCCCTCACTCCAAATGAAGAAAAGAAATGTTTATTTCAATGTAAAGCAATGGCAGTGGGACATATCCTGAGTGTCCGGCAAACTTTTGTCTAGCAAGTTTGGGACAACCGTATGAACTTTGCCAGATGTGGAATTCTTGTTTGTTTGTTTATACCTCAATTTTGTCCTTAAAAAGAACCCAAGGCCTAAAACCATACAATATGGTAAACAAAAACAACACCAAAAACACATTCAAAGTAGTAAGGCGCAACAATCTATTTAAAAACAACACCCCTGGCTTTACTTTTCAACCCTCATGTTGACACAGGCATAAACATTGATTTTTGGAACTTCTGAATTTTTATTCCATCATTCACAGATAAATGGTGCCTATCCTGATAAGGCCCATATGGGCCCCAAATTCATGTTTATTTTTAGTGGCTTCATAGAGGCAACACTCTTGCCTTGCCTTGCCTTTGTTGAATTATCATAGGTTGTTCTTGTGGAGGGGGATGAAAAGACATGGGCAACATCCTGTTTCAGGCATAAGGGTCATCCTGTAAGCAATTCTCCCTAAACACACAAAGAGTCTTGCAGGCAATGGGAAATGAAGCATACAAAGGTTGCCTGCCCAGGGAATGTTTAGACACAATTGCTGCTCTGAAATTATATGACACAACAGGATATTGGCTGTTGTTTTATCGTGGCTGCTTAAGGTCTATTATTCGTTGTGAGTATAAAACTTATGCCTCAGCTTCTAAGTCATTGTTGATACAATTGGATTCTGCTCAAAGTAAAGCTTTATGAACAGTACGCAAGGTTTTTAGTACTGCTCCTTTTAACATTCTCCAACATGTTGCCATTCAGTGGTCCAAGGATTCACACCAATTAATTCTTGACATTTTTATTGTAGGATGGGTGGATGAATATAAGAGATTATGAGGGGAAAATCTCTTTATGGATATTGTTGGAAGTTTAATAGTCCAAGAGGAATTGTTGCCACAGAACACAAGGCCTCTCATGCACTGTGAGTTATAGCTTGGTTGGATATCTGTTTATTACAACATAAAATATGCTCTTAGATCTCCTGCCTGTCCTATTTTTCTGGGGCTATACTTTCCTCAGGCTACAGGTGTGAATTGCGTAATTCAAGAGTCACAGGAGATCAGAAATATCATTGCTGAATATGTGTCCCCCAACTGGCACAGTCATTGTAGGAGTTTCACAGTGGATCTAAAACGTACACACAACTGAATGGTTCCTACTTTTTTGTGCCCTTGAGTTGAATGCACAGAAAAAAACTTGGATTGTTTTATCATTATGTTGGCAGAACAGTTACTGTATTTAACTAGGTGTGATTAAGGTGCTTCATGTGTTTCCTCAAAGTGTGGAAACTCCCCTTGCCAGCAGATACACTTTCATTTTCTTTACATTAAGAATTATGCCCAGTTAAGTGACTCTTTATGTTTCTGTGCTGTATAGTTGCTGACAACTTTGTATCACATGTGTGTATGTATTCCTTTTAGAGCCTCTTCTGCCAAATGGAACCTAGGATACAATCTGTGTTTACAGAGCCTGTTTTGTCTATATAGAAGAATGCAAGGCTCAGTTCTTCAGGGTTACACTTGAGATGAACCACTGAGAAATGAAGCTTCTTTCTCTGGAGAAGGGAAATACTGTTTGGGGGACAAGAGCACACAATACATATTTCTGAGTTCTACAGATGGACTCTATTGTGTAGCTGGAAACCAAACCAATAAGGGTGGATAGTTCTCCCAGGGATAATAGTTACAACTCAACTCAGAAGAACCAATAAAGTGAGACAGGAGAGGTGTTATGAGCATCAGTGTTCCCTGCTTAGAGTGCAGAGATAGGATTCAGCTTTGACAGCCATAAATATTGTGGTATACCTGAATCCTTACCGTGACATCTCATTTGCCTTTGGATTTAAGAACATGTGGCAGAATGCGGTGTGGTGCTGAGGCTCCTGTTGCACTCAATGTAATGTGCCTTGACAGAATTGCATTCAATCTATGGAACTGGACATATGTGAGTCCTATTAGAACAGGCATTAAAAAATATAGGCAGAATTAACCAAAATCTTATTTTCCGCAATGAGATCTAAGTCATGACTGATCTTTCACATTACTGTGGGATTAGAATAATGAAAACCCACCAGTTTCATTTTTGTTGCCTTTCTCAGAATCTCTGGGGCATTCTCATCCAATCTAAGTCTAGAGTGTCTCTCCCACATGGCAATTTGTGTCTACTGCATTTCAGAATGTGTTACTTTATGGATACATTTCTCAAAGATGTATAAGTTGGTTTTATATTGTCTGGTTTTATAATGTTTGTTATTTCATTATTTAATAAAACCACTGAACTTTCTAGTGTGCTGTAGATATATTTGCAATACTATTGTATTTATAACTGTGGTGATTTCCTCTGAAGTCTCTATTCCCCCAGGCCTTCACGAGGTTCTCACTCTTCTTCTTTCTTCCCTGCCACCAGGTATTGCTGCTTTAATACCAGTTAATCATGGAGACATGTGTGCTTTTAAAACTTAAGTCATTTATTAAATCAGGGAATGTGGGGAAAATGTATGCTTTTACAATGTATCTGTAGTAGTAGCAGACATTGTGCTTAAGCGCGCAAATCACGTACACAGCGTACTAGCTTCCAGTAAAGGATGATGATTAGCCTGCTTGTGTATCTAAGGTATTACCTGTCTCTGGGTAGATTAGCCTGCTTGTGTATCTAGGGTATTACTTGCCTCTGGGAAGATTAGCCTGGTTGTGTATTTAGGGTATTACCTGTCTCTGATTAGACTGTACTTAATTAGCTTGTGCAAATGTAGTAGAAAACAATAAAAGGGGGCGCGGCGAAGGATCAGGAGGAATTCCCACTGAACAGCTGCTGCACGGCATGCTGTTTTGATCATCCGGATCCCTTCCTGAAACCACACTCGAGTGCTTCGTCTCTTCCTTTCTCCTTGCTGGTCAAGGGGGGGGGGAGGCTTCATCTGCAGATCCCAACATCTTAGGCTTCATCTACAGATCCCGACATCTGGTGCCCTCTCTGAGGTAACGTTTCGACGACCACCTACTCATCTCGCCCAGCGGAGGGCTACAGCGTGCGCATGCATCTTCAGGATCCCGGTGAGTAGGACTGTGAAAACACCAAACTATCATGGGCTCGTCTATGTCCTCTACTCAGAAGGCTTATGTTGATGAACTATACTTTCTTGTAACATCTAACGGACATGCAACTTCAAAATCAGAGATCCAAGAACTAGTTTTTACTATTGACCAATGCTGTCCATGGGTTCCCAAAGCCGGAACTCTAGATCTTGAAAAATGGATGAAAATTGGCTCAGTTTTTCAAAACAATCCAAAGGTCTCTTCAAGAGTGCTGTTTGCCTGGTGTAAAGTCCGCGCTAGTCTCAAAGGACTCACACCGAACAATATATTGTTCAATCAACAACTGGAAAATCCTAATTCCAACCTTTATCCACTGCTGCCGCAACTACTTCCACCTGCGCTGGCATGCTCGGTGGTCCCCACCACACCACCTCCGTACGAAGGCTCACAAATTAAACACAAGCCTCCTGATATAAGGGACCATGACGAGTCGGGTGACCCCGATCTTCCCCCTCCTGATGGTCATGACACCCCTGGCGTCTTACAAGTGGGTACGCCAAGAAACCCCACAGTCCCGGGAGGGAGAGTGGTTACTCCGATCGCCGCTTCTCTTACTGCTGCTTTGCTAGACTCTGTCAATGCTGCAAGCCCAATGATTTCTGCCTTTCCTATCATACCTGGCACACCCACTGTCCTGGCAGTCGCGGCACAAGGAAATAACCCAGGGCACCCAGGGGCTCCCGCCATTCCGGATAAGTATGAGCCGATCTCCATGAAAATAATTAAAGAACTAATTGAAGCTGTAAAAAATTATGGCCCTCATGCTCATTACACTAAGGCTCTGCTCGAGAACTTAGCAGAACAGAAACTGATACCTAAAGATTGGCAGTTAGTTATCCATTCCTTGCTTGCCCCGGCTCAGGCGCTTTTGATTTTAGATGAAATGCGTCATCTAGCCACAGAGCGAGCGGAAGAGAACGCACAGTCTAACAATGCTGCAATGAATGTAATAACAAGAGATCAATTAGTCGGGGATGGACAATGGCAAACCACCATCCAACAACTCAGGTTGTCCAATCTCGCCCTTGAGCAGACAGCTAAAATTGTAAAAAAGGCATGGGTGAAGCTCCCTTTTCCCTCTGATGGGCACTCACCAGGGTTCGCTTCCATTCGTCAGGGTGCCACCGAATCTTATTCTGACTTTGTAAGCAGACTTCTAGTGGCGGTGGAAAGGCAAATTGACAATCACAAAGCCCGAGCCATGCTTCAAAAGCAACTTGCCTACGAAAATGCAAATGAGGATTGCAGAGCTGCCTTAACCCCAATATACAGCAATCCGGGAACTACCATTCAAGACATGCTGCGTGTCTGCCAGAATATCAGCATCATTTACTCTCCTCTCAGCCCCTCACAAATTGCAATCATCGAATGGCTTCATTTACCACACACTCCACCGAAGAAAGTCTACTCCTTTGTGGAAGCCGTTGCTGACCTATTCTCCAAGCTTCATCTCTGAACACTTCAACTTGCTGGCGCAGACCCTGTATCTATGTATTTCCCTTTTTCCCCTGGAGAAGTGGATTCTTTGTTGCAAACTTCTGTTCAATTTCAGGTCGCTTTTGCCGGTTACAATGGAGCTGTTCTTGCAAATCCTCCCAAAGACAGACGATTGACTTTTCTCTCTTCTCCCCCATATACTTTAACTTCTTGCTTTACTGCTCCATGGTCTGGGTTTTGGGACTTTCTGTGGTCTTGGTTACCGGACCTTGGATGGCTTAGACAACTCTTTATTATTCTTATTTCTGTTATTGTTATACTCATTATTGCTTACTGTTTTATTCAGTGTATTCCAAATTTAGTTACTATGTGTTCTGCATTTTTCTGTAAGTCTGTACCTCAACTATCTTTAACCACTAAGCAATTATATCAAGTAAAATATCATGTTCTTAACACTGTCCCACCCTCTGTCGAAGACGAACCTGACTTCATGCCATCATACCAGCACTGGAACTCCTTGGACTCAGAATTTTCAGGAGTCTACAACAGCCATCATCTTCAACAAAATAAATAAAAACAGATGGGATATGGGGAAAATGTATGCTTTTACAATGTATGTATCTGTGGTGGTAGCAGACATTGTGCTTAAGCGCGCAAATCACGTACACAGCGTACTAGCTTCCAGTAAAGGATGATGATTAGCCTGCTTGTGTATCTAAGGTATTACCTGTCTCTGGGTAGATTAGCCTGCTTGTGTATCTAGGGTATTACCTGCCTCTGGGTAGATTAGCCTGCTTGTGTATTTAGGGTATTACCTGTCTCTGATTAGACTGTACTTAATTAGCTTGTGCAAATGTAGTAGAAAACAATAAAAGGGGGCGCGGCGAAGGATTAAGAGGAATTCCTGCTGAACAGCTGCTGCACGGCATGCTGTTTTGATCATCCGGATCCTGTCCTGAAACCACACTCGAGTGCTTCGTCTCTTCCTTTCTCCTTGCTGGTCAAGGGGGGGAGACTTCATCTGCAGATCCCGACAAGGGAAGTTAATATATATGATTAATATTCAATAGGTAAATCACAGGTTAATAATCACTAGTATTTGAATCTAAACTGCTGTAACTTTAAACCTCTTTTAACCTTCTATTCCATTCATCGTTCTCACGGATCTCTAACTCATTCTTAGTTCACTTTTAAGTTTCACACTGTCTCTCACTATCAGAATATCTCATACTCCATCCACCAGCCTTCATATCCAGCCCCCTCCCCCCTTAGCTCTGCCTACCATCCACTCATAGGCTCCTTCTTCACTGTTCAGCTGTGACGGACAGGTGAGGGCGTGGCTGATCACTACAATAACATTTGTGCTGATTTTCTGTGTTTGTTATTAAGCTCAACACTTGTCAGTGACTCCCACTAATCAACTGGCCAGTGTCTCCTGGGCTGCCACTCCTTGGTTACACTACCAGATATACAGTATTAGACATTGAGTACAATGGCTTTACTTAAAGCAAAGCAAAGCAAAGTGTGCTGCTTATATACTGCCCTATAGGACTTAAAGCACTATCTCGGCAGTTTGCAACTTAATTATGCAGGCTATATTTTGCCCCCACCACTAACCCCAGTAAGCTGGGCACTCAACTTACCAACTTTGGAAGGATGGAAGCCTGAGTCAAGCTTGAGACAGCTACCTGGGAGAGAACCCAGGTCATGAGTTTTAGCTGTACTACTACAGTTTAACCACTGTGCAACAAGGCTCCTTAATTAAGTAGGAATTACAACAACTAGTTAGTAGTAATACCACTTTTGACAGGTGCGTCACCCCTGCGAGGTGGGACAAAGGGTCAAGAATTGACCCAGGGCCCTCCTCCTGAGTGGATGGGGTTTTTGGGTGATGTGGGGGGTTGATGAGGCCACTGTGGGCCTACTGGAGGGGTTCATAGATGCTGGGGTCCCCTGTGATCAGAATGCGGCCTCAGGCTTGGCCCCTGAATTGACGTATCACCCCCCTGTGGCCCTGTAGGCTAATGGGGAGAGGTTGGAAGGGTATGGCTAGAAAAAGTGTGGCTGTAGGCAACTTGGGGCTGAAACTCCACAGGAGTTGCTTAAATGCCACAGAAAGCCAAAAGGACCTGGACACCAAAACCCCAGCTAACCCCAGAAAGAAGTACATGAGTACAGATTCTGACAATGAGACTTAGCCACCTGCATCACTACAATGCCTGGAAGAAGCTGAAAGATGGCATAATATGGAAACTCCCTTTTATATAGAAAAAATCTTCTGAAACAATCATTTGTGGAAGGGTGGCACCAGAGGGTTGCTATATATGATTACTCTGTGTATGTGTTTGTTAAAACCCCTCTTTGATTTTTCAGGAACCATCCCATTTACAAGTAAGTGGAACTCCCCTGAAAAAAAGGCAAGGCCATGAGATCCATTGTAAGGGCAGGCCTTTATGGAATTTTGAAGCACTCTCTGACTGGCTATATGAAACAAGCATGTGAGGGATGCCACCTAGAAATGTCTGGTCAAGAAGGACGCATCTGTCCTGGGGTGCACACAGCCTTTCAGGAATGCTATGAATTTTATGTGAAAAAATCTGTTTTAAGACTGCTTTTTATGTTCTTACATTGGTTGCTTACCATCATCACTAGGATAACTGGATTATATGTCTGAGCTTTATAAAAATGTAACAAATTCTAGTAATACCTATTATTTTTTTAAAAAAAGTTACTGAGAAAATCAGATCAGAGTTTTCTAGAGACTGTGTTAACCAGGCTTAAAGGTTATCATTATAAAACTTTTCTCTGTCAAGCTTGTAAAATTTGAATTAAAATAATACTTTTGAAAGGTGGCAATTTATGATATTTCATTATATCTGCTTCCACACTGCTGCTGCATACAGCCTGGGCCAGTATTTATAAAAGGCCTCTGTATCCCCCCTTAAGCAGACTTCAGCAATTCCCAAAAGCTTTTCATGCTTAAAATATAACAGCTCCAGAAAAAGGCCTATTGTAGCCATTAAAGATTATTAACACACACCCCTCAGTTGTTATTCAGAAATATTCTTAGAAGTCCTGCTTTTGGAGAAATTTACTGGTTTTCAGAAATATTCTTAGAAGTCATGCTTTTGGGAAATTTACCCCAAAAGTGATCTGGCTTATGACGGTTTATTCCCACAGGACAGATCACATGTAGGAACAGCAAGAATGTGTTTTATTTGCGTGTGAGTGAGAAAAGACAATCCAATTATGCAAAGAGGCTGGGGGGGAATGTTTAAACACCTGAGGAGGCCTTTTGCTGATCTGATTGGGCAAGGGAAGATGCTTGAGTGTATATATTTGAACTGTGCAGAGGAGATGTACTTCCCTCTTCTACTGATGATTCTGTGCTGTTGTGCTGCTGCTCTGTATACAGTATATGCTGTAAATACACATGTTGTGCTGGAAGAAGCTGAACATGTCCGCATGAGTTATTTTTGCCATCAAGACCTGAAAGAGCACTCTGCTAAATTCTCGCGTATTTATGCGTTAACACATAGCTATAAGGCAACCCCAGTTAATTTTTCCATCTGAAAATTCATATTGCATCACTAACAGGAACATGACACAAGCTTCAGGTATACGAATCTTGAGCTGTCTTAAATGAGAGTTGATCTGACCTTCAAAGTGAGTTTGAATCAAAGAGTTTATATTTTTAAAAAGAGGGCTCATTTCTGGATTAGGCCATTCATTTTCAGGTTGCTCACATACAATCCCCAGATAGGTACGCACAATAGAATAGGTCTGCCTCTCTATGTTCTCCGTAATCTTGCAGTATAGTGCTAAAAAGCCAGGAGGCAATGTGAGGCAGGTCTTAACGTACCCTTCTCTTTACTCTTGCAGGGGCGCAGAGCAATGTGGGAGAGGTGTGCTCCCTTTCCCCAGAGGACCTGGGTAAGGAATTTTACATTTCTGCCATAAGGTATAACCTTTTTGTTAGAGAGGTACACATAGACTTATTGCACCTTATTGTTGCTTAATGCAGACCGTGTTCAGCTTTTTAAAATAGTGTAGCTTATATAGTTTGTGTTTTTATAGAGATTTCTAAATGGAAAATATAATCTCCTTTTCAGAAAAATACTTTAAAGAAGATGTTGTTGCCCCAATGAAGACACCATCCCCTAAACTTCATAAAGCAATTCCTGAGAGACAGACTGCTGTTAGGACTCAGCCCCACATCTACACCTTTAAAAGAAAGAGAAATGACAATGGCATGCTCTGAGCATTTTTACATCAGGGTGCTTGCATGTATGATATTTTAACAGGGGGGTCACTCCTTTGTTTTATAGAAAATTAAATTACAATTTTTTCTTGACCTATTTAAAGTGTGGGGGTGTGGAGTGTGGGGAGTGAGTGAGTGAGTGAGTGAGTGAGTGAGTGAGTGAGTGAGTGAGTGAGTGAGTGAGTGAGTGAGTGAGTGAGTGAGTGAGTGAGTGAGTGAGTGAGTGAATATCACTGAGATTGACCTTTCACAATTATTGTCTTTCCTTTTTTAGATCAGATTATGGCAGCTGCTCCCAAAAGAGCCAAGATTGTTGAAGGGTCAGACAGCAACATCCCAGTGAGACCTCAGGCTGTGAAGGGAGCCCAGGCTGTCAAGGGAGCCCAGGCAGTGAAGGGAGCCCAGGCTGTGGACAGGTCAGGCAGCAACATCCCAGTCAGACCTCAGGCTGTCAAGGGAGCCCAGGCTGTGTACAGGTCAGGTAGCAACATCCCAGTGAGACCTCAGGCTGTCAAGGGAGCCCAGGCTATGAAGGGAGCCCAGGCTGTGGACAGGTCAGGCAGCAACATCCCAGTCAGACCTCAGGCTGTCAAGGGAGCCCAGGCTGTGGACAGGTCAGGCAGCAACATCCCAGTGAGACCTCAGGCTGTCGAGGGAGCCCAAGCTGTCAAGGGAGCCCAGGCTGTGGACAGGTCAGACAGCAACACCCCAGTGAAACCACAGGCTGTGAAGGGGAGGAAAAAAGCAAGGGCTGCCTGAAAATGTCAGAAGTGCAGGAGCTGTAGCATCTATAGGGGGGCTTCATGTAAATACCAGAGCAACTGTTGAATGATTTAAAAAATTGAAATGCTTGTTAACATGATTACAATTGCTAAAGAGTGGGAAAAGAGGCTGACACAAATGATGGGGGGTTGCCTGATGTGGATATGATTTGCGAAATGATTTTTAAAATGGACCATTTTTCATGTGCAAAGCCACCTCAAATCCAAACAGGGTTGGGCTATCCTGATGTACAACAGCCACCCAAAAGAGCGAAAAGGGGGAGACCCAGCCAGAAGTTTGGGAAAAAAGGGGGGAAGCATATCACAGGGAAGTTTTACTGGTGCAATAGAGCTGTGAAATTGTTATACAGGTCTAAAAAACTGCTTTCATGTAGGAAAAGGATCCCTGAGCCTCTGCCTTCTAGTTCTACACAGCAGGTCCAGAGTTATCAGGATCCTGCAGGTCTTGATGACCAGGGCTCTCAAGAACCCTCACAATACCCAGAAGATCTGGCTCCTGAAAATAACTCAGGGGCTGATAAAAGACCCCCACACAAGTGTATGCTGAAGTAATAAACAGATGGGAATGGTCACAGAGGCGGTACAGAGTACAACATATTGCACAGGAATTCCAATTTGTTAATTTAGAATATAAACAATCATATACACAACCTGTTGCCGCATTGCATAGTGCAATGCAAGTCCTTGATAACGTTAATCAAGCCTTGAGACTGGGGATTTTGTGCAGCTGAGATTTGAGGGCAGGAATATGAGGGATCCTTTGTTTTCAGTAAAGAAGGTTAAAGGGAGGTTGGATGCTGAGGAATTCCTATCTAATCTGAGCAACCTGTTACAGCGCAACATGGAGCTGTCTTGAGGGCACTTTGTGATTGCTTGTAACCATTGTGAAACTTGCCCGTGGGGTGGGGGCCCTTCAAGAGCCTTGCGCTCTATATCTCATAGTGAAATCATAAATAAGAAAAGGAAATATCTAGTATATTTCAGCAGTGTAAACTTTGCTTTGGGGGAAGTCTGTTAGCCATGATGGCTGAAAAGGTCCCAATAGATGCTGAGTTGACAAAATCAGCCCTGCAATTGTATCAAGCCATCCACTGGCCTGTAGACAAAGAGGTGTCTCTGGCTGACATTCCTCTTTTTGAGAATCACTTAAATGTGAATATACAGGTCGCCCACTATGGGGACAAAGGCTGGGGCTTATTTAAACTACAAGAACTCCAGTATCCACAAACATATATGGTATTTCTCCATGATAATCATTATTATGGGGTCCTCAATGTGAAAGCCCTTTTTGGTGCTAAAAACTGCTGTCTGTTTTGCCACAAATTCTACAATCACAGTCACGACTGTTTATTTTTCTGCAGGCTGTGCCTGAGAAAGGATTGTTCTTCTAAAGTAGATAAAATGGAAAGGTGTAAGCATTGCCAGATGAACTGCAGGTCAAGAGAGTGTTTAAAATTACACACCAAGTTGGCTACAGAGAATAAGGTCCCCTGCAGACTCAGGAAATTTTGTGATAGCTGTTCCGAATTACTGTTTTGTAAAAGCCTTTGAGGGGAAAACTTTACACTGTTTTAAAGAAGGGTCCTCTGTGGAAAATGGGGCTGTTGGCGGTGATGTACAGGCACCAGGGGTCAGAATTCTGAGGAGGAGGGAGGATATTATGATATTGATTCAGATTGCGAGAGCGATGTGGGGAAGGGATCTGGGGGCACCAAGAAAAAGCCTGTGGAAAAAAGGGGTTGGCTTTATGGGAAAACCTGGGAGTTTAAGGGTGAGTCTTGTGTAGCAGAGTTCATTCGGACTTTCACAAAAGGGGCGGCTTTTTCTGGGCACTATGTTTATAGCCAAAAGGTTATGATGGCTATGTCATCCTCCACCAGTTGGTCAAAGACTGCAGCTAAAACTGTGCTCACGACCTGGGGTTCAAATCCCAGGTAGCCAGCTCAAGGTTGACTCAGCCTTCTATCCTTCTGAGGTTGGTAAAATGAGTACCTAGCTCACTGGGGGGGCAATGTGTAGCCTGCATAATTAAATTGTAAACTGCCCAGAGAGTGCTTGAAGTGCTATGAGGCGGTATATAAGCAGCACACTTTTGCTTTTTATTGCTCAAGGAGGCAGACTTATATCTAGAACAGTAAAAGCTATAGGTATAAAATCCTTAGATTCTCTCAGCCATCTGCCCATGGCGCTCTCAAAGCTCCCCAAATGTCCTGAGTTTGAGCAGGAGTCTAAGGGATATCTCCCTCATTATTTCAATACCCCTGAAAATAGCCAGTACGAGGGTCCCATGCCATCCCCAGAAGGTTATGGGGTGCAATACATGATGCCTTCTGAGCAGAAGGCTTTCTTACAATGGTATGCTGAGAATCAGACAAAAATCTTTAACCTGCAGTGAGAATTGGCTTTCTATTGCCAACAGGATGTTAACATCCTGGTACAGGCCTGCACAAAATACAGTATCATCACAAAAAATCATGGAAGTGACAAAGATTAAGAAAAAGCATGACAGTGAATATGAGTGGTTTGCCATAGACCCCCTTCAGTACCCCACCCTGGCTAGTGTGTGTCTTACCATGTACAGATTCAGGTTTCTGAAAAAAAAAACACTAGCTATTCCTCAGTCAGACAACTATCATAACCAGTGTAAAAGATATTCATCTGTGTCGATCCAGTGGTTGTCTTATACTGCACATAAAGAAAAAACCAAGATTCAGCACACCTTGAATGGCAGGGAATTTTTTATTGACCCTTTTTATGTGGGTGGTTATATGGTTGTGGAGGAGAACGGTCTGTCTAGAGTTCTTGGGTTTTATGCCAATAAAGGTTATGATGATGATGATTTCTTGAGCTGTTTTTTCCATGGCTGTGTCCTCTGTTATCATTCTGAGGATTGGAATCCTCTGGCAGGAAAAATATATGGGGCCATTTACAATGCTACACAGGAAAGGGCAGCTGTCCTGAAAAGTAAGGGTTTTGAGGTCAGATCAATTTGGGAACATGAATGGAGAAATTTGATAAATGACAGAGCAGTCAAACAATTCCTTGCCTCAGCTGATTTTCCAGTGCCCTTAGAACCTAGGGATGCTCTCTTTGGGGGTCGTACAAATGTAGTCTGTACTACAAGTCTAAGAATAGAGAGCAGATTCATTACTATGATTTTACTAGTCTTTAACCCAATGTCAACAAAACTAAAGAGTATCCTTTGCGTCACCCTGAAATCATTTTTGAGAACTTTGAACCTGTGTCTGCATACTTTGATTTCGTAAAGGCTAAAGTCTTTTATTTTTCCAGTGCTACCCATCAGGGTCAGAGGAAAACCTGTGTTTGTGCTGTGTGCTGCTTGTGCAGAAGGCCATCAGCTAGACCCGTGTGAGCATTCTGATGAGGAAAGAGCCTTGCTGGGGACATGGTGTACTATCAAGCCGAATGTGGCCATAGAGAAGGGATACAGTGTTGTGAAAATCTGTGAAGTGTGGCATTTTGAAAACAGATCAGCAGGCCTGTTTTCAGAATACATGGAGCTACACCTTCACCACAAACAAAAAGCCTCAGGCTTTCCCAACTGGTGTGTCAGTGATGCAGATAAAGATAAATATATCACTGATTATTACAGAGGGAGTGCATCTATGGAAAGAAAAGATTGCTGTAAATCCAGCAAAGATTGCCAAATTGTTTTTAAACTGTTTATGGGGAACAGATAACAAAGAACTATCAACACTGTGTGAGGCCCCCAAGATGGAGGCCCTGGTAGGAGTGCCATCGCTCCCGTCGACGCCCCAACACACCCAAACATCTCCACCTCCTACACCACCGCGTCGGGAAGAGAAAGGAGTGGAGACCCCTGACTGGGGGAGAGAAACCTCAGAATCCCCTACGAAGAAAAAAAGGGTAGATACTAGCGACCTGGAGTCAACCATGAAAGAGTTAAATATTACCCCCAGGTCCGGGGGAGCTTTGGCGGGAAGAAAGGGGGAGGAGATCGAAGCAGCGGTAGGAGATATAAGGGGAAAGTGGGAAGAGATACGAGGAGGTTGGGAATGGATCTGAATGGAGGATCCATGGACTCGCAAGTGGGAGCAGGTGTGGGTCCCACGCGAGGAAGCTGAAAAGAGACGACAGCTAGGTCTCAAGCCACGTCCCTCGTATTGGGGAGAGACGGAGACCAAAGAGTGGAGACGGAAGCTTAGGGAAGAGAGAGAAGCGGTGGCCCATGAGTTGGAGAGGAAAAAGGAATGGCATATAGCCGAGTTACAGAAGTTGGGGGGTTTCCCGGGCCATGGATGGCCGACGATGGAGAGGGGTCGTCCTGGTGGGACTGGAGCGGGGATGAAGAAACTGTTCCCTTAATTGCTTTGGAAGAAGAATTGAACCCCATTCCTGGTGCTGTGAAGCCCTTAACAGGACCATGGAACTTGGAGAACACTAATCCGTTTATTAACAGTTTGTGGACACCTTTGAAACCAAGTTTGGAATTACAGGAGACTTTGAACCCCTTTTTGAACCCCCACCCTCCTAATGTTGATGTAGCAATAAACACGGAACCGTTTGACCTGTTACCACCGTGTCGTCCTTTATTGGAGGTGCCAACAGCCCCAGAAAATGAACCCTCACACACTGAAACAGGAAAAGAAAAAACCCCAAGAAATCTTGAAGAAGTACGAAGAAGAAACATTGATATTAGAAATGGATAGAGCATCCAATATTCTGAGATTCCGCAATGTTCCAGAAAATAATGACATTGATTTATTAGACAAAATGGAAGAAGTCTTGGCAGAATTCTTAGATGTAGAAATATCCAGATGAGTCATGAAATTGCTCAGATTTTTTAGAATAACTCAAGTTTTGCAAAGATGAATAAGACCCCAAGAGACGTCAGTATAACTTTCCTGAAGAGGAAGAAGAGAAACCCCATTAAGGATCCAAGGTAAAAAAAATGAATTTTAAAACAGATTCCTTAGAAAATCTGAGAGATTATAAAGCAATATTTCTTCTTAACAAAAAAATTAAATGAGAAAGATATAAATTTTAGATGGCTAACACCTGAAGGAATCATACTAAATTGGCAATCAAAAAGATTTAGATTAGATAACCTGGATAAAGCCAAAAATTTCTATGAAAAATACATCGCTACGGGAGAAGAACAAAGTGCGTGAGCAGAGACAGAAGAAGAAGAAAGAAGCGTGACAAGACAACAAGGAGATTGACTACGAAACAGAGTTAAAGAAGAAAATCAGAGCAATTAATCCAACATATAAGTGAATATGGAAACAACAACAACATTTTCAGTGAACATAAATGGACTAAACTCTCCAAAGAAAAGAAAGAAAACTTTTTCAAAGGTACTAAAAGAAAAAGCAGATATAATTGTTCTTCAGGAAACTCATATTAAAGAAAAAAACCTGCAACTTATTAGAATGTCGAAAATTGGTAATTTGTTTATGCATATAACCCTAAACAAAAACAAAAAAAGGAGTTGCCATCTATGTGAAAGCTCATAAGGAAGCCAAATTTATCTACGTGGACCAAGAGGGAAGAATCTTAATGGTGGAAACAGAGATTAATAGTAAAAAAAAACCTGGTAGCTGCTATATATGCCCCTAATCAAGCTCAAGAAACATTTTATAAGAGGCTTTATAATATTCTGAGAGAGAAAAATTATCAAAATATTTGATTAATAGGAGACTTTAATGCCATAGTGGATCCAATAAAAGACTACAAAAAGAATCATAAGGGGAAAAATAAAAGACTACCCAAAATATTTTTCCAAATGGCAGAAGAGTTAAGATTGGAAGATACCTGGTGAGAACACAATGAAGAAAAATTACAATATACTTTCTATTTGAACCGACATGAATCCTGGTCCAGGATTGATATGATATGGACAACAAGTGATTTAAGGGTAGGAATAGATGAATTAAATATACAAACAAACATATGGGCAGATAATAACCCACTCAAAATTATCTGGAAAGGAGAAGGGAAACAAAAAGGAAGGTGGATACTTAATACAAAGATCCTCCAAGAACAAGAATTTATAAATAATGCAAAAAATTGAAATACTACTTCAAAGAAAATGAAACACAGTACACCTCGACACAGACGATATGGGATGCAGCAAAGGCGGTATTCCGTGGATTAGCAATATCATACATAATTAAAAGTAAAAAGACAGAGATATAATAATATGAAATAATAATATAAGAAGTTGGAACTAGAGCTACAAAATAACCCTAACAATAAATTGGTGAAAAAGGAAATGAGCATGTTGAAACACAAACTGAATCTTATAGAGACAGAAAAAATGGTACAACAAATAAAGGCCGCAAAACAAGCTTTCTTTCAAAGCACAAATAAACCAGGACATTGGTTAGCATATAAAATGAAGAAATTAAAAAGAGACTAATAAATCAACTAAAAGATAAAAAAGGTATATTACAAACTCAAAAAACCCAAATACATAATATAATAATGGATTTCTATACCAATCTTTATAAAGCACGAGTAATAGATGAGAAGAGGATAAGAGACTATTTGGAAAAAGTAAATCTCCCCAAAGTACCAGAAGAAATAAAAAAGATGATGAATGCTGTAATAACAATGATGGAAATTATGGAGAGTATAAATAAACAAAAAAATGAGAAAACCCCTGGGCCAGATGGACTCCCTGTGGAATACTACAGAATATTCCAAGAACAAATAATGGAACCATTTAAAAAGGTATGTAACCAAGCATTAAAAGAAGCGATGATTCCGAAAACCTGGTCGGAAACAAATATCACATTCATACCTAAGGAAAGAACAGATCTGACACAAATAGGAAATTATAGGCCGATTTCTCTACTTAATGTAGATTACAAAATATTTGTATCTGTTATGGCAGAAAGATTTAAAAAACACTTAATGCAATTTATACATGAAGATCAAAATGGTTTCTTCCCAAAATGACAATTAAAGAATAATATAAGAATAATACTAGATATTTTAGAATACTATGAAGCACATCTGGAAAAACAAATGGCACTTTTATTCCTGTATGCTCAAAAAGCTTTTGATAATTTAAACTGGGAATTTATGAAGATACAATTGGAGGTGATGGATTTTGAACAAAACTTCCTAAATATGATAAAAGCAATTTATACAAAGCAAACAGCAAAAATAATTGTAAATGGAGAAGGAACACAAAACTGAGATTGCCAAAGGAACACGACAAGGATGCCCACTTTCCCCATTGCTGTTTATTGGGATTAATACCAAATAATATAAATAAGCAAAGCTCTAGGCAATGAAAATCAAAATCTGAATTTCAAATGGATGAATGGTATAATGAAATATGGAATATAGCTATAAATTGACAGGTTTGATATAAACATGATGGGAATTGTTAATTCAGTTTTGTAAAAAAAATCAGTTGTAAAGAGCCTGAAATGATGTATTTGTAAGGATCTATGTAAAGAAATAATGTAAAATAATGATTTAATCAGCTGTGGAGATACAAGATGTATGTAGTAAGACTTGTATCAGCTGTGAGAGAAGCCAAGGATTGGCTGAACCTGGAATAAAGCCAGCAGCCTCAGCACACACAAGGTGGTGGCATCGTGGAGGAGGAGAAGTGCTGCTGGACTGATTTACAAGGACACTGACTGCAGAACTGATTTATGGACTGAACTCTGTTTGATATTACCGTGTATGACCATTGGACTGGATAAGGACAAAACTGTATGTACATATCTTGCAACAAACTTGGTGTAATATAACTGTTCTCCTACCAAATATTGTCTCTTTGCTTGGTGACTCGTCTCTCTGGGAAATCTACTCGTTGGCACCCCTGGCATGCTATCAACTCTGTCAATGGTTATGGGCCCAGGAATATGCTACCAAGGTGAACGCTGACCTGAAAGAATCCAGAGGAAGAGAGCCAAGCAGCAGCAGTAAGTGAAACAGCTTTAATATACAGTCTGAGAAATGGCCAATGAAATGATGATGTCAGGACTGAGTATAACGAAGCTGAATGGGGAGAATTACTCCACATGGCAGCAGAAAGTCCAGCTACATCTCCAGAAAGAGTCATTATGGCAGTGGTCCCCAACCTTGGACTTCCAGATGTTCTTGGACTTCAACTCCCAGAAATCCTGGCCAGCAGAGATTGTGGTGAAGGCTTCTGGTAGTTGTAGTCCAAGAACATCTGGAGGCCCAAGGTTGGGGACCACTGCATTATGGGATATAATAGAAAATCCACCAGCTGTGTTAAATGAAAGAAAGAAGATTTAATAGTAGAGCACTTGCAATAATTGGCTTGACTCTAGAAGACCGTCTCCTAATCCATCTTAGAGGCTTGACTTCAGTGAAGCAGGCATGGGAGTCAGTGTTGGTAGTCAAATACAGCTTGCAAGGAAATTATTCCATATCAGGTTACAAACTGGTGAAAGCATGCTGCACCATTTAGAGCAAATGAAAAGTATGCTCATGGATTTAAGAGAAAATAATATTGTATTTACAGAGCTGCAAGAAGCTTTCATTATTCTTTCTTCATTAGACCAGACATATGACCAATTTGTGTCAAATTTAGAAGTTCTACCCCAAGCTGAACTGACTGTTTTGAATGTTACTAGTAGGCTTTTGGAGGAGGAACAGAAAAGGAAAGATAATATGCAATTCCATGACACTAAACTCTCTAATCAGTCTAAACTTCAAAGAAACATGCTGAAGGAACTTGGGGAGGAGGAGGTCACAGCTGCATTTACTCAACCAGGAAAGCGATGTTTTGCGTGCGGTTCAAGTAAACACTTGATAAGAAATTGCAACTCTAAAAAGAAGAGAGACAGAAAGCAGCCATGACAAGATGATTAATCACATCTAACAGAGACTATTTACAACTCTAAAGGCTTTAATGAGGAATGGATTATTGTTTCGGGGGCCATCGCTAATATGTGCAAAGATAAGAAGATGATATACAACTTCCAAACTGTATTTAATCAACAGGTGTTTTTGGCCGATGGCGTGAGTGCCAAAATAATGGGTAAGGGTAAAGTGAAACTACCATGTCTAAGGCAATTAATGTGATATTTGTGCCTAAACTGAAGCATAATTTACTGTCAGTAAACTCACTAGCCAAAGAAGGTTTTAACAGCACATTTTACAACAAATGTGTAATTAAAGGGGAAAATAACTCAATGCTAACTTGTTACATAAGAAACAACTTATATAGATTAAGCAATGTGAATGTAAATAATGTTTATGATATTGTATGTCCCCATAAGGACTGCATACATTTATGACATTTAAGGCTAGGATATGCTAATTACAAAACATTATGTAAAACCATAGAAAATTCAATTGGTGTAAATATAAAACCATGTGACAAGTATATAAATTGCCAAGCATGTCAAATAACCAAAAGTAAAAGTGCTCCAGCTAAGAAATTTATCAATGTACTAGTAGAGTATATTCTAGACTTGGTATCTATGGATTTAATTGGTCCAAAAGAAGCATCCTTAGGAGGAGCAAAATACATACTATCTATACAAGACCAGAAATCTAGGTTTGGTTTCTATTATCTAATGAAAGATAAGAGCTCAACTCATATAGAATTTGAAAAATGGTTGAGATTTGTTGAAAGAAAAACTGGAAAGTAAAACAAATTCAGACTGACAATGGAACAGAATTTACTAATGCTAAGTTCCAATCAATTCTGAATAAACATGGGATTAAACACAGAAAGTCTGCACCATATACCCCAACACAAAACACATTTATTGAAAGGAGAGGCCAAATACTACAGAATATGTCAGAGGCAATGATAAGAGGTAGCAAACTATCTGATAAATTCACTTGTAATCTAAATGTTAAGAAAGGAGAGTTGAAAAGAATTATTTTTTTTATGACATATGGGGCAGATTCTTGGAGTATGTGCTAACAAGAAGAAAGGGGAAAGCTCCAAATCAAGAATCAATGCCGTTCTGGAGAAGAGAACAATAAAAGAAGAGGAAAAATATAGATGGAGGAAGAAGGAGATTCTTGCAAGAGGTCCCGTCTACAGTGGTGGTGAACACAGTTAAATTGTATTTTGATTTGTGTATTTGATCTTTATCTTTATGTTTTAGTTAATAAAAAAATTAAAAACTAAACAAGCAAAGCTATTATATAATATCACATGTTCTGACAGCAGCTAGATTAGCATGGGGACAGGTATGGAAAGAGGGAGACCCGCCAAAGGATGACTTGATTATCAAAACAATATTAGAATGTGCAGAAATGGACAGATTAACAAAGAGACTCAAAGGACAAGAAAAATCAATTTATTATGAAAGCTGGAACCTATTCTATGAATGGTGGAAAATAAAAGCTTTATAACAAATAGAAAGTAAAGGGGTAAAATGACTAATATGGAGAAGATCTTGTCGAAAGAAATGTAATACTATACAAGACTGCTTGTAAGCTAAGCTTTACAATATTTATTGTTTTTAAGATATAGATATATTCATATATGTATACATGAATATAAGATGTTGGTTTTGTATATCTGTAAGTTTTATGTTGGCCGCCCGACCTGCACCCGCAACCATGATGCTGCTTCTGCTGCTGCTGGCGAAGGGGAAGGCCCGCCTCGCCTGCCACGCTCTCTCCGTCTCCATGGCCTCCTTGCTGTCCGTCTCCACCCATGGGCGCAGCACCGTCACGGGGAAGCAGGGCTTCATCCTAGGATTGTTTGCCAGTGAGAAAGAAAACGAAGCTTCTCAGTTTACCAGTGCAGGAGATGCCTTTGACAAGGTTGTGTCTGGAAAGCTTAGTGAGTTGTTGACAATTTTTGGACCTCCACTGAAGAAAGGAAAGACACGGATCTTTCATGGCTTGCATCAGGACTTTTCAAGCATAGTAATTGTTGGCTTGGGTAAGAAGGGAGCAGGAGTGAATGATCTAGAAAACTGGAATGAAGACAAGAAAAACATATGGACAGCTGTTGCAGTTGGATGCAGGCAGGTTCAGGACCTTGAGGTCACTAGCGTAAAAGTTGACTCTTGTGGAGATGCTCAGGCTGCAGCCGAAGGAGCTGTCCTTGGACTCTTTGAATATGATGAACTGAAGCAAAAAAAGAAGCCCGTGGTTGAAGTTCAGCTACATGGGAGTGATGGAATTGATGCCTGGAAGAAAGGGCCAGAACATGGCCCGATACCTAATGGAGGCTCCAGCTAACTATATCACACCTACCAGATTTGCTGCTATTATTGAAGAGAAACTCAAAAGTGTTGGTAGCAATGTGACTGTACAAATCAGGGATAAATCTTGGACTGAAGCACAACAGATGGGATCTTTCTTGAGTGTCACAAAAGGCTCAGACAAACTGCCAGTCTTCTTGGAGATTCATTATAAGGGCAGCAGTGATGCCAATGAACCTCCATTGGTATTTGCTGGCAAAGGAATTACTTTTGATGGTGGTGGCATTTCTATTAAGCCATCTGCCAATATGGATGCCATGAGGGCTGATATGGGAGGAGCAGCCACCATCTGTTCAGCAATTGTGACTGCTGCAGAATTAAAGCTACCCCTTAATATAATTGGCTTGACACCCCTTTGTGAAAACTTACCCAGTGGAAAGGCAAACAAGCCTGGAGATGTGGTGAGGGCCATGAATGGCAAAACAATTCAGGTTGATAACACCAATGCCGAAGGAAGATTGGTGTTGGCTGATGCTCTTTGCTATGCTCATAGTTTTAATTCAAGGGCCATCATAGATGCTGCCACATTAACAGGTGCCATGGACGTAGCCCTAGGATCTGCAGCCGCCGGCGTTTTTACCAATTCAGATAAACTGTGGAACCATCTGTACAAGGCAAGTATTCTGACAGGGGACCAAGTTTGGAGGATGCCTCTCTTTGAACATTATACAAAACAGGTTACAGACTGTCAACTTGCAGATCTCAACAACATTGGAAAATACAGATCTGGTGGTGCATGCACAGCTGCTGCATTCCTGAAAGAATTTGTCACTGTCCCCCATTGGGCTCATTTAGATATTGCTGGTGTGATAGCAAATAAAGATGAAGTTCCATACCTTCGTAAAGGCATGGCAGGACGGCCCACACGGACTCTGGTAGAGTTGGCTACTCGACTGAGCCAGGACAAGGAAAGCGTCTAGAAGTCTTTCAGTTCTGCAGTTCTGTAATCTCTAGTCTTAAAATTAGTATTAAATTGAGTACAATTTAAATTTGCTGAAATGATGAACTGATGGCTGAATGGATAACGTAGTAAAATTAGAAGAGAGAAAGTACATCCACAGCATGATACTTTCTGAATATTTTAAAAACAATACCACAATGGACAGTAAAATGATTTTGTACTTATCTTGTCTGTTTATAAGCTACTGATTAAAATACATCCCAAAATTCTATTTGTACATTTGCTGTTGAAAGACTTATCACTTTTAAGTAATGAGAAATGTGCATGAAGTGGAAGATTTAAAAACTACCACAAGCAATAAATATAAATTTGGTTATCAAACTCAAAACTCCTTCTGTTGTCTGTCAGTATGTTCCTGTATCAGGAGAAACTCATGACATCACAAGAGGTTGTAGGAACAAATTTGAAAAAAGATAATTCATCTGGAGAAAATTTGGCTCGAAGTCATCAAATTTTGCTTCAAGTCCATTTAGAATGTTACTTATTTTGCAAAGTGACACACTTCGATGTCTATTTGAGAATGAGAATGTGAATGTGAATGTCTATTTGAGAATGCGAATTTGATTGATGCAATCTTATAATATCTAATTTAGTAACGTTTCTGTTCATTCATTCATGGGCTAGGAGTCTTCGGATTTTTGTATATTGTGTACGGTGTATTTGAAATCATCTGAAGACCTCTTAAATAAAAAATAATTAAAGTTTTATGTTGGAAAAATAAAATATTTTTTAAAAAGAGATGGGGACTAATGATGGCAAATATACATGAACAGTGACATCACAATTATGTATTGTTCCCTTTACACTTTCTTGTTTATACATGCTTTTGCTACCAGCAGAAATTCTGATGTAGGTATAGCAGGAGCAGTTAAAAATTGTGATGGGTTCCACCATTGTTACAGTCAAATGAGAAGTCTCAAAAACTTTCACCAACTTTGCCTTCCTTGTCCTCTTTCTCACATATCCTGCTCTTCTGCAAATCAGTTCCCTCAAATGGGGACACGAACATGTGTAGGTTGCATGGGGGATTTCTAGTTCCAAGATACTTAATCATTTATACCAGGGGTGTCCAACCTTTCACCTTCCCTGGGCCACACATTAGAAGATGAAAATTTGGTTTGGGCCGCACATAAATTTGGTTTGGGCCGCATGGGGGGGGCAGCCCTAGCCATCCTCCGCAGCCCCGCTCCAAGTGCGCTTACTGGCAGCTGCAATCTCAGACAGCAGAGGCTGCCAGCTTCGACTCTGGTGGCTTTATGGGGCCAGGAAGGGGTCCACCTATTGACGGGGATGGCGCAATGCAGTCACGCAGCCCCCCTCCCCTCCCCTCCCGCTCCTTCCTTCCTTCCCTCTCTCCCCCCTACCATTGTGACGTGCCCCAGCCGCATTCCAGCCACAAGTGCCAGCAGTGTAACTTGAAACTTTGGAATTTCTTTTAAAATAAAAAATTGCACTGGGCCGCATTATGAGCCAACCTGGGCCGCATGCGGCCCTTGGGCCGCAGGTTGGACAAGCCTGATTTATACTATCCTTTCAGGTCCCTTTAGATGGCAATCATACAGACTTTTCAGTACAAATGTCATTAAATCTGTTGTTGTGTTACATCTGTTGTTGTTGTATCAAGCCATCTCCAACTTTTATGGTGGCCCTATGAATGAGCTATCTCCAAAATGTTCTGTCCTCAACAGTCCTGCTCAGCTCTTGCAAACTCAAACTCAGGAGTCACTCCATCTCATATTTGGTCTTTCTCTTTTCCTGCTGTCTTCCACCTTTCCCCACATTATTGTCTCTTTCAGAGAATCCTGCCTTCCCATGATGTGCCCAAAGCAGGACAGCCTCCATTTCAATATTTTTGCCACCAGAGATAGTTCAGGCTTGATTTGATCCCACTTGTCTTTCTGGCAGTCCAGGGTCTCATCAAACCTCTCCTCCAGCACCACATTTCAAAGGAATCTTGCCTCCCTGTCTCTTTTCCATCAAACATAAAATCATGTGAAAAAGGAAGTACACCCTCTTTGAATTCTATCGTTTTATATACAGTGGTGCCCCACATAGTGACGGTAATCTGTTCCGGATAAATCGTCGCTATCCAGAATCGTCGCTATACGGAAAGGAACACCCCTTAGGAATGCATTAAACCCCATTTAATGCATTCCTATGGGGGATAAACTCACCGCTATGCGGAAATCCTCCATACGGCTGCCATTTTCGCTGCCTCGGTAAGCGAGGAAACCGTGCGAAAACGCTGCAGGCGGCCATTTTTTCTTCTGGTGGCCATTCTGGAACCACCGATCAGCTGTTGGGGAAACATCACAATGCAAAAATCAGTAAGCAAAACGCTTACCGATCATCACAATGCAATGTTTACCCATTAAAAACATTGCAATGCGATCGCTTTTGCAATCGCAAAATCCACATCGCTATGCGGATTCGTCGTTAAACGGGGCGCTCGTTATGTGAGGCCCCACTGTATCAGGACATAATAAAATTAATCTGGACCTTAGTAGGTCTGAAAATTAGGTAAATACTACCCCAGAGGAATAACAGCATATTACTTATTATACTGTATCATTATTTATTTTACAAAAATAAAATCAAAATGGAGAAGCCATGTGTGAAAAACTAAGTACCCCTTAACTGCTTAACAATCTTAATTAAGTGACTGAGTAACAGTCAGGTACTGCTAACCAAATGCCCTTAACAAATTGATCATTAGCAAGTGTGACCACTTTCATTAAAGCCAAAGTTTTAGCAGTGTGCTGGTCTAGAGTATTCAGGTGTGTGTTAATACAATGCCAAGGAAGAAACACATAGAGAATTGCTGCTAGCCATCAATCTGGGTAGGGTTATAAAGCCACTTTCAAACAATTTAAAGTCCATCATTCTACAGTAATGAAGATTGTTCACAACTGGAAAACATTCAAGACAGTTGCCAGTCTTC
This sequence comes from Pogona vitticeps, assembly GCF_051106095.1. Taxonomy (NCBI): domain Eukaryota; kingdom Metazoa; phylum Chordata; class Lepidosauria; order Squamata; family Agamidae; genus Pogona; species Pogona vitticeps. The sequence goes on from NC_135783.1 coordinate 152,521,224, forward strand.
CCAGGAGTGGACGTCCATGCAAATTCACCCCAAGGTCAGATTGTGCAATACTCAGAGAAATTGCCAAAACCCCAAGAGTTACATCTCACACTCTACAGACCTGCAGTTAGCATATTAAATGTTAAAGTTCATGACAGTACAATTAGATAAAGACTAACAAGTATGATTTGTTTGGAAGTGTTGCCAGGAGAAAGGCTCTTCTCTTTAAAAAAAACCAAAAAACAAGGCAACATACTTAAGTTTACAAAATTGCATCTGGACAAATCACCAGACTTCTGGAACAATGCCCAGTTGTTAAAGTCCATGATTTCCTGCCATATAGTAGACCCAAAAGTACACAGCATTGTGCAATGCACTTTCTCAGTGCTTGTTTAAAGTTCTGTTGCATACTGCATTCATTTTATATAAGCTGATTTGGGCCATATTTATTCTGACTTATTGCACAGATTTGATTCTGACGTAGAGTCAATTATTTCTCAGTGTGTTCCACACATTCACTTGGGATTTTTACTTGTGTTTCATAGGCTGCTTTTTACAGATCACGATGATTTTTGACAAATGTATTGTTTAAAGATGTATCTTTTAACATTGCATTGAGTGATTCTGGTAGGTCATGTTTGATAAAATAGGCCCAGATTGAATTTACACCTCCTTTCTTGTTTGCTACAGTAAATCCATATTAACATCAAGAATGTCCAATTGGAATAGGAAAATAACAATTAATCAGAAATTACAATATGTTATTGCAAGTCCCCAGTATCTGCAGGAAGGTCAGGGTCTAGTCATTTGTATTTGTTTCATCTGTTGACTGTATTAAAGGGAAACTTTTGTTGCTTTGTCCTATCAAGTAGCTTTAGAGTGATACCTGGATATGCCCATAAAGAGTAACCCTAATAAGGTTCACAAGGTCTATGAGAGGTCTGAGTAATGGTTTGCCATCGCCACTCCCCAGTCAGTTGCCAGGGATTTGAAGCCAGGTATTCTGGGTCCTAGTCTAATGCTCTATCCATTCACCGCATTAGCTCTCAAAGGGAAGTGATGCCATGGAAATCTTGCCTGACAGGTCACCACTATCAGCAAATGACTGTCAGCAAACCAACACCATTTGTTTTGCTAGAAAATGTGATAAAATTGTAAAGTGTCCTAAAGTAGGTGAGGTTGTTGGAGGGTCACCCAAAATGTCTCCCAAATGTGTACCAATCAACTAGTATCAACTCATTCTACCAGCAATGAATCTCTACACATCTATTCCTTTCATTCTCAGCATCAAACTATTGATCTCTTTGATTTTACCTCAATCCCACATCCAGCATTGGAACCACTTGGGCATTTGTATAGTCCAAGTGGCAGGAGTTATTATTCAGTCTTGTTCTCTTTGCCTGTGCAACCATCACGGTCATGGATCTCAGCAGTGAGCTCAACCCAGAGTTTCCTCCCGCAAGCAGGCAAATACCTTCCTCTTCCAGCTACCTACTGAACGTGTAGGTACCTCTCAGTAATCATCTACCTACATGTGATTTTTAGACAGATTGTTATGCATTACTGCTTTAAACAGATTTTTAGTACTACTTGGGTTTTCCATTGCTCAGAGTGACATTTTTCAAAAGTGTGTATACTTATTGATCTTTGCCTTAAGATTGCTTTTTAATGATGTAAGATGCCTAGTAGTTTTTAAATATCGTCTTTTAAATACGTTAACCACTATTGTATATTCATTGCTTTCAACTTTAAATATTGTCTTTCATTGTTGTAAGCAGCGTTAGGTTCTTTTCAAGGAGAAAGGTGGGTTAAAAATATTTTAAATCAATCAATCAATCAATATGTGACCTTTACCTAGCACTATTCCTTGTCTAGTAACCCCATTCAGGCAGAAAGACTGAAAGCATGTAGTGCTCAAAGGAGATGTGGAGGAAGAGGGTAAGTATTAGTCCCCACTGCAAAGCCATAAAGACCTTTGGGTGTTTAGCACAAAATCTGCTCAGGCACTGTAACTACGTTCAATTGAACTCTTGTAGCATTCCCACAATCAGAGCGGCCAATCACAGGAAAGCTGTAAACTACTAAAATAGTTTGAGGTGTTTGTTCCATTTTGAATTTGTAAGCAAAATCTTAGGGATCTGAGAGTATCTTGAGTCACCATATATTTACCAAGCAGGTGTTATCCTTTGTGCTGCTCAGTTTCAACAATATAACTATAAAACCCTCGGGTCAATTCAGTTTCCTTTCCTTATCGGCACCTATCCATTTCTGCCCCACCTAATTCACCATTTTCACCAGCACCTAGGCGCCCTCTCTAGCACATTTCTCTTCCAAAACCTGCCTTTCATTTCTCTATGCCCCCCACCACTCTTTTTTTGGCAAATGCTGCTCTGTCTCTCAAAACTAGGGGTTTGTTATGCCAAGCAAGCCATTGTATCCTGTCTGCTAATACGTGCACACAAAGCGTAGTACATTTTGAACTAGATAGTTGTTCGAGCCACTTGGCATGCAGATTGGTAACCGCATATGAATCAGTAAGTAAAGCCATGAACTTTAATTTGCACAATTTGCTGCTAGTGATAGGACTTCTTGAGGGCCATCAATGTATTAAGTTGTCATACATTGGAAACAACTTGATGACACATAACAATGAATGAGGACATGCAAACACACGAAGCTGGTTATAAAAGAGTAATGCTCCTGAACCAAAGGGATTTCCTTTACCACTCCTGTATGACAATCTGTTGTATATTAAAGTCCTATCTTCCAACACAAAATTTAACGCTGATTTTAACATCTCTTGTAGCCCACCTTTGTGAAGTGTCAAAACATTTACTAAGGAAGTATTAATTTCCATTAATTTATTAAATAAGACTTCTGGACTGTATTTAATAAATGAATATCTAGGCTCTACAAGTGCAGCAAGGCATATAGGACATGTATGCATTAGAAACATTTCCTTAAATATTTTTGTTAAAAACTCTCAATACAACCAAGATTGAAGACTTCCAATGAAATAGACTTGCTGTGAATCCTTGGAACACTTTATCTCCTACAAAACCAATTCTCTCTGAAGGTCAGTGTTTTGATGAGAAAGATCACTATAATTATTTTCAAAGCCACAAAAACACAGCACCAAATAACTCTCTTGTCACGTAAAAATGTATTACTTCCAATTAAATAGCTTGCTTTTGTCTTTGGCTGGACCTCAGACACTCAGCATTTTAATTTTCTATTGTAGAGAGAATGTTTAATTCTATAATTAGTTGTGCAATCTTAAGGGTTTGTTCCTCACTGACTAATTAAGAAGTTATAACAGAATAAAAATTGGAAGTCTGTGAGACAAGGAAGCTTGAAAATTAATATTCAGAACCCCAGTTGTTCTATGTGAGTCTCTTTAAGTAGGAAGAATATCAGAAAGAGCTTAAAATAAAATGCAATTAAAAGATGCACTTATGGCTTCATAGATGTTTTCCATCTGTTTTACACCTCATATTGCCACAGAAAAGAGGGAAGAATACTTACGGAATACGATATGCCTCTTTTGTAAGATATGTAGCTCAGCTGAATGATTCACTCACTCTTGCACTTTTTTTAAAGAGAGCCATGAGCAATTCCAAGAGAGGAATCTAAACCCATGCAAAAATTTTCCAGCACCCATATTTAACATTTAAATCCCCCACCTCCACTGATTAAAATCTCTGAATAATGGACTTGACTGGTGATCCAGACCAGTTGTCTGGTGTGGACTACTAATTTAGAGCCACTCCATTTTTATTTTATCAAAAATAAAAATAGATATCAATAAAATTACACTAATTGAGGCATCAGTAGGTTAAATGTTTTCGAAGATACTGCCCTTCTGAGCTGTGAGACACACTTCACTGCCTGCGGAGGGAGGACTCATACCAGATGCTGCACTTATCTACTGCTCTATTGCTGTGTAACAACATGGAGGGAGACGGAGGATGGAGGAGGAAGGTGGGTACATAGTATATGCAGAAGGAGGAGGATGGAAGTGTCCTGGAAGCAGAAATGCAGTGTACTTAACCTGGATCATCGGACCACCCACAGAGGCTACAGGCACCTGTAGATGAGTGGGGGAGTCTGGAGAACACCCGTACTGCAGGGGAGAACATGTCATTTTGACACTGACTTGAGTATAAGCCAGGGGGTGCTTTTTCAGCAAAAAATTGTGCTGAAAAACTAGGCTTATACTCAAGTATATACAGTACTTGTCTTGCATCTTTCTTTTGTTACAATCAAATGGCTGCATCTAACCATATCCATATTATTTACCAGATGTGTTGTGAATGTGTTTCAGTATGTCCCTTTACTAATGAAATCCTGTTGCTTAATGTAGCACTTTAGTTTTTTTCCATCTTGATCTTCTAATTTGTTGATATAATTATGTCATTGATTTATATATACTGATGATTTTTATTTGATTGTATTTTATAATGTTTTATTCTTTGTAAGCCGCCCCAAGTAGACTCTGTCTAGAGGGGCGGGGTATAAATTGAATAAATAAATAAATAAATAAATAAATAAATAAATAAATAAATAAATAAATCTGCAAACCTATGCAATCAAATACAGCTGTAGCCTAGTTAGGCCAAAGTTACAATTTAGTTACGACCATGTATCTTGTAATGTGTTTGCTAACCACATTGACATACTCCAACTATCATTCAGTACAAGGTAAACTCTTTAGTTCCTATTACATCTTTCAGGAATTGAGTATATGTTGCAGTTCCAATGGCTTTCATTCTTAATTCTGGGCTGTTAATATCTAAATATTAAAATAACTGATAACATGAAGGCAACCTGATGTCCATTATCATGTGCCGATATATACTTTCTACAATACCAATACTGTATACTTTGTCCCCATAAGGCCACATATTCCACTCTTGTTATGAACACTTGCTGAAAATAGATGTTTAAATTGTACTTTTGTTGTTTAGTCGTTTACTTGTGTCCAAGTCTTCGTGACCCCATGTACCAGAGCACGCCAGGCCCTCTGTCTTTAAATTGTACTTACTTCAATGAATATAAGCAAGCAGAACAGAAACACAAGGGTCTTGTGAGCAAACTGTGCTCATGCAATGTGCCTTTGTCCTCTGCTATATCCCTACTCCTGCCCTCTGCCCACATACCTCCTTTGGAGAGTCCCAACTTGCTTTAAAGCAGGTTTGAGGCTGGACAGTGGACTGCAGGGGAAACAAGGAAATTGTATCCCTCCATACCCTGAATATGGAAATAATTCCACCCATGAAAATTAAGGAAATATTACAAATTACTATTCACATGAACTTCCAAATGCCATGCTCTGAAACAATAAAGGATGAGAAAAATAACTGATTGTTGTAGTCAGTCGCTGTAAAGCCTAATCTACAATGGAGATTTTAAAAAAATGAAGCCTAGTTTTGTTTTGAAGAACAGGATATATTTTCAGCACCTATTTACAATTGCTATTATTGTTACAAGTAGGCATGGAATCTCTGGATATATTTTTTTGACCGCAACTCCCAGATTCACTCAGGATTCCCCCAGGCAGAATTCCGAGAGCTGCAACCAAAAAATACAAGTCCACATGAGCTGCAGTGGTTCAGGAGACAGGTAGTTCTTTGAAAGGCATCTTCTATGAGTGTAGTGAGTAGCAAGACTACATATCCCACAAACCACTGTAGCTCCCACGGAGCCTTAGCATTCCCTAGCAATGCTGGCATAGTTTTCCCCTTCTTCAGACTCAACATAGTGACAGAGATCCACAAGTAAACAATTAAAAATTGCTCTATAGCCTTTTCATAGAATCACTGAATTCTGAAGCTGGAAGGGGCCTATAAGGCCATCAAGTCCAAACCCCTGCTTGGTGCAGGAATACAAATCAAAGGGTATCTGCCAGGTGACTATCTAAGTTTCTCTTGAATGCCTCCAGGGTTAGAGCACTCACCACCTCTCAAGGTAATTGGTTCCACTATCTTATTGCCATAACAGGTAGGAAGTTTTTTCTGATATTCAATAGAAATCTGGTTTTCTGCAACTTGAGCCCATTGTTGCATGTCCTGTATTCTGGGATGATTGAGAACAGATCCTGCCTCTCCTCTGTACTGTATTAGTCTTCTTTTCTCAAGGCCTATAATTCTTTCAGGGCTTGGTTTCCAGCCCCCTAATCATCCTTGTTGCCCTCCTTTGTACTTGTCCCAATTTGTCAGCATCCTTCTTGAAGTGTGGTGTCCAGAACTGGACACAGGATTCAAGCTGAGGCTTAACAAGTGCTCAGTAGAGGGGAACTAGAACCTCAGCACCTCATGGAATTTGGAAACTATACTTCTATATTTTTCTTGGCTACAACTTCTAGAATTCTCCTGGGGTGCATTTGCTAGGCACACTGTGGGAGCTGCAGTCCAAAATAATCCAAAAGTCCCAGGCCTAGATGCAAAGTGAACTGATCTTGCTAGTTGTGCCAAGTTCATGTGTTATTTGCTCCAACAATTAATGCTCTTTCAGCCTGGCATTTATTATACACTGATGAGCCAAAACATTAAAACCACTTGCCTAATATGGTGTAGGTTCACTCATGCTACCAAAACAAGTCTGATGCATCAACACCTCAAGACCTCTGAATGTGTCTTGTGGTATCTGACACCAAGACATTAGCAGAAGATCCTTTAAGTCCTGCAAGCTGTGAGGTGGAGCCTCAATCGATCAGATCTGGTGCTCCAGCACATCCCATAGATGTTCTATCGGATTGAGATCTGGTGAATTTGAAGACCAAAGCAACACCTTTAACTTTTTGTCGTGTTCCTCAAAACATTCCTGAACAATTTTTGCAGTGTGGTAGGGTACATAATCCTGCTGAGAGGCCAGTGTTGAAAGCGGCAACACAACTGCCATGAACGGGTGTACATGGTCTGCAACAATCTCTAGGTAAGTAGTACATGTCAAAGTAACATCCACATGAATGCCAAGATACAAGGTTTCCCAGCAGAACATTGCCCAGTGCGTAACACAGCCTTCTTCTCATAGTGCACCCTGCTGCCATCTCTTTCCTAGGTGTATGACACACATGCACCTGATCTAAAAACAAGATTCATCAGACCAGGCAACCTTGTTCCATTGCTCCATGGTCCAGTTCAGATGTTCACATGCCAATTGTAGGTGTTTTCACTAGTGGACAGGATCATCACAGGCACCTGACTGGCCTGCAGCTACACAGCCCCATATACAACAAACTGCTCTAGGAGTTTTAACACCTATCATGGCCATTGTTAGGTTTTTCCACAATTTAAGCTACAGTAGCTCTTCTCTGTGATTGGACCAGATGGGCCAGCCTCCACTCCCCATGTGCATCAATGAACCTTGGTTGCCCATGGCTCTAACGCCGGTTTACCAGTTGTCCTTCCTTGCACTACTTTTTGGTAGGTATTAACCACTGCTCACTGGAAGGATAGATCCTAAAGCTGAGGCTCCAATACTTTGGCCATCTCATGAGAAGACTCCCTGGAAAAGACCCTGATGTTGGGAAAGTGTGAAGGCAAAAGAGGAGAATGAGGACAACAGAGGACGAGATGGTTGGACAGTGTCACTGAAGTTACCAAAATGAATCTGACCAGACTCTGGGAGGCAGTGGAAGATAGGAGGGCCTAGCGTGCTCTGGTCCATGGGCTTACAAAGAGTCGGACACGACTTGACTAAACCAGCACCACCACCACTGCATACTGGGAACATCCCATAAGACTTGCCATTTTGGAGATGCTCTGACCCGGCTATCACTATATGGCACTTGTCAAAGTCACTCAGATCTTTTCACTTGCCTGTATTTCCCGCTTCCAACACATTCAATTCATGAACTTAGAGTCCACTTGCTGCCTATATCCCTCCCTTTGATAGGTGCCATTGTAACAATATAATCAATGCTTTTCACTTCACATGTCAGTGGTTTTGATGTTGTGGCTGATCAGTGTATATTGCCCTGTCAGCAAGTGATAAGTTTCCACAGGATAGATAAGGGCAGATGGAAGTTTTGCTATACAACTGCCAGGACCCTGAAATCAAATAACTGAAGGCAAAGGGGGAAAACTGTCAAGAGTCAGGAAAACACAGAGAAGGGATTAAGGAAGTATGAGAGAATAGCTATACTTCCAACCTCTAAAGCACAAATCTCAAAATGCAAAGGAAATGAGATTTGTACTTCACATTTAGATAATCATCAGTTTAAGAAGGTATCAAAATCAAAGCTAGTGGGGTTTTATCCTGATCTATTTGGCACAACTGAGACTATACTATGCTGTAACTGAGGTAACAAAGTGAAGCACACAACAGTATAGCACTGGTTTAAGAGCAACCCGAAATGTCGATCCAAGATGTTCCTGCATTCTATAGTTCAACCCAATATCTTGTTGATATTTATAAAGTCTATTTTGCTAAACACAGTCATACAATTGAAAATATATGTTTTAATATTTTTCTTGTATTTTAAGTCACTAGTAACAATTTGAACAATTTAGGATTACAGTACGCAAACACTGTGCTAACTAAAAACAAAAACACACACAAGCCCTCAATAGGTTAACACTTTATAAAACTAGGAACCTGACAATAATGAATAGTGTGCCGCCAACTCAACACTTCATGTGCAAAGTATAAGCATAATAGTGAGGTAATCTGGTAATTTCTCTTCTATGTTATTAAAAACAGAATCTGGCATTGCCACATGGAGATTTTATCCCCACATGAACACTCTATATAGCTGGTGAAAAATGTTTCCACCTTGCTTTAGTAAAAAAATTTATCAGTTTAGCTATCGCTTGCTTCCAGCGGTTAAAGTGATTAAGCTATACACTTTGTGGAGTTCAAAGAAACTTTTTCTGCAGCAGAGGATAGAAACAAATGGTAGTTAAAGACAGGATAATGGGTTTAAAAATGCAAAGTATTATTGACCAGAACAGTCTGTAAATGTGGTAACCATGTTTCCTCGACGCTGAGTGACAGTTCTGCAGTGCTTACTAGACCCATGGAATTTGCCTCCAGTTCTCATTGTTTTTTGATGTGTGTTGTCAAACCCATTGAAGGAAAACATTTTTTCCATGTCTTCAAACATGTCATCAAACAGTCCACCTCCAAAGGAAAATTCTGGGAAAGAACGTCTCTGCCTGTTGTGTACATTCTGATGACTGTGGAAGTGATTATCAAAATGTTTCTTTGACTGTGTATTGTGGGTTTGGCCAAAGAAATCAAAGTCTTTAAACAAGTCATCAAAATTGAAGTTAAATGACTGCTGGAAGTTGTTTCCACTGCTTCTTCGTCCTTCAGCATGGCCAAATTGGTCATACTCTCTACGTCTATTTTCATCCGACAGTGTTTCATATGCTGTAAAAGCAATAAAAAGCAACTATAAAATCTTGCATATAACACATGCCCTCTGACAAAGATAATGATTTTAGAAAAAATGGCATACACTGCATGAATGACACTATATTCCAGGCCACTTCAAGTTAAAGGCTAAAGGTAGCAAGCCTGAGGAAAATCACAGTATAATCTGGGCTGGAGAACTATTGCCAATGACACAAAACTAAACAAAGCCAAAAAGCAAAGATCTCGGAAAGATATAAAGCTGAGCCAGCTACCTGGGATTGAACCCCAGGTCATGAGCAGCTTTGGCTGCAGTACAGCAGTTTAATCACTGTACCACAAGGCTCCCCAACTAATAATCTACTTGTACAGTATCACATCCTTAGTGCACTCACTTCCATATATTCCATACTGATTAGCATCAATTCTGCAGAGTTACAACTAAAAACACTCCCTTTCCTAAACAGAGATGCCAGTATTTGAATCTGAAACTTTCTGAAAACAATGCATGCCCCCTTAACATAGCTATCACTGAGTTAATTTGTAAAAGCTAATATGTAATATAACATAATTAATGGTGTGTACATTTTAAAATTCAGTTTCAAAGACAACCACACTAAATTATTAAGGTATATGTTGAAAGCATTATATTCAAACCAGTTTTCAAAGATAGCCTTTGGGTATTAGTTAATGAAGTACAACTACAAATATACCTATACAAATACTTAAGTGTCACTGCTATCTAAAAAGTACAAGTGTTTTTCAAAGCAATAATATATTAGTTCTAGCTCTTTCATCACAATGAGGAATTTATTACAGCATCAGTGAACACTGGATAGAAGGTAGATTCTATTTACCTTCTGCAATTTCTCGGAACTTTGCTTCTGCCCCCGGACTCTTATTTTTGTCCGGGTGGTATTTCATTGCTAGTTTGTGAAATGCCTTCTTGATTTGCCGATCAGTTGCAGTTTTGGGGACACCAAGAATGTCATAATAATTCTCTGCAGCCAGTATTAGTTCTGTTATCATTAAAATGCAAAGTGCAAATATGAAGATAGACTGGGTAGTAGCCATTGTTAAGATCTCTGTAAAGGAAATAACATGAGAGTTATTTTTTTAGTGAAAACACAGCTTACCATCCAAATATTTTTACCTGAAATCTAGTTCAGTTAGAAAACTTTAGTTTTCCATTATCTTCTCAGCTTAGTAAATGTTCACATATTTTGATAATATTTTCTCAGGATTCCTGAGGTTTATCTATGTATATTTTATATAAATATATCGGGCGTACCTTCAGAACAATTTATATTTGTCTCTAGCTCTCAGAATCGTAACCTCAAAATGTACCATTTTCAGAAAGAAAAAGAAAAGAAAAATATTTTGGAATAATTTAGTTTATTTTTATAACATTAATATATGGATCCATATGAAGAATCTACTCAAAGGCTGAGATACTGACAAAGGTTAATGTGAGCTATGTTTAACTCTGATAGAATAATAATACTTTCATAACCCACTTTCACATGGCTTTCAATAAAGACGTTTTCAATTGTTGTTAATATTAAAGGTTTGTAATAAGTAGAGATGTGCATGGTGAGAACTTTCATTTTGTCTTGTATTGGATTCTTTTGATGCGGTGCCTCTTTCATTTTAATTTTCTTAACACAAAAAGAACCAGCTTTTTAGGGTCATTTCATCACACACCCTTCAAGATTCTGAATACACAGTAAATTAAGCAAGTAACATTTTAAAAGAATTAGCCTAACAGAGAAAGCAAATCCTCACACTGAGAGGCTGAGAGTAGAGAGCCTCTTGGTGGAGTGCCGTGCCTTCTACAGACAATAGAAAGAGGATCAGACTTCTCCCATTCCCTCTCCATGGAAAAGAGAACGGGGAACCGATACCCGGGAACTGGAGCAAGAGTTACGTGGGCTAGAGATAGAGCAACCCATCTCAATGGAATTGGCGGGAAGAGACAGATGTCAGAGGATGGAGATAGAGGCGGGAATGGCAGAAATAAAAAGGGACAACAGTCAGTTACCGCCAGGTCGGGAATGGGTCTGGCTACAAGACCCTTCGACAGGGGTCTGAGAACGCCTAAGAGTACCCAAGGAAGAAGCCAATTACCACCACAGGAGAGAAATCCTCCCAGATCATCTTACTGGGGAGAAGCAGAGGCTTGAGAGTGGTGGCAGAGGTTGAGAGAGGAGAAGGAAAAGGTGGAAAGGATAAGAGATAGGTTGACATGGAGGATAGAGGAGATGAGGAGGATAAACTATCCAGAGGACCCTGGGCAACCCTTTCTCCCACCAGAGACTATGGATGGGCAGACTTTGCAGAGGAGAAAACCATTCATTTATTGGAAGGACAGACCAGAGAGGTTCTAAAGGAAGAACCAATGATAGACTGGCCTGGCCTGTGGAACACATACGGGACCAACCCTTTTCTTGAAGCTTGGAAGCCCGTCTGACCCGTTGGCAGCAGGTGAAAAGTTATGGGACCGACTTTTTGATACCTGACTCTTGTTGAATAATCCAATAAACTGTTCTCCTGTTTCATGTATTCAGTTTGCACTGGGAACCCAGCTGGAGAGAACAGAGAGTCAATGAAGCTGGAGTCTCTGACTCTAAAGGGGGGAGGGTTTAGCTCAGTAGGAGGGTGTTTCTTTTTTGTGTTGATGTTTTAGTTGTATGTTTGGTACTATTTAAATCAATAAAAAACAAACAAACAAGAAAATACAGTGCTATATCAATTTCAATTTTCAATTTGAAATACTCATTTAAAATATATAATAATGATGATTGTTATTTGCAAAAAAAAAAAAAAAATCAAAAAGGCCTCCTGATTCCTTTAAAGAAATGTCGGATCCAAAAGATGAACCCTCACACACACAAGGAAAAACAACAACACATACAGCCCTTCTAATAACTCAGAAAGTCAAGCAAATAACAGCATAACAATACACTCAAAGCCCATCTCAAACCAAAACTATTAGAATATGAAGAGATTTCTTTCCTCCCCTGATGCCTTTTGTTCTGAGTCCAGAACCCAGGCACTACAATACGAGAATGAAGGCGTTATGAACTTGTACACAGATCCCCACAACTCACTGGCTCCACCTAATCCAAGCTCTTTTACATTTTCACAATTTCTGCTCTTGAACATTCTGATTGGCTGCTGACAGCAGCCCTTGTGGTACTACTGGATGAAAAAATTCTTAGGGCAATTTGATAGACAGGGTAAAAGAAAAGTTAGATGAAAGAGGAAAACAGAATACTACAAAATCTCAATCTACTCTTCTCTTGTTTAAGTGAATCATTTGTGTTTCAGAAGTTGTTTCAAGAGTTACAAAAATGTGAAAATAAAAAAGGGACAGTGTATTTTTTCCTTTTGTGTTTACATCAAAGTCCACTCCTTAAAACTAACTGATAAACATGAGAAAATTGGCAGTATGAAGACAGACAATATCAAATTAGCTAATACAACTTTCACTTAAAATCTCTTTGCCTATACAAATACTATGTTTTTATATAAATGTTAAAGGAAAAAGTAGGGAAATATCAGATGACCACACAATTATCAGACTTAGAATCTTAAAGTTGCCTTAAACATGTGTAGGCACAGTTATAAATCATGCATTTTATACACATGTACACACATTCTCAAATCCATGTGGTTTGTAAACACTTGAGAGGGGCAAATAAACACTATTTGAACCAGAACTTGTCTTTGCGAGCTATGTTTCCCTTTTTCTTTATTACAATGCTTGTGAGAATTTTGAAAATGTGAATAAATGATGTTCAATTTTATAAGAGGCATTGGCTATACTAACAAAGCCAATACTGCTTTGTCATGAAAAAAACCCACAATATGAAATTTTAAAAAGTCCAAAACATTTGTCTCTACCTGCTGTCCAGAACACTGTTTACACCAATATTTACATTTTAACAGGACATTTTGCAGAATAAGTGGGTCTAGGAGTTTTGTTAGGCCATCACTTAATTGTTCCACTTTTAGTTGTGTATTTTGATCTAACTACTAAAAGAAGTAACTAAAAGAAAAAGTACATTTTCATAGTAAGGGGAGTAATACCAAGAAACAAGTATCTTTAAAAAAAACATTGCCTTATCAAGTCACAGAAACTTAATTACTGTACAAGCCTTAGGGCGAGAGAGATACTGATGAAACTGTTCTAAGCAACACTGAACCCATGGGACAGGGAAAGTTGTATGGTAGATAGCTTGTTAATACAAAAACATTGTATGCTCTTCTGTTCTCCACCATTCAGTGTTAATTACAACTTCAATAGGTACACTGGCATGCCTCCCCACCAGTACCGTTTTTACATATTACATAAAGCAAATTATTATACATGCCTAAACATGTCTGTTTTGAATCTTGTTCTGAGTAAGAGACATGGAAACAAACCATCTCTTGCTTTATCAATATTTTCTTCCCCCTCAATGTTGTTTTCCTCCCCCTCCTTCCCAATCCCTTTTTTTCCTCCGAGTGCCGGCAAGAAACAGCAGCAGAATTCTCTTTGCAGTCAGGTGTGGAACACCACCACAGGAAGGCACGCCACATAATCTCCAACTCATAGATGTATGAGCTAGAAACTGGCCTACTCAAAGCAATGGGGGCTTTCTGTTTGTGAATTCTACTTGATGCAAGTGTTGGGAAAAGAGGTATTGCACAGAGACCTTTGGGTAATGTGGGCGGCATATAAATTAAATAAATAAATATACATTAAATAAATAATTATTTTTTAAAAGGATTCTGGTTTTCAACACACATACAGGGAGAGAACTGTAAGAGTACAACAGTATGCCTTATTCAGAAGTTTATTCCTTCTCTCCAATGTTGCAAAATATACCACTGCTTAATTAATAAAAATGATAACCAGATTTTAAAAATAGAATACTGAACATCATACTCTATTTCTGCTTCAGATAAGTCTAGTGAAACAACCAACACTAGAACAAGTTGCCATTACATTAGGAACTTGAATGTGTTTTTAATCAAGAAACTGGTAAAAAGAACTCCATTTCTACTTCATTACTCACAGAATAAGCTCTACTCCAATTAACTCCAACAGCACTAGTCCCTTAGAATTACAAATGTCATTACTCTAGATATCATTTTTACTCTAGAGTAGCTGAAGCAGTACCTAGTTCTACTCTAATAAGAAAAAGAAAGAGTCTGGTCAGACTTGTATAGGTGCACATTCTAATAAAGCCACCAGCTTTGGCCATGATAGCAACAACTGTCTTTAATAACTGATGGTGAGCTCATTAGTTTTTGAGTAAGATATTAAGTGCTATCGACTCATTTCCATGAGTCCTTGAATTCTTGAGCAGACTTAGTTTTTGCCTTCATACTGAAACGGTCCTGGTTAATAATTTACACTGGGAACTGCACAGGGGAAGCATAATCCTAATTACAATCCTATTTGACTGGACATTCTCAGAAGATGGTGCAGAGGGGCAACACTTTTGACACACTGGCTTTTAGGGTCCCTCAGGGTTCTCTTCTGTCCCTTCATATGCCAGACAACATCCACACAAGGTTAACAGAATAAATCACCAGAGTTTGTTGCCATCAGTACTGACAAAAAAAAATCCAAATGTCCTTTGAAACTGATGCCAAAGAGGCTATGGAGACACTGATCTGCTATCTGGGTTCATCTATCCACTGGAAGCGAGCCATCAAAATGAAGCATAATCCAGAAAAGACAGAAGGAATACTAGTCAGTATTGTGCTAGGACTATAGGAATAATGTAGCTTGGACAGATTTACATTCTATCTGAAGGGGCTGATTTGCAGACTGAAGGAATATTCCCAGATATTAGCTCCACCTTTCACCAACCATGTTCCCCTAGTCATCATCACATGAGGTCACTGCAGCACACACTATACAGGGGTGCTTTTAAAAAAGGTCTGGAAAATGCTGCAGTCACAATAATTTTGGCTGTCCATTTTTCTGAATATAGTCTTGTTTAAACTGCATTGATTTCTTCAATTCATTTTCCAAGATTGATTGTATGTGCCAATTATTACCTATAAAATCCTAAATGGCATGTGGATAGAACAATCTAATGCCCCCATCCCCAAAAGTGCTCTTGGTTGTGATACTACTGTTTAACAGAAATTAGACTGGCCACTTTTTTCCATTAAAGATGTGTTCATTTCACCATGCTTTTCATTAAGCTTTGAACTTTCTGGTTTTGGTTTGTGTTTGAACTGTTTTGGCTATTAATAATCCCAGTTTAAATGTCTACTGCGAGAAGCAACCTTGTATTACCAGCACAGGCATTGTAAAACATGTTTATGAATAATATATAAAGTTTTAAATGGCAAAGTTGCCCAGAGTATGCCCCAGTGAACACTGTGAAACTTCAAAAGAAGCATACAAAACGATCAGTTGTAAGGCACTGGTTATTAGTTGCTTTGTAAGGCATAGTTCATACACTTCTTTTAAGTAATCAAGCACACATTTTTTGCATAAGCAACAGTATGTATACCAGCTATTTAAGAAAGAATAATTTTCCAATATTTGCTTGCAGCCTTTGAAATCTCATACCAATCATTTTACAGAAGCACTACACCATATGAAAATGAGATGTATATTCACTACTTACCCACTGAGCTGCACCTATACTAATATCCCACCTGTAAAAGGTGTATCTCAACCACCTTAGATAATAACATGTATAAAAGGTATGAGGTAATTGTTTTGGACTTCAATTTCCTGGAAAGTAACTTGCACCATTAAAAATGTGACTACTCTAACTGTATTTGGGGCATTCAACAGGAATTTAATCTTACTATCTCAAGAGAAAATGGACAGCAACCTATCAGTTAGTTAAGCCACTGTATCTTCTAAGTGCAATGGCATCAACTGCTGATAGTTAACAAGATGCTGTTTGCATTCCAGCAGGATGGTGAGCAACAAATGACACAAGTGGCAATCTGCTGCTGTAAATTATGTTACTACACTTTCACCAGCATAACCAACCCATAGGATTCTGGCCACTATTAAAAAAAAAAAACATGCACTTAAAAATGCTATTACAAATACACCTCAACACACATTGGCTTAGTTTCTAACGTTTAGCTTCTGAGACCCAGAAAAATATATATTCATAAAATCTTTGTTTCACCAATTAAAAATCAATATTGATTGAGACAAAGTAAATTATCACCATCTAGCATTAAAATTGTACTACAGAAAATGAAATGTACTCCAGGGAATCTGAAGTTTCAGGAAAACATACCTAATGTCTTCCACTTTACCAAGCTAGACTACTACTTAAAAACACTCTTATACTACCATAAGCAGCTGGCTTCCAAGCAGCTGTACATGTCACACACATTCCTCTGTGTGAGTGTCAGGGCAAAGCCTGTCAGCAAAGGATAGAGATGTGTGAACGTCCATCAATCAATATCCCAAAGTCTTCTTTTGTAGACTACTTGGCAAGACAGGGCAAGCCAAATGCCACATAACAACAGCTGAACATATACCACTGATACATTTTATAATTAGGAAAATTGGGGTTGCATAATGACAATCCAAAATTTATGAAGTGGCAGGCAACTGCCTCATCATTATTAAAACAAGAGAAAAAAGCCATGTGGCTCTTATACAAAATCTGATAGTAAGAGTGAGTAGTATCTCTACTGGACCACTAAAACATTGCAAACAAGTGAGTTTCAGAGTCCAACAGGTCTCTTCTTAAACAGATCAGCCAATCAGGGCCTGATCTGTAACCAAAGCAGAGAACTCTGGCCTTGTCCAAAATAGTCATATTAAAATATAGAAGTTGGCCTTTAAGATTGCATTTTTGTCTTTTTTCATTTTTGTTGTTTTTGCCTGACATACTACCAGAGACAAACACAGCTACCTCTTCTAAAATCAGTGCAGAGAAATACACCACCATTCAAAAACTGCAGTGCCCAGGCTGAAGATGCTTGCCTGTTCCAAATACTTTTACTGGCGCAACAAAAGGCACTACACAGCCTTGTTCTCTTGAACTTATTAAAATATAAAGGTGTGTCAAATGCCACAGGAAGCAGAAACAAGGATAGTAAAAAGGTATCTCAAAGACCATACAGTATCTCCCATTATATGCCTGCTTGTGTATTGAGAGAATCAGAAAAAGGCCTTTCTCTAAGTCCCACCACCTTCACAGGTATGTTTGTTGGGGACATGGGAGAGGACCTGCTTTGTTGCTGCTCCCAGACTTTGGAACCCCCTCCCACAGGAAGCCAGGCTGGCCCCATCTTTGCTGTCCTTTTGCAAGCAGACCTTTCTTTTCAGGCAAGCCTTCCCTCAGTGACTGGTTACCTGCTGTGTAATTTGGACTGTTATGGCTTACTGCTTACTGTATTCTTAGTATTGCATTTTGGCTCTTTAAGGAGAAAGACAGGGTGAAAATGCTTACCCACACTTAAATAAATAGGGATAGATAGATAGATCTATTGAAACTGGATTAAGGGAACCTAGGTCGAAATGTAGAGGACTATGCCTTGATTAATAAATCCCTATTCCTCTTCAACACTCACTAAGGCCAGGTCCTATTTATTCCCAACCCGGTCCCGAGAACAGAAAAGGAGGCCACTGGGCTTCTTACGTTTTCTCGAAACCAACTTGTAACCATAGAGATAATCAGACAGGCTCAAGGAAACCCTAAAGTTTCAGCGACGAAGCTGTCCCTTGGTATTCAGGAAGATCCTTCCCCCGCTACCACCAGCTAAGCCCGAAGGAGTAGAGAAAAATAAAAGTGGCCCCAGAGTTTGGCTCTTCCCTGCCACCGCTTCTGCAGCTAAATAAGGCAGCCTACAGGCCTCCAAGCCGGGCAAAGACTCCAACACTCTCCCCTCCCCCGCAAACTCACCAGCCGCTCCTCTCCCTCCCTCGGCCAATGCGTTCTCTTTCGCTTTTCCACAACCTTCCCTTCTTATAAAGCCTACGGAGAGGCGCGGCGCGCGGAAGGAAGGCGACGTTCCTCCACGAAGCGCTCCCCGATTGGCCGCCCGCGGTCACGCGGTACGCAGCGCTTCGGCGCACGTGGACAGCTGTTGTTGCCCCGCGCGGGTGACGAGCGTCTTGGCGGGCAGCGCCCCTTCCGGCCACAAAGGGGGAAAGAGAGGAAGGGCGAACTGGGGAAAGGGGGGGGGGAATCCAGGAGTCGTTTCCGGAAGCGGAAATGTGGGTTGCGGGTTCTGCTTAAGGGCGAAGGAGTGTGGGGAGGGGGGGAAAGAAAAGAGGAGGCGTCCTTCCACGCCAGCTACCAGCTGGGACACGCCTCGGCCATGCCTCGCTACTGCGCAGCCACCTGTTGCAGGAACCGAGCGGGGCAGAGCGCCCGAGACCAGAGGAAGCTCAGCTTTTACCCGTGAGTGCCGTCGAGGACGAGGCTCGAAGGATGATAGGTTTTGGTGGCCCCGATTCTGTTGCAGCTCATCTCACAGTGTTTAGGGGAAAATACCCTGAATTCTTTGGCGGGGAAGCGGGTGGACGGGGGGGGGGGGAAAGAGAAGAGAGCGAGAAACTTCCCCTGTCCTGCTTAAGGGATCTTGCAGCATGATCTTTCTTCATGCTTCCTTGAAAATAAAAACCCCGCCGATTTCTTTTAAGGAGATGTTCGCGGGGAGTCGGTTCATGGCAGGCTGCGTGCCCTGCGCTGTCACTTTCGCCCGATCACGGCCAGATTTTATTTTTGCAGTTCAATAAAGAAAAAGAGTCTCGGCTCTCCGCACTTCACTCCCCTTTTTATGGAGTTTAAAAAGGCTCCGGATCAGGTGTTGCGCCGCGTCACAACTTATACATGAGCCTGGTCGGATCTTAAATAATCTGTTGAAGGAAAATGCAAAACGAGAACACACCAAGTGGAACAGGACTTATCGTTATGTCCTCTTCCTGTCTGAAAGGGTGTATAATTCCGAGTATACGCTCTACCGGCAATTCTGGCCCTTTCAAGCAAGTGGGACAACGAAGTTAAAAAGAGTCTAAATTGCCTGGATTGCTGTCTTGAAGCTCGAAAAGCAGGCTATAAAGATACAAATGTAATAAACAAGCAAAAGCTGGAGTGCCAGATGGGGACTGGGGAGACCCTGGTTCACTCGGTTTTGAAGCCCAGCCGCTCTCTTTCAGTTACTTCACAGGACTGTGAAGAGGAAGATATTATAAATGCTATTATTCAAAAACTCCAGGCAGTCAGAATTATAAAGACATCGACGGGTATTCTATAACAGATACAAGTTTTGACTAAAAATCTAAGTATCTGTTAAATATCGGTGCAGTATGTACGCTGTTCCTAATATTGCTGCTTTTGTAGCTCTGATGGTGGTGTGATTTCTGAGATCTGAAACTGCTTATATAATAACAACAACAACTGCAGAGCTGGAAGAGACCTGGATGAGTCACTTGAGTCCAGCCCCTGTCAATTAAACATACTAGGGAATCAAATACAGTATATGGGAGAAGAATTATGCTGCCTTGAATTTCTTGGAGGAAACTTGAGATTAAAATGTAATCAAGTGAAACAAGATGTTATTGTCAGTGATTATCATGCCCCATTCTCTTTCCAAAGAAAACAATTGATTACTCTTATTTCTATTCTAAAGCATGTTTGCTTAGCAATTTATCTCAGTTTAGTGGCACCAAAAACCAACCGATCAGGGATTTACCTGTAGGAGTTACTGTGCTTGTGACTGTTTAATGTGGTACACAGTACAGTACTGCCATCACTGAGAGCCAGTTTAGAGTAAGAGGGCTGGACTGGGACTTGGGAACTTCAAGTTCAAGTCTGCACTGAGCCATGAGACTCATCATGGTTTAATTTCTCTCTCTGACCATACCTCATAGGGTTATTGAGAAGATAAAACAAGGAAGAGGATGATCATGCCTTGATCTCATTAGAGGAGAAATAGAATATAAATATAGCACAGATTGAAAGTAGGCTGAAATCTTGTTATGTAGCTCTCCCTGCATGGTAAGAATGATATCACTGCCTGTTGATCATTCAACACTTCCTTTGTTTTCATTTCAAGTGTGCATGGCTTGCATGGAATGAAGTAATGCACCCTGAAATCAAGAAAGGATGTCTAATCTGTAGCCGACTGTTGCTTGACATCAGTCCTGTTGTACAGACAGAATCTGTTCAACAGGGTTTTGGCCAGTATGTGCAAGTTTAAATTTAAACATATGCACTTTAATAAAGCAAAAATAACATTCCACCTTAAAATAAGCAGGAATCTGCAAGTTTTTGCTGTTCAACACATTTTTCCTAGGTTGAGTTCAAGAAAAAGACATGGAGTATCATGCAATATACATAATGTTTTTTAAAAGCCAGTCAGTCTTGTGTAGGGGATAGACTGTCACACTAGTATTCAAAAGACCTGGGTTCAAATTTCTGTTTCACCAGAAACTCATGGGGTGGTGGTGGTGGTAAAGGCAAGCACTTCATATATGTACAGGTACCTCAAAAAACCCATTAGAATAGTCAGCAGTACATAACAAGACAATTACAGTGACCTTCACATAACCTTTGAAAGAAACCTAGGCTTTCCTTTATGAATTTTTATTTTATTATCTGCATCTTTCCTAGCACCCATGAGATTCATTATCCAGTAAGAATGGAGTTTAAGAGATTTACATAGAATATGTTTTACAGAGATAGTAAAGCAGAGAACTATGATGGTGTTACAATTGATACAAAGGCAGCATTTAATTCTGTCACTATTTAAAATATTGGGACATTTCAGCAGTTGAATACTTTTTAAAGCGACTTATCCAACATGAATATGATTGATACTGCCTGTCTGCAAGCATGTCCAGTATATCTGTGAGAAAATAGGGTTGACAGCACGAGAGGACTGGAATGTATAAGTTTGTTATTTTCTCTTTGAGTTTTATCTCAAGCAGTGAAGCTGCTGCTCCCTTCATCAAGATTAGTCACACTCCTGTAAAGTATATCTATAGTTATAAAACTGTATGTGTATTATCTTAATTATTGCTGGCGAAAGAACAGTTTTTACAGGCGTAAAAGCAAGCGTTTGGTACTCTAGTGTTGCTTAAGCATATGCTATTGCTTTCTTTGATCTGAGGGCGCCAGAGTGGCTTCTAGGCACCAAAGGAAATTGACAGTAAGTTTAAATTCACAAATTATACCAAAGGATAGCTCATCAACTAAGTAAAATGCAAACTGAAAGGGGAGTCATCAGGTGGAGAATGGGATACGAACAATAAAACATCTTCCTAAAGTCATAACTTGTGATGATGGAATCCAATAAAGGATCTCCAAGGCAAATTCACACAAGAGAAAATGGTCCCTGGGGTACCCTGCTCAGTCCTCTGCCAAACAGAGCTTTGTGAGGCAATACCATCACTTTGAATGGTGACATCTATCATATGAAATTATATGAAACATGTCATTTCCATTGCTTGCGAGTTATCAGTACATCTAATTATAAGTTTCTGGAAAATGTAAATAAATTGTTGTGCACAAGAAACCTAGAATGTTGTAGGCAATAATTTTCCTCAACCGTAATATAGTGCTTTTTTGTACATCTTTTTGAAACAGATTTCCTCTACATGATAAAGAGAGATTAGAAAAATGGTTGCGGAATATGAAACGTGACACATGGACTCCCAGTAAACATCAGGTCCTCTGCAGTGACCATTTTACACCAGATTCTCTTGATGTCCGATGGGGGATTCGATATTTGAAAACAACTGCAGTGCCAACTATTTTCTCGTCGTCTGATAATCAGGTAAAAATAAGTTGCAAATGAGAAATCATGTGATAAAAAAATATTTGCCTCAGAGCCATGGGAGCATTTATTTTTATTTTAATGGCATTGTAATTAGATTTGTTCTCTATTTGCTGGCACACATATGCTTGCAGTTCGGATGTGTGGTGTACAAATACTGCTTTCTTATAACTGTGCAGTCTGGTCCTGTGATTGACCTGAGATTTCACAGAGCCCCCTCCATTAGTTCAAATATTTTTTATTTTATTTTTACTCTATTTTCTTGGTTTCCACATTTTCATTTGTAGATTTATGTAACTATGTGTTTTTATTAATTGTTTATATTATATTGGAAGCCGCTCAGAGTGGTCGCATAGACCAGATGGGCGGGATACAAATCAAATCAATCAATCAATAAATGGGTAGAATCACTCTTTGTCTTCCCCTTCAGTGCTCATCCAAGCAGACAGACAAATCCCTGAAGAATTTTCTGATCTCATGGGAATTTTAACATGTTTATGGATGGGATTATAGTCAGCTGGTCTTCTGTTCCCCAGGCTATTGAAAATTCAGTGTCCTTCCAAAATGGGACCAACTGCTAGAAACCAGAAAGTGTTCTTTCAGCTTCTTGGGATCATGGCTTGCCCCAAAGTGGAATGGGTTTCTTTCTTTTTTACTCCAATACTCATGTTTTCCCTAGACAAAAAATACCTCAATGGTGAATTGCAATATATTTGTTTGTGCAGTTTTTGCCCAAGTTGTTTTTTGCCTGTTTGGAAAAAAAAACCCTATACATGAAAAGTGTCTGGAACTTGGGCATATAGCTTACAATGTTAAATGACAGTGTTGTGAAATATGCACCTTATATATCTTCTGCTGTATGAATTCTACAACAAAACATGTCTGAACTGCTAAATGTCCTGTTTGGTTGGGTTAAGAAGCACTTACTTTGATACAGTAGACCTGGCTCTTGGTTTTCTCTAGTAAAGCTTCACCCCTTGAAAGATTGAAGAGGGAATGTAAAAACCCACTTCAGAAAGTCATTCCTTATTTTAAAAAAATTGCTAAACTGTATCTAGTCAAGCTATACTTCTAGCTAACCTATTTAGTAGTTTTTAAAATTGGATTTTTACAATGTAAGGGTATTATTACCCATCGTTATTTCAGGAATTTGACCACTTTAAATCTTCTTACGAAGAAATGTCACACTCTCCACAGAACTGAAGAACCTTCTTCTTTAACAAAGCCTTTGAGGAATATAACTTACCCCTCTTCCCCCTCAAATTGTCCCCTAAATAGTTCCCCTCCTGTTCCCTCTCCTCTTAATTCTTTTAGGACTGACGACCCTGCTCAGATCGAGCCTGCTTCTGCTGTCTCTGACTGCCCTGATGTCTTCTCTTTTATCCACACTTCTCTCCCTTCTATTCCTTCCCATGTACTTCCTTTATGCCCCATTCTATCTGACGAAGAATTGCCTCCTATAACTGAGGATTTTACTGTCCCTCCTCTTGCTGTTCCTCATCCTATCAATAACCCTTTATCATCTGTTTTTATTGTAAAAAAAAAAAACCTTTCGGTCCGAGCTCTTTGTTTTAGTTGATGCTTCATCTCAAGTTCCCCCTCCGCTAAATTTCATAAGGTGCATACTAGAGAAAATTTCTCTTCCCTTCTTCCTCACATTCAGGCACCCACCCTTTCCCACGCTCCAAAAAACACAACAGTTAATTCCTTATCACATGTTCCTTCTCCAAAGGAAATTCTTGATTCTACTACTCCCCCCTTATATCCTATTTCTAGTTTATGCCCCCCCCCATTTTCCCTAGCTTAACTCCTGGTTACCCTCCCCTCCCTACCTTCCCCCACCTTGTCACTCAAGGTCCTCTGTTGGAACATTGCGGGATGGAGGAGGAAAGCTCCTATCTACACACAATATTCTTCTTCTTCAAGAAACCTGGTCTTTATCTTCCCCTTTTATTCCAGGATTTATTACACACCATCTCCCTGCCTTTAAAACTAACTCAAAAGGCCGCCTCTGTGCAGGTCTCTCCTGTTTTATTAATCCTTCCTTCCCTTTTTTGTATTCTCTCTTGAGACTCATTCTTCATACTTCCTGACCTTTCTACAACACTTTAAGGACCTAAAGATCCTACTATTCAACATTTACATTCCCCCCCCCTTCTGCTTCTTCACCGCCCCTTTGGGATAACCTAGGAGAACTTCTCCTGAAATATTCCATTGTCTACCCCTCTGCTCATCTCTTAATTGGGAGCTACCCCAATTCTTGAATAGGTCCAAATAATGACGCCTTAGCCCTCTACCTAAATCGGAACTTTAATGAGCAAAGTCCTCTCTGGTGTCTTTCTTCTAGATCTTCTAAAGACTCTTTTTAAAATACCTATGCCTTCCCTCTGATAGGGATATGTCTTCATTGTAATTTAACCATTCTCAATGGTTTTGCTAAACAAGACGTTCCAGGAGAATTCACTCATCTTACCACCAGGGGCTCGAGCGTTATCGATTATATCCTGGTTTCACCATCTCTTTTTTCCTTCCTTTTTGACTTTCTGACTGGTAACCATACAGATAGTGACCACCTTCCCATCATGTTATCCTTATCTTTTCCTCTACCCTCATCTCTGTTTTCTCTATCACCTGCCCAATCCTTTCCCTGAATCAGATGGTCCCCTAACACTGAACAAGTAGCCCTCGACTGGTCCTGTTTACCTGAAACTATGTATATATAAAAACAGAATGGACGGCCTCTAGCACTTTAGCTACGGCCATCTTGAACTATAACTTACTCATTGAATTTTTAATATCTCTATTTCGATCTCAAAACTTGCCTCACTCTGCTACCCATTCTCATTCTTGGTTTGACGCAGACTGTTGGAAGGCAAAAATTAATTAGATCTTTCTTTTTTTCTGTTCACCAACACTTAACCCTCCCTTCCCTACAGCACTATTTCTTCCTTCGTAAAGCCTGTTCTGCCTTGTTTGATATAAAAAAAACATCAATTTGCACAACGCAAATGGCACCTCTTAAATCAGGCAATCATATCTCACAAGCAGAAGTCCTTCTGGTCTATAGTCTCTTGTTCCATTTCACCGCCCCCCTCAAATTCATTTACCTCAATCCCCACTGAAACCTG
Source organism: Pogona vitticeps (assembly GCF_051106095.1). NCBI lineage: Eukaryota > Metazoa > Chordata > Lepidosauria > Squamata > Agamidae > Pogona > Pogona vitticeps. The sequence continues at coordinate 152,546,462 of NC_135783.1, forward strand.
GATTGATCATTTTACAGGGCTATGTACAAGTTCCTTTCCCCCTCCCTTCCCTTTTACCGAATCCCCTCAATCTCCGTGACTGACCCCCTGTCACCATTGACCAAATCATAGATCTCATCAGTACTCTGAAATCTGATAAAGCCCTGGGTCCAGACAATTTTCTCTCTGAGATCTTGACTTCCAACCCCCATTGGAGGGCTGAGCCCCTTGCCAAATTTTTTACATTAGTTAACAGTACTGGCAAATTCCCTGAAACCTGGCTATCTTCTGTCATAATTCCCATTTACAAAAGAGGTGACGTCTCCCAGCCTGGCAATTATAGGCCGATAAGTATTCTTTCTAATATTGGTAAACTGTATTCCAAATTCCTCCTCACCAAACTCTTATCTTGGGTGCAATCTCAAAATCTCCCTGGAATGGAACAAATTGGTCTTCGTGCTGGGGTGTCCACTTCTGATCATGTATTTCTACTATCTTTTTTAGCTGAAAAATATTCAACCTATCATCACTCCAATCTCTATGTTGCCTTTATTGATCTTAAGGGCACTTTTGATTCCATTAATAGAAGTCTATTATCGGAAAAGCTTTCCAAATGGGGGATCAACCTTCATCTTCTGTTTTTGCTTCGCTGTCTTCATACTTTTAACTTCAGCCAAGTCCGCCTCCCCAACTCAGACATTCTAACTAATAGGATTCCTGTTTTAAATGGTGTACACCGAGGATGTATCCTTGCCCCCTTGCTTTTCAACCTTTTTCTAGCTGATTTCCCTTCTTTTCTTTCAAACTCTGATAATTCTCCTCCAGCCCTTAACGGGGCTCCTCTTCCTGTCCTCCTTTATGCTGATGATATGGCCCTACTTTCTCTTACCAAATTAGGTTTACATTGCTCCCTTACCTATTTACAACAATGCTGTTCGTTAAATCATCTTACCATCAACTCAGACAAGACAAATGGTCATTTCTCTATAAACCCTAAAGGCAAAAGACTTTGCCTTTTCTGTCACTTGCTGCCTGATACATTAGATCATATTCTATTCAAATGTCCAGCACATTACTCCCTTCGGAAACTCCTTTTAGATCATTGGTTGATTCCCTTTTCAGACTTTTTCCCTGACCTTCTCCCCCCCCCCCCTTTTTTTTTTTTTGAGTGACTGCTGTGCTTCCCTCACTGAAGCGATGGCAAACTATTTAGCTGTAATTGTGAAACTCACTGTAGAACTTTTCTTTACCTCATTCCCGGGTATTATATATTACTTCTCATTATTTTGTACTCCCTCATTTAATGTTGACTATGTTTATTCGCCTTGTGATTCTTTTCCCCTTGTGTCTTACTTCCTTGTCCACACTGTTTTATGCCAATAAAGGTTTACTGTACCGTACTACTGTTTTTAAAATTTAAAGGGTGTAGTTGGTATCCATGATTTTCCTGCTGGGAAAAAAAAATCCAAAATAGACCCCTAAAATTGTTAACAAATGTGCAAACAAGCCATCAGAGAGGAGAGGCTGTTGTGAACATTGCTAAATTCATTTTGAGCAGCAAAGCTGGTAACGTGGCTATAGCCATGTGTTCACCTACTAGAAATTAGGCTATATTGACCACAGTGGGAGACTTCTGAGTAAACATATATAAAGAGTCCATTATAAGGCATTAAAAGGAGGAGCGCCACTGTGCAGCATGTTATATGTGGTGACATCTTAATCACATTCATGGATTGTTTCACTCTTTTAGGAAAAAGGTGCTTCTCAGAAGAAAATGCATGAAAAAAGAAAGCAAGATCTCAAGGAAAGCAACATGTACTTAGTAACAGCACCACTTAAACCATGCTCACCAAAAAGAAATCCTATAATTGAAGAAAGCCTATATAAAAAAGCACTCTGTGTAACCTCAAACAAGTATCCAGAAACAGAAGAACTACTTCAGGACACAGTAAAGGCTGAAGGTGACATTGCATATCCACATAACTTGATTGGACGGCATATGGAGCAAACAGGATCTGTGTTAATAGCAGCTGGTCTGCCAAATCCAGCAGCTGTTGATTCCAGTTCCCCAGAAAATAATTTCTCTAATTCTGTAGAGAACTTCTTCAGTAATGCAACCAGAGTTCTGCAATCTTCAGTTCATGATCTGCCGTCATGTCTAAAACGTGCATCAGATTCTAATTTAGAGGCTACAGACCTTGAACATTTGGAATCGCCTCTAGAATTTAGTAGCACCACTACACCAATGAATGATATTGCGCCTGATCAATTGGACTGTGATCTTGAAAGCTATTCGGTACAGGTGCAGCAAATGGATGAGAACTCCATGTTGCTCCATACAGTATCACAAGCTTTAGAACAATTCAGTGGAAATAAAGAGTCTGTTATCACCATTATAGTTCCTTCTGACAGCTCAAGAACACCTTTCTTGTTAGAGGGCTCATTCATACCAGCGGAACAGGAATTAGTTAACACTGAAGCAGAAAATGTGGAATGCATCACAAACTGCAGTAGCAGTGAAGTGCTACAAACTGAGCATTCATACTGTAGGCAAGACACCAACAGGGAACAACTCTGGCAAAAAATAGCAAAGTTGCATTCTAAAATCGAAGTGTTAGAAGTCCAGGAGAGAAAAACTTTAAGCAGACTCAAATCTTTAGAGTTACTTATTGCAAAGCTAAAGCAGGAAAACCTCCTTTCTGAAGAAAAGCTCAAGATTGTAGAAAACTGTTTCACAACATTTGAAGTTACTATGATAGAATAAACATTTTTAAAGTGATTGTGTCTGCTGATTACTGCTACTACTCTGATTTCCTCTATTCATTTTAAATGTCATGGTTTAATGAAGTTAATGGGTTAGAACTTAGAGATGCATCGAATAAACCTCCCATAACCAGGCACTGCTTTGCACAAAGGCCAAAACAACACTAGGATAAACCTCTCCTCCATTCACACAACATATAGGTCAATATGACAGGCATATAGATGAATGAGAATATGTTACATATAAAATAATCACATAATGCACAATTCTCCGTATCAGTGACAAACAATATACTTATTAAATATATACATATAGTGTTATGTGGTATATGATGATTTATAACACAACGTGTGCTCAGACATCGTCATGCTTATTGTATTGATTTGTATGTTGACTTTGATAACCAGTGGACAGATTTTTCTTGATGTTTTAGTGTTGAGTCTTTGGTGTCCTTTTGGTTTAACCTGATTCTTTGTGTATATTTGATATAAGGAAGGATAAAATCCTCAGTGATTTATCTTTTCTGTATGCTCCCTTAAGTCTGCTTTACGGTATTGGAAGTCCTGCTGTCAAGGTCAAATGCGTGACACTTAAACAAGACCTCGGAGAACTATAAAACCTCATAATGTCCTTTGGTAGCTTGAGTCTGTGGTCTGTCAGAGCTGACATGTATCCATGATAGGGCTAATTTCAGTGTATACATACAAAATATCAAAACTTAACATTATAGAACAACTTGTCTGGATCTAGAACAATAGTATTAAGTGGATTCTCTCTGGTTCAGTGTGAAAGGTCATATTGAAAAGCTGTTTTGTGTACAGTTACTTGATCCATAGACACTGAAGTTGGTAGGGTCCTTTCAGAAGTGTGCAGTGAAGTGTAACAGCAAAACCTAAAGCTGTGCAAGTTTGTGTGGAAGGAAGCATGCTCGGCTTCATTGAAACTTATCCCCAAACATAGTTAGCTTTGGACTTTTCTATAGGATGCAGCTCTGATGTATTTTACACATGAAACAGTGCAATCATAAACGCATGGACTGCTTCATATTATGAGCCTCCGGCTCCTCTGAGATGCATCAGTACTGTCTCTGATCAAGTGTTTTTGCATGTTGGGTGTTCAAAGGAATGGAAGAGTTTGTGTAAATATGCACTTGAGGATTTTACATGGAAAAGCCCCTGATGTTAGGAAAGTGTGAGGGCAAGAGGAGAAGGGAACGACAGAGGACAAGATGGTTGGACAGTGTCACCAAAGGCAGTGGAAGACAGGAGGGCCTGGCGTGCTCTGGTCCATGGGATCACAAAGAGTCAGACACGACTTAACGATTAAACAACAACAATTGGGACAACAGTTGATATAAGAGCCACCCGAATTAGAAGGTCTATAAAATTGGGAGACTCACTGAGGCAACTTTTGAATTCTGATTTTTATCAGCGATTACTTGGCTCTGTTATATTTGCCAACTCAATTATGTCACTGTTAGAGTCATTGGAGAATTTGATAGAATCCCTACATCTCACCTGCTGTAAAGATTTTTTTTAAAATCAGAAAATCACCGCTCCCTACACTGCCTCTGCCTGTGCCAAACCTTGGTTTGACAGGGAATGTAAGGCCATGAAACAAGAGCTGATGGTTAAATATAGGGATTATAGAAAGCAGAACCTGGTGAAGGTTCCATCAGACTGGCTCTTTCTAAAAAGGAATTACAAAGCATTGATAAAGAACAAAAAAACAAAAAGAGGCATGGCAACATTTAATAACTGCAGCTAACTTAAAGAACTCTGCTTCCTTCTGGACGATAGTAACTGGGAGTTTGTTCGATCATGGGAAAATACATAATTTATACTGGCAAATGTATGGGAGTATGCATGTATGTATGCACTTTATTCCGGAGGTATGCATGATTCCACGGAGAAACTAGAATGCATACCAAATTGGGCCCCTGTTTCTATTCAGGAAATTATACTGGTAATTAATTAACAAAAACTAGGCAAAGCCCCTGGGGCAGATAATATCCCGGTGGAGCTACTGTAGGCAAATTTGGATTGGTGGGCCCCTGTTCTAGCATCCCTATTCACATGGATAGATCGAACAGCACCCATCCCAGAAGAATGGGGCTTGGCTATTATTGTCCCAATATATAAGAAAGGAACAAACCAGATCCAGCTAATTACCACCCAGTAAGTCTTCTTCCGTGGTCACATGGCCAGTGCGACTTAGACACGGAACGCTGTTACCTTCCCACCAAGGTGGTCCCTATTGATCTACTTGCATTTGCATGCTTTCGAACTGCTAGGTTGGCGGGAGCTGGGACAAGCGAAGGGAGCTCACTCCGTCACATAAGATCGAATCCATGTGACCACAGAAGATTATCTTCAGACAAAACGCTGGCTCTATGGCTTTGAAACGGGGATGAGCACTGCCCCCTAGAGTCAAACACGACTGGACAAAAATTGACAAAAACCTTTACCTTTTAAGTCTTCTGGGTATCCCCAGTATGTTGTATGCATGCCATCTGTTAGAAAAACTACAGGATTGGCTCCACGCTGGAAATACCCTTGCAGATGATCAGGCAGGTTTCAGATCAGGGAGGTCCACAGTGGATCAGGGTTTAATACTGCAACATCTAGCAGATAAATATTCCTCATGTAAAGGTGGCGCCCTGTACTCTGCATTTATTGACTTTAAATCAGCATTTGACCTGATTCCAAGAGACAAGCTGTGGGCCAAATTTGAGGCAACTAATATTGATAGGCGACTTCTTCTGCTAATTCAGTGTTTACTTGAGAATACCCGTCTTAGGGTTCTATGTAATAGAACAGGGGTACTGTCCAAAGTAATTCCAATCCTCACTGGTGTTAAGACAGGGCTGCATTTTAGCTCCCACGTTGTTTAATTTTTATATTAATGATCTAGTAGAAAGGTTGTTGAGATCTGATTTTCATCCCCCCAAACTGTCTTCCCACTCTGTTTCCATCCTCCAGTATACTGACGATGCTTTATTGTTGTCTATAACTTGTATTGGGCTGAGAAGACTGCTAAAAGCTCTATCATCTTATTGTATGCAAGAAGAACTAACCATTAATTATTCCAAGACCCAAGTGATGATTTTCAGTAGGAGGAGACTTAAACATAAGTGGTCTATTAACGGAAACATCATTGAGCAGATAGGGTGCTATAAGTACAGTGGTGCCTCGCTTAACGAGCACCCTGTTAACGACAAAACCGCATAGTGATGAAGATTTTGCGATCGTAAAAGCGATCGCATTGTGATATTTTAAATGGTAAAAAATAGCTTTGCGATGATTGGTTTGCTGTTTCGCTTACTGATTATCACATAGTGATGATTTTTCAACAGCTGATTGGCGGTTCCAAAATGGCCATCTGCTGTGTTTTCGCGCGTTTTCCTCACTTACCAGGCAGCGAAAATGGCCGTCGTATGGAGGATTTTCGCTTTAAGGTGAGTTTTAAGCCCATAGGAACGCATTAAATGGGTTTTAATGCATTCTTACGGACTTTTTAAAATCGCATAGTGACGAAATCGCTTTGCAGCGATTTTTGCTGCACGGATTAACGTCGCTATGCAAGGCACCACTATATCTGGGAATAATTTTCCATTCTACCAGGTCTTGGTCCCTCCCCATACTAATTATGCAACAACTAATGCACAGAAAAGTGCCACAACATTAATTAGGTTATTTTACACCAAAGGGGCAGAACATGTGCCATCTGTGCTGCAATTATTCAAGACAAAAATTATTGTCCAAATGCTCTATGGCTCCCAAATATTTGCGCACTCCAACATGCATCATCTCGAGCTGGTAGAGACAGAAATTTTGAGGGCTGTTTTTGCAGTTCCCTCATGCACTGCCAACAGAATTCATTCATTCATTCATTCATTCATTCATTCATTCATTCATTCATTCATTAGATTTCTATCCTGCCCTTTTAGACAAAGTCTACTCCAGGCGGGTTCCATCAAACATTATAAGCTAAAACAGTTAAAACAATTAAAAACAATTCTAAACAATAGTAATTAGTAATGGTTAGTAGTGCTCAAGATGGGAAAACAGAAAATTATAGTAAAAATAAAGTCAAGTATTGACAGGAGGGAAGGCCTGCCGAAAGAGCCAAGTTTTTAATTGGCTCTTAAAAACACCCAGCGAGGGAGCCATGCGGATCACTGATGGGAGGTTATCCCAGAGCCGAGGGAACACAGGTTGGAGGCAGGGTTAGTTCTATTAGAGTAATTTTTTGCCGGGTGGGTTTGGTACATTGATATTATTAGATACCACCTTCTACTCGGAATGGAAGCATTTCCTGAGTATGGAATTGACTCAGATAGGTTTTTCTCCCAGCGTTCTCGTAACAATGGGTTACACAAATGCTAAAGCAGTCATAAAACAAAGGATCCAGGATATAGAACTACAAGAACACTTAGGCTTGCTGGACAAACTCAGTGCAGTATGAAATGGTAAGTTTAAACCTCCCATCTGTCCAATTTAACACTCCCTAAGTTTAGAACAGCCTTCACTCTAGCAAGATTCAATCTCCTGCCCTCTAAACTTTAAGGAGGAAGATTTCAAGGTATCCACTACACTGAATGTTTATGTCCCTACAATGGGGAAGAGATTGAATCTGTGGGACCTGTTTTGTTACACTGCTCACCTTATCAAGATCTGCGAAGGTCTTTTCTACTGTCCATTCTACAGACATTTCCTGGGAGAAATACACATTTCTATAGAACTTTGCTGCTTTCAAAGTCCCAGATATCACTCTCAAAAAGTGGCTAAATGTTGTACTGCTGTAATATCATACTGTAGCCTCCTATCCCTGTGAGGCTACTGGTTGCCCTGGCCTAACATTATGACAACAAACCTTCAATGATGCAATCATGGCTTTTGGACTATGTTTTATCTGTGCTTGTTTACTATGTTATTAGATGTCTTAAAAGTAGATGTTAACATGGAAGTAAATGTTTTAGAATGGATTGCCTGATTTTCGAGGTTATGAAAATTATATTTTAATTGTAATATATCGCTGGTCCTTGACCATAAATAATTAAATTAATTAAATGTGGCAGTTAAAATCAGGCAAAGCCCCAAGTGCTGATAACATCCCCTCTGATCTGCTAAAGACCAACTTAGACTGGTGGGCTTCCATCTTGGTAACTTTCTTCACACAGCACGTAGCACAGAGGATTGGGCGTTAGCTATCATTATCCCAGTGTATAAGAAAAGGAATAGATCTGACCCACCCAATTACCATCCAATCAGTTTGCTGATTATTATTAACAAACAATATGCTTATACAGTAAAACTATTGGACTGGATTGAAATCAGGAAGGTCAACCATGGACCAGGCCTTTATCCTTCAGCATTTAGTAGATAAATATGTCTCACCAAAAGATGGTAACTTTTTTCAGGTTTTACTGACTTGTGTTCGGTGTTCAATCTTATCCATAGAGACAAATTATGGTCCAAATTTCACCAATATTGATAGACAATTACTATTGTTTATGTGTCGCCTGTATGAAAATACAACACTACGGGTGAACGGCAACCATGCTGGGGACTTGTCTAGACCAATTTGCACATTAAATGAAATCAAACAGGCCGTATCTTAGCTCCCACACTGTTTAATGTTTATATTAACTCAATAGTGAAAAGCTTTTCAAATCCTGATTTTCATCCCCCTACATTGACCATTCACTTTCAATTCACTTTCAGTTCTCCTATATGCTGATAATGCTGTGTTTTTGTCTCTGATTGGCATTATTATAAGGTGACTTTTGAGGGCTCTGCATTTATACTGCAGTGAGAAACTGTTAACTATCAATTTTCTAAGGACGAAAGTGCTGGTTTTCACTAGAAGGATAATTAAGCATAAATTGCACTCCCATAGAACCAGTTTCAAGCTATAACTACTTAGGAATAGTTTTTCAACCTGCTGGATCCTGGCTTTTTCAAATAAAGAATGCTGCAGCATAGTTTTTGAACTAGAGTAAAATGCTTAAGAATAAGAATAACGAACCACTCACTAATCTACAAATTGCACTGGCAGGTGTAATTCTTGTTATATCTGACCATTTCTATGGAAAGAGCCAAAGCAGATACGATGGCTAAACAGTACTATGCCAATTGGTTTGAATGAAAGTATTGTATATCTATGGATAGATTAGATAGATGTTAACCTTTGTTGTTTGAACAAATACTTTTTTTTAGTATACCTTGCACACAGAAAATATAGACCCTTCTCCCTTACCTCTCTTTTCAAAGCATGTGATCATGAATGGAAAGATTGCTGCCCCTGACAATCTGAAATGTTATATAGCAAGGAAAACATTTTACTATTGCAGCAGTAATTTACGTGTGAGTGGGATACGAGATGGTCACAAACCGCCGATTTGACTGTTTGTGCCGGTTCGGCTGACAGAAGTACAGCTGATATGTGGTTCAGCACCCTGCCCCCTTTAGCAGACACCCACTCAGAGGGACCTCCCAGAGGAGGTGAGGCAGGGAAGCCAGGGTGCTGCCTCTGAGTGAGTGCCCACTTGGGGAAGCCAGGCGGTGCCTCCAGGTGTGCACCCAGTGGAAAAGGTGGGGTGCCAAACTGTGAATCAGCTGTTGGGTCAGTAAACTAACCGTGCCGAGCCCGCAGTTCATGCCCCTCTCTATTTATTTATTTATTTATTTATTTATTTATTTATTTATTTATTTATTTATTTATTTATTTATTTATTTATTTATTTATTTATTTATTTATTTATTTATTTATTTATTTATATCCTGCCCATCTAGACATAGTCTCCTCTGGGCGGCTCACAACATGTACGATAAAAGCAATTTAAAATATACAGAGTTTTACATAGATAAAAGCAAAGCAATATAAAATATAAATCGTAAGTTTATGGTTTTAACAATTAATTTAAAGTAAACAGTTCCAAGATGGCATAAATCAAAAGGGAAAAAAAAGAAATAAGAGTCACTTAATTGACTGAAGGGAAGGCCTGCTTGAATAGCCAAGTTTTCAACTGGCTTTTGACTATAAAATCCCTCAACCCCTTGCTTCTTACATTTTGTACCTATCCTAGGAAGTCTCCTTTTCTCCTTTGTTTCAAGGCACACAAGGTATATGCATCTCTAATGTCCTATTTACTTCTTAATGCTCTAGACATGGTCTAGAGGGGCGGGGTACAAATCCAATAAATAAATTAATAAATAAATACTGTGTTTTATTTAGTCAGATGCGAACAACATTCACCTTTTGAAAGATGATGGTGGACGACATTCCCGCTGCCAATAGTCCTCCGTAAAGTTTTCCAGTTAGTTTCTGAAGAAGAAACTTAACTACAGTCAAAAGCAGTGGTGTCCTTCTGAGAGTTTATAGCATAGAATATTTCCCCGGTGTACCCATAAAATTATGGCAAGCTTTTAAGCTTCTGCTGACAGGTCATCTCTAGGAACAGAGATTTATGCAAAAGTCAGAACACATTTCAGGTAGGGCAGCTAACTGATTGCTTAGCAACTTTGGTGCTTCTGCAGAGGGAAGACACACTGATGTTCTCATCGGTATTGAAAGCAATGAAACATAGCAGAAGCAGCCATGCTAATGCTAGTGCCAGAGTTTGTTGCACAAATGACTTTATCAGTTGCCTAGAAAGTCTAAAATTGTTCCTCGCATTGAATAGCAAGACGTGCATTGATAGGTGCTTTTTCGTCTCTCTTTCAGTCAAAACAGCTACTGACATCCTAATAATTCAACAAGGAGTTTTGCATTTCCACAGTTAGTCTGAACGACAACCTAATGCTGTTATTAAAGAAATTGCTTGTCCTGAAGTTTCCCCCACTTTATGCTTCCTGACAACTTGTAGCTCTGTTGAAAAGACTGCAGCACTTCAAATAACCTTGAATCTCTACAGTAGTATTAAATGCAGAGAAAAGATTATATGTATGTTTTAACATTTTTGTAGCTTGTCCTGTCAATGCCAAACCAGAGCTTCCTAACTCAGTGAAGCACTGTTCATGGGCACACACATGAGAGAGAGAGAGAGAGCTAAACAGCACAAGAGATAATAATGCTATTGTGGGGATCCCTAAAGGCCTCAGACCAGGTCAAATCAAGAACCAAAGTCAAATAAGAGAAGATTGAGCAGAAAAATATTCTGTATTTCTCTAGGTTTTTGTCTATTAGCTGGTCCACTCTTAAACTTTCTTGCTTCCTGTTTTGTGCCTCTTCCCTCTTCCTTAGTTGCCAGTCAAAATATGTTTTCAAATGTATGCATGACAGTGGGAGCAAACTATGCAGAGATGGTTGGGGTTGTGTTTATGTTGTTGTTTTCATTGTCGTAACCCTAGGCCCTATCTATGTGCAAGTAATATCCCAGGCTTATGGAATAGCAAATCATGTAGCTACTTCTTATACTCATCCACAATTCCAGGTCCAGACAAGCATAACTATGTTTTGGATGATTCCAACTTTCCAAGACAGCTGAAATCTCCTGCCCTTAATGAAAATCAGGTCTGCGCATGAACCGCATTATTGACCCCTTTTATTGCATGGCATCTCATAAAAGCCCTTTGTCCCAAATATGTACTGTACAAAATCCTAGGCCCTGGTTCTAAAAGTATCTGCCTGTCACCGTGCCACATCCTGCTACCAAGTTGCAATAACAATCCTGTCCATACTTGCTCTTTGGTCAACATATCTCTCAAACTCTGACTGCCCTACACTGGTTACCTGTCTGTTTCAATGCCAGATTCAAGCTGACGGTTTTAACATATAAAGCCATAAATGGTTTGGGACCTCAATATTGGGCAGAACCACCTACTTCCAATGAGACCTGCCCATCCTACTCACACATCCTAGGTTGGATGCCTGAGGATGTTGATCCTGAGAGAGAGGCCCAGAGGGAGAAACCTAGGAACCGGGTCTTCTCAGCAGTCGCTCCTCAATGTTGGAACCAACTTCCCCCTCCTCTCTGCCTGGCCCCTACATTGGCACCCTCCAAGAAGTTCTTAAAAACCTAGGTATTCTGACAGGCCTTTTACTGTAATCCATCAATGAACCCCAGTGACATTTTTAGCCACTGAGGTCACAATATAGCCATTTTAAATGTTTAAATGCTTTATATATTCTATTATGCTTTTATTATCCGAGCATTTGTATTTTATATTAATGTTTATGGTTTGGCTTATTGTTTAAGGTTTTCTGAAGTTTCCTTATTGTTTACTGTTTTATATTTTGAACCACCCAGAGCGGCCTTTGACAAGATGGGCAGTATATAAATCTAATAAATCAATTCATTTGGATAGTACACACTCATTCTGCTCGCCATGGAATCATTTGCTTCCAATGTAGACCTTGAGTTGGCCTCAGCTTGCCTATTTCTCCTTCCTGGTGTGAACAATCCAGGTCCTTTTGCTGCCACCTAAAAAAGCCTCCTGTGAAGTCCTATCATGGGTCCATGATAGGGCTTCACAGGGGTCATGGACACACATTTGAAAAGGATTCATACACTTTGATCAGGCTTGCTGCTATCCGTGACTGATGGAAGTGTACAGCCTGCACTGCAGCAAAAAAAGAACAGGTGACAGAACCCACCCATGGGGACTCAGTTCTTCTGCATGAAAGAATCAAAGACTGGGGTGGAACTGTAAGCTGACCCTGTTGGAATCGCTTGATGGGGTGGTTGATTTGCCTCTCCTTTTAGAATCAGTGCTGCCATATACTTTTTTTGTTTGTTTATTTATTGAAAATATTTTTAACCCCCATGAGCCAGCTACAGTTGGCTGACTGGCTGTGGCTAAGTGCCAGAATGGCCAGCCCCCCCCCCCTCGGCAGGTCAGGGGGAAAGGTGATCTGCATGCACAACATGGGGACTCTGCAACAAAGAAGACACCAGTCATGCCCCGGCAAGCACAACTGCGGCTTTGGCCAGGCTAGAAATAGGAGAAAGCTGGAGGGAGAGGCCGACTCCAAGGAAGAATGGGAAGATGCACAGAAATTCTTGACAACAGCAGCAGCAGAAGATGAAGGTGTGTTTGGCAGAGAGAGAGACCAGGGAGAAGGTCACAGAGGTGTGTTGCCCTGTCCTGCAGAAGCGATCGGGATGAGACTGGGAAGTGAGGGCTGCGAAGCAGGTCAGCTGCAAGCTCAAGGAAACTCCCAACGCCTAGAGGGACAACAGAACCTCTTCCATCCTTGTCTTCAATCCTCACCCTCTACTTGTTTCTGATGCTGAGCCTAAAGCCTAGCTGGGCTTAAGCAGCAGCTGCTATCAGAACTCTAATTATGTAGATGCAGTCCTGCCACCCAGGGCTAGAGGGAGAAGCTGGGGAATACGTAGTGAGAGACTTCTTCCCGTTAGGGCTTGGGCAATTTTACTGAATAGACATTATCTGCAAGCCACGCTGCCTAAGGAGTGAAGTAACTCCCCGGGGACTAAGGACCCAGTATAATGCTGGAACTGTTACCAGAGGCCCTGGGCAGGAGCCAAGCCAGGAGCACGGACTGAACCATTGGCTGACCGGAGTGCCTCAGGCCCACAAGAGGCAAGCTCTTGATAGAGACTTTCAGTTTGGTCAACCCCAGAGGTTGACTAGGATCTACAACTCCCTGACTCTGGCTAAAACAGGCCCAGGGTTGCAAGCACTGTTGTGACGTTGCAATTCTCTTTATGTGGATACGATAAAAGTGTATAGTACTGAATCACCTCGCAGAGAAGTATATGGGTTGTCATGGGAATGGCCTGTTTGCAGCATTTATAGATCTAAAATCTGCCTTCGACTCAATACCCAGAGGAAATTTATGGGAAAAACTCTACTCTTCCTTGATTGATAAGAGGCTACTATATCTTACCAGAAGCCTCTACCAACAGACCACAATTAGGGTAAGATGTGGAGTCGATGGGAATCTATCAAACCCCCTTCAGGCAGAGAGAGGGGTTCGCCAAGGTTGTATTCTGGTACCTACATTATTTAATCTGTATCTAAATGACCTTCCTAAAAGCTGCACAGCTCCTGAATTTCACTCCCCAAAATTGGCTAGAATCAGAGTGCCTCTTCTACTATATGCAGACGACGCAGTTATCATGTCACTATCAGAAGTTGGTCTCAAACGTATTTTACGTGCATTTATGAGTTATTGCAGGAACAACCTATTAACAATTAATTTCCAGAAAACCAAAATAATGGTTTTCTCTAGACATAGTAAAGTTAAAGATTGGGTTATCGAAGGCCAACATATAGAACAAGTTAAAATATTCAAATACTTGGGAATTGTCTTCTCACGTACCCTCTCCTGGGCGTACCATAGACAAGCAGCAGTGCAGGTGGCTAATAATACAACCAAAGTTCTTAGATGATACCACTACGTCCAGGGTGGACAGTTCATCCCTACTGCTCTACAGATAGTCAAGTACAAAATTCTTGCACAGCTCCTGTATGGTATTGCGATTTGGATAAACGGTTTCAATCCCTCCATTGAAAGGATTCTGTCAAACTCACTGCGAATCCTATTAGCTATGCCAAGATGCTGCTCTTCAGCTGCTTTGCGTTTGGAGGCTGGCCTTCAATCAGTGGAATGTCAAGCCTGGTTGCATGCATTCCGATTCTGGTTGAAGGTGGTATATGCTCCCATAACCAGTGGGTATTTACACTATTTACAAAAAAGATGTCTTTACCAGCTCATGGCACAAGGGATTTACTAATAAATTACATCTCTTAGGCTTCTCTATGGACTTCTTCCTGAGTCAGCCTTACAACAACATCAAGACAATGCTTGTGCAACGCATTAAAGACATAGATCTCCAGTACTCATTAGCAGGTGCAGACAGGACCTGCTCACCAACGTACTTTGGTATAAATTTTAACTTTCCCAAGTTACCAAATTATCTATATCAAGTCAATGTACCAAGGTATCGTTTTGCCTTCTCAAGGGCTAGGTTCAATTGCTTTCCTTCAGCCTTGTTAAAAGGGCGGTTTAATAACATTCCTTATGGAGAAAGGATATGCCCCTGTGGGGAAGAAACAGTTGAGTCCCTGGCACACACCATTCTAGAATGTAGTTTATATAAGTCTGAACATACCCATTACCTCTACCCAATAATGTGTAAATGCATTAGTATACCTCCCGCAGACTACCTTAAGTTTCTGCTGTCTGGAGAGAACCAATTAATATCACAGTCAGTGGCTACGTTTTTATTCTCAGTTTTAAGAATCCGTAAAGTGTTGTGTTAAGATAGATGCATGATTCAAGTTTCATATTCCTGCTATCTTTTAATATCTAACTTATTTTGTATATTTTATGTAATGTTTTTATCCTTGTATTTTTGGGTCTTTGACCGTACAATAAATTCAATAAAAGTGAAGCTCTACCAGTACTTACAGTCTCATCGTGGAGGGAGCAGCAGGGGCTGCCCACACACTCCTTCTCCTTAAAAAGGACCCAAGGTAGTTTGCATCATTAAAAGACAACATTTGAAGCTAAAACCAGTAAGTATACAAATACTACAAAGGGTCAAAGAAATAACACACAAGGAAACATATACTGGAGAGAATTCAGGCACTAGATCCAGTTCCCCAGATGACTTATTTTCTTGGTTTGCAATGGATGGAAAAGAGGTGACATCCATGGTGGACATCCATGATGCAGGCAGATTATGGTGTGCCAGGGCTGTACGGAATTATGTCTTCACAATTGCATAAATCAGAATGTGAAACCTGATAAACATTGTTCTCGCAAACATCGCTCACTAGGTGAGGACTGGATGATATCTGGATTGGCTCATCTCCTAGTACTCAGTAGGAGTTCGTCTCAACTTTGTTCAATTTTTTTAAAAAAATCATAGAGCCATCTGCTGTTTTAATCACACTCACAGAGCCAGCTACTAAAAAATAAATAAATAAACCAGACTCACAGAAACATCCACTCTTAGTTTTCTAGGTAGCTTAGGTCTCCTGCAGTCAGCTAAGGGTATGGAAGCAATTTGACACCACTTCTGGGCTGGGTAGCCTAACACGTTTTAAAAAAGGATGATGGTAATCCAAGGGGTCAGGATTGAGCTGAAGAGTGATCTCCTTTAGCAGCTTAGAGACACACAAACACACACAGGAGAAGGTCAACAGTTATGCCTCTGGGCCTGTGCTCAAAGATTATGTCACTGGCTACTACTATTAGACACTTGGTAGCAGATAAATTGATGATTATATGCATACAGTTTTTCTACTGGCTAGATATTTTTGACTAATTTCATAATTTTTATTCCCCTATCTAGAGTGCCTAAAACCCAGGTCAAGGACCCCCAGTACCCTTGCACTCACTCATTGTCAGTTTTTGAAAGAGCAGCGCTAGGTTTGGTGGGACAATTAGAAAGTTCAGCTGAGAGGCACGTCCACATTTAATATGAAATTATTATACCAGTTAATTCTACCAAGGCAGTATCTTGAAGAGCATAGGTGCAAAGGCTGTAGCTCAGGAATTGTCCATTAGTTTTTTTTGTTTTGTTTTTTTGGACTTATATACCGCCCCATAGCACTACAAGCACTCTCCAGGCGGTTTACAATTTTAATTATACAGGCTACACATTGCCCCCCCCCAGCAAGCTGGGTACTCATTTTACCGACCTCGGAAGGATGGAAGGCTGAGTCAACCTTGAGCCGGCTACCTGGGATTTGAACCCCAGGTCGTGAGCACAGTTTTAGCTGCAATACAGCGTTTTAACCAGATAGCATTTCCCAGTAAAGTCACCCCCAAGCTAGGCATCAGCTTCTTAAGTTAAATGATGTTTAGTTTCAGAAGCCCTAAAATATAAGCCCTTGAGAACAATCATATATACGTGTAGGCCACTAGGTTGGTCAAACAATTCAAAAGGACATATTGTCATTTCTTGACCCTTAGCCCTAGATCCCCTGTGATCAGTGTTCTGTCTTCTGAGATGGTCCTCACAACGATCACTAATGGTCCTCTTCTTGTCAACTTAAACAGCTTCTCTTTCATCCTTATTCTTCTTGATCTTTTCACAGCCTTTGACATGGCTGACCATGCTTTTTGCTGTGTTCATGTTTTGAGATGTCATGGTTGTGCCGTAAGTTGGTTTGCTTTTTATTTATCAGACTTTTCATTCAATGTATCTTCAGGAAGTAGTCCTTTGTCTTCTTTTGTCTTGCTATTGGGATCTCCCTGAGCTGCAATCTGAGTTCCCCTGCTGTTTTTATATGGCATTGTTGGGTCAACATATTGGAATCCATCAATTTAAGTATAGTTTGTACTCCATTGGTGCTCAGCTCTACCTTTTGCTCTTCTTCTAGTGTTCAAACTGGTATTCAAATTCTTTGTCTAATATTTCAGCATGAATGCATCATCCTCCCCTGAAATGTAATCTGGTTAAGACTGAAATTGCTTGTTTTTCTTCCCAAGAAGCTCTCCTATTTATACACATATTGTATGACTATTGACAAAGTTATTATCCACCCTGTGGAGCATGCATACAGTCTTGAGTTTATTTTCCATTTGTCACTTTATTTTGTTCCCCAAATTCAGGCTATTGTTAAGACTTGCCTTCCCCCCCCCCCCATTATAACATTGCTAGTATTTGTCTTCTTCTTTCTGTTATTTCTGCTAAGACATTTGTTTATGTCTTTATTTGTTGTTTGGACTATTGTATTATTATCATTATATTTGCTTGATATTATACAAACTCGTATTAATACTTGCTTCTCTTCAAATTTCAGCAATAAAAAAACATTTTTTTGCTTGACATTCAGTGATGCGGAAACTTAGTGGGCTTTAAAAATCTGTTTCAGTCCTGGCATAGGTGGGACTAGAGAAGAATGTAGCTTGGCAGATAGTGAGGTTTGAGCTCTGAGGAGGGCTTTTGTATTGAGCTGGGTTGTCATGAGGATTGGGGCAGGATATGTCTCATCTACCCATCCTCTAGGCATTTCAGGGAGAGGTGCTGAGCCTGGTACATAATTCGGCCCTTCCAGGACATTTGGCAATGGAGAACACTGTGGGTTATTGCATTTCTGTTGGTCAGAGAGATGTAAAAGGGTGGAAAGGTTTTGTTTCACCTACCCTGAATGCCAAAAGCTTTATCTGCTACCCCTTGTAAGCAGGAAAGCAGTGTGCTAGGACTTGGGCTGACTTATGCATCTTCTGCATTCCTCATAGGGGCTGGCTGCAGGGGAGGAATGACCACTCAATAGCTCCTTTTTTCTTTGCTATTCCATCTTGGTAATCCTCTCTTTAAATTAATTGTTTTAAACTGAAATTGTAATTGTAATTTTATGATTTTATATATTTTTATACTGTTCTGTTTTATTTTGTAAGCCATCCCGAGTAGACATGATCTAGAGGGGCAGGGTAAAAATCAAATGAATGAATGAATGAATGAATGAATGAATGAATGAATGAATGGAGGGAGGGAGGGAGGGAGGGAGGGAGGGAGGTGTGCAGCCCTAGCCAGCAGGGCCCTATTCTTAAAGCCCCCAATCCAACAACATCAGAAGCCTCATCCATGTTGTGAAAGGCGAAGAAGGTTCCAGATCCTGCAGCAGTCAGAGTAGTAGGGTATGAAAAGAAGGGACGGATCCAGCTAGGGGAGGAAGAAGAGGAGACTTAGAAGAGTGGAGGACTATCACCCCCGGTACCTGAAGATCTCTTATTGCCTCGGAAGCTGATTTATGGAAGTATGACAAGACCCTGGGCCCTGAAGTGTTGGTGATATCACAGCAGGAACCAGCTGGCAGTTGTCCCACAGAGCCACCCACTCTGAATCATACTGAGCTGCAGTGTTGTAAATGTAGCACCAGTTCCAGCATCTCTGTCAGGTAGAAAAGAGCATCAAGGTGCAAAAGGTGCAGTAAAAGGAATCTTAAGTGGCCATGCCCTTATAGTGCCAACCCTTGGACTCTGCCCAAACAATGGACCGGGGAGCAAAGCCACACATGACGATTCACTACCCCTTTGCCCTAACCACTGGAACAGGACATGGAGGCAGCAGCCGGTTCCTGATAATGAGCAAGTTGCAACAGCTATTGTGCGGTTGTCCTTGAAAATGTCACAGACCTGTTCCATTGGACAAGATCCACTGAGGCCCAGTTCATGGTACAGGTGTGCCTGGTGACTGAACGTGTTGTTCTCAAGAAAACTAACATTCTTGGGGATTACAATCAGGTACAAGTTGGGATTTCCAAAGTGCTTTTTATTTTGTGAGCTGTTTTTATTTTTCTAACCCTTGTCCCCCCCCTTTTTTTCTCCAACAGATAATGGCAGGATTTTAAGAAAAGGAATTTCTGCATTGTGTGGGGTTGTGAACAGAGTCAGCTATCCGTTCTGTGTCCAAAAATGCAACTAAAGAGTATTAGAACAGGAAAAAATTATATTCTGTAGTCTCGCAAGGAATCACTGCCCACTGTGGGTGATTCATAAATGTCCAGATTGGGTGACGAGGTATAGCATATGATGCATTTGTGTTTCACATATCATCCCTCCTCAAGATGATGGACAATTTAACTTTTGTGCCTAGGAACCCAAGGAGCACTCTAGGCTAGGGGTGTGATGGTGCTGCCACTCATCCTGGCTCATCTGGCTTATCCTACGAGAAAATGGCTCGTTACCGCTGAAAAACTGGGAGAGAGAGAAATCCGTAGAGTGTTCCAATTTTAGGTTTCTGTATATAGTCATATACCTATTAGCAGACTTTCCTACTATACTTCAAGGAAGAAAGAAGCAAAGAACAGTCATATGCAAATAGAAGGAAGTTTATTTTTAAAAAATAACAGGGATTATAGAGAGAAGAGACGCTTCTGTGGTGAAGACATGCATCATGTGTCCAATGTTAGTCTTAGTGCCTGAGACCAGCACAGCATACACATGAAGCAAGTGCAAACTGGTTGTACTCTTGGAAGAAAAAGTGAAGGAACTAGAGCAGCAAGTAGCTACACTTCAGGTTATAAGAGAAGAAGTAGAGTACATAAACAGAACTTTCAATGGACTACAAAAGACGCCGACGAAGACGGGACGCTGGTTGCAACTTATGACCTGCCTTCTGGTGGCGATGTTCCCAGATGTTGATGTCAATAGCAATCTTTGCCTCAGATTTACCAAGTGATGAATGATTCTTCCGGTGGACAGTTAGTTATCTTTTCTCTTCTTTCACCATTCCATGTTGTCCTGTTACTTTTGGCTTGTGACATTATTGTAATTGGTTAAATCTGATAATAAATTATATCTAGCTGTAGGAAGACATGAGAGAAGCTGAAGCTCAGCCATGCAGGATCACTCAACCCAACCCTATAAAAAGAAGAAGGAAAAAGTATTTGTTGTAGGAGACTCACTACTGTGTGGGATTGAAACTAAAACATCCTGGAAAGATCCATGGATCCTCCATGTATGCTCTCTTCCTGGAGGATGAATTAGAGATGTGAGCGAAGGATTATCACCACTGCTGCATTTAGTTTGGTTTTGTCTGTTCCCTCTGGGTTTGTTTTCTTTGTAACCACCTGTTGCTGAATTTACTGAAAAGAATATAGTGTTGCACAGGTTTGCTTTTTTTAAACTTGGACATATCTAACTGTTGTTCTTTGTTCCCCCTAGAAAATTCTGACGGGTTAAAACATCCTACATTTTATGGCCTTTAACTGATTTTGCCCTAGAATGTCTTAGTGACAAGTTGCCATGGGATCTCAATCCATCTTATGCTACACGAAAACAAAATCTTTCTAGGACTAAACAGTGGATTTGTCCCTCAACATTTGGAGAAAGTTGCATACAGAGTACTAACATTACCTTAGGTTGCACCTTCTCTTGCTCCAGCGGCAGTACGTTTCTCTTGGTAAACAAACTCCTTTATCCTCAGATTTTCTATTTGAGAGCATGATTATGAACCACACTGCATTCTCCATCAACAAATTTCTGATCATCACACATGAAGTTTTTTCAGTGAGCCTTAATGTGGTGTACAACGCTCTCAGTTCTTGGGATAGCAACTAGCTCTTGTAAGTTGTATAATTAGTAATGGTGAGTAAGAATATATTTTGTTTACTTAAGTTGTGCCTTAGAGTAGGCACCCTGTGATATTATTTTGCTTCTGCATCTTCCTTTTCTAAAAATAATGTAACAGGTTTTTTTAAAAAAATAATAAATTATGAATAGGAATATCATATAGTTCCCATTACCTTATGACCTGTGTTCTATTGTTCTCCAAATAGTGGTTTGTGCTGTCATCAGAATAGTTATCTGGAAATCGGAGAACATTTTCATTGAATTTTTCTGCTACTCCTGTGTCTTCTCAGTCTCCCTCCTCTCTACCAGTTTGAAAGGCTCAGACTAATACAGAAATTATGCTGCAGAAGATGCTGTCAAGCAGTTTGGTCAGCTCACTTTTACATGAGGAAGCCTTTCAGGCATCCTAGGAGAAGAGTGTGAATGTGCTACCTGGTCTGTCCCTGGAGAATTCTCACCTGCATCACCATCATCTTGATGCAGGTTTGAGTGATTAGACTGCCTGTCAGCTCTTCTGCACCCAGCAATTGACACCTTTCTCCATCTCAAAACTCCTTAAGCTTTTGGGAATGAGCACGTACTGCTGAAGGGAGTATTTCTTTTTGGAAAGCCCTTTAAGGGAGCCATGAGGGCAAAGGCCTGCCTGCTTGCTTATAGAGAAAGGAGGGTGACAGGACACAACAATTGCCTGCATAAACCAAGGTGGTGCTGGCTACAGGAAAGGGATGTAATTCTCAGAGAATGCGATAGTCATTTGAATTATTATGAGTGGATTAAAATACAGATGGTGAGGATTCTTGTGTCATCATAGGAGAGGGAGAGCCACAGGGTATTGGCTACCTCCAAACTGTCCCTATGTTCAGATACCCTGGATAGCCTTGGTGATAATCACCTAGGTTAAAAATGCTGTTGCTCAGGCTATGCTAGTGCCAGGTTGGTAATCATCCAGGATCTATATAATACTGAGAAATATAAATACCTTGGAATACTAGAAGAAGATAACATACTGCAAACAAAAATTAAAGAATTGACAGAAAGGGAATATATCAAAAGACTGTGGAAAGTCGTAAAATCAAAATTAAGTGAAGGAAATACAATCAAGGCCATAAACACATGGGCTATTCAATTAGATACCCAGCTGGAATAGTAGATTGGACTCAGAATTTATTAGAAGAATTGGATCAAAAACATGGAAACTAGTTAACATGCATCACACAACATATCCAAAAAGTGATGTGGACAGATTATATGTACCATGAAAAATTGGAGGCTATGGACTACTGCAAACACAGCAGTTAGTAGAGGAGAAAAAAGGATTATAAATGATTATATCAGTACAAGTAGAGAAAAAATGCTTAAGATGGTGAAAATGGAGAATATTTTGAAAACGGAAGCAAAGGCTCAATATAAGAAACAACAATTTGAAAATAAACTAAACAGTTGGAAAAATAAACCAGTACATGGAGAACACATGAGAAATATTGATGGAAAGCATAAGAATTCAACATGGGCATGGCTAAAACTGGGGACCCTTAAGAAAGAAACTAAAGGCTTGATTTTGCTGCACAAGAACAAGCACTCCAAACCAACATGATGAAATCTAAGATACAAGGAATTAGTGCTAACAGCAAATGTCAACTCTGCCAAGAAAAGGATGAAACTGTGTCACACCTCATCTGTGAATGTCCAAAGACTGCATAAACAGATTGCAAAGCTAGACATGAAAGAGTGGCAAAATTAGTTCATTGGTCATTTTGCAAAAAAATATAACTTGGCAGCCTCCAAAAACCCGTGGGAACAGCAGGTAGAGAAGGTGTCAGGAAATGAGGAAGGCAAGAACTTGTGGGATTTCCAGATCCAAACACCTTGGGTATAACACAGCAGACATAGTAGTAATAAAATGAAGAAATGTCTGGATCAGGGCGGAGTTTAGACAGTCATGGTGAACAGACGGTAATTCTTCGGACAGCTTTCTCTTTGAAGCCTTTGATAAAAATATAGAATAAAAGTGGCATCCAGATAAGGAGAAGAGAGAGCTCTCTCATGAGTACTAAAAAGGGAATTACCTCTGGAGACTTTACTAAAGGAATGAGATAAGAAAAGTGTGGCTGTGACTATAAATCTTTAGTCAACTGACAACTGATCACTTGGTTGCTGGAGTGAAGAAATAGTCTGAAAGATTAACAGCCCCAATAAAGCAATAAATCATTCTAAAGGGAGAGAGTAGAGCATTCTCATGAACACTGTTTGGAGTAAATAAAATGTTATAAAGGGGGGGAAAAGTAAGAGAATGGATGCCTCCTTCCCACAGTAAGACAAAAAAGCATCAATAGCATGAATGACAAACTAGAACTGGTGGTCTGGTGATAGCCTGGCTCCGATCCTTCTTGGAGGACTGTCCCCAGAGAGTACAGCTTGGGGACAGTATATCAACTCCGTGGAATCTCAATTGTGGATTCCGCAGGGCTCAATTATCTCTCTAATGCTGTTTAATATTTACATGAGGCTGCTGGGTCAGATCATCAGGAGGTGTGGGGCTCTGTGTCATTAGTACGCTGATGACACCCAGCTCTACGTCTCCTTTTTTCCTACAACAGTGGATGCCATTCCATCCCTTCAGCGCTGTCTGGATGCTGTACTGGGATGGATGCAGGCAAATGGTCTGAGGCTGAACCCGGAAAAGACGGAGGTCCTGAGGATGAGTGGCCCAGACATTGGTAGTTTGGGAAACTCCATCACTTTCGGGGGGGTTGACTCTCACCACGAAGACTGAGGTTCGCAGCTTGGGGGTACATCTTGATCCGGCGCTTACCATGGAAACTCAGGTAGCATCAGTGTTTCACACCGCATACTTCCATCTTTGGCAGATCTCCCATCTGCGTCCATATCTTGATGTTGGGGCCCTCACCACTCTGCCCATGCACTTGTAGACTCAAGATGAGGTTACTGTAATGTGTTCTATGTGGGGGTACCTTTGAGTTTGATGTGAAAGCCTTAAATGGTGCAGAATGTGGTGGCCAGACTTCTTACTGGGGTGAGAAAACATCAACATATCTCCCCCACTCTGGCAGCCTTGCATTGGCTACCTGTTCATTTCCACATTGATTTCAAAGTATTAATGATGACATATAAAGCCCTAAACCATTTAGGACAATGGTCGGGAACAGGGGTAAATTACCCCATATTGGGTAAAAGATAAAATCCCTGGGGCATTGAGCAGAGTGCGGCAGGGCACTTCTAAATCCTCCATTCTTTCAGAGAGATTGGAGATAAACCTGCTTGATTGATTACAGCTGTGGATTAGGCCCCGGGCAATCAGTCAATCCGGGGCTTCTGAATGACTGATTCCTCCGGACAACTGCAAAGAAGCAGAAGACGGGAAAGGATGTTAATAAGGGAAGGAAGGTGCGAGAAACCGAGGGCTTCATCAGGCTTATTTAAATGTATGTATGAAATGTATGGAGAAAAGGGAGGGAGGGTGGATGGATGGATGTGTATGTGTATGTGTGAGAGAGGGAGACTGAGTGAGAGAGACTGACTCAAAACTATGAAAAAGGCAAGCAAAAGAGAAAGTTTGAATTAAGGCAGGGGGAGGGTGGCTTTTTAAGGTGCTGTCTAGGTTTATCATTGCTTTCCCCCCAAGAAGCAAGTGTTTTTTTAATTTTGTGGCTGCTGTCACCATCTGCAGTCATCATGGAGCCCAAGAAAGTTGAATACTTTGTAGGTATTAAAAATAAAGATTAAAGATTAAAAAGGGAGCAGAGCTTGATACCAACGCTATTCCTCCCTCAAACCAGAACCCAAGAAAGTAAAATCTGTCACTGCCTCCATATCTTCCTCTTCTATTTGCCAGGAGGCAATGGGATTGGGATGTAGACTGATCTTTTCCAATCCTCTGGCCACTGCTGAGTTTTCCATTGATGATGATAAAAAAAGCACACTGGTCCTTTGACATTGGGCTATGGCACCAGGGTGGGTGAAATGACCTTTAGCCTGGTTTGTTCCTTTTTTTCACACCACACATAGAATGATTAAAGTGGTAGGGAAAGCCCCCCCCCCCATTCTGTGTTGGCTGTCTCTAGCAAGCATGTCATTGCTAGCACCACTCTGGCAGCCACTGATGATTAAATCCTCTGTGAGCTAGCAAAAATTTAATGCAACTTGCTAGGCACATTGGACACCATACTATTGCCTATAGCACACCATGGCTGGAGTGCAATGTGTTCCAGCAAAAATAGTGCATATATTTATCAAATTTGGTGCATCCTGCTAGTTTGGTGCACAGCCCATGTAGATTCAATAATATTTTTAATTCAGATAATGTATGATTTCCTTCCTTTCAAATCAAGGGGGTAATGTTGGTATATATAATTTGGGGGGAAGGTAAAAAAGTTCCCTGACCCCTGGTTTAGGACCTCAATATCTGGCAGAACACCTTCTCCTACCTAGATCTACCTGTATCACTCACTCTAGCCAGGAGGGGTGGCTGAGGGGCCTTAAATGCTGAGGGTGGCCTGAAGAGAAACAATAACAAAGTGGGCCTTCTCAGCAGTGGCCCCTCGGCTCTGGAATAATCTCCCCCCCCCAGAAATATGTCTGGTTCCCTCGCTGGGCATTTTTTAGAGCCAACTTAAGAGCTGGCTCTTCATACAAATCTCCCCTCCTGTTGATACCTAACATATTTTGCTGCCCTCTAGTGTATCTACTTCTGCTTCATTGACTATGCAAAAGCCTTTGACTGTGTGGACCACAACAAACTATGGCAAGTTCTTAAAGAAATGGGAGTGCCTGACCACCTTATCTATCTCCTGAGAAACCTATATGTGGGACAGGAAGCAACAGTTAGAACTGGATATGGAACTACTGATTGGTTCAAAATTGGGAAAGGAGTACGACAAGGCTGTATATTGTCCCCCAGCTTATTCAACTTATATGCAGAATACATCATGCGGAAGGCTGGACTGGAGGAATCCCAAGCCGGAATTAAGATTGCCAGAAGAAATATCAACAACCTCCGATATGCAGATGATACCACTCTGATGGCAGAAAGTGAGGAGGAATTAAAGAACCTTGTAATGAGGGTGAAAGAGGAGAGTGCAAAAAACGGTCTGAAACTCAACATCAAAAAAACTAAGATCATGGCCATTGGTCCCATCACCTCCTGGGAAATAGAAGGGGAAGATATGGAGGTAGTGACAGATTTTATTTTCCTGGGCTCCATGATCACTGCAGATGGAGACAGCAGCCACGAAATTAAAAGACGCCTGCTTCTTGGGAGGAAAGTGATGACAAATCTTGACAGCATCTTAAAAAGCAGAGACATCACCTTGCCAAAAAAAAGTCCGAATAGTCAAAGCTATGGTTTTTCCTGTCGTGATGTATGGAAGTGAGAGCTGGACCATAAAGAAAGCAGACCGCCGAAGAATTGATGCCTTTGAATTGTGGTGCTGGAGGAGACTCTTGAGAATCCCCTGGACTGCAAGGAGAACAAACCTATCAATTCTAAAGGAAATCAACCCTGAGTGCTCACTGGAAGGACAGATCCTGAAGCTGAGGCTCCAATACTTTGGCCATCTAATGAGAAGAAAAGACTCCCTGGAAAAGACCCTGATGTTAGGAAGGTGTGACGGCAAGAGGAGAAGGGGACGACCGAGGATGAGATGGCTGGACAGTGTCTGCGAAGCAACCAACATGAATTTGACACTACTCCGGGAGGCAGTAGAAGATAGGAGTGCCTGGCGTGCTCTGGTCCATGGGGTCACGAAGAGTCGGACACGACTAAACGACTAAACGACGACGAGTGTATTAATAGTGTTGTTTTGTTTTATTTTAATATTGTTGTTAGCCGCCCAGAGTAGACTTCGGTCTAAATGTGAGGGATATACATTTAAAAATATTATTATTATTTATTCTTCAAAGGGAAAAATTTCTAAGCAGCTTGAATAGGCCCCAGGTAAAGTTAACACAATAGAAACTAAAGTGGCAGCGAATTCTTCAAAAATTCATAATCAAAATAAGGCCATAAAAGACATAAAGAAACAATTGGTTGAGCTTTGAGACGTTTGCATTAAGGGTATGAGTGAAGAGACCCAAATGAAGACACTGGATGATATTTTACAATGGATGAAATCAACAGTCCCAGAGATTTCTTTCAAAAAAGCAGGTATTGGCAGGGTACAAATAATGGGGGAAAAGAAAGGGGGGGGATCTGTTCCTAGAGACATTGTGATGAAATTTTGATCTTAATTTTTTTTAAAAAAAATGAAGAAATTGAGAGACAAAGATAAAATTGAAGTAGAACACGATTCAGGTTTATCTGGACTTATGTTCTGACACAATCCAATGGAGACAGCTTTATGCTAAATATGTTTAATTTTGAACAGAGAGAATATCAGCTATAGCTGGGGATACCCCATTTTCATGGAGTAATATCAAGGAAGATATTACAGAGTGAACTCATCTGAAGTAGTTTTGGAGAAACTGAAGGTCATCAGAGTTACTACTAAAAAGCAGTATCAAAAAGAGAGCCGAAAACTGCACATAAAACAAGATAATGGATCCAGTTCAGAGTCAGAGGAACAGAGTGAAGAGGAAGAAAAATAAAAGTTGTATGAGCTGATGGGTGGTCCAAATACAGCAGAAGAAGTAGTAGCTGTGAGAGAGAAGAAGAAGAGCAAGGATAAGAGAAGGATGTAATACAGTACAGTTATATGTATTAAGAACTTAAATGTCAAATATGTTGTGTCTTAAGATTGAGACATTTGGACAATTACAGGAAAGAAATTAGATGTTATGGGGTAGATACAGGTACATAAGATAGTAGAGAATATACTTGGATTTCTGTCTCTACACTTAGTAAAAATTACGAAGCCTAGGGAAAAAGTAATATTGAGATATATAGTTAAAAATATGTTAGTCTGTTAATGAATAATGTAAATAAAGCCTGATTGTAACATAAGGCTGTTTTATGCATAGAGATGAAGAAAGGATACAGATAATATAGCTAGAAGCAATTAATGGGTGTTAATGTTTGAAGGTGGTGAGGATTGGAGGGACGCTGTCTAGTTCAATGCTTGTACTTCTCCTTCTCCCACCCCTGGGTGCTAAGCAGCAGTGTTTATGACATGTTTTCCAGACAAGAGAAAGGGGGAGAAGATAATTGTGTGCTAGGGCAGAAGGGACATTTGTGGCATCTGAGATTAGGGCATGCAAATTATAAAACTCTACGCAAGACAGTAGAGAACTCAGTGGGAGTAAATTTAAAGCAGTGTGATAAATACGTAAATTGTCAAGCATGTCAGTTAGCTAAGAATGTGCTCCTATAAAGAAACACAGTACCATACAAGTTTAAAATATTTTGGATTTTGTATCAATGGATCTAATAGGACCCAAGCATGCATCATCAGGAGGAGCAAGGTACATTCTTTCAATTCAAGATAAGAGATTCAGATTCTGCTGCTTGATGAAAGACAAAAGTTCAGTACACATTGAATTTGAGAAATGGCTAAAGTTTGTAGAGAGAAAAACTGGTAGAAAGGTTAAGCAGATACAAACAGATAACGGAACTGAATTTACAAATGCTAAATGCTAATTTTGAGCAGAAATGGCATTACTCATAGGAAATCTGCTCCTTACACCCCAACACAGAATGCATTCATAGAAAGAAGGGGTCAGACACTACAAAACATGGCTGAAGTGATGATAAAAGGCAGTAAACTTTCAGAACTATTTTGGGGTTCAACTATTCTTTGCGCCAATTTTTACCTGAATATTCTTTGGCACAGTGGAATAATAATATTCCATACACTAGTATATGGACAGGGAGGAAACCTAATTTGAAATTTCTACATGTTTTTGAGTCTCCTGCGTGGGTCCACATCCCCAAAGAAACTAGAAGAAAGGGAGATAAGAAAGCTAAACTGATGTATTTTCTAGGTTATCAGCAGAATAGAAAAGCATTCAGAGTCAGATTACCCAATTTAAACAAAGTGGTTATTAGTAGCAGTGCTTCATTTAATGAACACGCTTACTGGGAAAAAATAAGTATGGCTCCAGAAACCATAATTCAAACACCAGAAATGCAAGAGAATAGTGAAGATAGTGGTGATGAAGAAAACTTTCAACCAGAACAGGTAATTAAGAGAGAAACAAAACCTGTTGAATTACAGCCAGATTCTGAAGTTCCATCAACCTCAGAGGAAAGAGAAACTCTTGAGGAGGAGAGGGAATTGCCTAAAATATCAGCCAGGTAGCAAAGAACTCCAGATAGATATAAGCCAGAGACATATTACTGTCTTAATGTATCAGAGCCTGAAATGTATGAGGACATTTGCAATATGCCAGAAATTGAGCAAGTGAAATGGAGAAAAGCATTGGAGAAAGAATTAAATTCTCTAAAACAGCTCAAAGTATATGAGGAAGTTAAGGAACCTGATGTAGTGAGCACGCTGAAGCCTCTACCAACTCACTCCTCCAGGAATGCTCACTCTTCTTCTTCAGTTGCTGCCACCAATTTTATCCAATATTTTAAAAAAAGACAATCATTGTTTCAAAACAAAAAAAACTTGTTTATTGG
Organism: Pogona vitticeps; assembly: GCF_051106095.1. Classification (NCBI taxonomy): domain Eukaryota; kingdom Metazoa; phylum Chordata; class Lepidosauria; order Squamata; family Agamidae; genus Pogona; species Pogona vitticeps. The sequence continues at coordinate 152,575,783 of NC_135783.1, forward strand.
TTTAACAAAATAAAGTAAGTAAATCACAAGATGTTAATCAAGGTCTCTCACTCACTGACACACACAGACTCTTCCCTCACTGACTATTTGGCTCACAGGCCCATAGACACATTCATCACTAACTCTCACAAAATCTCACTCTCTTCTTTACATCATTCCCCCTTTATATATTCCAGCTCCTCCCCCTTCTTCACCACCTTCCGTCCCCTCATTGGCTGATGTTCCACTGCCCAGCTGTGACGGACAGGAGAGGGCAGGGCTGAATGCTGCACCTGAGAATTGCAAAATTATAGGATGCAGGTGGGTATTTAAAAAGAAGGTAGATGCGGATGGTAACTTAAGATACAGAGCAAGGCTAGTTGTGAGGGGATATTCTCAGACATCCAATGATTACGATCAAGTTTTTGCTCCAGCATTGAGACCAGAAACTTTGAGATTTATATTGACTTATGCAGCTAGTTTCCAGACATGTAGATATAGAGACAGCTTATTTATGTGCTAACTTGCAACATACAATATACATGAAAATTCCACCTAGTATTGAAAAGAAAGGCAAATGTTGGTTACTTTAAAAAAGTTTATACAGATTAAGGCAAAGCGGTTATGAATGGAATTAACACTTATCCAAAACTCTGAAAGGTAATGGTTTTTCACAGGGAAAAGCAGACCCTTGTCTATTTATTTAAAAAAAGGAACAAGCTATCACATTAGTCTTTGCTGATGATATAGCTATATTTACAAAGAGTGAGAAAGATGCTGATGATATAATACAAATGTTGAAGAGAAATTATAAATTGAGAGATTTAGGTGAAATCAGCAACTATCTGGGAGTAGAAATTAAAAGATATGAAAAAGGATTTAAAATAGCTCAAAGAAACAAAATATTAAAGGTAGTGAAGCAGTACTAAATGGAAAACTGCAAAGGTGCTGTAACACCTATGAATGTTGAATATAAAAAAGAAAATATCACTGGTCCCGAATGTGATATAGATTTATACAGATCTTTAATTGGTAGTCTTCTGTACTTTAGTAGATGGTCAAGGCCAGATATTTCCATAGCAGTGAATTTGTTGTCAAGAAATGTGTGCAAGCCAAAAGAAAAACATTGGCAATCAGCTAAGAGAGTGTTGAGATACTTAGAGGAGACACAAGACAAACAGTTGCCAGAGGGAGAATTTATCATAACTGCATACGCTGATGCTAATTATGGAAGCGATGTAATAACAAGAAGGTCTACTTCAGGCATGACAGTACATTTAGGAGGTAGTTTGGTGAATTGGAAAACAGCAAGGCAAAAGTTTATATCCCTATCGTCTGCTGAATCCGAATATGCTGCATTGTCAGAACTCTGTACTGATCTTGTTTATTATAAGCAATTAGCGCAAGATCTGGGGATATATTAACAAAATCCAATAACAGTTTCTGAAGACAACCAGGCGGTCATTCAGATGGCAAATTCTCCAAACGTGAAGAGTAAATCAAAACACACAAATATCAGATATCTAAATGTAAAACAAAGTATTGAAAATGGATTGATAGAACTGATATATTGTGAAGCTGAAAAGAATATAGCTGACTGTTTAACCAAGATATTGGGGCCAACAAAGCATGAAAAAAGCTTGTTACATGCTGGGATTAAAATAAAATGTATATGAATGTAAATATTCTGCTAATGTGTAAAACAATTTAAAGATGTATATATGTGGAAACTGATAATTGAATTCAACAATTGGAGGAGATTGACAGGTTCAAGTCAAACCTGAGGGAATTGCTGAATACAATTCTGCAAGTATTGACAGGATCAGAGCTATAAAAATATGTATAGCTAGAATTAATACAGCTGAGTTGATTGTGACAGCTGAGAGAAGAATCTCAGGATTGGACAATCCTGAGATAAAGCTAGCAGAGCTAGCACACACACTCTGTTGGTGGTGTGAGATGGTTGATGTTGTGTCAGACTGCTGTTGTCAAAGTGCTGTGTTGGAGAGATCCTGGGAGAAGCCTGTCTCCATGCTACATATTGGGAGAAGAACTTTGGCTCCAGGACTGCTCATCTGGTAAATGAACTCTGGACTACTTTACAAGGACTTTGACTGTGATTTACGTATTGAATCCTGTTGAACTGCTGTGCATGACCACGGACTGGAAAACTAAGACTAAAGCTGTATCTGTGTGTATAACTCCTGTAAATAATACAAGTAATTCTTCTATCAACACTACAACTTGTTTGGCGTCTTCATCTCAGGGACGTTTTCTACTGTTAGCGCCACCTGGTGTATCTTGGTAATACCGCACCTCTGTCAAATGTTTTTTAATGATTTTTTTTAATTTTTTAATTTTATTTTCAAAACTATTGGGTAATGGGGAAGGGATACAAAAGGCAAAGGGCAGTGGGGGGGATGGAAAAAGGGTTTTGAGAATAAGAAAACATCAAATGCATAATCATTCAATCTTACATATCAAATATATAAACATCTAATCTATTCATGTTCCAATAAAGGTTCATCTTTCTTCTTCTTTTTCTTCTTCTTCTTTTGACTATTTTGTCTATGTATTAACCTCTTTAGCTTTCAACTTATACATGTAATACAGCTTAAATCTATGTTATTCCCACAGCATCAGAACACCAAGGCCAATTGTGAAATATATCCCCTCTTTCACCCTCCTTTTTTCTTGAGAGTACACTCAGCAGACCCAAAATAATATAAATCCTGCTCTCCCCTCCCCTTTCCTCCCTGTGCTTGTTTTGTTTCTGCGACTCTTTTTTCTTCCATATTTTAAAAGGGGAAACAATATCATTTAAAGTTTGCTTTTCAACCTCAATCGCTACATCTCTTACTGGGTGGTCCTCCATCCCTTGTATATTATCTGATATCTTCATCAATACAGCCGGTTCTGAGATCTCTTTTTGATGTAATTTAACCTCTGCTACCTTCCCTCCCCTAGAGCCTCCAATCACGTCTTCCATCTGGTCAATATAATAATTTACCTGCATAAATTTTTGCAACAGTGGCATCTGAAAAGAAGTTTTCCAGTCTAGCCACCGATCTGTATTTTTCTCAGGGGGAGGTTCCATTTTCTGTTCCACTATTTTCACTTAAAATTCCCTCTCCCCTTTACCCCAGTACACATCCAATATTTCTAATATTTCACCTTACAACTATACCATATTAGCAATAAGATAGCAGGTACATTCAAGTAAGAGATGGAATCTAAAACATAAATCTCTCAAGTGTCTTTGTAGTCGCTAATATCTTCAGACCGGTTGCTTCTTTTTTTCCCCTTCTTTTCTCTTCTCCAAATTTGTTTTAACCTTCACCCGGCAAGACTCTATTATTAGAATGTCATTTGTGAAGATCTCAGTTCAGTTCAAACCACATAGCCCCCAGTTCACAGCTCACAGTCCGTTTCTTCCTTTTACTTCCAAAGACTTCCTTCTCCTCCCCCAAACAGGGAGATCCAGCAGAGTCCCGGCAATATATTATTCACGGAAAGCAGAGTCCCACACAATCTAAAAATATATAACCACGGAGGAAAAGGGGTCCAAAGTGAATAGTTTGCAACAGAGTTTATTTTTTCAAGGCCCGTCAGTTGATTCTTCAAGAGTTATTTTTCCTCCTTTAATGGAGACACGAGCTATTTCTGCCTGGCTGTTCCTTTCGAAATAACCCGACCTTCAGCTTGGGTAAAGCTGGAATGCTAGGAATGCCGCTCCTTATCTCATTTGGTCATAAATTTGCACACAATCACTTGTTCTTCATTTAATGAGGTTTTTCATAGAACAAGGGCTTCCACTTACTTTGATGTATACTTTCGCCGTGCTTCTGTTTTCTTATTCTCGGCGAACGGAGCTGTCTTTGGCTAGTTGCCAAAAATGGCGCCTATCTTCGTCTGTGCTGATGTGAATTTCCAGAAGAAAGACAAATCGGGTTGCCGCCCAATCTTCTAACTTCTGTGGCTCACCAGCTGCTGCAGAAGGGTCTCTCCTGACTCTTCCTTGCCCCCCCCCATTTCTGGAAGGGTCCCAGACCGAAGTGGTTCTAGCTTTCCCCGGGAGCTATTCCCGAGAGCTGCTAGCTTCACCAAGACGAAGCTCCTCCTCCCAAATGTTTTTTAATGATGTATGGAAGGAATTACATGAATAATAGATTTAAAAGCTGCTCCAGGATCACATATTTGTTTCAATGGAATGGGCAGCTAAGAACTAAACCTTTGCATCGCTGATATGATAAACAACTTTTAGAATGCATTTCTTCCTTTTGAAGACTGTTTTTTCTGCATAAACCTTCGGAGGGAAAGATAAGGAATGTGTACATCTAATTAAACTCTTTAAAGACTTCATTTTTGAGTCTGATAAGCTGTTAGTTTTTAGGGCCCTGCTTCTAATGAGAGCTTCCAACAACAATATTCACTCGTAATTATTCTTCTCTATGCCGAAGAGGAAGAACAAGGCTGTTAAAATTCCTGCTTGGACAAGAGATAAAGCTTTAGATAAAACATCTGACAAGCCGTCGGATCACAGCCTGGAACACTCGAGGACGGTGGAGGCAGCATTAGGGAAAAAAAGAGTCAGAGAGCGAAATCTCACCATCCCAAGCTGTAGATAAGCAAGAAGCAATGGATGAACTGACATGGGTTGTGAAGGACATGTCCTGTAAAATTAGTCAGGAGTTTGAGCAAACAGAGAGACAAGACAAGTCTATTGAAATGAGCATTAAGTCATAGGAATGACACAGGAGTTGAAAATTGTCAAACAGAAAGTTAAAGAACTGGAGACAGAGCAGAAGCAAATGAAATCAAGATAAGCAGGTTGGACGAGAGAATCAGTGAAACAAACAAAAAGTTGATTTATCTGGAAGACAATTCCAGAAGGCCCAACATTAAAATAATGAATTTTCAATTGCAACATGAACAAGACCTCAAAAAGAGATTATAATGTAGATTAACTCCATAATGAGCACACAACACTTGGATGAACAGGATTTAGAAAGAGCTCATTTTGTTGGTAATCCCAAAAGCCCAAGGACAAGACCAGTGGTGGTGAAGTTTTTTAATTATACAAAGAACAATTTATGAGAGAAATTAAACAACAAAACCAGCTGGTCTACAGGGGCACTAAGCTGCAGATTTTCCAAGATTTAAGCAGTGATTCTTTAAATTGGAGAAAATCTATGAAGTCTGTTACAGCAGTATCAATCAAAAATAATCTCAAATGCCAGGTCATCCTGTTTTTAACAGTTTTTGGAAAGACCAGGTTCTGTTTAAAATCTACTCATGTGAAGAAAGTAAAGACCTGTTGAAGATGTGGAAACTCTGGCAGGAGGAAGATGAAGGTCAGGAGTTAACCCTGACTTTAAGAAAAAAACAGAAGGTTGAAGCAGAAAGGACCAGATTCCTGAAGGATTAGAAGACAGACCACCTGTTATCTCACCGCCTTCTAAATCTTCTAATTTTCTTTACTTTTACTTTTTCTTTTCTCTCTTTCCTTCATTCATTTATATTGGTTTATATCAATTTTTTCTTTCTTTCTTTCTTTCTAGATTTTAGTAATAATTATACTAATTATATTAATAACAGATAGTAACAGTAATAATAAGACTAAAATTATTAATAATTCTGGATTTTAATAGTTTGTTTATTTATAATTACAGGGGAGAGGGGGTGGAAAAGGGAGCTTCAGTGTCATCAAATATTAAGAAGAAATGCAAAGATTTGATAAAAAGAACAGAGGCAAGTTTCTGGTTGCAGTTCTGCCAGAGGGTGGTGGAGTCCCCCCCCCTTGTGCCCTTGCTAGTAGTTATGGCGGGGGAATATGGTGGGGTGGGGAAAAAAGAAATGTTCAGTGGGTTGTGTCATGAGTGCATCTGAAGACCTGGAACCAGAAGGGTTAACTGAGGCTGAAGAGAATGCTGAGAGATCAGAAACACCTGAACTGCCTCTAGATTCTCCTTCCACAGCAGACAAGCTTCGGGCCAGGCTTCGGGAAAGACTTAGGACAAGAAGATCAGAGGATCGCTCAAAGGCTGTCCACAGAAACCTACGTGCATCTAGTCCTGAGTATTAACAGGATAGAAAGCTTTCCAGCAGATCAAGGAGCTGTTTTACTATAAAACAGCTCCCAGTGAAGCCAGAAATTCTGTGGAAGCAAAGAGTCAAAACCTTGGCTTGCATCCACGCTTCTTGTACCGTGTTCCTGACTCTGAACTCTGGACTCTGCCCTTGGATTACGCTGATATTGGACTTCAGACTCTGACCCTGGACTACGCTGTGTATCAGACTCTCAACTTTGACACTGGACTTCATTCTGTGAGTTGATTTATGGACATTGGCTTTGTATTCTTGGTATTCTTGACCCTGGACTGGCTTATTGGACTTTGGCTGTTGTAACCCCCGGGAATGTGACAGGTTGTTAGGGGCAAAGCATTGTATGTTTGGTTTATATTGAGTTTAATTTTTAGTGCATTTTTGTTATTTATTTATTTATTTTATTTATTTTATTTATTGGACTTATATACCGCCCCATAGCGCTACAAGCACTCTCCGGGTGGTTTACAATTTAATTATACAGGCTGCACATTGCCCCCCAGCAAGCTGGGTACTCATTTTACTGACCTCGGAAGGATGGAAGGCTGAGTCAACCTTGAGCCGGCTACCTGGGATTTGAACCCCAGGTCGTGAGCACAGTTTTAGCTGCAGTACAGCATTTTAACCACTGCGCCACGAGGCTCTTGTTAGTGTGTTGGGGGGAGGGGTTGCACATGGGACCTGTTAGGAGGAGAGACCTCAAACTCAAATGGTCAAGAGAATAAGACTAGCCACATTAAATGTGAAAGGCCTGGGATTAGGTGAAAAGAAGACTAGAAGCATTACTGAAGAAAAATAAGGTGGGCATTGCCTTTTTGCAGTAGACTCATCAGTCAAAAGAGGTAAAGTTCAGAGGGATTTGATGTATATAAAGAGGATTATTTTTTGAATTTATCAATAAAAATTCAAAATTATTAGCTAGAATATGAAAAAATAGAAGATTAAAAACATGATTGGGGTAATTAAAGATAGAACAGCTAAGAGATGTAATATAATGAAAGATAAATTGAAGATTTTTCAAGTATTTTATCAGAAATTATATAAAGGAAACAATGTATTGAAAGAGGATATAGAAAATTATATAAATGAGAATTTAAAAACTAAATTATTGGAATGTGATAAAAGAATACAGTGGGGTCTCGACTTACGAACTTAATCCGTATTGGAAGGTGGTTCATAGGTTGAAAAGTTCGTAGGTCGAATTTGCATTTCCCATAGGAATGCATTGAAAACCATTTAATTTGTATCTGCTCTTTTCCATCCATAGAAACTAATGGGAAGCTGCTATTCCGCCTTCTGCCACTAGAGGGGGATATTTTTTCTTTTTTTCCCCTTAGGTTCAGGAAATGAGAAGGAAGGCAGGGAACAGTTTGCAAACCACTTTAGAAATCTTTTTTTTTCCAACGAAGCCAAATTTAAATCATGTTTTAAAGCATGTTGTGCTGATTTTTTCAGCACAAAGACACACTGGCAGGCTTTTTAGGTGGTGAGCAAGCTTCCCAAGCCTCTTCAGAGCCAGCCAATCAGCTGATAGGCGGGGAGTAGAGGGGGCAGGAGTGGGGGAAAAGCACAAAATGGCTGCCAGGCTCCCTTCTGGTGTGGGCTTTTAGCTGTTTCATGCTCTTTTTCCTGCTGTTTGGGGGGTACTAAGGCCTGGTAAGTGACTTTCTTTTATTTATTTTTAAGTTTCTAAAATATTGGAAGGAGAGACAATGCCACCTTCTTGGAAACACTCATTAACAATTCTTATCCCAAAACCCAACAAGGATCTGACAGATCCGGGATCTTCGTTGTTGTTTAGTCGTGTCTGACTCTTCGTGACCCCATGGACCAGAGCATGTCAGGCCCTCCTGTCTTCCACTGCCTCCCGGAGTTGTGTCAAATTCATGTTGGTTGCTTTGATATCACTGTCCAACCATCTCATCCTCTGTCGTCCCTTTCTCCTCTTGCCCTCACACTTTCCTAACATCAAAGTCTTTTCCAAGGAGTCTTCTCTTCTCATGAGATACAAATAATGATGTATAATTAGAATAAATATGAACAAGAAATGTTCGTAAATAAATTTGGTTTTAAAATGTGTAATTATATTAAATATTTAGGTATAAATATAGCTAAAGTGACTCAAAAATTAAAGGAGCAAAATTTTAATAAATTAAGAAGTGATATTAAAGATAAATTGTAAGAGTATTCTAAATTGAAACTATCATGGTTTTGGAGAATCACTATGATCAAAATGTAAATATTACCAAAAATCATTTTTTTTATTCAGGATGCTTCCAATACAATTAGAAGAAGAAGATTTTAGGTATTGGCAGGGATTAATTAATGGGTTTTGTAATCATGGTAAAAATTCGAGAATAAATAAAAGATATTGGTATAAGGCTTTAAAAATGGAGATTTAGGTATTCCTAATATAAAAAAGTATTATATAGTGAATAAACTAAGATTTATTGGAGATATTACATATAATAAAGGAAGGTTAATTTGGTGGGATATGGAATCCTCAGAGATAAATGGGAATATTGAAAAATATTTGTTTAATGTAGTAAAAAGAAATATAATAAATCAGGTGAACAACCCTTTTTAAACAAACATTTAAAATGTCTGGAATAGAAATAAAAATAAGTTATGTCCCTTTACTTCACCACTAAAATTAGTGACCAAAATAGAAAATTTCCCAGAGAAATTGAAGGGTTTAGCTGTAATATATTAAGTGTTTCTGCTTTGGATAGGCAAGGCTTTACAGTAATATTTGATAGAGGTGAATGTAAAATTAAGAAAAAGAACTGTGTTGTAGCAAGGGCAAAACAAGAAGACAGTTTATATATTCTGAGAACCAAAACACAAAGAGACACACGTGTTGTTGGCAAAAACACACCACAACATAATAACTGTGTACACTTGTTACACAGAAGGCTTGGACATGTAAACTTTAAAACATTACAAAAAATGGAAACCATAGCCAGAGGAGTTCAATTAAAAGACTGTCAAAATTACCTAGACTGTCATGTGTGTAAACAGCCGAAATCTCAGGTGGCACCTAAAGGCAAAATAAGCTTCAGACAAACAAAAAGGCCTTCTGAACTAGTACGTGCTGACTTAATAGGGCCTTTTGCACCCTCTTTAGGAGGGGCAAGATATGTTCTAGTATTGGTAGATGATTATTCCTTTTGCTATGTGTTGAAAGCTAAAACAAGTTAAAATTTGGGTTAGATTTATTGAACGACGTTTTGACCACAAGGTGGCGTAGTTGCAAACGGATAGAGTTTCTGAGTTTATGAGCAGTAAATTTCAGAATTTGTTAGAATGTATTAAGTCACAGGAAAACCAGCCCTTACTCTCCATTTCAGAATGGTGTAGCTGAGAGAAGGAATGGTGTACTCCAAACCATGAAGGATGCAAAAATGGGCCATGGTTTTTGGGTGGAGAGTTTGCAGACTCTGAATTATTTGATTAACAGAATTTGGTCATCAGCAATTGATCAGACACCCTATTATATGTTCTATGGCAAGGAGCCGTCATTAAAGCATTTAAGAGTATTTGGGTGTACTGCATGGGTACATGTTCCAAAACAATTAAGAAGAAAGGGTAAAGCCAATGCAAAGAAAATGAGATTTCTTGGTTATGAACCAGGTTCAAAGGCATACAGGTTCGTAGATGGAAGTCGGAACATTGCAATTTCCAGATCAGCAAGTTTCAATGAACATGAAAACTGGGATAGGATTCATGCTAATTCACAAGTTTTTATCCCAATATCTGATACAAAAAGGAACCAGTATAGACAGAATTAGAGAGAAAGGAAACTGGAGAAGACACAAGTAAATCTACAACTGAGGATGAAGATGAAGAAGAAAAAAACAAGATGGACCAAGTAGCGAGTCAGGGAATGAACCAGAGCCACAAGTTCCTAGATGATCAGAGAGGGCAAACAAGGGAATTCCACCCAAAAGGTTTGGAGTGGGGGAAGTTAGAGTTTGCCATGTGTACCAGGAACCTAGGAATTATGAGGAAGTGATGGCACTTCCTGATTTAGAAAGAAGAACGTGGCAAGATGCCATGGAAGAAGAAATGAGGTCCATGGAAGAACAAAGTGTTTACTGAGACTAAGTTACCTGCAGAACATAAAGTAATAGGTAGCAAATGGGTGTTTAAAGGAAAGTTGCAAAGTGATGGAGAGTTTAGATATAAAGCAAGATTAATAGCTCAAGGATTTACACAGAAGAAAAATATTCATTATGATGAAGTTTTTTCTCCCACAGTGAGAGCCGAGACAATGAGAGTGGCATTAGTTTTAGCAGCTACAAGAAATTATTTAATCCACCATTATGACATCACCACTGCATATCTGAATGCTGATTTTAAAGAAGAATTATATATGACCAAAGCACCAGGTTTTGAGGGTTCAAAACCAGAATTGGTTTACAAATTAAACAAGGCCATTTACGGGCTGAAACAATCAGCTCGAAATTGGAATCAATGTTTACATTCAGCTTTGGTAAAAATGGGATACAAAAACAGTCTAGCAGATCCTTGCCTTTACATTAAAGAAAATGGAAAAAAATTAAATGTGCTATTAGCATATGTGGATGATATCTGCTTCATGACAAAAAATCAAAAACAAGTGGAATTGTTGGAAAGACAATTAAAGAAAGAGTTTAAATTGAAAAGTTTATGACCAATACAAAATTATTTGGGAGTACAAATACGGAACACAAACCAAGGTTTTATATTGAGTCAAAAGTTGAAAATTAAACAAATGTTAGAGAAATATGGTATGCAAGAATGCAAAGGTGTAAATACTCCCATGATTGTAGATTTCAGAAATGTGATGAAAATTGTAAAGATTTTGAGGACGAAGAATTGTATCATTCTACAATAGGAAGGTTCATGTATCTGGCAAACTGGACACGTCCAGATATAGCAGCATCAGTAAACATCTTAAGCAGACCAAGCATAAAACATTGGCAAGGGGTGAAAAGAATTTTCAGATACTTGAAAGGAGCATGTGATTATCATTTAATGATAAAACCATCAAAGGAATTAAAATTAACTGCTTTTGTTGACAGCAATTAGGCCAATGATGAAGTTCATAGAAAATCAATGTCTGGTTTTGTGATATTGCTTGGAAATATTTTGGTTGGTTGGAAATCCAGAAAGCAAAATTCTGTAGCTACCTCAACTGCAGAAGCAGAATTTGCTGCATTATCAGAATTATGTTCAGAAATAATTTGGTATAAACAACTGGTAAAGGATTTGAAAATTGAGACATGTGGTGCAGTAAACGTTTTGGAAGATAATACCACATGCATCCATATGGCCTTGACAGAAGGATTAAAAAATAGAAGCAAACATGTGGATATCAAATACCACAATGTAAGAGAAGCAATAAAAGAAAATTTAATTCAACTGGAATATTGTAAAACAGAAGAAAATATTGCAGATATCTTAACAAAACCTTTAAATGCTCAGAAGCATAGTGAAATAATTAAAGAAATGGTATTATGTTCTATTCAGGCATAAAATTAGGAGGGGTGTCAGAGTATTGAGAATTTTATAGGCCTGAACAGATCCAGACTGTAATAATAATGAGCTGCCATGATGATCACCTGTGCAGGTGCTGAGTCACAGTGACTATGAAGAAGATGACGCAACACCCATGTATAGAGATGATGCAACACATGACGTGATTGGACAGAAGCATCAGCTCAAGTGTATATAAGTGAACATTGTGAATGTGAATGTATCTTCTCTTTCCTCTATACTGCGATCCTCTATGCACTTTGTCTCTATTTTGCTGCCACGCCGAAGGACTGCTGCTTTATATATATTTGTATATATTTTTGTTAATACGCGTGTCTTTGTAGAAGAAGAGCGTGTGTGTGTTTTTCTTCAGTCAGAACTCTGCACATTACCAGCAAGAAGCTGACATGTATATATGCTGTAAATACACTTGTCATGCTGGGAGGAGCTGAATGTGTCTGCATGAGTTATTTTTGCCATCAAGACCTGAAAGAGCACTCTGCTAAATTCTCGCGTGTTCACGCATTAACATTTAGTTTCTTTCTTTCTTGATTTTGTTCATTCTAGCTTTAATACTTCCCAACATACTAGTATATCTAATCTAGGACTTCTGAATACCACTGTCACTCAACAATGTTTACTACTTTCAGCCTAGCAACCTTTTTCCACCAATGCATCCCTTTCTCTATAGCAATATGTCCACTCAACTGGCTGGAAAAGTAAATAACGCTGGGAAAAGCAGAAGGCAACAGAAAAAAAAGGATATCTAAATATGAGGTGGATTGATTCCATAAAGGAAGCCACAATTTGAATTTGCAAAAGCTGAGGAGGGCAGCTGAGGGTCAGGACCATCACTCATTCATAGGGCCACCATAAGTCAGAGGCAACTTAAGTGGAAGTAATAACAAGTGGAAAAGCAGATGCTGTATGAGAAGCCCAGCAACAGAACCAGTGCTTGGAAATATTACATTTTTTTAAAAAAAACAACATTATATATTTATTTTGAATATTTATGTACTTCATGCCAGGCACTGCTCTAGGCAATTTTCAATCTAAGCGGAAGAAAATAAAACTCATAAACTCACCCTGCAAACCAAAGGTTACACTAAAAATCATCATCATCAACAAAAGCAAATGGCAAAGTAACTAAAACCTTAATAATGGCCAGATTGGGCAACTCAATTATACTTGAATTCAGGAGACAATGTCCTGGAACCCTTCTCTAAAGAGTCGTATTGTCAACATTTTCTTAAAAGTTGGCAGGGAGGGAGCCTGGCGCAGCTCTAGTGGGAGCTCATTCCATAAGGATCAGCCAAAACGGAGCAGCCTTGGTTTCTAGGAGAGGTCGCCCTTGGTGTCGCCACCCGCAAGAGTAGAACCCGTGAAGATCAAGTTGTTGGGCCAAATTTCTGAGGAAACGATGCACCAACAAAGCACAGGGTCCCAAACCATTAAGGGCTCTGTAGGATAAAACCAAAACGTGGAACCTGGCTCAGAAGGGAACAGGAAGCCAACGCAAGTGGGTCAGTACTGAGGTGATGTGATTAAACTTGTGCATTGCATTGCATTCTGCACCCACTGAAGATTCTGAGTCAGCTTCAAGGGCTGCCCCACCTAAAGAGAGTTACAGTAGTCAGTTTTTGAGACTGCCACCAAATGCACCCACGTTGTCAGGGATCACTTTTCCAGGTACGTGTGTATGCCTCCTTTTTGGACTACGTAAACCAGAATGCCCGTACCAGCATAGCAGCAGTAGTACTATAATTCACTTGCAATCCACAGAAGCTCACACTGAAATAAATAGGTTAGTCTTAAAGACGCAGCAGGAATTTTGCTGTTATCATTATAGCTATTGCTATCATTATCAACACCAGCAACACTGAGAAAAAGATGGAATATTAGCAATACTAACAATAAATACTAACAATAAACGACTCTTTGGCCCAGCAGGGTTTACATTAGATTTCACTGGCTATCAAAGATCTCAGGATGAGGGCTTTCTCAACCCAAATCCACGTAAAATCAGAAGCTAGAAAAGTTAATTTTTTAGACTGCAGTTCCTGGGAACCGCAGCCAGCATGGACAAAGGCCATGCTGAATGGAGAGAACTTTGGGAACTGTACTTTGACCTGCTCTGAGGCTGTGTATATCTAATAAATAGAAATAAACAAATAGAATAAATAAATAAATAATAGCGATGCAATAACATGCACTGATGAATGCAAACAATTAAGTGTTCAGCTGTGTCACCCTGTGGGGTCATCTCTGTGTGTATGTTTTTTGTGTGTAGGGAAAGGAGGAGTCTATTGCGGAAGTGAGAACTTATGTTCTATCTGTTAAGAGCCAGAGGGCTATGGGCTCTTACAAAGTAAAGTGGGACACCCTTTTTTTTAGACTACTTGCGCCCAAGTCACATGGCAAAACATGAAACACCAGGGCAGCCAGCTTAAACCCAGCAACGACTCGATGAACCCCAGGCATTCGGTGCTGAATATAAAAATAACTGTGCAAATATGTGCAAAAGTTTCCCAAGATCTGCACTGCATTATGGAAGGAACAGGACTTTTTTTTACAAGTCTCAGGCACCCAACACCATGTGTTTCCCTTTAAATCTTCCTTGCACAGAACAGGCCTTCTTGCACGGCATTTGTGCTTTGTAAGCGTGCGGTGTACATAAACACAAAGGAAGGTGCATGAGGGTGTTCTGTTGTATATTTGGCAGGCAGGATGGGAAGATGACTTTCTAGGGTTCACTACTGACTGATCAATTGATTGCCAGAAGCACAAGGTCCACTGCCAGAAATCAGGAAAAACACTGGCTCAGGGACAGCATACACAGAGCAGAGTTAAGGAACAGGAGGCCTCTGTTCTTATAATTCAGGCCAGAGATGGCTCAGCCCAGTTTTCACATGAAAGCTTCCCCAGCAAGACCTTCCTGTTAGATCTATTTTAGACAACAAGATGGGTGTCACTGCTGCAGCATTAAAATGCATTAAAATATCTAGCTTCCTCTGGATCGCCCCCAAGAGCTTGCCAGCAGGCAAAGGTAAAGGTTGCCCTAGACATTGAGTCCAGTCATGTCCAACTCTAGGGTGCAATGCTCATCCCCATCTCCAAGCTGTAGACCCAGCGTTTGTCCATAGACTGTTTCTGTGGTCACGTGGCCAGCGCGACTAGACATGGAACACTGTGACCTTCCCACTGAAGTGGTACCTATTTATACCTGTGTTTTTTATATGCTTTCGAAACAGCTAGGTTGGCAGGAGCTGGGACAAGCGACGGGAGCTCACTCCGTTGCATGGATTCAATCTTATGACTGCTGGTCTTCTGACCTTGCAGCACAGAGGCTTCAGCAGTTTAACCCGCAGTGCCACCCTGTCCCACATTACCAGCAGAGCCTACCCTAAATCAGTCTGACCCTATTTTCACCCCCTGCCATGCCAGGATTTGCAGGGGAATATTCTTCTGCTTTTCAATTCCAGGTAAAATGATGGCAACCCTGACCCACTTGCTAAGGCTTCATGGGACACGTTCTGAATGAAAGGCCATCCTTCAAAGTCAGCTGCGATGGGGCGGGAAAAAATTCTAAGCCAAAAACATGTGGGGGGGAAAGTCTCACCCATGACCTAAGGGGATGTCTTCGTGAGCCAAAGAACTAGTGTGAGAAGCGCAAAAATATTCTAGAAATGTATTGCAAAAGCAATCAATAAAATTATCATTCAGAAACATTGCTATTAATAGAACAGGGGTGTGTGTTCATGTTCCCCACCTCCTTTGGTTCCTTCAAGAAATGCTATGGTCACAACCCTTTGCCTAAGATGTCTAGAGGCACTGCCTAAGGAAGTTGTTTTTTTGGAATATGCATTTTTCTTCCATGTGGTTAATGAACCACGTTCTTCCAGCCAGAGGGCAGATCGTTGGATGGGTGCCCTTCTCTGCTTATCCCTGCCTGCTGGTCTCGAAGAATCTCTTAGCAAAATGTTCAGGTCCCTGAAGAGAAAACAGCAGCCTCTGGACTTCCTGAAAACAGTGATCAGGCATTCTCCTGTAGCTTTTTATTCTCCTTTAGACTTCCACTCCTTTTTCTTGAAGAGGAAGCTGAGGCAAGAGGTACGCTCTGTTTTGGGAGCACATTTTATTTGGGGAGGTAATTTTTCTAAGCTGACCTTTGCTCTCACTGACCACATAGTCTGAGCAGGCAGGGGTTAGATTTAAATGAGCACAAGCAGACGTGCACGCCTAATGGCATGCAAAATTCTCTGACTCTATTTTTGACTCTAATCTGGTAAATAGGAAAGTCAAATATCATTGCATAAACCTGGGGGGCAGGAAAGTCTTAGGGGGTGGACCATACTTCCACATTATTAGGGAGCAGGCTGGGTAGGTGGGGCTCATCAGCCTTGGAAGGCAGCCCATCTAGGAGAAGGAAAACTCCAATTTCAAACCTACACTGCCTTGTGACTAAATAGAAATACTAAGAAATTATTAGAGATTCAAGCTAAAAGGAGAAAGTATAGTTAGAAAAGTTCCAGTGGGATTTGATATACTGAAAGAGGAATTTTTTCCAGTACAGTAATAAAAACTCAAAGCTTCTACCTAGAGTAGCTCAAAATAAAAGATCAAAAAACACAACTGGAGTGATCAGAGATAAAACAGCAAAGAATTGGAGCCGAATGAAGGAAAAATTAATATTACAAGAATCTTACAAAAATTTATATAAAGGTAATAGTACATTGGAAGAAGATTTAGAAAATTATATTAAACAAAATGTAAAGAATAAACTATCAGATAATAATAAAAGAGAATTAGAAAAAGATAAAGGATGAAGAGATTACAGAGGTTATTGACAAACTAAAAAAAATATGGTAAAACTCCAGGCTTTGATGGAGTGGGATCAGAATATTATAAAGCTTTTAAATCAATACTGAATCCCAAGTTAAAAATAATTTATAATGAAATATTGGAAGGAGAGAAAATACCAGATTCTTGGACATATTCATTAACAACTCTTATTCCAAAACCCAATAAAGATTTGACAGACCCAAGTTCGTATAGACCTATTTCATTATTAAATCAAGATGCAAAGATGTTTACTGCAATCTTGGCAAATAGAATGAACTAGTTTATTACAGAATATATTAAAGAGGATCAAAATGGGTTTTTAAAGGGAAGACAAATGGAAAATTTAACTAAGAGGGTTTTGAATATTGTATATAATATAGATAAAGATAAATCAGACAGATATTTGATTGTTAGATATTTTAATGCATTTGATTGTGTAGAATGGCCAACATTAAAGATTCTTTTAAAGGGTTGGTGCTTTGGAAACACAATTGGGGGGGTAATAGACCAATTATATTCAGAGAACATTTCTGCAGTAATTGTTAATGATGGGATGACAGAGCAGATAGCTCTAGGCTGAGGCACCAGATAAGGTTGCCCTCTTACTCCTGTTTTGTTTGATTATTGAAATGTTAGCAAATGCAATAAGGAATGATGATTTAATTGAAGGAATGGGTGAAAATAATAAAGGTTAATTTATTTACTTATGCTTCCCTATTTCCAGTGAAAAACACATTAGAATGTATGGATAGAATTAAAATTCATTTAGGATGTAAATTGGCAAAAATCTGAAATAATGTGTAATCAGAACAAAAAAAATTGTATAATCAGAACAAGAAAACTTAGTTGAGAAATATGATTTTCAGATACGTAAATCAGTTAAACATTTAGGTATAGCTTTTTTAAAAGATACTAAAAATAAAGGAAAATAATTATAACAAATTAAGATATTAAAAAAACTAAAAGGATATACTAACTTAGAATTTTCTTAGTTTGGAAGGATCACACTGATAAAAATAATTCTACCAAAAATTAATTTTTTATTTAGAATGCTACCAGTACAGTTAATGGAAGATGATTTTAAATTTTGGCAAGGAATGATTAATAAATACTGTAATGAAGGGTAAGAGAGCCAGAATAAATAAAAAGTATTGATATAAAGCAAAAACAAAAGAGAGGTTTAGGCATACCAAATATAAAAAATATATAATTTGGCTAATCAGTTGAGGTTCATTGGGGAAATTATATATAACCCAGAAAAGTTAATTTGGTGGAAAATGGAATCATCAGAATTACAGGTGGATTTTAAAAAGCATCTATTTGGTATGATTAAGAAATATAAAATAAGCAAAATTAATAACCTGTTTTTAAAGTATATTAAATGTCTGGTACAAGGATAGAGAGAATTTGTGTCCGTTTAACTCTCCATTAGGATAAGTGAGTGAAATAGAGAATTTTCCTGCCAATATGAAAGTTTATGCAGAATTATTTAAAGAAAAAAGTGATTAGATTAATCTGCATTTTAGAGATCCCAACTGTTAGAACATTGACAATTTTACAGGCCTGAACAGGTCAAGACAGTAGTGATAATAAGCTGCCATAATGATCACCTGTGTAGACTCAGAAGTGCTGAGTCACAGTGACTTGGAAGAGGTGTGTCTGAACATGATGCAACACCTGTCTTGATTGGACAGCAGCATCTGCTTCTATGTATATAAGTGTACTGTGTCTATATGATGTATCTTCCTCTATTCTCTATTCTGCTATCCTCTATACACTACTTTGCCTCTATATTGTTGTCACGCCGAAGGACTGCTGCTCTGTACATTTATACATTTTGTAAATACACGTGTCTTGAAGGAGAAGAGAATGAGAGTGTGTTTTTTTTCCTGCAGAAGGAACCTGCTAATTACCAGCAAGAAGCTGACACCAACAGAAACAACTCCAATCTTACTTCAACAAATTAAGGAATTTGGTGAGGTAGCTGGACTAGAAATTAATCAAGAGAATACAAAATTCTTAACTAAATATTTAACCCCCAAACAAGTCCCAACTCATCTCAAACACAAACTTTCAAATAACAAAAACGTAAAGTACTTAGGAATTAACTTGACGTAAAGTACTTAGGAATTAACGTGACTGCTATATGTTCTTCACTGAAAGAAGATAACTATGTGAAACTCCTTGAGCAGATTAAACAAGACTTGGAAAGATGGGAGAAATTACTTTCGTTTTAAGGAAAAATTGCAACGGTTAAAATGAATATTTTCCCAAATGAAATATCCCTTTTCCAGAATTTCCCAATCAAATTAGAGCAAACGTTTTTTTGAAGAGTTAGACATCCTAGTTGCAAAGTTCATATGGCAGAAGAAGAAGCTGAGAATTAAATGTAAATTAATACCAGAAGCAAAAGAAAGGGGAGGATTTGGTTTGCCAAATTGGAATGTATACTATTAAGCAGTTCCGGCTTCCGGCTTGAGAAGAAGGACGTTTATGCTGAGCTCCTCTCCCTTTTAATTTTAATCACTATTATGTTATGAGTCACAGCCGGAAGCACAGAGCGGAAGAGAGAGGCTCAGGCAGCGCTTTTGCTGGGTATCGGCGAGCCGCGTGGCTGCACGGACGCGAGCGGAAAGGACCACGTTGCCTGCCATAGAACGCACACATGGCAACCAACACAATGAAGGAAGACGTGGAAATGGGAGTCCAGTTCATCTTGAGCATCATGAAGAACAATGTCCGACTCATCAAGAAGCAGGTGGAGCGCTTCGGCAGTTGTCTCACCAATAGACATGCATATAGATGCATAAGGAGAAACAGGACAGATCCTGTGGACAGCTCTCTCATGAGAGCTTCTGAGGATGCGGGTGTGTATTAGAGTTATCCTTGTCTCAAGAGTTCACTGTATGGATTGACCCTGGCGAAGTCTCGTGTGGGCTTGGTGAGAACAGCCACCCTTTCAATGTGCTTGAGGAATACAGGAATGGCAAATCGTCTCCAGAGCTGGAAATGTCAGATTACCATTCAGAGTCTCCAACTCCCTCAAAGTGCTCTCCTGAAGGCTAAGCGTTTGGAGAAAATCCAGGCACTGCACAGAAACCAACTCAGGAGAAGCAATACTGAACAGACTCCACAATATTTCTATGTCCCATCTCCTCTGTGGCTTCCATGGCAACACAACATGGTCACTTATGTCCCAGCCGCTTCCTCTCTACTACGTCAACCTCCCCTTGAAGCCGCCTGCCGCCAGGAAAACCAACCCGGACCTGGTGAAACACCTCACAAAATGGGCGTCCAAGTCTTAAGAAAGGAGGACGCTGGGCAAATATCTTTGGCCCCTTAGGCCTTGCCCTAGACCTTAAGTGGGACAGGGGTAACTCGGAAGAGTCACGATTTGTCTTTCCTGACCATGGAGCTCTTACCACAGCTTGGGAAAGTTACTTTTTTGGACTTAAACTCCCAGAATGCTCTACCTGCTTGTGTTAGTTGGAGAAGGTCAAGAAATCCTTGCAGTCCAAAAACAGAATAACCTCCCCAATCTCTGGCAATATCAAATGAGTCATCAATATTCTAGGGAAAATAGTTGATTTTTGTAAACTATATGGTTGTGTGGAAATTCCTGAGGGCTAGTGTCTTAATCTTTCTTTGGTGAGGGAAAGTCAGGGTCTGTCTCTTTCTATGGTGCTGAAATGACTGTAGCATGTCAACTGTATATAATTGAGCACTTCACTGTGCACTTAAAACCAGAGGCCTGGGTCGCCTTGTGTGGGGCCGAGGAAGGGAATCAGGGAGAGGAAACTTGGGTGCTTTCTCCATCTCCAGCAGGGCAGTTGTGTCTATTGGTTAGAGCAGGAGAAGGAGAGATGGTTGCAGAGGGAGGAAGTCTTTCCAGCTATTAGGGAAAATGCAATTTATTGGAGGGAGAACCCCGAGTCTGGCCTTGTCTTCCTGGTCTCTCAGTTTTCTCTAAGTACTTATCGCTTCCTGGAAAACTGGGATAATATTGAAAGCTCTGTGGATTCTTGAGTGATGCCACCCAAGCCCTGTGACGATGCCAGCCATGTTGGCCTGCCTCCAGTGAATGCAGAACCTGCCCAGCCATCACTTGGCATACCCAAGCAAGTCCCTGGAAACACGCAAGTATCCAGGGTGCATGGAGCCGCCCACGCCCAAACAACAACCCCCTCATGGGGGGGGGGAATGGAGGAGGATGAGGAGGCTGCTGCTGCTGCTGCCGAGAGAGGAAAGCTGGTTCATCGTCATCCTCATCTGAGGGGAACGAAAAGGAGGAGGAGGAGGCGCTGCCATTATCCATGCCGTGAGGCAGCAAGCTGGGTAGGTGGGGCTCATCAGCCTTGGAAGGCAACCTATCTAGGAGAAGGAAAACTCCGATTTCAAACCTCGACTGCCTTGTGGCTATATCCACTGATGGAAAAGGCTTCAGGAGTTAACCACGAGGCAAAATCTGGAGCCGGAGTCCTGGAGACAGTTCATGTCATTCTGGCAACCCCTGCAACGTCGCTGGAACCAACTGTATTGACTCTTGCCTTTCCATTGGACTATTTCAGTGATGTGGAGAGGGAAGATTTGCTGCTTGGGTAACAGTCTATCCTCCATTTTACTTTTCCCAGATTCGTGTTCTGGAGAGGACACTCCAGCTTCCCATACACCATTGAAACAACACGGGAAGTAACAGTTACCGGTTATAAGTCTTTGCTCATTTGGCGTAGATAATGATTCCAGGGGCTAATTCTGATGGTGGGAGAGGTCATTGCACCTCACTAGGTAGCTACCACCTACCGTAAGCTGGGCAGCCCCCAGGCAGTAAGGTGCTACCTCACTACGGTCTGTTAACCTCACAGGGTGTGTGGGGTTTAGGGTGAAAGCCAACAAGCAGATTGATAACTCTGCACCATGCAATAATCATAAGAAATCTTCTGCCCTAAAGCTGGGCACCTGGAATGTACGGACAATAACCACTGGCTTTTCTGACTACGGCTTTTCTGACGACCTGCAGGAAATAGACGACGTGCGCAAGACAGCTGTCACTGACATGGAACTGAGTAGACTGCATATGGACATTGTTGCCCTGCAAGAGACGAGATTGCCAGACTCGGGGTCTGTCAAAGAAAAAAAACCTCATTCTTCTGGCAGGGAAAACCATTGAATGAGACCAGGGAATAAGGTGTTGTTTTTGCTGTCAAAAATACTCTGCTGAGATCCATTGTTCCACCTACTATGGAGAGTGAAAGAATCCTGTCTCTGCAGCTCCATTCATCAGCACAACCGGTCACCCTCATTAGTGCATATGCACCAACACTGTCACCCACAACAGAAGTGAAAGACAAATTCTACGGCGATCTGGCAGCTACTATCAAAAAAGTCTAGGCAGAGTAAGGAACCACTGGCACCACTGCAAATGCCTCGCTCCTCATCTAAATCAACCAAGGTGAGCGTGGACATTCACAACTACGTGAAGCTCAGTGACTGCCCCATGGTCTCACAGGTATTGCTAGAACCCTTAGCTATCCCTGCTGCAGACAACCTATCCGGGGTGGACCCTTATGCAGACAGCGTGCCGCTGAACCCGATGATGCGTGGCTCACTGCTGTCTGCTAACTGACACTCTGCCCGCTTGCCCTTCGTTGCCCCTTCAAATGCCTTTAGATTGATTTCCTGGAATGTGGCTAGATGGTATAGGAAGCTACAGGACCCTGAGTTTAGCGATCTTCTCCAAGGCCTTAATATTATCCTACTCCAAGAAACATGGACAGTTCATAGTACGACTAGCAGGATATGCCTCACACTCTCTCCCAGCACAAAGGCTCATAGCAAAGGGCTGTCCTTCTGGGGGTCAAGCAATTTTAGTTACTGACACCTTATCTTCACTCTGTGTTCTCACAGTTGATGCTAACTCTAAAATCCAGGGTATAAAACTCAAAACTAGGAACCAAGAAATTCTGATGGCCAATGTCTACATGCCCCAGTCTCTTCCAAGTCCCATAGGTCCTGTCAATGGGAAGCCTTGAGTCATGCCTTAGATGATCTTGATCTTAGGTTTCCAGGGATCCCTCTTCAGCTAGCAGGAGACTTTAATGCTAGAGTAGGCCAGGGTGAGGTCATATTCGACTGTATCCTGGATACATTAAGTGATGCTTCTCTCTTACATCTTTATGTATCAGAGAGGCAGTACAAAGATCATCAAATTAATGATGCGGGAACTCATTTGGCAAAACTCTGCTTACTTAGAGGTTTAATTTGGCTAAATGGCCTCACAGAGCTCAACATTGAGGGTGAGTTCACGTATATCTCCCCCCATGGATCCAGCACAATTGACTATATTTTGATCCCTGTTTCCCTATTATCATGCATGGCTGAGTTCCAGGTGGGTGAGCCCCTAGCTAGAGACCATCTCCCCTTATGTTGCAGGCTTGCTCGTAACACAGACTCTACTGTTCTGACCAACTCGGCACTTGAGGAGTGTCCATTGATCCTGCCCAGAATTAAATGGAACCACAGAGCAAAACACCTCTTTGAAAAAGTAATTAATCTAGACATGACACCCCAAGGCTTCCTCAATTGGTTATCTCTATCAAAGCCCAATTATCACATCAAAGGCTTTGAGAGTCTAATTGACACCATAATAGTTAGCCTTGGCCAGCTCCCTCAACAATCTCAGAATAGACAGGCCCCAGCCACATGTCCTAGGTTAGACAAGGAATGTCTTGCCTTGAAGCAGGATATGAGGAGGATCTATAATAACTATAGAAACTCAAGGGCCTTCAAGCTCCCCTCACAGTATTATGAACTTGAAAACCACGTCAAAATATCCATTAAGAAGCTCCAGCATCGTTTTATAATGAACCATTGGTCACCCTTACAGGCTATCAACTCAGGTAACAACGAAAAATTTTGGGAGGTGGTTTCAGGTTCTTTCATTTTTAATAAGGACTCGTACAACCTGCTTTATATACCAGCTTGGACATGGGAACAGCACTTCATGGCCACCTTTTATGATAGCTTTAAGCCCACAGTGCCAAATAACTTGCTTCCAAGCAGAGATCTCCCGGAATCGGCCCCAGTTACAACTAGTGAAATAAAAAACTTATAGAACACCTTAGAGCTGGAAAGGCTCCTGGTCCTGATGCCCTTCCCCTGGAACTGCTTAAGGCTTACCCCAACTGGTGGGCACCTGTTCATGCTGCTGTATTTACTTCTGTTAAACAATCAGGTATTATGCCTAGAGCATGGACACAGGCCATAGTGATTCCCATCTATAAGAAGGATGATAAGAAATCCTCTGCAAATTACAGATCAATAAGCCTTTTTGCTATCACTGGGAAGATGTATGGCAGTTATCTACTCCAAAAACTACAAGACTGGCTTTTAGACAAGATATTCTGGGTCCAGAACAAGCGGGTTTTAAGGCAGGAAAGTGTACATTAGACCATTGTTTGATCTTATCCCATCTGATCTCCAAATATGCTTCACAGCATAATACTTGCTTGTATGCAGCTTTCCTGGATCTAAAAGGGGCCTTTTTGAAGAGTTAGACACCCTAGTTGCAAAGTTCATATGGCGGAAGAAGCTGAGAATTAAATGTAAATTACTGCAAGACGCAAAAGAAAGGGGAGGATTTGGTTTGCCAAATTGGAATTTATACTATTAAGCATTTCCGGCTTCCGGCTTGAGAAGGAGGACGTTTGTACTGAGCTCCATTCCCTTTTAATTTTAATCACTATTATATTATGAGTCACAGCCAAGTGGAAGCGAGAGGCTCAGGCAGCGCTTTTGCTGGGTATCACTGAGCCGCATGGCTGCAGCGACACGAGCGGAAAGGACTGTTAGGAGGACAGGATGAAGTTCTGATATAACATACAAAGGATACCACTCTTATGAATATAATATAACACCCTATCTGATTCATATGTACTCAGCAATCATATTCCTGTATTTTACTCAAAACTGGGAAAACTGGGACTGGAGTAAACTCACATCCTGGCTCCCCAATTTTTCCACTTTCAAGAACATTCTTATTGGCATTGTCCTTCTCATCGTCATGGCTCTTCTTGTTGGTATACTCGCTAAACTTCTTACTGTTGCTTCTTCCTTTGTCCACCTTGCCCCCGCTCCTGCCTTCAATCTGTGTCATCTCAACATGAGGGTAGTTTAAATTCCGCCATCTTATTGCTGTCAGAATTTAAAAAGGAGGGAGTGTTAGGAGGACAGAAGGCAGAGGTTGCTTTGTTTGCATTTTTGATGAGTTTTTGAGACACTGAAACTTGTACTCTTGAGCCTTTTAACTTTTTCCTTTTTTTGAAGTTTAAATAATTGAGCAGAGTGCTTTTTTGGCAAACATTTTTTCATTTTTCAAGTTGAAGTATGTGTTGTGGTTTTTGCCTCTGACTGAAAGGAGTAAGTTTTGATAAGAGACTGCAAAACAATTTTAAAGGACCAGCTTTTTTGTATGCAGTCAAGTAATTTTTGTGGATTGAGAGTGAAGAGAAGAGAATTTAACTTTTTGACTTTATGAGACAACATGTATCAACATCAAGATGTCTATTACTACTCCAGAAGCCAACACATCCACTCAACGTGTTCACCTGGGTGTAAGTAACAGCAGTGGTGTATTTGCAATCCCAAAGCTGAACCAGAACAACTTTCAAATGTGGGATGCAAGATTAAGAGTTTCCCTTCAAGTACAGGACTGTTTAGATGCTATAGACCAAGATATACCTGAAAGCCAGCCAGCACACAAACAATATAAAATTAAAGAAGCAAAGGCTTTAATGTTGTTATACTCTTGTATAGAAGATCATGAAACTCCATTGGTAACTAAATATAAAACAGCTAAAGGACTATATGGTGCTTTAAGAAAGAAATACTGCACTAAATCAAGTAAAAACATAATATTTCTGAAGGAAAGTTTATATAGTATGAGAATGAAAGAAGGAACTAACATTAATGAGCATTTGATGAAATGTTGAAAATTGTCACAGAGCTTCAAGCTGCAGGGGCAGAAATATCTGATACTGAGTTCCACACTTTCATATTACTTAGTCTATCACAGTCCTATGCAAATCAGAAAGCTATGCTTGAGTGTATAGCAGAGGTGGACTTGGAATACACAATTGCCTATTTAAGAGATTCAGGATTAAAAAGGGCAATGGACAATGTACCTGAAAAATTGCCTATATTAAGAATGAGACCTGATCCTGAAGAAAGGTGATGTTATATATGTTTAAAGGTTGGACATATTGCCAAGTATTGTAGATTTAAAGGCACAGAAACTCAAATACCGAGAGGTGCAAGTACTAGTATTGAAAGAGCGGCCCCTAGCATCCAAAGACATTTCAGCAGTCACAGAAATTTTAGAACACAAGGAAGACCAATTATATGGTATGTAATATGTTTTAGATGTTATGTTTGTTTATTAGGAATTCCTGTATACCTTTTCCCTAAAAGACTTAGATAAAGTATATTTTGAACAACTTATCTCGGTGTCTAGCAACCTCCTTTAATATATTTTTCAACAGCTCCTACCACATTTTTGCCTTCACTTGAGAGGACCCCCCAGAGACCCCCGGAATCCAGTATGCATGGTGTGTCCTTCCACAAGGTTTCAAAAATAGCCCGACTTTGTTTGGGGAAGCCCTGAGTAAAATCCTGAGGTTGTGGGTTCCCAAGGTGTCCTACCAGGTTATTCAGTATGTGGATGACCTTTTGTTGTCCGCAGCTAACCAACCTGAGTGTCTCCAGGCAACTATCTATCTTCTCAATTTTCTGAGATTTGAAGGGTTTAAGGTGTCACAGGACAAGGTGCAAGTAGAGCGGGAGGAAGTTAGTTATTTGGGCTTTTTTATTTCAAAGGGTCAAAGATGGTTAACGAAGGATAGAGTGGGGACTATATGTGCACTACCTCTCCCAGACACCAAGTGTGCTTGGTGCACTTTCGTTGGCATGGCAGGATTCTGTGAAATCTGGATCCCCAATTTCTCTGTCTTAGCCCGACCCCTCTTTGATGCACTGAAGGGAGTGGGAGAAAAGGTGGAAAATACCCCTGTTATGAGATGAGCATTTGAAGAAATTAAACAAATGCTCTTGTCCGCTCCAGCCCTAGGGCTGCCAGATCCAGAGAAGCCATTTGAACTGTTTGTACATGAGCGGCAAGATATGGCACTTGGTGTCCTGACCCAACAGGTTGGCAGCTGGCGAAGGCCGGTCACATACTTGTCTAAGTTAATGGATAATGTGACCAGAGGATGGCCGTCGTGTCTCGAGCAGTAGTGGCAGCTGTCCTCCTTGCAAAGGAGGCTCAGAAATTTTCTTTAGGTGCCCTGGTTTCTATACATGTCTTGCGGTGACTAAAGTGCTGGAGCAGAAAGGAGGCCTTTGGCTCTCGAACGCGCACATAAGTAAATACCAAGTGCAGCTCTTAGACAATCCAGATCTCCGGCTTGTTATGAGCTCCTGCCTCAAACCACCCACCCGTCTCCCTTCCCCACAGGCTGAAGGGGTGCCCATTTTACATGACTGTTTACAAACTATCGAAACCGAATACTCAAGTCAGAAAGATCTCTCTGATTCCCTTCTGCCACAACCACACAACAAATTTTTCATGGATGGGAGCAGCTTAGTATGGGATGGTATACGTAAGGCAGGTTACGCCATGGTAACTGACTCATCCGTCATTGAGGCTCAGCCTCTTCCCCCTGGAATGTCAACCCAGAAAGCAGAATTGATTGCCCTTACAAGGGCACTAGAATTGGCTCAACAAAAGAAAGTAAGCATCTATACTGATTCCCACTCTGCCCTTGGGGTGCTCCATGCTTTTGGGGGTCTCTGGAGGAACAGGGGGTACAAAACCACTGAGGGGGAAGATATTAAGCGTTTGGTTGAGGTACAGTCTTTGCTTGCAGTGGTCCAACTGCCCTATAAAGTAGCAGTGATGCACGTGAAGGGACATGGCAAAGAGGAGGATTTGAGAATACGAGAGGGGAACAGACTTGTGGATGAGACTGCACGGTGAGTGGCCAAGGAGACCCAGGTAAACTATCAGGCTCTTACGGTCCTCCTGGCTCCGGCACTCCCACTGCCGAATCCACCACAGTACTCAAAGAGGGAAAGAGAGAAAGTGTTAGTAAAGAATGGGAACAGTGGGTGACGGTGGCTGGTTGTACACAGAAGATGGGAGGTTCGTACTGCCTAGACAGCTGACCCGGCATTTCATGTGGGAACTTCATAGACGTACCCACACTAGTCCTCAGGTCATGCTCGATAGTGTTCGACCTTAGCCTTATGGACATGGTCTCTCTTCCCTAGCCCAGGATGTGGCTGAGGCCTGCGAAATTTGCTGTAGAAACAATCCACACACCGGACTCCGGAGAGGCCCTATGGGAATGCAACCGAAAGGATTGTGGCCAGGGTCCCGGTGGCAAATAGATTTCACAGAAATGGGACCATACAGGGGTACAATACTGCCTTGTCTTTGTAGATACACTTACAGTTTGGCCTCAAGCCTTTCCCACTACAACAGAACAAGCGAAAGAAGTTATCCGGTTTTTGCTACATGACATCATTCCAAGGCATGGAATCCCCTGGGAGGGAATTTCATCAGATAATGGACCCCATTTTGTTGCTGAGATAGTCCAACAAGTTTCCACATATCTAAACATTGACTGGAAGCTCCACGCCGCTTACCAGCCTCAGAGCTCCGGCCAGGTGGAAAGCCTTAATCAAACCTTAAGATCACACCTTCAGAAAATGATGCAGGAGCCTGGCCTAGGGTGGGTCAATTTGCTTCCCCAAGCCCTCCTCCGCATTTTGCCTCACAGAAAGCTAGCCATCAGCCCATATGAACCTATGTACGGTCATCCTTCCATTGTAGCGGCCCTCCCATCCGGGATTCCCCACTGCCTAGGAAAGGGGGGGGGAGGATTCACATAATTATCTCTTGAGCATGTCCCGACTTTAATAGGATAGCCACAGCCAACTGCTGGAGAAAGATCTTGTGACGTTGGATCAGCCTCTCCACTCCTTCTCCCCGGGAGACTGGATCTACACGAAATCACTGTCTGATTCACCCCTCACTGCGAAGTGGAAAGGTCCACTCCAAGTTATTCTCACTACGCCTTCGTGCGTTAAAGTTGAGGGTCACACCACTTGGATTCACTACACTCGCATCAAACATGCCTCCCCGCCTCAGGATTTAGTTCTGCCTCCCCCTCTGCAGCCCTGGTGACCTCCCTGTGACCGGTGGGTGATAAAAGGTGTTGACGGCCACTGCTTCTTATTCCAGTGACAACCTTGACAATTGCCTGAAGAATAGGATTCTTTGGACTCTTTTTATCATGGTTTCCTCCCTCGCCTGCTTTCTGCTTTTTGGACATTTCCTAAGGGGGGTCGCTTTCGAGGATAATACCATGGTATGGTTACATCAAGAGGTTGTGCAGCATACATCCCTCCTGAATTGTTGGATTTGAACATTCTTCCCTTTTCACGGCCGCCTGGGGTTGCCATCATGGCCTGTTCCTCTAGCCCTTTCCGATTGGTATAAGCATTCTATCGACGCCATTGAGGTAGGCCCTTCTTATATTCCCCTGTTCTCCCTCAAAGGACCCCAACAGGTAGCCCCTATATGCTTTAATAAAAATTTAGGCTTCACACAGCCTCTCGGCACATGACGAAATTGTACTTTAACATTCCTATGGGATGGGACCACCTGGATGCTGGATGGTGACCCCATTCCATTCCTTAATCATAGCAAAAACAGCACCCGTTTCACCTTGTATACCCTTTTTCTACAATACCCTCAGGGCCTTGCAGTCCCCAAACCTCTCATTATTAATACTTTGCATGTTTTACACAATACAAAGCCACTCCATCTTGAATCCGGTTTTTGGTGGTTTTGTGGTCTCAAGACCTTCAAGGTTTTGCCCCCCCTGACTGGGAAGGGATTTGTACCATCGGGTGGCTATGGCCGGGGGGTGTGTGCATCCTTGTGATGTCTCCGCTATACACTACTCATCCCGAACCACCCATCGGGCCATTAGATCTATGTCTAAACCATGGAAATGGTCCATAGGCACCCTCCTTGGACGTGCCTTTCTCCCTTCACTTGGTGTAGCCCAAAACTACAAAGACATACACATGCTAGCTGATTTTGTTTACAATACCTCTGTAGCACTAGAAACCCTTGAAAACGTCACGGCCAACATTCAATCCTGTTTGCAATCTGAGATTATTTCTGTCAAAAACATGGTCCTCCAGCATCGTCTGGCGCTTGACATGGTGCTTTTGTAGCAGGGCAGTTTGTGTGCCTATATCAATGAGACCTGTTGTATGTTTCATGATGAACAGAAAGGTTTGATCCTCGATCATGATGACCTCGCTACTCTGGTCCGTGAACACCAGCTGGACCGCACCCGTACCTATAATGCCTTTAATGTCAAAAATTAGGAAAACTGGGACTGGAGTAAACTCACGTCCTGGCTCCCCAATTTTTCCACTTTCAAGAACATTGTTATTGGCACTGTCCTTATCATCATGGCCCTACTTGTTGGTATACTTGCAAAACTTCTTACTGTTACTTCTTCCTTTTGTCCATCTTGCCACTGCTCCCACCTTCAATCTGTGTCATCTCAACGTGAGGGCAGTTTAAATTCTGCCATCTTACTGCTGTCAGAATTTTAAAAGGGGGGAGTGTTAGGAGGACAGGACGAAGTTCTGATATAACATACAAAGGATACCACTCTTATGAATATAATATAACACTCTATCTAATTCATATATACTCAGCAATCATATTCCTGTATTTTACTTGAGCAATCATATACTGTATTTGTACTTGAAATATAATTTCTTACTGATTTCTTACTGAATAGATGTATTTTGTATGCACACTGTATACTCTTTATGTAACTGTATCCTATATGCATTTTCTATTTTAATGTATTTTGTGTCCTCATTCTATCTCAATGTATTGGGCCTCTCTTGATACGCCTGACCTATGCAATAGTTAAGCAAGTTCCCCACCACATTCCCGCATTTCAAAGCATGTTAGCTACAATGACCTCTTAGACCCAGGCAACAGGAAGCTATCACACCACAATGAGATAACATTTAGATTTTGTTTACACAAACAAGGCAGCTTTTCTTCCTTCTCAGAACACATCAATTTAAGAGACAAACGGGCACAGATGGCTACATTGGAATATTAAGGGAGGAAGCCAGACATTTATAGTTTGACACCAATAGGAGAGTTGCTGTTTCAGAAGGCCATACATTGAGGCCCAGCAAATGCAACATAAACATATCAATGAGATAAGGAGAACCAAGGAACATCCTTTCAGACATGCAGGCACATTCGGGGTATAACGTGACCCTGGGTCAAGGGAACACGGGGGCACAGTATGGATATTCAGGTACAGCAAATACGCTATGCGTATGGAACATCTTTGGCCCAATGGGAAGTAGGATCCAAGTTTGAGGTCCAAAGAACCAGTAAAAATGTCCCAATTTATGGCTCTTTGTGTAAACACCTTATAAAATATATATGCATTCTTTGCTCGGGGCCTTTTTCTGCTTTTAGGACAAAAGACCCAGATGTACTTTTCTAAATAAAGAATTGACTTTGTATCAGCTGTTTGTGCATTTTAGCCTGTTGTCCTTGCCGGAGTTCTGAACGTAAAATTCAGGGCTAACAGGGCCACGTTGCCTTCCATAGAATGCACAAATGACAACCAACACAATGAAGGAAGATGTGGAGATGGGAGTCCAGTTCATCTTGAACATCATGAAGAACAACGTCCGACTCATCAAGGAGCAGGTGGAGTGCTTCGGCAATTGTCTCACCAATGGACATGCATATAGATGCATAAGGAGAAACAGGACAGATCCTGTAGACAGTTCTCTCGTGCAAGCTTCCCAGGATGCGGGTGTGTATTAGAGTTATCCTTGTCTCAAGAGTTCACTGTATGGATTGACCCTGGCGAAGTCTCGTGTGGGCTTGGTGAGAACAGCCACCCTTTCAATGTGCGTGAGGAATACAGGAATGGCAAATCGTCTCCAGAGCTGGAAATGTCAGATTACCATTCAGAGTCTCCAACTCCCTCAGAGTGCTCTTCTGAGGGCGAAGGGTGGGCAAAGCATTTGGAGAAAATCCAGGCAATGCACAGAAGTCAACCCGGGAGAAGCAATACTGAACAGACACCACAGCATTTCTACATCCCGTCTCCTCTGTGGATTCCATGGCAACACAACATGGTCACCTATGTCTTAGCCCCTTCGTCTCTACTACGTCAACCTCCCCTCGAAGCTGCCTGCCACCAGGAAACCGAACCCGGACCTGGTGAAACACCTCACGAAACGGGCATCCAAGTCTTAAGAAAGAAGGATGCTGGACAAGTATTTTCGGCCCCTTAGGCCTTGCCCTAGACCTTAACTGGGACGGGGTAACTCGGAAGAGTCAGGCTTTGTCTTTCTTCACCATGGAGCAAAGACAGATATTTTTTCATTCGATATTTTAAGGCATTTGATTGTGTAGAATGGCCAACATTAAAGATCCTTTTAAAGGGTTGGGGTCCTGGAAAGAAATTTAGGGGGGTAATAGACCTATTATTTTTGGGAAACATTTCTGCAGTAATTGTTAATAATGGGATGACAAGAGCAGATCGCTCTAGGCTGAGTCACCAGATAAGGTTGCCCTCTTTCTCCAGGTCTGTTTTGTTTGATTATTGAAATGTTAGTAAATGCAATAAGGAATGATGATTTAATTGAAGGGATAGTTGAAAATAATAAAATAAAGATTAATTCATTTACTAATGCTTCCCTATTTCCAGTGAAAAACGCATTAGAATGTATGAATAGAATTAAAATTCATTTAGAAAAAATAGGAAAAATAACTAGATTATGTGTAAATTGGCAAAAATATCTGAAATAATGTTGTTTAATCATAGCAAGAAAAATTGTTTATTCAGAACAAGAAAAGTTTGTTGAGAAATATGATTTTAAGATATGTAAATCAGTTAAATATTTAGGTATAGCTTTAGTAGAAGATACTCAAAAACTAAAGGAAAATCATTATAATAAATTAAAAGGAGATATTAAAAAGAAACTAAATGAATATACTAACTTAAAACTTTCTTGGTTTGGAAAGATCACACTGATAAAAATGATTCTACCAAAGATTAATTTTATATTGAGAATGCTACCACTACAGTTAACAGAAGATGAATTTAAATTTTGGCAAGAAATGATTAATAAATACTGTAATGAAGAGAAGAGAGCCAGAATAAATAAAAAGTATTGGTATTAAGTGTCAGGATACGCCCCTGTGTGGGCCTCTGCTGTTTCTTCAGTCCTTCTCTCTCACAACTTGCTACCTTCCTTCCCTCCCAGTCTTCTTTCTTCCAACCCATCCAGTTACTCACCCCCAATTACAACTTACTCATTCTCAACATTTACATTCCCCCTCCTTCCTCTGTCTCTTTCCCTCTGTGGGAAGACATCAAAACTTTCCTGTCAGATTACCTCCGGACCAATCCCTCTGCTTGCTTACTCCTGTTAGGAGACTTTAACTCCAGGCTAGGCCCAGATAACCCTTCCCTTGCTTCCCACCTGAATTGGATCTGGGATGACTCCATCCCCCCTACTCTCTTAGGTTCCAGACTTTCTCTTGACCCCTCATTCAACCAACATATCCCTCTGCTGATCAACTTATGCTTAGAATTCAACCTACACATTCTTAACGGATCCCTGCCCAGTGATTTTCCTGGTAAACTAACTCATTTCTCCCATAGAGGGGCTAGTGTCCTTGACTATGCTCTTGTTACCTCGGATATTCTCCCCTCTAGTCTTGATTTCACTGTTCAACCTCGTACCGACAGTGACCATTCTCCAATTTTTTTGAAACTGCACTTCCCTTCTTGCCCCCAGCATCCTCTATCTTTCCCCCCGCCCCCTACGTATATCCGTAAATGGACCCCCGAAACTGCCGTCTCTTTTTCCCAGTGGATTTCAAGACCGGAGATACTAACTCTATCTCAGGACCTTGCATCCACCCATTCACCTTCCTCTGCCATCGCCTCCTACGAGTTTCTCATACACTCATTAACTGAAAACCTGAGAACTTCCTCCACTCTGTGCCCCTCCCCCTTACCTCACTTTCAATCCCCAACTTCCTCCTGGTTCGATGCTGACTGTTGGGCTGCCAAAAAATTTATCAGACAATTCTTCCATCCACTTCAATCTAATCCTTCCCCTGACATGTTGAACCTCTATTTCTCGCTGAGGAAAGCTTGCGCCTTCTTCCTAGAATTTAAGAAACATTCTGCCGCCCAACAAAGCTGGAACTTACTACACAACGCAATTCAAACTAACAATCACAAACAATTCTGGGCTTTGGTCTCCTACACATCTCCTTCCGCTGACCTCTGTTCGCCGATGTCCATACCAGCTTCTGTTTGGACTGA
Source organism: Pogona vitticeps (assembly GCF_051106095.1). Classification (NCBI taxonomy): domain Eukaryota; kingdom Metazoa; phylum Chordata; class Lepidosauria; order Squamata; family Agamidae; genus Pogona; species Pogona vitticeps. The sequence continues at coordinate 152,609,700 of NC_135783.1, forward strand.
GTATTTCTCCACAACCTTCGCCTCTTCTCACTCTACCCTAACCAATCCCACTCCTCCTCCAAACCTCCCACTCTGGCCTCCGGTTGCCCTAGAAGAAATCACAGAGTTGATTTCCTCCTTAAAACCCCGGAAAGCCCCTGGTCCAGACGGGATCTTCCCCGAACTCCTACTCAATAACCCCACATGGTGGTCTCCTTTCCTCTCTAATCTTTTCACCCTTATCAACAACAATGGTCTTATCCCTTGCTCTTGGCTTTCCTCAACCATTGTTCCAATTTTCAAAAAAGGTGACCCCTCTCTCCCAAATAACTACAGACCTATCAGTCTCCTATCTTTTATAGGAAAACTGTACTCCAAATACCTCCTTTTGAAACTCACCTCCTGGTCTTCTTCCATCGGGCTCCCTGCCAAGGAACAGATCGGTTTCTGCCCTGGTGCCTCCACATTGGATCATACCTTCACACTCTCCTTCTTGATCAGTAAATATACCAAACACCACGGCGCTAAACTGTATTCAGCCTTTATTGATCTCAAAGGTGCATTTGATTCGGTCAACAGAGATTTACTTTGGAGGAAACTCTCCAACTGGGGGATTGACCAACGCCTCCTGTTCTTAATACAGTGCTTACATTCCTCCAACACATGCTGAATCAGGATTGATCGTGCTGGCACCCTGACAGATAATGTCCCTGTCACTAAGGGTGTACGCCAGGGATGTATCCTAGCCCCCCTTTTATTTAATCTCTTTCTCGCTGACCTTCCTTCCTTCCTAACCGGTACCGATTTTTCCCCTCCTGCTCTAAACAATTCACCTACCCCCCTCCTCATGTATGCGGATGACGCCCTTCTTCTCTCTATCACCAAAATGGGCCTCCACAAGCTTCTCTTCTCCTTCCAACAATACTGCTCCAACAACGACCTGATTATAAACTCAGAGAAAACTAAAATATTAGTTTTCGGCAAATATTGGGCCCCGTCATCCTGGAGAGTTGGTAATTTCATATATCAACAGGTTCAGACCTTCAGGTATCTGGGGATCCTTTTCCACTTCCGACACTCATGGAGCCCACACCGCAATTCTGCAATTGCATCCTCCTCCCTTTCCCTCAATGCAATCTCCCGTTTTCATTTTCACTCTGGCAACCAGTATGTCCCTGCTGCCATTAAAATCCTATACTCCAAGACATTCTCCCAATTACTCTACGGAGTCCCAATTTGGATCGAGGCAGCAAACTCTGAAATTGACAAGGTGGCCGCCTCCTTCCTCAGGAAAATCCTTGGGATCCCTAATCTTATCAGACTCTCCACCATCATCCTAGAACTGGGTATTCACTTACCCTCTACCCTAGCCTGGACCATTACCTTTAAGTTCTGGCTCAGAATCCATCTCCTAACCCCTCCTAATTCAATCTTACAAGACCTATTAAAGGACCCTTTTATTTCCAGGTGGCTTCATTTCATTGAAGCCAAATTATCCTCACTATCTCTTCTGTCGAAACCTTAGCCGACATGAATCTCCACTCAGCACATCAAACCATTAGGTCCAGTCTTTATGATCTTGAATATGCAACCTTATTCTCCCAAATGAACCCTACCTGTTCCCCTCTCGCTTTCGGCCTATCCCCTTCCCTCGGCCGTCCCTCTAACTACTTTAACCAATTGTCCAATCCTCAAAAAAGATGAGCTTTTATGCTCGCCAGGCTGAATATTTTCCCATCCACAGCCCACTTCGGAAGATTCACAAGAACTCCTCGTTCCAATAGATTGTGCCATTTCTGTGCACTTGAACCTGACTCCCTGGACCACATTTTACTCCGGTACCCAATTCACAATACCCCTCGCAAGCGACTGCTAGGACCACTTCTCTCCTCCCTCTCCCTCTCTTTCCCTGACACTTTCCCCATACTACTGAGCGATTTCTCGACTTCTATTACCAATCAAGTAGCCGAATTCCTCCTCATTGTTACAAAGACCTTCCCCCTCCCCATATCCCCATAAACTTTCTCGAACCCAACCTACTATATTCCCTATCCTGCTCCCCCCTCTACCTGGAACTGGAATGTAACTACGCTGTGCACTCACTTGTATTTTATAATGCCAATAAAGGTTTTAGAGAGAGAGAGAGGAGTGTCAGGATATTGTAATTTTTATAGGCCTGAACCTGTACAAAATGTGTTATTAATGAGCTGCTATTATGAACAGATGTGTGACTGCTGAGTCACTGTGACTGATGAAGAGATGATGCAATGTTTGAAGATGAAATGACACCCAGGTGCAGAAGATGATGTAATGTGTCCTGTGATTGGTCTCAAGAAGCCTTGTATATGTATATAAGAGAACAGTGTGTTCATAGATTTCTCTTCTCTCTCTATCATTTGCTGCTATCCTCTATGCCAGTTTGTTTAATGAGTTCCTGCCATGCTGAAGTGCTGTCCGCCTGTATATATTTGTAAATATATTTGTAAATATTATTTACAAATGTATATATTTGTAAATATTATTATCGTTGAGCAGATTAAACGACTTGGAAAAATGGGAGAAATTACAACGTTCATTTTTAGGAAAAATTGCAAGTTACAAATCAAATTAGAGCAAACGTTTTTGAAGAGTTAGACACCCTAGTTGCAAAGTTCATATGGCAGAAGAAGAAGCTGAGAATTAAATGTAAATTCCTACCAGAAGCAAAAGAAAGGAGACGATTTGGTTTGCAAATTGGAATTTATATTATTAAGCAGTTCCGGCTTCCGGCTTGAGAAGAAGGACGTTTATGCTGAGCTCCTCTCCCTTTTAATTTTAATCACTATTATATTACGAGTCACAGCCGAGCGGAAGAGAGAGGCTCAGGCAGCACTTTTGCTGGGTATCGGCGAGCCACGTGGCTGCACCGATGCGAGCGGAAAGGACCACGTTGCCTGCCATAGAACGCACACATGGCAACCAACACAATGAAGGAAGACGTGGAGATGGGAGTCCGGTTCATCTTGAACATCATGAAAAACAATGTCCGACTCATCAAGGAGCAGGTTGAGCGCTTTGGCAATTGTCTCACCAATAGACATGCATATAGATGCATAAGGAGAAACAGGACAGATCCTGTAGACATTCCTCTCATGCAAGCTTCCCAGGATGCGGGTGTGTATTAGAGTTATCCTTGTCTCAAGAGTTCACTGTATGGATTGACCCTGGCGAAGTCTCGTGTGGGCTTGGTGAGAACAGCCACCCTTTCAATGTGCGTGAGGAATACAGGAATGGCAAATCGTCTCCAGAGCTGGAAATGTCAGATTACCATTCAGAGTCTCCAACTCCCTCAGAGTGCTCTTCTGAGGGCGAAGGGTGGGCAAAGCGTTTGGAGAAAATCCAGGCAATGCACAGAAGTCAACCCAGGAGAAGCAATACTGAATAGACTCCACAATATTTCTATGTCCCATCTCCTCTGTGGCTTCCATGGCAACACAACATGGTCACCTATGTCTCAGCCCCTTCGTCTCTACTACGTCAATCTTCACTCGAAGCCGCCTGCCACCAGGAAACCCAACCCGGACCTGGTGAAACCCCTCACGAAACGGGCATCCAAGTCTTAAGAAAGAAGGACGCTGGACAAATATTTTCGGCCCCTTAGGCCTTGCCCTAGACCTTAAGTGGGACAGGGGTAACTCAGAAGAGTCAGGCTTTGTCTTTCCTCACCATGGGGCAAAGACAGATATTTGATCATTCGATATTTTAAGGCATTCCATTGTGTAGAATGGCCAACATTAAAGATCCTTTTAAAAGATTGGGGTTTTGGAAATAAATTTAGGGGTGTAAAATACCTATTATTTTTGGAAAACATTTCTGCAGTAATTGTTAATAATGGGATGACAAGAGCAGATCGCTCTAGGCTGAGTCACCAGATAAGGTTGCCCTCTTTCTCCAGGTCTGTTTTGTTTGATTATTGAAATGTTAGCAAATGCAAACAGGAATGATGATTTAATTGAAGGGATAGGTGAAAATAATAAAATAAAGATTAATTCATTTACTAATGCTTCCCTATTTCCAGTGAAAAACGCATTAGAATGTATGAAGAGAATTAAAATTCATTTAGAAAAAATAGGAAAAATAACTAGATTATGTGTAAATTGGCAAAAATATCTGAAATAATGTTGTTTAATCATAGCAAGGAAAAATGTTTATTCAGAACAAGAAAAGTTTGTTGAGAAATATGATTTTAAGATATGTAAACCAGTTAAATATTTAGGTATAGCTTTAGTAGAAGATACTCAAAAACTAAAGGAAAATCATTATAATAAATTAAAAGGAGATATTAAAAAGAAACTAAATGAATATACTAACTTAAAACTTTCTTGGTTTGGAAAGATCACACTGATAAAAATGATTCTACCAAAGATTAATTTTATATTGAGAATGCTACCACTACAGTTAACAGAAGATGAATTTAAATTTTGGCAAGAAATGATTAATAAATACTGTAATGAAGAGAAGAGAGCCAGAATAAATAAAAAGTATTGGTATAAAGTGTCAGGATATTGTAATTTTTATAGGCCTGAACCTGTACAAAAGGTGTTATTAATGAGCTGCCATTATGAACAGATGTGTGACTGCTGAGTCACTGTGACTGATGAAGAGATGATGCAATGTTTGAAGATGAGATGACACCCAGGTGCAGAAGATGATGTAATGTGTCCTGTGACTGGACTGAAGAAGCCTTGTATATGTATATAAGAGAACAGTGTGTTCATAGATTAATCTTCTCTCTCTCTCTCTATCATTTGCTGCTATCCTCTATGCCAGTTTGTTTAATGAGTTCCTGCCATGCTGAAGTGCTGTCAGCCTGTATATATTTGTAAATATATTTGTAAATATTATTTACAAATGTATATATTTGTAAATATTATTATCCTTGAGCAGATTAAACGACTTGGAAAAATGGGAAAAATTACAACGTTCATTTTTAGGAAAAATTGCAAGTTACAAATCAAACCAGAGCAAACATTTTTGAAGAGTTAGACACCCTAGTTGCAAAGTTCATATGGCAGAAGAAGAAGCTGAGAATTAAATGTAAATTCCTACCAGAAGCAAAAGAAAGGAGACGATTTGGTTTGCCAAATTGGAATTAATATTATTAAGCAGTTCCGGCTTCCGGCTTGAGAAGAAGGACGTTTATGCTGAGCTCCTCTCCCTTTTAATTTTAATCACTATTATATTACGAGTCACAGCCGAGCGGAAGAGAGAGGCTCAGGCAGCGCTTTTGCTGGGTATCGGCGAGCCACGTGGCTGCACCGACGCGAGCGGAAAGGACCACGTTGCCTGCCATAGAACGCACACATGGCAACCAACACAATGAAGGAAGACGTGGAGATGGGAGTCCGGTTCATCTTCAGCATCATGAAAAACAATGTCCGACTCATCAAGGAGCAGGTTGAGCGCTTTGGCAATTGTCTCACCAATAGACATGCATATAGATGCATAAGGAGAAACAGGACAGATCCTGTAGACATTCCTCTCATGCAAGCTTCCCAGGATGCGGGTGTGTATTAGAGTTATCCTTGTCTCAAGAGTTCACTGTATGGATTGACCCTGGCGAAGTCTCGTGTGGGCTTGGTGAGAACAGCCACCCTTTCAATGTGCGTGAGGAATACAGGAATGGCAAATCGTCTCCAGAGCTGGAAATGTCAGATTACCATTCAGAGTCTCCAACTCCCTCAGAGTGCTCTTCTGAGGGCGAAGGGTGGGCAAAGCATTTGGAGAAAATCCAGGCAATGCACAGAAGTCAACCCGGGAGAAGCAATACTGAACAGACACCACAGCATTTCTACATCCCGTCTCCTCTGTGGCTTCCATGGCAACACAACATGGTCACCTATGTCTCAGCCCCTTCGTCTCTACTACGTCAATCTTCACTCGAAGCCGCCTGCCACCAGGAAACCCAACCCGGACCTGGTGAAACCCCTCACGAAACGGGCATCCAAGTCTTAAGAAAGAAGGACGCTGGACAAATATTTTCGGCCCCTTAGGCCTTGCCCTAGACCTTAAGTGGGACAGGGGTAACTCAGAAGAGTCAGGCTTTGTCTTTCCTCACCATGGGGCAAAGACAGATATTTGATCATTCGATATTTTAAGGCATTCCATTGTGTAGAATGGCCAACATTAAAGATCCTTTTAAAAGATTGGGGTTTTGGAAATAAATTTAGGGGTGTAAAATACCTATTATTTTTGGAAAACATTTCTGCAGTAATTGTTAATAATGGGATGACAAGAGCAGATCGCTCTAGGCTGAGTCACCAGATAAGGTTGCCCTCTTTCTCCAGGTCTGTTTTGTTTGATTATTGAAATGTTAGCAAATGCAAACAGGAATGATGATTTAATTGAAGGGATAGGTGAAAATAATAAAATAAAGATTAATTCATTTACTAATGCTTCCCTATTTCCAGTGAAAAACGCATTAGAATGTATGAAGAGAATTAAAATTCATTTAGAAAAAATAGGAAAAATAACTAGATTATGTGTAAATTGGCAAAAATATCTGAAATAATGTTGTTTAATCATAGCAAGGAAAAATGTTTATTCAGAACAAGAAAAGTTTGTTGAGAAATATGATTTTAAGATATGTAAACCAGTTAAATATTTAGGTATAGCTTTAGTAGAAGATACTCAAAAACTAAAGGAAAATCATTATAATAAATTAAAAGGAGATATTAAAAAGAAACTAAATGAATATACTAACTTAAAACTTTCTTGGTTTGGAAAGATCACACTGATAAAAATGATTCTACCAAAGATTAATTTTATATTGAGAATGCTACCACTACAGTTAACAGAAGATGAATTTAAATTTTGGCAAGAAATGATTAATAAATACTGTAATGAAGAGAAGAGAGCCAGAATAAATAAAAAGTATTGGTATAAAGTGTCAGGATATTGTAATTTTTATAGGCCTGAACCTGTACAAAAGGTGTTATTAATGAGCTGCCATTATGAACAGATGTGTGACTGCTGAGTCACTGTGACTGATGAAGAGATGATGCAATGTTTGAAGATGAGATGACACCCAGGTGCAGAAGATGATGTAATGTGTCCTGTGACTGGACTGAAGAAGCCTTGTATATGTATATAAGAGAACAGTGTGTTCATAGATTAATCTTCTCTCTCTCTCTCTATCATTTGCTGCTATCCTCTATGCCAGTTTGTTTAATGAGTTCCTGCCATGCTGAAGTGCTGTCAGCCTGTATATATTTGTAAATATATTTGTAAATATTATTTACAAATGTATATATTTGTAAATATTATTATCCTTGAGCAGATTAAACGACTTGGAAAAATGGGAAAAATTACAACGTTCATTTTTAGGAAAAATTGCAAGTTACAAATCAAATCAGAGCAAACGTTTTTGAAGAGTTAGACACCCTAGTTGCAAAGTTCATATGGCAGAAGAAGAAGCTGAGAATTAAATGTAAATTCCTACCAGAAGCAAAAGAAAGGAGACGATTTGGTTTGCCAAATTGGAATTTATATTATTAAGCAGTTCCGGCTTCCGGCTTGAGAAGAAGGACGTTTATGCTGAGCTCCTCTCCCTTTTAATTTTAATCACTATTATATTACGAGTCACAGCCGAGCGGAAGAGAGAGGCTCAGGCAGCGCTTTTGCTGGGTATCGGCGAGCCACGTGGCTGCACCGACGCGAGCGGAAAGGACCACGTTGCCTGCCATAGAACGCACACATGGCAACCAACACAATGAAGGAAGACGTGGAGATGGGAGTCCGGTTCATCTTCAGCATCATGAAAAACAATGTCCGACTCATCAAGGAGCAGGTTGAGCGCTTTGGCAATTGTCTCACCAATAGACATGCATATAGATGCATAAGGAGAAACAGGACAGATCCTGTAGACATTCCTCTCATGCAAGCTTCCCAGGATGCGGGTGTGTATTAGAGTTATCCTTGTCTCAAGAGTTCACTGTATGGATTGACCCTGGCGAAGTCTCGTGTGGGCTTGGTGAGAACAGCCACCCTTTCAATGTGCGTGAGGAATACAGGAATGGCAAATCGTCTCCAGAGCTGGAAATGTCAGATTACCATTCAGAGTCTCCAACTCCCTCAGAGTGCTCTTCTGAGGGCGAAGGGTGGGCAAAGCGTTTGGAGAAAATCCAGGCAATGCACAGAAGTCAACCCAGGAGAAGCAATACTGAATAGACTCCACAATATTTCTATGTCCCATCTCCTCTGTGGCTTCCATGGCAACACAACATGGTCACCTATGTCTCAGCCCCTTCGTCTCTACTACGTCAATCTTCACTCGAAGCCGCCTGCCACCAGGAAACCCAACCCGGACCTGGTGAAACCCCTCACGAAACGGGCATCCAAGTCTTAAGAAAGAAGGACGCTGGACAAATATTTTCGGCCCCTTAGGCCTTGCCCTAGACCTTAAGTGGGACAGGGGTAACTCAGAAGAGTCAGGCTTTGTCTTTCCTCACCATGGGGCAAAGACAGATATTTGATCATTCGATATTTTAAGGCATTCCATTGTGTAGAATGGCCAACATTAAAGATCCTTTTAAAAGATTGGGGTTTTGGAAATAAATTTAGGGGTGTAAAATACCTATTATTTTTGGAAAACATTTCTGCAGTAATTGTTAATAATGGGATGACAAGAGCAGATCGCTCTAGGCTGAGTCACCAGATAAGGTTGCCCTCTTTCTCCAGGTCTGTTTTGTTTGATTATTGAAATGTTAGCAAATGCAAACAGGAATGATGATTTAATTGAAGGGATAGGTGAAAATAATAAAATAAAGATTAATTCATTTACTAATGCTTCCCTATTTCCAGTGAAAAACGCATTAGAATGTATGAATAGAATTAAAATTCATTTAGAAAAAAAGGAAAAATAACTAGATTATGTGTAAATTGGCAAAAATATCTGAAATAATGTTGTTTAATCATAGCAAGGAAAAATGTTTATTCAGAACAAGAAAATTTGTTGAGAAATATGATTTTAAGATATGTAAACCAGTTAAATATTTAGGTATAGCTTTAGTAGAAGATACTCAAAAACTAAAGGAAATAATTATAATAAATTAAAAGGAGATATTAAAAAGAAACTAAATGAATATACTAACTTAAAACTTTCCTGGTTTGGAAAGATCACACTGATAAAAATGATTCTACCAAAGATTAATTTTATATTGAGAATGCTACCACTACAGTTAACAGAAGATGAATTTAAATTTTGGCAAGAAATGATTAATAAATACTGTAATGAAGAGAAGAGAGCCAGAATAAATAAAAAGTATTGGTATAAAGTGTCAGGATATTGTAATTTTTATAGGCCTGAACCTGTACAAAAGGTGTTATTAATGAGCTGCCATTATGAACAGATGTGTGACTGCTGAGTCACTGTGACTGATGAAGAGATGATGCAATGTTTGAAGATGAGATGACACCCAGGTGCAGAAGATAATGTAATGTGTCCTGTGACTGGACTGAAGAAGCCTTGTATATGTATATAAGAGAACAGTGTGTTCATAGATTTCTCTTCTCTCTCTCTCTATCATTTGCTGCTATCCTCTATGCCAGTTTGTTTAATGAGTTCCTGCCATGCTGAAGTGCTGTCAGCCTGTATATATTTGTAAATATATTTGTAAATATTATTTACAAATGTATATATTTGTAAATATTATTATCCTTGAGCAGATTAAACGACTTGGAAAAATGGGAAAAATTACAACGTTCATTTTTAGGAAAAATTGCAAGTTACAAATCAAATCAGAGCAAACGTTTTTGAAGAGTTAGACACCCTAGTTGCAAAGTTCATATGGCAGAAGAAGAAGCTGAGAATTAAATGTAAATTCCTACCAGAAGCAAAAGAAAGGAGACGATTTGGTTTGCCAAATTGGAATTTATATTATTAAGCAGTTCCGGCTTCCGGCTTGAGAAGAAGGACGTTTATGCTGAGCTCCTCTCCCTTTTAATTTTAATCACTATTATATTACGAGTCACAGCCGAGCGGAAGAGAGAGGCTCAGGCAGCGCTTTTGCTGGGTATCGGCGAGCCACGTGGCTGCACCGACGCGAGCGGAAAGGACCACGTTGCCTGCCATAGAACGCACACATGGCAACCAACACAATGAAGGAAGACGTGGAGATGGGAGTCCGGTTCATCTTCAGCATCATGAAAAACAATGTCCGACTCATCAAGGAGCAGGTTGAGCGCTTTGGCAATTGTCTCACCAATAGACATGCATATAGATGCATAAGGAGAAACAGGACAGATCCTGTAGACATTCCTCTCATGCAAGCTTCCCAGGATGCGGGTGTGTATTAGAGTTATCCTTGTCTCAAGAGTTCACTGTATGGATTGACCCTGGCGAAGTCTCGTGTGGGCTTGGTGAGAACAGCCACCCTTTCAATGTGCGTGAGGAATACAGGAATGGCAAATCGTCTCCAGAGCTGGAAATGTCAGATTACCATTCAGAGTCTCCAACTCCCTCAGAGTGCTCTTCTGAGGGCGAAGGGTGGGCAAAGCGTTTGGAGAAAATCCAGGCAATGCACAGAAGTCAACCCAGGAGAAGCAATACTGAATAGACTCCACAATATTTCTATGTCCCATCTCCTCTGTGGCTTCCATGGCAACACAACATGGTCACCTATGTCTCAGCCCCTTCGTCTCTTCTACGTCAATCTTCACTCGAAGCCGCCTGCCACCAGGAAACCCAACCCGGACCTGGTGAAACACCTCACGAAACGGGCATCCAAGTCTTAAGAAAGAAGGACGCTGGACAAATATTTTCGGCCCCTTAGGCCTTGCCCTAGACCTTAAGTGGGACAGGGGTAACTCAGAAGAGTCAGGCTTTGTCTTTCCTCACCATGGGGCAAAGACAGATATTTGATCATTCGATATTTTAAGGCATTCCATTGTGTAGAATGGCCAACATTAAAGATCCTTTTAAAAGATTGGGGTTTTGGAAATAAATTTAGGGGTGTAAAATACCTATTATTTTTGGAAAACATTTCTGCAGTAATTGTTAATAATGGGATGACAAGAGCAGATCGCTCTAGGCTGAGTCACCAGATAAGGTTGCCCTCTTTCTCCAGGTCTGTTTTGTTTGATTATTGAAATGTTAGCAAATGCAAACAGGAATGATGATTTAATTGAAGGGATAGGTGAAAATAATAAAATAAAGATTAATTCATTTACTAATGCTTCCCTATTTCCAGTGAAAAACGCATTAGAATGTATGAATAGAATTAACATTCATTTAGAAAAAAAGGAAAAATAACTAGATTATGTGTAAATTGGCAAAAATATCTGAAATAATGTTGTTTAATCATAGCAAGGAAAAATGTTTATTCAGAACAAGAAAAGTTTGTTGAGAAATATGATTTTAAGATATGTAAACCAGTTAAATATTTAGGTATAGCTTTAGTAGAAGATACTCAAAAACTAAAGGAAAATCATTATAATAAATTAAAAGGAGATATTAAAAAGAAACTAAATGAATATACTAACTTAAAACTTTCTTGGTTTGGAAAGATCACACTGATAAAAATGATTCTACCAAAGATTAATTTTATATTGAGAATGCTACCACTACAGTTAACAGAAGATGAATTTAAATTTTGGCAAGAAATGATTAATAAATACTGTAATGAAGAGAAGAGAGCCAGAATAAATAAAAAGTATTGGTATAAAGTGTCAGGATATTGTAATTTTTATAGGCCTGAACCTGTACAAAAGGTGTTATTAATGAGCTGCCATTATGAACAGATGTGTGACTGCTGAGTCACTGTGACTGATGAAGAGATGATGCAATGTTTGAAGATGAGATGACACCCAGGTGCAGAAGATGATGTAATGTGTCCTGTGACTGGACTGAAGAAGCCTTGTATATGTATATAAGAGAACAGTGTGTTCACAGATTTCTCTTCTCTCTCTCTCTATCATTTGCTGCTATCCTCTATGCCAGTTTGTTTAATGAGTTCCTGCCATGCTGAAGTGCTGTCAGCCTGTATATATTTGTAAATATATTTGTAAATATTATTTACAAATGTATATATTTGTAAATATTATTATCCTTGAGCAGATTAAACGACTTGGAAAAATGGGAGAAATCACAACGTTCCTTTTTAGGAAAAATTGCAAGTTACAAATCAAATCAGAGCAAACGTTTTTGAAGAGTTAGACACCCTAGTTGCAAAGTTCATATGGCAGAAGAAGAAGCTGAGAATTAAATGTAAATTCCTACCAGAAGCAAAAGAAAGGAGACGATTTGGTTTGCCAAATTGGAATTTATATTATTAAGCAGTTCCGGCTTCCGGCTTGAGAAGAAGGACGTTTATGCTGAGCTCCTCTCCCTTTTAATTTTAATCACTATTATATTACGAGTCACAGCCGAGCGGAAGAGAGAGGCTCAGGAAGCGCTTTTGCTGGGTATCGGCGAGCCACGTGGCTGCACCGACGCGAGCGGAAAGGACCACGTTGCCTGCCATAGAACGCACACATGGCAACCAACACAATGAAGGAAGACGTGGAGATGGGAGTCCGGTTCATCTTCAGCATCATGAAAAACAATGTCCGACTCATCAAGGAGCAGGTTGAGCGCTTTGGCAATTGTGTCACCAATAGACATGCATATAGATGCATAAGGAGAAACAGGACAGATCCTGTAGACATTTCTCTCATGCAAGCTTCCCAGGATGCGGGTGTGTATTAGAGTTATCCTTGTCTCAAAAGTTCACTGTATGGATTGACCCTGGCAAAGTCTCGTGTGGGCTTGGTGAGAACAGCCACCTTTTCAATGTGTGTGAGGAATACAGGAATGGCAAATCGTCTCCAGAGCTGGAAATGTCAGATTACCATTCAGAGTCTCCAACTCCCTCAGAGTGTTCTTCTGAAGGTGAAGGGCGGGCTAAGCGTTTGTAGAAAATCCAGGCACTGCACAGAAGTCAACCCGGGAGAAGCAATACTAAACAGACTTCACAGTATTTCTATGTCCCATCTCCTCTTTGGCTTCCATGGCAACACAACATGGTATGTCCAAGCCCCTTTCTCTCTACTATGTCAACCTCCCCTCGAAGCTGCCTGCCGCAAGGAAACCCAACCCTGACCTGGTGAAACACCTCACGAAATGGGCATCCAAGTCTTAAGAAAGAAGGACGCTGGACAAATATTTTCGGCTCCTTTGGCCTTGCTCTAGACCTTAAGTGGGACAGGGGTAACTCAGAAGATTCAGGGTTTGTTTTGCCTGACCATGGGGCTCTTATCACAGCTTGGGAAAGTTACTTTTTTGGACTTAATCTCCCAGAATGCTCTACTAGCTTGTGTTATTTGGAGAAGGTCAAGAAATCCTTGTAGTCCAAAAACAGAATGACCTCCCCAATCTCTAGCAATATCAAATAAGTCATCAATATTCTAGAGAAAAAAGTTGGTTCTTGGAAATGATATGGTGGTGGGCAATTCCTGAGGACCACCATCTGGTTTTGTCTTACCTCAAGGATATTGCAGTCACAGACTGTGAAAGCCAGTTTGTTTTCCATCACAACAATGCCTTGCTGGAGGAGGTGGTCTTAGCTGGACCTCCCAGGAGCACTCTACTTGTTCCCCAGTTGAGGAGGAGCATGGAGCATGGAGCATGGAGCATGGAGCATGGAGAAGAGTGTGTGCTGCCCCAAGTTGGAGTCCTCTGTATGTTGTGCCCCTTTTCTTTCTGCCCCCACAGCCTGGAAAGAGACCCTTACCCTTGGGGGCCCCTGATGACCCCAAGGGTCTGTGTTCTCAATACTGCGACTGAAGAATCCATTCCTCCTTGGACCAGGAACCCCTGTAGGAACGGGGGGTCATGGGAGAAGCATCTGTGGGAGAGAAAGCTCTCCCTCTCTGGAGTTGTGGGCCTCAGGGCACTGTTTCTCTTCTGCCATGGAAGAGGGTGGTTTCCAAGGGAAATCAAAGTTGGTCGTGTCTGGCAGAACCCCATGTCCTTAGATATACTCAATAAAACCATGCCCTGGTCAGAATGCTACCAGAGCTACCATCTGAGGCAGACTGTCCGCATTGGTGGCATCAAGAGCCACTGCCACCTGTATGAACCACCTCCTGATTTCTCCCTTCAGTATCTAGCAGCAGTCACTGCCCCCATGATGTCTGTGTTGTGCTACATCCTGATAGATCTTCCTCACGCCATACCCAGCACTTCTGACATGACTGTCTCTGGCTTCCCTTGCCCTGGTGCCAGACTCGTTACCACCTTCCTGGGCTTTGTCCAGCTGCTCTGCTATAGGGCTGCATGGGGGCCAAGCCACTGGCTCCCCGTATTTCCTCTCCCTCATGCCTGGGGCCACAGCCATCCTTTTCTTGGAGGTGATGGGCAAGGCTGGCTGGCTGTCGGCTGAACTCCCTAGCCCCCCTTGAGGGCATTTTGGAGACCGGGGGCATGTGCCAGGTGGATTGGAGAAGAACTCCATGTGAAGACGGGCAGACCGCATTTTTCTGAAGTAGTAGATACAAATATTAATGTGATAAAAATAACGGATCATGCTTTGAGGATGATGGAGATGAAAGTTAAGAAAGATTACAGAGAAGCTAGAAGATGGAGAATATATTCCAATATTTTTCAGTATACAGATGTAATGGATAGAGCTAAGAAAGAATGAATGGAAATACGGTCAATAAATGAAACAGGTGGGAGTAAAATAGGAGTATTATGGGACACTATGACAGCAATTATGAGAAGAATTGCCATAAGAGAATCATGTAGAAAAAAACAGAGAAGAAAAAAAAATAAAAAGTAGAAGAATCATTTAAAGATTTAGAAAGTAAATATTTTATAGATAGAGATAATAAGAAATTATTAGAGATTCAAGCTAAAAGGAGAGAGTTATAAAGCATAGAGTTAGAAAAGTTCCAGAGGGATTTGAAAGACTCAAAGAGGAATTATTTTGAGTACAGTAATAAAAACTCAAAGCTTCTAGCTAGAGTAGCTCAAAATAAAAGATCAAAAAACACAACTGGAGTGATCAGAGATAAAACAGCAAAGAAATATAGCCTAATGAAGGAAAAATTAATGATATTACAAGAATTATACCAAAATTTATATAAAGGTAATAGTATATTGGAGGAAGATATAGAAAATTATAATAAAGAAAAGAGTAAACTATTAGAGAATGATAAAAGAGAATTAGAAAAAGAGATAAAGGATGAAGAGATCACAGAGGTTATTAACAAACTAGAAAAATGGTAAAACTCCAGGCTTTGATGGAATGGGATCAGAATACTATAAAGCTTTTAAATCAATACTGATTCCCAAGTTAAGAATACTTTATAATGGAATATTGGAAGGAGAGAAAATAACAGATTCTTGGACATATTCATTAACAACTCTTATTCCAAAACCCAATAAAGATTTGACAGACCCAAGTTTGTATAGACCTATTTCATTATTAAATCAAGATGCAAAGATATTTACTGCAATCTTGGCAAATAGAATGAACATGTTTATAACAAAATATATTAACTAAAAGTTTTTGAATATTATATATAATATAGAAAAAGATAAATCAAAGACATATATTTTTTCATTAGATAGTTTAAGGCATTTGATTGTGTAGAATGGCCAACATTAAAGATCCTTTTAAAGGGTTGGGGTTTTGGAAAGAAATTTAGGGGGGTAATACACCTATTATTTTTGGAAAACATTTCTGCAGTAATTGTTAATAATGGGATGACAAGAGCAGATAGCTCTAGGCTGAGTCACCAGATAAGGTTGCCCTCTTTCTCCAGGTCTGTTTTGTTTGATTATTGAAATGTTAGCAAATGCAATCAGGAATGATGATTTAATTGAAGGGATAGGTGAAAATAATAAAATAAAGATTAATTTATTTGCTAATGCTTCCCTATTTCCAGTGAAAAACATATTAGAATGTATGAATGGAATTAATTAAAATTCATTTAGAAAAAATTGGAAAAATAACTAGATTATGTGTAAATTGGCGAGCAGAAAGGACCACGTTGCCTGTCATAGAACGCACACATGGCAACCAACACAATGAAGGAAGACATGGAGATGGGAGTCTGGTTCATCTTGAGCATCATGAAGAAAAACGTCCGACTCATCAAGGAGCAGGTTGAGCACTTCGGCAAGTTTCTCACCAATGTCTTGTACAAGTGCTTTACGGGCCACTGGTATCCCGAGAAGCCTGTTAAAGTACAGGCGTATAGGTGCATAAGGAGAAACAGGACAGATCCTGTAGACCAGTGGTGTCGAACTGTGGCCCTCCAGATGTTCTTGGCCTTCAACTCCCAGAAATCCTGGCCAGCAGAGGTGGTGGTGAAGGCTTCTGGGAGTTGAAGTCCAAGAACATCTGGAGGGCCACAGTTCGACACCACTGCTGTAGACAGTTCTCTCATGCAAGCTTCCCAGGATGTGGGTATATATTATGCAGAGTTATCCGTGTCTCAAGCTTTCACTGTATGGATTGACCCTGGCGAAGTCTCGTGCAGGTTTGGTGAGAACAGCCACCCTTTCAATGTGAGTGGGGAATACAGGAATGGCAAATCGTCTCCAGAGCTGGAGATGTCAGATTACCATTCAGAGTCTCCAACTCCCTCAGAGTGCTCTTCTGAGGGTGAAGGGCGGGCTAAGCGTTTGGAGAAAATCCAGGCACTGCACAGAAGTCAACCCGGGAGAAGCAATACTGAACAGACTCTACAGTATTTCTACGTCCCGTCTCCTCTGTGGCTTCCATGGCAACACAACGTGGTCACCTATGTCCAAGCCCCTTTTTCTGTACTACGTCAACCTCCCCTCGAAGCCGCCTACCGCCAGGAAACCCAACTGGGACCTGGTGAAACACCTCACAAAACGGGCGTCCAAGTCTTAAGAACGAAGGACGCTGGACAAATATAGAAACCAAAATTGGCGGCGGATGATGTTGCCAATTATAGGCCTATTACCAATGTTTCTTTCCTTAGAAAAGTGGTTGAGAGGGTGGTGATCAGCTTCTGGCTCTTTTGGATGAAACCAATGCCCTGGATCCATTCCAGTTGGGCTTCAATCCATGCCACAGCATAGAAACAGCACTAGTCACACTGTTGGATGACCTGTTGAGGGAAGCTGACAGGGGTAAAACGTCTCTGTTTGTCCTACTCGATATCTCAGCCGCCTTCGATACTGTTGACCACAGTATCCTCTTGGGGAAGCTCTCCGAGCTGGGAATCAGTGGTCTGGTGCTTATCTGGCTCTGATCCTATTTGGAGGACCGTCCTCAGAGAGTTCAGTTCGGGGAGAGTGTCTCGGCTCCATGGAGTCTCAATTGTGGGTTTCTGCAGGGTTTAATCATCTCCCCAATGCCGTTTAATATCTATATTGTCAGAATATGGAAATTTTGTAGACCTGAACATGTATAAGTGTTTCATTAATGAGCTGCCATTGTGCACAGATGTGAGAATGCTGAATCACTCTGGAGATGATGCAATGTCTTGAAACCAGAAGAAGACCAGGTGCAAAGGATGAAGTCATCTGGCTTCTGATTGGACAAAATATGCCATGTACATGTATATAAGTGGACTGTGTCTTTGTGTCTTTCTCTTCCTCTTCCACCACTTGCTGCCATTCATTATGTCCGTTTGTATAAAAAGTTCCTGCCATGCTGTTGAGATGCCTGCCTGTAAATAACTGTAAATACTTGTAAATACAACCGTCTTGCAACAAAGAAGAACTTGTAAGTGTCTTCAATAACTCTGCGTATTTCTACTGTCACCAAATTCCTAACAGAGGTCATGTGCCCAGAACGTGTGCTGCACAAGCCAGATAAAGTCAAGACGGTGGTGAGTAACGTGAGTGAAGTATATAAATGGAGGAGAGCAAAAGTGGCAGTGAAATAGAAGATTTGGGAGAAGACAGTTCGTCTGTTAGCCCAGGAGAGGAAAGGAAACAGAGAACTGCAAGAGAAAGAGAAGGCTAAGGAGAAAAGGCAAAGCTAAAACAGCTAAGGAGAAAAGGCAAAGCTAAAACAAAGAAAATGAGGTTCCTAGGTTATGAGCCTGGATCAAAAGCATATAGATTTGTGGATGATAATAGAAACATAGTGATTTCCAGGTCTGCTAGTTGGAAGACTATCTCTGGAACATAATACTAAATAATCCAAAGGCATATATCATTATAGGCGAATATTTTAACATGAGAATAGGGCAGGATGATGTCAGGTTGTACTCCAGTATGAAGATATTGTCAGGATATTGTAATTTTTGTAGGCCTGAACCTGGATTAAATGTGTTATTAATGAACTGCCATTATGAACAGATGTGTGACTGCTGAGTCACTGTGACTGATGAAGAGATGATGTAATGTCTGAAGATGAGATGATAACCAGGTGCAGAAGATGATGTAATGTGTCCTGTGATTGGACTGAAGAAGCCTTGTAAATGTATATAAGAGAACAGTGTGTACATATCTTTTTCTTCTCTCTCTATCACTTGCTGCTATCCCCTATGCCAGTTTGTCTGGTGATTGCCTGCTATGCCGAAGTGCTGCCTGTCTGTATATTTGTACATTTTGTATAATATACCTGTCTTGCTAAAGAAGAAGGTGTCAGTGTCTTCAATTAATTCTGCATATTTTCCTGTCGCTAAACCAGACAGAGGTCATGGGCCCAGCAATGTGCGCTGCACAAGCCATTTGAAGTCAAGACGGTTGGTGAGTACTGTGGGTGAAGTCTTTAAATGAAGGAAGAGAGAGAAAGTGACATAGAAGACTTGGGAGAAGACAGTTCGTCTGTTAGCCCAGGAGGGGAAAGGAAACAGAGAACTGGAAGAGAAGGCAGAATGGCATCGAGTGCAGGAGGCATAGGAGGATTAGTAATTAACAGGCTGAATGACAGAAATTACAAGACATGGGCAGTAAAGGCTGAAATGCTATTAAGAAGTGAAGGATTATGGTCATTTGTGAGTAATCCTCCAGCACAGTTAAATGAGGAGGAGGAAAGAGAGCATGAGAGGGCTCTTAGTACTCTGATTTTGTCAGTCGAAGATGATCAGTTAATACATGTGCAAGGACTGGCCACAGCCAAAGCAGTCTGCGACCGGCTGAGGAACATTTATTTAAGAGTGACAGCCGGTATGAAGATTTCATTGACCAGAAGGCTGTATAAGTGCAAAATGCAGCCTGGAGAATGTGTATCAAAGCACCTCCAATGAAAGGACTGTTTAATGAACTGGAGTTAATGAACGTTCATTTTACAGAAGAGCATAAGGTTTTCGTGATTTTGAGCAGTCTACCCAATAAATTCAATATGCTTATTACAAGTCTTGAAGGTTTGCCTGACACGCAATTAACTTTGGAATATATTACAAGCAGAATTTTGCAGGAACAGGATCATTGAAAAGAGAGGTCCCAAAGTGCTGAAAGAAGCCACGTGAAAGACAGATTCCAGAGGGCAGCGTGAAAGGAAGAACGCCAGCTACAGAGAGCAGCGTGGGCGTGTCATGACAATTAAATCTTGTTACAGATGCAGTTCAAAGAATCATCTTTTGAGAAATTGTGGACAAACAGAAAACAGCATGAAAGGAGAGACGTTTTCAAACAGCAGAGAACCAGCAACTTACAGACACTCCGGAGAAGGCAGCAGGAATTTCTCTTGTTAAAAGAACAAGAGATAAAGTGTTCAAGGCTGTGAACACAGCTGCCTGGATAATTGATAGCGGGGCTGTAAATCACTTGACTAACGATCCAGAAATGTTTTCTTTTCTAGGAGACACGGAGCTGAGAAGCGTGACTCTGGCAAATGGAGAAAAAGCAGACATTTCAGCTGAGGGAAGAATTTATATTCCCAGTATAAAGGAAGAGATAAGTAATGTGTTACTGGTTCCTGGCATAGATTGTCATCTGTTAAGTGTCTCAGCGTTAGACAGACAAGGGTTTTCTGTAATATTTGAAAAAGGTGAATGCATAATTAAGAAAAAGAACAGTGTAGTAGCAAAAGCAAAACAAGAGGACAATCTGTATGTATTAAAAAACAAAACACATAGAGATACATATATGGTAAACAGGAATGAACCACAGCACAATAATTGCATACATTTGTTACACAGGAGACTGGAGCATATGAATTTTAAAATTACAAACTACACTTGATCTTAGCCAAAAGTACAAAGAATGGAAAACATTGCCAGAGGTGTACGTTTAAAAGATTGCAAGAATTACTTAGATTGCCAAGTATGCAAACAAACTAAAACCCATGTGGCACCTAAAGGGAAATTGAGTGTCAGAAAGACAAGTAAACCATTTGAACTTGTACATGCTGATTTGATAGACCATTTCCACCCTCATTAGGAGGGGCAAAATATTCATTAATTATAGTCGATGACTACACAAGATTTTCATATTGTTTCATGTTAAAATCAAAAACAGAGTTCTTTCATACTTTTAAGAAATGGGTGAAATTCGTTGAGAGATGTTTTGGCCACCAGGTGGCACAATTGCAAACAGATAGGGGTTCAGAATTTATGAACACTGAATTTCAAAGGTGGCTTAAAAACACAGGGATAAGCCACAGAAAAACAAGTCCATATTCTCCGTTTCAAAACGGTGTGGCAGAAAGAAGGAATGGGGTACTTCAAGAAATGAAGGATGCATTGTTAGCAGATGCAGAAATGCATCATGGATTTTGGGCGGAGTCTCTGAAAACTGCTAATTATTTGGTGAACAGACGTTGGTCGTCTGCAATAGATCAGACTCCTTATTACATGCTTTTCAGAAAAGAACCTTCATTAAAGCACCTGAGGGTATTTGGTTGTACAGCATGGGTACACATACCAAAACAGTTAAGGAGGAAAGGCAGAGCCAAAACAAAGAAGATGAGGTTCTTAGGGTATGAACCTGGTTCTAAAGCATATAGATTTGTTGATGGAAATAGAAATATTGTGATATCCAGGTCTGCAAATTTCAATGAAAGTGAAATTGGGATAAAGTACATGCTAATTCACAGATATTTATCCCAATAAACGACACAAGGAGGAGTCAGAATAGGCAGTCAGGAACATATGAAGAAGACATGAAGTCCACTGTTGAAGAAGATGAAGAAGAAAATGAAGAACAAGAAGAAAAACATGTTAGTGAGTTAGAGAAACAGCCAGAAACACAGGGTCCTAGGAGGTCTGAAAGAATAAACAAGGGTGTACCACCCAAGAGATTTGGAGTGGGTGGAGTAAGAGTTTGTCATGTATACTTAGAACCTAGAAATTATGAGGAAGTAATGGAACTTCCTGAATTTGAAAGAAGGAAATGGCAAGATGCCATGGATGAAGAAATGAGATCCATGGAAGAGCACAAAGTATTTACAGAAACTAAGCTACCTGCAGATCATAAGGTTATTGGTAGCAAGTGGGTGTTTAAAAGAAAATTACAAAATGTTGGAAAAGTATTGTATGGAAGAATGTAAATGTGTAAGTACTCCCATGACAGTAGACTTTCAGAAGAGCGATGAAAACAGTAAAGATTTTGAAAATCAGGAATTATATCATTCAGCTATTGGAAGTCTAATGTACTTAGCAAACTGGACACGTCCAGACATAGCAGCTTCTGTGAATATCCTGAGTAGATATGTGGCAAGACCAAGTATAAAACATTGTCAAGGAGTAAAAAGAATCTTTAGATATTTAAAAGGAACATATAATTACCATCTGATGTTAAAACCATCAGAAGAATTAAAACTAACTGCTTTTGTAGATAGTGATTGGGCCAATGATGAAACAGATAGAAAGTCAATGTCTGGGTTTATAATAAAGCTAGGAAACAATCTAGTTGGATGGAAGTCCAGAAAACAGAATTCTGTAGCCACTTCAACTGCAGAAGCAGAATTTGCCGCTCTGTCAGAGTTATGTTCAGAGTTCACCTGGTACAAACAGTTAGTAAAAGATTTAAAAATTGAAACAAATAGTGCAATAAAAGTTATGGAGGATAACACTACATGCATAAACATGGCTGTAATGGAAAAAGTGAAAACCAGAAGTAAACATGTGGATATTAAATACCATAATGTAAGGGAAGCAATAAAAGAAAAATTGATTGAATTAGAGTATTGCCAGACAGAAGAAAATATAGCAGATATTTTAACTAAGCCTTTGAATACTCGAAAGCATAAAAAATGTGTACAAGAGATGGGAATATGTTTTGTTCAGACATAAAAAATTAGGAGGGGTGTCAGGATATTGTAATTTTTGTAGGCCTGAACAGATGTGTGACTGCTGAGTCACTGTGACTGATGAAGAGATGATGCAATGTCTGAAGATGAGATGATACCCAGGTGCAGATGATGATGTAATGTGTCCTGTGATTGGACTGAAGAAGCTTTGTAAATGTATATCAGAGAACAGTGTGTACATATCTTTTTCTTCTCTATCACTTGTTGCTATCCCCTATGCCAGTTTGTCTAGTGATTGCCTGCTACGCCGAAGTGCTGTCTGTCTGTATATTTGTACATTTTGTATAATACACCTGTCTTGCTAAAGAAGAAGAATGTGTCAGTGTCTTCAATTAACTCTGCATATTTTCCTGTCACTAAACCAGACAGATATATCCACCTGAATCAGCGAAACACTTACTGCCTCTACAAAAGTGAATTATGCTGGACATAAATTAACACAGATGATCAACCAATTAAGTCTCCGTATTTTAAATGTGTCTTACCCAGATGATCACCCTGCAGAATTAACATGTTTGTCTGGAGAAAGAATGAACATTTTAGACTACATTATAGCCTCTGAGTTTGTAGTCCAATACATTGAATCCTTTAAGGTTGGTGACTTTCAGGATAGCAATCATCTACCTTTGATTATGGTGCTGGATTTACCATGGTTTAACCCACACACCAAAGACCTTTATAAAGATGCTTTAGTTCAAGAGAAGTCTGTGAAAGTGACTAGGTGGAACCCTAGAATAGAAATTGGGATAGCTAATCTGCTAGCCTCGGGATCAACTAGACGAGATTCTACAGGAGATCTCTACTGCCGAAAACCCTGAGGGCTATATTGAGGGTTATGAGGAACTAACCCTAGTTATCTATAAAACCATAGATGAGGCCAACAAATACACCACAAGAGTAAACAAACAGTTCTCTGCACCCTGGTTTGACCGAGAGTGCACAGTAGCAAAAAGAGAGCTGAGAACAGCTACAGTAGGTACAGAAATAACCCAGAAGAGACCCAATATTAGGTACTAAAACAACAACAAGATCATTATAAATTCCTTCTTCGGTGCAAAAAAAATGCTGAAGGTAGAATGTGGAGTCAAGCTCAGCAGTTAAGAACACTTCCCTTTTTTGGTATCTGGTATCTGACCATCCAGATAGCTCCCCCATGGCTAGAAACAATTACATGCTTACCAGAAGTTTGGGAATAACATTTCAGAGGACTGTATAGCAGTTCTGAACATGCAGAGTATGAAATTGATGAATTGGACAATCTCCCTCAATGGCCACCAGTGAATTCAGTAGAAGTGAGGAATATTATTCAAACCTTGAAACCTAGTAAAGCCCCGGGATCGGATCTAATAACTTCAGAATTAACAAAAACTCTGACTGGTGGGTACCAATTATAACTTGTTTATTTACAGCAATCGATAATACTGGGAGAATTTCCAAGGATTGGGGGCTGGCGATAATTGTTCCTATGTGCAAGAAAGGTAACAAAGATCTATCAAACTACAGACCTATTAGCTTACTTAATATATTAATTAAACTGTATGCTAGACACAGTGGAATTTACGAGATTGGATTGATCAAGAGAACTGTTTGGCTGCAGAAGAGGCAGGGTTTAGAGAAGGCCATTCAACTCTGGATCAGTGTTTAATTCTGGAGCATTTAATTTCAAAATATTCTTCTAAGAACCCTGTGTCTCTATATGCAGCTTTTATTGACTTTAGAGCTGCCTTCGAATCAATCTCAAGGAATATTCTATGAGCTAAATTAAGAGGTTCTACTATTGACAAACGTCTCTTATTTTTGATTAGAGCTTTACATAAAAATACTACAATACAAGTTAAAACCAACTCACAAGGTCATCTTACAGCTCCTATTAAGACTGAGAAAGGTATAAAACAAGGATGTATACTGGGTCCCCTATTATTCAACCTTTATATAAATGACCTAGTAACTCAGTTAAATCTTCCGGAACAGCATTCCCCTAAATTGGCAAGCAAACACATTGCTATATTATTGTATGCAGACAATGCCGTGCATCTCTCAAGGACATCAATAAGACTTAAGAGAATGCTGCAGACACTTTCTAAATATTGCCAACAAAACCAACTGGAGATAAATTATGATAAAACAAAGGTCATATCCTTTGCTAATAGACAAAAGAGGCATACCTGGTATTTAAATCAAGTCCACATTGAACAGGTACAATACAAATATTTGGGTGTTATTGTTCAGGCAAATGGGAAGAAAAACTCTCACATAAACTATGTTGTATCTAATGCACAAAGAAGTGCTGGTGCAATTCAAAAATTCTTTTGGACCAAGATGGCACCGGTGGCAGGCGGGTAGCATTTTTTGCCGCCGCACCTGTCTCGCTTTTTCTCTATTTCTCTCTGAATTTCTTAGCCTTATTTTTTCTTTTTTCCTTGGTCTGCCTCCTCCCTTACCTGGTCCGAGTGCGATATTTGGATATTTGGAAGGCAGTTTTGGGTCCGGGCTAGTGTTGGCACTGGTGAGCAGGCGTGCAAGTGAGTGAGCGACCTGCTCTGACTGTAAGACCCATAACCCAGCACCACTAACATCAGCATTAATAACATCAGACTTAATAACATCAAGCCTAATAAGACCTAATAGCATAATAACATCTAAACGGACAATAACATCTAAAAGGACAAGATTACATGGTAGAGGAGGACAAATCAAGGTTATATGTGGGGGATAAACACTGTGCGTACTTTTCTTAAATGAGCTTTTTTTCTTTTATTATATGTATTGTATTTTATAAGTGGAATTTTATAAGTAGGCACCTAAGTGCCCTCTCCAGCGCAGAGCTCGGCCAGCGCCCTGGTTTAACCAGGACCTTCAAGCGATGAAGCAGCTTAGGAGAAGGTTAGAGCACAAGTGGAAGAAGAACCCGACAGATTATAACTGGAGAGCTGTCAGGGTCGCATCTAACCTTTACCTGGCCAAGATAAAGGCTGCCAGTCGTATATACTTTGCTAACCGGATAAGCAAAGCTTCAAATCAGCAGGCGGAATTATTCCGTATACTGCACCACCTATCCGGAATTGGTCTGAGTGATGGGCCTCCCCCTAGTTTTTCACTGGACCAATTTGCAGCATTAAAAAAAATCTAAAATGGAGGCCATCCGCTGGGACCTCTCTCCTTTTTTAAATACAGTGAGTCGAGCTGAGATGTCCAGAGCTCCATCTTGCCCGGCGACTTTCGATTGCTTTCAGCCTGTGACCACGGACACTGTGGACAAGGTGCTTGATCGCTGTTGTGCCACCACCTCCTCCCTTGACCCTTGCCCGGCCAGGCTAATCAAAGAAGCCAGGCCTATAACAATGGAATGGGCCACTGTAATAATTAATGGGTCTTTCCTTGAGGGCAGAGTTCCTTCTGCCCTTAAGGAGACACTCATTAGTCCCATAAGGAAGAAACCTTGTTTGGCGGCGGACGAAATTGGCAATTATAGGCCCGTCGCCAATGTTTTTTCATTAGCAAAGTGGTCGAGAGGGTGGTGGCTGACCAGCTCCAGGCGCACTTGGATGAATCAGATGCCCTGGATCCATTTCAGTCGGGCTTCAGGTTGCGCCATGGTACAGAAACGGCATTGGTCACCCTGTACGATGACCTGTTGAGGGAGGCTGACAGGGTTTGGACAAACCTGGAAACTGTTAAATGCAGTTTAGAACCAAGACATAAGTATTTGTAAGGATCACTGCTGTAAAGTAGAGCTAAGTATGAGTCAATACAGCTGTGTAAGATTGTAACAGCAGGATGAATATACCAGGATTGGCTATCTCTGGTATATAGCTGGAGACCTAGCATACACCAGTGTGGGGTGTTTGTGGGAGTTGCCATGGTCGTGGAGTGCTGTCGTCTTGGAGCTGTGCCTGAGAATCCTGTGGAAGCCGTATCTATGTGCTTGAGAGAAGAGGAACTCTGGTGAACCGGACTGACTGCATGGTATATTGACCTTGACTATTTACTGGACTCTGACATTGATTTAAGCTCTGTAACTCTGAGGATATTGCCGTGTGAGACAATTGGGACTGGACAAATACTACGCTGTGTATATAACTGTACATATCCTGTATATAATACATATATTCTACTATCAAGATTGTTTGCTGCCTGTAAAAATTACTTGGATTGCCAAGTTAGTAAACAAAGCAAAACGCATGTTGCTCCAAAAGGGAGACAGAGTGTCAGAGAGACAAGCAGGCCATTTTGAGTTGGTACATGCTGATCTAATAGGGCCATTTCCACCCTCATTAGGAGGGGCAAAATATGCACTGGTGATTGTGGATGATTATACATGTTTTTCATATTGTTTCACACTGAAGTCAAAAACAGAGTTTTTTCAGACATTTAGGAATTGGCTGAAATCAGTTGAACGGCACTTTGGCCACCAGGTGGCGCAATTGCAGTCTGACAGAGGTTCAGAGTTCATGAACACACAATTCCAAAGATGGCTAGAATGCACAGGAATCAGACACAGAAAAACAAGCCCATATAGTCCATTTCAGAATGGTGTGGCCAAAAGGAGAAATGGGGTGCTCCAGGAAATGAAGGATGCACTGCTAGCGGACGCAGGGATGCATCATGGCTTTTGGGCGGAGGCGTTGAAGACATCGAATTTTTTGGTGAACAGAATTTGGTCATCCGCCATAGATCAGACCCCATATTTCATGTTATTTGGGAATTTGTTATTTGTTATTATGTTATCTCGGCGGTGGCCACTTGCCTCTGGAACAACCTCCCTCCAGAGATTCAGGCGGCCCCATCGCTGGACATTTTTAAGACCCAATTTAAAACCTGTATGTTCAAGCAGGCCTTCCCTCCAGTCAATACTTAATTTCTTTCTTCTTTACTTATTCTCTGTTACTTTTCCCTCTTGAAAAATCTGTCTACTGTTTATTGTTTATGGCTTATTCCTTTATATTGTTTTTTTGTTTTTCTTATCTTGGTATATGTACTGTTTTCTTTATATTGTCTGGAAGCCGCCTAGAGTGGTCGCAATGACCAGATAGGCAGGGTATAAATAAAATAAAATAAATAATAATAAGGGGGGGGTGAAATGTGACAGCAGCCATCAGTTTATGGCAAAATCCTTGGCACAATTGACCTACAGTGCTCCTTTTAGTATTGTAGGAAACAGATCCACGATGGAAAAACTTCAAACTAATTTTTTAAAAGCCATACTATTGCTGCCAACCAATGAATCAAATGCAATGATTCATCTGGAAACAGGACTAGTAACTATAGAGGCTAGGCTTTGGATAATTGTCCTGTCATATTGGTTAAAATTGAACCACACTAACTCTGGGCTCGCCCATTTGATATTAAAGGACAACTCTGTCTCCCCGTGGATGGAACTGTTGGAGAACAAATTGGGGTACTACAGACTCTCACATCAGTATCTAATGTCCATGAGTTATGATCAAGCCAAAAGTCTGATCAAACAAAGGATCTTGGACATAAAAAGGCAGCATGATCAGAATAGAGTTAAAGCACATATAAGGGACATCATCGGTATTAATAGAAATACATCAATGCCTTATGTAAACGAACTTGAAAATTCTGAAAGTAGAAGGGTGTTTATGCTAATCCGTATGGACATGTTGCCTTTTGCTGTCTTGCAGGGCAGATATAAGAAAATTCCATATTTGAATCAGCTGTGTGTATGTGGGAAAGGAAGTATAGAGTCCCTGGAGCATGTACTCCTGGACTGCAAAATTTACAAACAGATCCGGGAAAGCTACATCAATCCAATAATTTTTGACAGGAATGGGGGTGACAGGAAGGGCTGTCTCAAGACCTTGCTAGAAGATAGAAATAAATCTACAACTTACAATGTGGCCAAATTTGGCCGGCTAGCCATCAAACTAAGGAAAGTTTGGATTAATCAAATGGATAAAGACCCCGTTGAGTAGTGTATGGGTGACTAAGGCCATTTACGCTAGCAAAGGCCCCTCGGGTCACTAAAGGTTGACAGTATAAAAATAGAGTTCTTCTCTATTTATAAGAGTCTTTTATATATACACTGTATATTTTAAATTCTAGCCCTTTTGGAACTTATTATATATGGTTAGGAAGATGCTGTTTTGTTGACTTGTCATTGGATTTGTGTATTGACTGAATGTTTCAATGGCTTTGGCTAAAATTTGAACAAAATTCAATTCAATACACATACAGCCAGCACTTCAGAGACACATCACTATTTTACGGGGGGAAATCCAACAGAAATAATATGACAGTTTTAATTACCTCATCTGAAGACCCACATGAAATGACTTAGTATACTGAAATTATATTTTAAAATTTTTGTATTCTATTTTTCACCCAGCGTTTTGGATAATGTATGTATTTGGTTTTGTACTTTTTAATCTGCTAGCCTTGTATCTGTTCAGCTGGCACCATGCTTATGTATATATTGTTATTTGTATTTATGCTTTAAATTGGTGGAAGTTGGATGACCAAAGTGGTCAAAACAATAAATAAAAGTAAAAGCACCTCACTTCATTATCGAGCAAGCGCTTTAACTTGGATTAGGGAATGGCTAAAGCTAAAAAATAAGAGAATAGAATACTATACTTAGAGGGACACAACCTACAAGCAAGTTGGCATGCGTTTCTATGGTATGGAAGAACTAAAACCCGCAAATACTTTGAAAGAAATATAATAAGGAATTCTCTGTTAAAGGTCTGGGAAATTATATGTGAAATATATGTGAAAATACCTAGATGGATTTCACCCATGGAAGCATTTACACAGCCAAACTTGCTAAATTTTGAAAAAAATGACGACGTATAATGAGCTTTTAAATGCTGAGGGACTTCTAAAGACAAAAACCCAACTAGAGCAAACTATGGCAAGTCCTTAAAGAAATGGGAGTGCCTGATCACTTTATCTATCTCCTGAGAAACCTATATGTGGGACAGGAAGCAACAGTTAGAACTGGATATGGAACAACTGACAGGTTCAAAATTGGGAAAGGAGTACAACAAGGCTGTATATTGTCCCCCGGCTTATTTAACTTATATGCAGAATATATCATGCGGAAGGCTGGACTGGAGGAATCCCAAGCCAGAATTAAGATTGCCGGAAGAAAGATCAACAACCTCAGATATGCAGATGATACCACTCTGATGGCAGAAAGTGAGGAGGAATTAAAGAACCTTGTAATGAGGGTGAAAGAGGAGATTGCCAAAAATGGTCTGAAGCTCAACATAAAAAAAAAAAAACAAGATCATGGCCACTGGTCCCATCACCTCCTGGGAAATAGAAGGGGAAGATATGGAGGCAGTGACAGATTTTACTTTCCTGGGCTCCATAATCACTGCAGATGGAGATAGCAGCCACTAAATTAAAAGACACCTTCTTCTTGGGAGGAAAGTGATGACAAACTTAGTAGTGTTTTATAGACTTGTTTTCTTTCATTTGAAAATTAATAAAATATATGTTTTAAAAAATTAAAATACATAGGAGTTGTGGGACATTGATGAGAAGCCACAGCCCAGTATGGACTATGAATACCACCTCCTTCCACTTGCTTCTATAAATTGTACTAGTGGTCAACAGAAAGGGGACAGCAGATCTTGACAATGTACATCACAATGCAGAGGAAGACCCAAAGCAGCTGGTTGCTGTAGGCTAGATGCCTGTCTGCCTGAGATCCTGGCACACCAATTTACTCACCCTGGAGCTAACACAACAGGAAAGAGTAATTCAGCTTTTCACTATCACTGTGCAGAATTATTCCTCAGCATCTTTCCTGCTCACCCTCCAGCATACCCCTCTGAATTTCTGCTATCCACTGCTGGGAACATAATGACAAAATTGAGAATTCATCTAATGCCAGAACATGTATCCAGCGTGGCTTTCATCCATTCCTACAAAGAACAGATACTGAGAGCCCATAAACCACCACTGTTGCCAGACAATGACAAGCAAAGATTCACTGTTGCACCTTGGGGATGAGGAAGATAGCAATGCTGAATTTGCTTGGAAAGGAAGATTCACATAGCAGTGGGAGAGTAACTGGATGTTTCTGGTGCATGCACAGCCGGGACACAGCAGTAGTCTTCATGTTATCAGTATGGAAATTTCTGAAACAAGGTTGCCACCAGGGTAAAAGGTGATACGCAGTAAGTGGGTTTACAAGAGAAAATTGCAAAATGATGGTGATTATAAATAAAAAGCTAGATTAGTGGCTCAGGGGTACACACAGAAGAAAAACATGCATACAGATGGTGACAAAAGATGACATGTGAAGCAGAAGTAAACACGTAGATATAAAATATCACAATGTCAGAGAATCAATAAAGGAGAAACTAATTGAGTTACAATATTGTGAGTCAGAGAGAAACATAGCTGATACTCTTACAAAACCCCTGAGCATATAGAAACACACGGAAATAACAGAAAAACTGGGAATACATTCTGTTCAGACCTTAAATTTGGAGGGGTGTCAAGGTAAATTGCAGGCCTGAACAGAATGGAGTAGTTTAATGAGAAGCCATGACAATCAGGTGTGCTGAAACTGAGTCAGGGTGACTCAGCAGGAATGATGTAATCTAGGGCTGATGTAACCTAGAGATGAGGTAATGTGTAATGAGGTAATGTGTAACCTGATTGGTTGTGTGTATATATATATATATGTAGAGCTGTACAGTTAGTTGTATCTTCACCTGCTTGAAGATCACATCTGCCTGCCATGCTGCCAGACTGCTGTATATATTTGCTGTAAATACACTATGCTGAAGGAAATGCTCCTGGACTACGTGTGAGTTATTTCTGGACTGCCTGAACCACAAAACCAGTTAATCCGCCCTCTACCACTAGGGGGAGAATTTAAGAAAAAAAAAACCTAAAATGACTTAGGTTTTAAAAAAGGGCAAGAAAGGAGGGAGGGAGGGAACGAACACCTTTTAAACAGAACACCTTCGAAACCAAGCAACTTGATTATAAGCTGTACCCAGGTGGCACAATGTTAAATCAGCATGGATGGATTTTATATAATAAAAAGAATTTTTTTTAAAGAAAACCAAGCAGCTTTAAACCAAACCAAGCACCATTTAAACCAATTTTTACATTTTAAAATTATATTATCAGGCAGTCCAAAGTTCTTTTGCCACTTTCCCCGCAGTTTTTTTTTCGTAAGTCAAAGCTCCATTCGGAAGTCAAAGCAAAATTTAGTGAACAGGGCTGTTCGTAAGTGGAAATGTTCGTACGTCAAGGCACCACTGTATCTTGATGACAATGTGCAGTGAACTATCCAGTTTGCTATGTATGGGACAGCGTAGCAAAGGCTATGCACCAAAGGTTTCAGAATGCAGCCACAGGTAATTTAGCACTGTGTTGCAGTTGAAACAAGTTTGAAGCAGCAGTCAGTCCCAGCCAGGGAGGAGGGCAAGAGCATGATGTGCTCCACCCACAAGAAAAGCATATTCCAAGAAATGATTTAACGAAGCTTGCATTTCAAGCAGCAGAAAGCAGTTTATTTTGTGAGTCACTCCTTCCTCGGTTGATAAAAGAGACTCGGCTATTCCCCAGGCTTCCAGAATGATGCTGTCTATTCCAGTTCTCCTTATCAGATTATACATTTTCAGGTCTATTAACCATTTGAAATGCCTGCTAACAAATCTACATACAATGTAAGTGATCAGCTGGGTGGACAGAGATTTTGGGCTGCACCCTGTCAACACTGAACGCTGTCACTGGTGTGCTGCCTCTCCCTACACGTGTGCAGTGCAGAACCAAAGAACCAGTGATTGTGACACATCTCATGCTTGTGTCTCATCACGTGTTTGCAGGGCATAGCAGATTATAGCAATATTGCTGTAACACTATCTGTATTCCATCATGCCTTTTATGTTATAGTGGGCTGACATAACAGCAATGCTTAATATGTTTTGGAGCAGTCTTTGTACTGTTCCTGCCTTTGTGGATTATGTATTGTCAATTAAAAGAAACCTAATTTGTGGAAGGATCATATTCACAATTCCTTTTTGTACACTCAACTTTGAGAGAGGCGAGTGGCTGGAATTTGAATTGAAGTCATTCATCGGATACAGAAAGAGTGAATACCTTGATATCCTGCAAAGACAAGAGCTGCAACATATTGTAGGTGGATGGAGCCTGGTGGCAAGTGAACGTCCCTATCTAGATGGAGGGTCGCTCACCACTCTGGTCCATGCGCTCGTAATCTCGAGGTTACACCCCTGTAATGATCTCTACATGGGGCTACCTTTGAGATCAATGCGGAAACTCCAAACGGTGCAGAATGCAGTGGCCAGACTTCTTAGTGGGGTGAGAAAACATCAGCATATCACCCCCACTCTGGCCGCCTTACATTGGCTGCCCGTTCGGTTCCACATTGATGTCAAAGTTCTAATGCTTACGTATAAAGCCCTTAACAGTTTAGGGCCTCGATATCTGACGAAACGCCTCCTCTCACCTAAATCTACTCGTATCACTCGATCTAGCCAGGAGGTGAGGTTGAGGAGCCTAACGCTGATGGAGGCCCGGAAGGAAAAAAAACAAGAAACCGGGCCTTCTCGGCAGTGGCTCCTCGCCTTTGGAATAAACTCCCTCCTGAGATCCATATGGCCCCTTCGCTGGGCCTTTTCAAAGGCCAACTGAAAACCTGGCTATTTAGGCAAGCCTTCCCTCCAGCCACTTCTTGATTTCATTTGTTCTTCCATCTTGAGTTCTTGTCTTTTGATGCATTATTTTGTTCCTATATTTTAAATTGTTTATTTTATATGTTGTTAGCCACCCAGAGTAGTCAGTTGCCTAAATGGGTGGGGTATAAATCCAATAAATAAATAAATAAATAAATAAATAAATAAATAAATAAATAAATAAATAAATAAATAAATAAATCTGTTTCATCCCAGCTATAAGGGCTTGTCATTCAGAATACAGTTGTCTCCTTTCAAACATAGATGAAGTGGGGAGAACAACACCCCCTTTCTCAAAGGGTGATTCCAATTTAAGGGATCCTGTGGTGTGACTTTTGGTTTCACCAATACACCTGTTACAACTGGAAGTGACAGGAATAGACACATCAAAAGCACCCACACTTCAACGAGCAAGCAGAGGACATTCAGACAGTACTTGTATTGCCCAGGGACAGATATTTTGGCCTGATGCTGTGGCAATCAGTTATTTGTCACTAACACAGATCTATCAAGCACAAAACCAAGAAACTATTACATGAGAGTAACTCTCAGGGCGTGTCCTGGACTTTGATGGCCGCGGTTTGAAAATCCCGAGGCTCTCACTTTGAAATAACATGAGGCAGCAAAAAAACAAGCTCATTGATATGTAAGTGACTTTTTAAACTTTGTGATATCCTTGTGGCAAGGGAGAAGAACTTAAAAGCAGTCTGTTTTTTCTAAAACAATAAAAAATAACAGAGAAGCTGCAGGCTGTGGGAGGAGAGGAAACAGCTATCTCAGCATGGGACCCTGCAGATGAGATTTCCCACCATGGCTTGCAAGAAAGCTTTTCTAAACTGCTTAAATGAACAGGCAGTGTTTTTGAAAGCATTACTGAAAACTCTTATCAAGTTGCCGGGGGAACTATCTTGAGCTAAAGCCGGGAGTCGGTTTCAGAGCGCTGTCAGGAGAAAAAAAAAGAATCTAACAGTGAAGAAGGAATGGGTGAATTAAGAAAATAGAAAGAATTTGCCAGTCTGAGAAATAACTTATGTATTTGGTACTTTGAATAACACTGAAAGACTAAAAAATAAACTTTTACTAAGTTAACTTTCATTACGTATCCAAAAGAGAAGAGAAATGAAAGTTAAACCTTTAACTCTCAACACGACTACTAAGCTCCATCTGCTGGTAATAGTAAAAATAGCAGTTAGAAGTCTAGGAATGTACTGAATTCTTACTGAAATATATGAAGAAAGCAAGGTATGAATAGCAAGAGAGCAAAGTATTAAAGAAAAGGGATTATTCAGCACAAGCAAGAAGTAAACCCTCAGATACACATCGGGAGAGATTGTTAAAAGTGGAAGCAGAAACAGAGGGAACAGGAATGGCTCAAAAAGGTGTGAAGTCAGAGAGAAAGTTGGTGTTGAAAGCAATTACAAAGATGAATGAAAGCATTTTGCAACTGAATCATAAAATGGATGCCATGAGAAAGGAGATTACAGCCAATCAAGAGCAGTATAAAGAAATGAGTAAGAAATTTGACTCTCATGTTAAACAAACTGAACATCTTCAAGAGTTGCAGACTCAAGCTAATCGAAAATTTGCCAGAATAATAGACAACGAAATTACCACAACAGATCTACAGCAGCAGATGATTTTTAACATAGGATTATAATCAGTGTAATAATATTAGAATAAAGGGAATTCCGGATTTGGGCTCGAAAGAGAAGGATCTAATCGAACTAGTACTGGCCTGGCTGAAAAAG
This sequence comes from Pogona vitticeps, assembly GCF_051106095.1. Taxonomy (NCBI): domain Eukaryota; kingdom Metazoa; phylum Chordata; class Lepidosauria; order Squamata; family Agamidae; genus Pogona; species Pogona vitticeps. The sequence goes on from NC_135783.1 coordinate 152,644,320, forward strand.
ACGGTACCAAAAATAGACTGGGCTGTTTATGATTTGGATAAAATACATAGAATTGGTTCGAGACACAAAGGTCAACCTCATCACATTTTGATCAGATTTTCCAGCCTTTGAAAAAAAGAGGAACTGATGAAAGTTTTACGGGAGAACCCAGGGAGCTTGGTATTTGAGCATCATGCAATGCAGGTCTATAATGATTTTTGCCATGAAATGATGCAGTTTTGAAGAAAAATGAGGTTCATCACATCTATTCTTCAAAAAAAAGTGAAATACAGTTGGGGTACCCTGTGTTTCTAAAGGTTCATCATGATGGAAAATTCAATAAAGTTACATCACTCCCAATGGCTTTGGATTTTTTAAAGGACTGTGGAATATTAACAAAAAAAGAATGGGAGGAGCAGATGAAGTTGCTGGCGAAATAGGGCCAAGTCAGGAGTTGGGGGGAAAGGAAACAATGGAGCGAGATTCGATTGAGAGTGACAAGGGGAAGGGAGAACAAGAAGAACAACAAGATCAAGATGAACAGGAATGACAGGATGAAGAAGAACAGGAAAAAGAAAAACAAGGTGCAATTCCAAAACAACCAAGGAAGACTAGGGGATGCAGGAAATCAAGAGAGTAAAAGTTAATATACTTAATGTAAAACATTAATTGATGTAAATAGAGATTGTCTGGTATGAGCAAGTTATAGTATAATGAGACAAGTAATAATAAGTAAATCAGAAAAAAAATGAGAATGGAATTGTATTATATGAAGAAGATAATAATGAGATGTAAAAGGAGTTACCCAGTGAGTGTTAATTATATGGGGGGGGGGAGGAAAAAAAGAAGGGGAGGAATAAACGGGAATAAATTATGCTAAATGGAACATAAAAAGGGGGAGACCAGGAATAGAGGAACAAATTGGAATATATATATATAATGTGGATGGGAGAACTGTGGGAAGAAATATACAAAAACATTATAAAAATTATAGGATATTAACATATGTAATAGGTTGAAAACTAATTGGTGAATTTTCTTTTTCATGTTTTTTCTTGTGTATGTAGTTTTTAATAGATATATGGGGAAAAAACAATAATAAGGATACGTAAGGATATGATAGGTAAAGCTGGATTCATATAATAGGGTGAGACAAGGAGAGAGTCGCGGCAGACTGGGACAGTCTGTAGAAGAGATCAGTAGAGATTTTTTTAGAGTATGGGGGGGAAAGTATTAGTGGGGAATCAGGGGGTAGATGAGTTCATTAGGAATTCAAGGGGATTTTTTTTTTACTTAATTGTGGGAGCACTGTAACACACCAATCAGGACTAGTACTAGTGTTAAAAAAATAAATTGGAATATGGTTAAACATTCAATTTTTTTAACATGGAATGTTAAAGATCTGGGCTCTAACATAAAGAGGTCTAAGATACAGAATGTATTGAATAAAAGTAATAATGATATTGTATTCTTGCAAGAAACTCATCAAAAAAGGAAGGTTTTAATGAACTGAAAGGCAAATGGATTCAAATTTATGAAAAATCATTTGGGACTTCGAAGTCTCGAGGCGTGCCAATATTAATATCAAAAAGTGTGAATTTCAGACTGAGAAAATAGAAAAAGATACTCAAGGTAGATATTTGGGAATACAAGGTAAAATGAGAGGGGAAGAGATTATGCTTGTAAATGTGTACGCACCTAATGAGAGACAAGAAGAATTCTTAGAAAACATAACGAGAAGGTTGGATAAATTGAGGAAAAGGTTAGTAATATTAGCAGGGGACTTCAATATGGTAATGGATTTGAATAAAGACGAATCAAAGTTGCAGAATGGGGAAGGGAAAATCAAAACTACAATTTTAAACAGATAAATAAATCAGATTTGAAAGATGTATGGAGAGAGTTAAAAGGGGATGAAAGAAGATTCTCTTTTCACTCACAGGTGCATAATACATATTCAAGGATAGATTATATATTTGTATCTAAAGATTTGTTGCCTAGGGTAAATGATACAGTCATTGAAGTCATAAAAATTTCAGATCATGCCAGAATGAATACAGAATTGATGTTTAAATGTGATTATAAGGAGGTAAACAGGTGGAGAATTAATACAAATATATTTAGGTATCCAAGCCGGATTGAAAAAATTTCAGAAAGATTTAAAAGAAACGTGGGAAATAAATGAGAAGGGAGGAGGTCAACCTAAGGTAATTTGGGATGCAATGAAATCAATGGTAAGAGGGTATGCATGTAAGATGTCGTATATGCTGAAGAAAAACCAGGGGGAAAGAATACAGGGATTAGAAGATAATATAAAGGAATTAGAAAAAATAGTTATAAATACTAGAGACAAAAAAGCAATAATAGAACTACAAGCAAAGAGAAAGGAGTTGGAAGGAATTCATTTGGAAAAGGTACAAAGAAACTTAATTTATTTAAAAAGTATTTTTTTTTGAATATAGTAATAAGAATTCTAAATTATTAGCTAAAGCGTCTTCTATAAAAAAAAGAATAAAAGTAATATAGGTGTAATACAGGATATGAATGGGAAAAGATGTAATAAAATGAGGGAGAAGCTGGAAGCCTTTCAAATATTTTATAAAACTTTATATAATAGTAAAAATCGAACAATAATAAAAATTGAAGAGTATATAAAAATAATTTTAATAAGAAAATCTCAGATGATGATAAAAATATAATGCAACAGATGATCACAGATAAAGAAATAGAGGATATCATAAATAATTTAAAGGTAGGAAAGACCCCTGGAACAGATGGATTAGGCCCAGAGTATTATAAGGTATTTAAATAGATTTTCATACCAAAATTAAAAGAGTTATTTAATAAGATACTAAAGGGAGAAAAAATCTCACTATCATGGAGAGAATCACTTATAGTTTTAATATTGAAACCAGATAAAAATCCTATAAATATGGAAGCATATAGACCCATATCACTGATAAATCAGGATGCTAAGATATTTATGGCAATAATGGCAAAGAGGCTGAATAGATTTATGTGGAAATATATTGAAAAAGATCAAAACGGATTCACACTAGGCAGGCAAATGTCAGATTTCATGAGGAGGGTACTTAACTTAATGCACCTAGCAAAAGAAAGTAATTCCAAGGCGGGAGTAATATCGTTAGACATATTCAAAGCATTTGATTCAGTGAATGGGATTCGTGGAATGGAATTCATTAAAGATATTAATTATTTAGGGTTTAGACCAAATTTTAATCAGATAATCCACCAATTTTATTCACAGATATAGCTAGAGTAATAGTCAATGATGGTATAACTGAGACAATACACCTAGGCCGAGGTACAAGACAAGGTTGCCCCTTATCTTCAGTACTATTTACAATGATAATTGAAATATTGGCACAGATAGAGATGATAAACAGATTAGGGGATAGATAATAAAGAAAATGGTAAGATAAATTTATTTGCTGATGGCACATTATTAATAGTTAAAAATCCAGTTGAAACAATTGAAAGGCTTAAAATACATTTGAAGGAATTTGAGGGTATAACGGGGCTAAGGGTAAACTGGGGAATGTCTGAATGTTTATTGTTAAAGCACTCAGATGAAGAGAAAAGAAAAATAATAATATTAGAAGGTAAAATTGGAAAAGTTATGAAATATTTAGGGATTAATATCACTTGGAACTTACAAGAAATAATTAAAAGAAATCTGGATAGATTAAAAACAGAGATAAATGGAAGGTTAAAAGAATATCAGAAACTAAAGATTTCATAGTTTGATAGAGTAGCATTATGTAAAATGAAAATAATTTCTAAATTGAACTTTATATTTTGGATGCTCCCTATAAAGATTACAGAAAAACAACTGAAAGAGTGGCGGACAATGATAAATTGTTACCATAATGGAAATAAACGAGTGAGGATTAATAAAAAAAATTATGGTATGTTACACAAAAAAGGGAGGTCTTCGATTACCTAACATAAAATTATAATACATAGCGAATCAGCTTAGAAATATCCCAGATATAATTAAGGGTAGCAAAAATTTAATCTGGACAGATATTGAGATGGAGAGTATACAAGAAGAGTGGAGGGTATATTGTTTAAAGAAAAAATTGGAGAAGAGGTTAAAAAGATTAAAAATCCTTTCCTTAAAAATATGTTGGAAAATTGGAAAGAATTTAGAGATGTACTGAGCCCACTGATCTCTCCTTTATCTCAGGTGGTGGAATTAAGGAATTTTCCGGAAAATTTAAAAAACTTAAAGAATATATTAAAAAGTAAAGAGATAAATAGATTAAAAGATTGGATAGAGAAGATAACAGATAAAGATGACATAAAAAAGGTACTAGGAGGAGAGGGGATTTCATGGCTAAATTTAATTCAGTTAGAAAGATGGACAAGTGAATGGTACACTAAAGAAGGGAAAGGTAGAAAAATGACAAAATTTGAAGAGATTATAGAAAAAAGATTGAAATTAAAGGAAAAGACAGAAAGAAAAGGAACTGTAAGCCAAATATATAAATTATTAATGCAAGTTGAACAGGGTATACAAGGATTAAAAATGCAATGGCAAAATGATTTGGATAAAGAAGAAATAGGTGAAGAATGGGATAAAATATGGGATCAGAGAATTATGAAGAACATGTCAGTAAGGATAAAAGAAAATTGTTATAAAGTAATATGGAGGTGGTATTTAACGCCGGTCAAAATGGATATAATGGATAAAAGTGTGTCAACATCATGTTGGAGGTGTAAAAAAGAGAAGGGGACATATTTACATATGTGGTGGTTATGTGAAACAAGAAAGAATGGAATTTAATCTTTAAAGAAATATCTGAAATAATTGGATTGAATATTCAAATGTCTCCGTTAATGGCCTTATTGAATGTGAATAAGAAAGATCAATTGTTGAAAGAAAATATGGATTTAATAGTAATAATGGTTACGGCTGCAAGGTTAATTTCTGCAAGAAACTGGAGAAATGATAATCAATTTAACTTGGAGGAATGGTATAGATAATTATGGGACATGGCAATTAATGATAAACAGACATGTGATCTGAAAATAAGAAGAGGCCAATTGAAAAATAATGATTTTAAGAAAATATGGAGTGTATTTTTGGAACATGTATTTCAGAGAGGGAAGGGGAATACACCACAAGAAGCAATGAAATTTTGGAGTGAAAATGGAATGAATGAAGTGTAACGATAGTCCTGAAGGTGATGGGAAAACATGTGTAATTGTATTTTATTGTATTGTATTGTTTTTATAGTTTTTTTGTGTGTGGTAGTAGGTTTATTATTAAGAGCCTCGTGGCGCAGTGGTTAAACCGCTGTACTGCAGCTAAAACTGTGCTCACGACCTGGGGTTCAATCCCAGGTAGTGGCTCAAGGTTGACTCAGCCTTCTATCCTTCCGAGGTCGGTAAAATGAGTACCCAGCTTGCTGGGGGGGGGGGCAATGTGTAGCCTGCATAATTAAATTGTAAACAGCCCAGAGAGTGCTTGAAGCGCTATGGGGCGGTATATAAGCAGCACGCTTTGCTTTTATTTTGTATTAATAAAAAACTCATGAGAGTAACTGGCAAATGAAAAGGAAGACAAGGAACACGGAAAAAAGGCAGTATAAATACACTATATACACAAGGGAGAATTTGTGAATCAGGTCATTAAGAGATTTTTCAAAAACTGAGAATAGGAATCAAATATAATTACAAGAAACATGTCAAAGATTTGATTATGAATAACTAAGACTGGGAGGAGTATTTCAGTTTTGGAAAAGGGATAAAAAAGAGGAGTGTCTTTTTCTGAGACCAGCCCCAACCCAAGCGTGTCACTATTTTAAAAAAAAACTTTTCATAAAAGGGCTTGACATCAGCCATTAAACACACTAGACCCAGTGGTTAAAGAATGAAACATGATATTCACTTTATTACAAACTAAGAACAACTTGGGAAACACACCCTCCTTGACCCATTACGCCTTTACTTTCCCCACACATTCCAGCTCCCCTCCTCCTTTGGGCTCTCCCAGATAGGCTGACATCATGCACCACCCAACTAATCACCTTGTTACCAAGCAGACAGGACAGGGTTTCTGCCAGTTTCTGTTAAGAAACTGGTATCCTCTGGAACCACTTGCCCATGGAGACCCACCTGGCTCCCTCTCTGGGTGTCTTCAGGAGTAAAGTTAAGACTTGGCTATTTGGGCAGGCTTTCCCTCCCGCCATACCTTAAATTCTACATTTTTGCCATCTTGGATTTATGTGTATGTTTATTGGTCTAACTGTTTTTTAAAATTGTAATGCCACCCAAAGTAGACCTTTGGTCTAAATGGGCATGGTAGAAGTCCAATAAAATAAATAAATAAATTTAAAGTTGATGAAATAAAAGCTTAAAAGAAGGTATGAGGATATGATTAGGAATGTTAATAACTAGAAACATCTATGAACTTAATAATGAAGCCATATTTTATGACCAATTGTTTAAAAATAGATTTAGCAGAAGAAAAGTTAGCTGGAGTAGATACGATAGAAATGGAGTATCTGACTCCAAAATTGAAGAGGTTCCTCAATTAAGAATCTTCCAAGTATATTGTAGAAAGATATAATTATTTCACAGAAAGGCTGTTTGGATATTGAAATTTCAATTTTTCAAAGACCTATATTTTCTTCTAATCTTCATTTTTGAATAGACTTTTTAAGACTTCATTCCAGCCTTGGGAATTCAGACAGTGACCAAAGACAATGCAAATCTGGGGAAATTATGTCAGCTAAGGTTAAATGCACTTTCATATACAGCTTTAGTGAAATGATGAAATCAAAAGGAGGCTCTCCCTAGTGAGAACCTGTGTGCATTTTCTAATTTCAAAAACCTACTCTCTTGTTCATTTGTACTTTTATCAGTTCAAGAATTTGTGTGTGTGTGTAGACAAATGAATATTCTTTTTAATCCTTTGCTTCTTTCCTTGTGTCCTTGACTTTGCTAGAGGTGTTGTGTCACTGTTAGAATTGCCTGTACTTAAACATTTATGCACCTTTGAACTCTTAAAAAATTGATTTCCTTTTGCAATAAACTACAGGGGTGTGCTTACTTTCCCAAGAGACCTAAGGATAGCTTTCTCACCTAGCGTTTTCCCAAGGGATGTTTAGTCCACAACTTTGTTGAAGACAGGGAGCTATGAGACCATTTGAAAACAGGACTATGTACAGAACAAAAGGGAAGACTGGCTGGAATGTAGGTTAGCTTAATTTCTGTAAGTTAGATATAAAATATGAGTAATGAGCCACAGAAGAGACTGAAGTAGTTAAAGAGATAGTGTGAGCTGGAGGACAAAAGTACAGAGAAAAAAGAGTGAGTAGTCCCTTCCCACATCTAAGGCGGAGAATAGTAACAGTGGTGTGGAACAGGTGACAGAAGAAGTGAAGGAGCTGGAGGTAGGAGAACAGGGGGAGGAGCAAAAGAAGGAGAGGAAGAGGGTAGACGTGTTCCTGACAACGAAGGAGAGGGATAAGACTGAGGAGACAAGGAAAGTGGGAAGAAGAGAAGAGGAAGGAGAACCTCAAATCTTCAAAATACCTGAGAAAGGCGGGTGTAAGAGATGAAACACAAAGAGTGGTAGAAAGAGAAAAAGGGGACAGAAAAAAATTAACCCTGGAGGAGTTAGGTCCAGAAGAATGGACAGTTTTGGTTTATCCCCAAGGCCAAGGTCCCTGAAGGAAGGCTGTCTGGAACCAGAAGCCACCAGAGGGGGGATTGGTCTCACCACCCATGTTGCGGGACTATTTGTGCAGCGAGGAGTGGTTACCTGAGAAAACTCATGGATCAAGAGAGGTTTGGACCATTTCCCTGCTGAGGACAGAAGATTCCCATGATAGTTTGTCCCTTTTATGGACAGAGTTACCGTAGATGTTGGCCATGATGGCCCTATTGAAGTTGTTATTGACAAATCCGTTAGTACCGTTAATAAACATTTTATTACAGAGAATGCAACTCCTCCATTTTTCCCACTAAAAATCAAGGAACTGTCATACACCAGTGACGAACCCTGCCACAGATAGTATTATGCACATAGTAATGAATGTGCAAGAGTCTACAAATGAAATTATTGTGATTGTATTATACTTTATATTGTTCTGTTATTTTTTTTAACAGTGGCCCCATCTTTGTGGAACCAGCTCACAGAGGAGCTTTGCCTGGCCTTCTCTTGAATGTAGACATTCAAGAGACAATTGAAGATATGGATCTTCTGGGAAGCTTTCCACTCTGATTTTAGTTAAGGGGAATCTTACATCTCCCTCCAGTTACTCTTATTTTTATTTTCATGATTTATCTTTCACTTAGCTTCATCATTGCTCTAGCACCTTCTGTCTTCATGTGGTTAGATTGTTCTATGGTTTTTATTATATTATTTTATGATTAATGTGTATTCTAATGTGAACTACCCAGAGTAGTGCTGTGGCACTAATGAAGTAGTATATAAATGTAAGTAACAAATATTTTTAATTAATTGTCAATAATTTTTATTTTTAAAAAAGTGGATACCAAGTCTTGCTTTCAGGAGGAACTCTTTTGTGCCTTGGTTCCCATGTGAAAGGATCTGCCCTGGCCAGACCCTTTCCCCAATGACCTCTGGAACCTTAGCAGCAGCTAGTGAATTCAGGGAGTTCAGTACTCTCTGGTACTGCTAACATTGTGCTCTTATGGTCAGGCAGCACAAGGAGACTAGGACTTCTCATGAGCCTGTGGGGAGTGGGAGTGGCCAGCCTTAGAGGTAATGGTCCTCAGATACATGACAGCACCAAGAGGAAGAAAAGGCTAACACCCAATATCATGTTGGCCCATTTATCCAACATATTCTTTTTCAGCAAAGCATGCAGCCACACTGACCATTGTCTGTCATTTCGGACTTGGAAGACCCTTGAGAGTTGGTGCAGGATTGCACCACCATGGGAGAAGAGTTGCAGGCTCCTTATGCTTCTGGCTCCTTATGCTTCTGGCTCCTTATGCTTCTCCCATTTGGAGTATGTTGGACACCTTATGAGGTAGTTTTTTTTCAGGCAGCATTTCTAGTTTCTTTCAGGCTACAAAATCCACTATCCCCAATCAGCAGAGAATAACAGGTTGCGTAGTCTGTCACACATAGGACAATGGGATTAAAATAATAGTATTTCTCCAGTTAGTGAAGAAGAAAGATTGCTTGTCACAGGTGTGTATGATGGGGACACAGGAGAGAGCCTTCTCTTTTGCTGACCCCAGACTTTGGAACTCCCTCCCATAGGAAGCCAGTCCGGCCTCATCTTTGCTATCCTTTTGCAAGCAGGCAAAGACCTTTCTCTTTAGTCAAGCCTTCCCTCAGTAACTAGCTACCTGTGTGAGATTTTTAAATGGATTGTTATGCGTTACAGCTTTGACTGGATTCGTAGTATTACTTACATTTTCCATTTCTCAGAGTGGCATTTTTTTTCTTTTTAATATTTGTATACTTAGCATTCTTAGCTTTAATATTGCCTGTTAATGACATAAGCCACCTCTTTATAGACATTGTTCTTAGCTTTAAATATTGTCTTTTAATGATGTCATCCACCATCGTATACTCTTTTCAACTTTAAATATTGTATTTCAATGTTGTAAACAGCCTGGGGGGCTTTTCAAGGAAAAAGGCAATAATCCAGGATTAAATCCAACTGCCTTGAGTTGCAGAAGATTAGAATTTTGTTGGTAACAGTGGTGTCCCAATTACTTGGATGGTGGTGGGTTTGTCCTCACTTATAGTCTGGACAGTCAGCTATTAGCAAGTTGATCTCTCTCGACTTCCTAAATTAAACCATGTTTGGACCAGATGATCTCCAAGACCAGACTTCAAAAGCAACTCCAGATAGAAAAATATACATGGGGTGGACAACTATGGTGGTCCAGATATTTTTGGTAGTACTACTTTCATAACAGAGCAAAGTTTTTTTTTATGAAATTTAAGTATGTTTCTACCAAAACCAAAGGATTGAATGATTTTGCTTTATCTCCGCAGGTAACTTCAGTTACTCATGTACTGCTAATTTAAGTGTTGTAATTTACCATCATGTTGCTTCCAACATGTGGCAACCCTAACTCATATATTCTAGCCAATATCTCAGTAGCTCTGGCCCCACCCTCATGTATGAACCAAGCTGGTTCAAGTGGTCCCGAGCTTGAACTACTGTCTTGTCTGAACTGTGACTTGCTTGACATTGATACAAATTGCTATAAAGTATTTGTTGTTACTTGCCATCAAGTCACTACTGACCTTTGTCAATCCTAACAAGATTTTCACATGGGATGTGAGATTTTCATGCAGTGCACTACCACCCTAGTGAATTTCCATAGCCAAGCAGGGATCTGAGCCCTGATTTTCTGACTCCTCGTCTGACATTCTCATCTACTACACCACACTGGCTCTATAACCTTTACTCTAGATCAGAGATAATGTTTTAACAACTTGCCTAGTTGCCTTAACATGAAACACCTGTTTTTAACCAAACCATTCTAAGCAGAGCTTCTTTCTGCAGCAGACACCTAATTTGAGATATGTTCTTGATAAATTAGAACTAGATTAGCAAGAACCAAACGGGACATGGATTGAACAAGTTGCAAGTGGAATTTTAAATGCACAAGAATAAAAAAAAACATTCAAAGAGTTATAGGTCAGGTGGATTATAACCTGGAGCAGAACTTTGTTATAGGCAAGAGGAAAAAAGAATCAGCCTTGGGACAAGCAGATCATCTTGAATGCTATGACTGCTTACTGGTGTGTGATGCCTCACACATTTCCCCCAGCTGTTTTGCTGTTGAGCCAGTTAGGCAACTAATGACTTTTAATGAGAAAATAGTGAAGAGCTACTTTTAGTGAACCTTATTAAATAAACTGAATACAACTCTGACAGGGCTTTGTGTAAGTGTATGGCCTACAACTGGCAACAGAAGCTGCAGTAACAGGAAAACAGCCAATCCACTGTGCATTTAAGGTATCTGGCAACACACCAGCTTCTTTCTACTACTTCTCCTAGTTCTCTAAAATGAGAACATTCTGAAACACCCTCGCATTGCATGGAGCCTAATCTCTGCCCGTCCTTAATCCTCCCACTCCCAAACAGGTGATATTCCTCAGGCTGAGATAATTATGCACTGAAGCAAAATCTCAACACATGTTTGCCATTGCTCAAGTCTGTCTATACTAATAAGCATGCTAGCATGACTCTACAGCGGCATATTCACTTTTTAATATGTCTTCCAAACTATTATTTTATATTTCTGCAAGGAGGGGCAAGAGTTTTGCCAGGCCCACTACTAACAGTGCAGAGCAGCCAAGGTTATTCAGGATAACCTACATACAAAGCATGAATTTTCTCATTGGGCTAGAAGCCTCTTCACATAACAGTAGTAAAACAATGTTTCATTGCTATCTCACAGCTGCCTTACTCTTAAGTGCCTCTGATTACTTTCAAGCTCTGATTCAATTTCACAATTCATACCCCCCCCCCCCAGATAATACTCAATGAAGAAAAGACCCTTTTCCCTCAGCTAGCTAGCGTAGCCCCAAAGAGTTTTCTTTCTTAACATTCCTTTAAAAATGCCCACAGAACCCAGGAATATTGAACTGTATAGTATTAAGTGGTCTTTGCAAACACCACATGCACCTTATACTACTAACTAGAATATTTAAAATTTCTAAAAAAAAACATTCAAAACGTACATAGAGGTTTCACTCCTAAGCTCCTTTCTTCTATCACTATGCTGCCTGATAGTCCTTCCCCCACTTCAATTCCCCATTACTATGAACAGTAGCTGAAAAATAAACACCTTAAATAATCTGCTACAGAAATGAACTACTCCTATTCCTTCCCTGAAAAAACAATCATTAAGAAGGACCTTCACCCCTGCTGCTCTATATATAGAGAGATTCTTTAACTCCACCTACAGATTCTCTCACCCTATCAGGTTTCTCTCTCAAGCCAGTTTTTTTCCTAGCTGCTTCACTCCTTAAAAAGGAAGCATTCCTATATGAAACTTAGGTTTGTCACATGGAAGTAAGTCCTGCGGATTTAAAAGGAAGTAGAGTGCATATATTCATGGCCTGGCTTTATTTTTTTTTCTTTTCTAGGAAGGCCTGAGGTACTGAATTATTGAAGGAGTGGTTTTACCAGTTCCATACCTTCAATGAGTTCAAAATATGTTTTTTGAACTCTTGCCTGAGAGGATCTGCTTTCAGAATTATCTGTCGATCTATCAATCTGTCTGTCTGTCTGTCTGTCTCAGATATTTCTATGCTACCTTTCTCTCCAAAAGGACCTAAGGCAGTTCACCCTGTTCTAGTGGTAAACCAGACCACCAAATATCTGGAGCCCTATCTCCCCACTTTGTACCAAGGCCTCCGGAACCCCGGGCAGAAAGTGTAATATTAAACTGCCCCATTTACTGCTGAGGGCTCCATTTTGTTGGAATGCAGCCTGCGAAGAAGGGCATGCAACAGATGAAGTATAAAACCCTTGGTTTCCTGACCTCAGTTGTTTTATTTAACGAAAGGTCTTGGGTCTTCTCTGGTAGGCCTGGTCTAACCCCCCCCCCCTCAGGAAAGCTGCCTCTGCCTCCAGAGGACTCCCTGGCCTTCCCTGCCATCTATTTCAGCCCCCAAACTGTTAGAATAATTTACCTGGTAATGGTGTTATGCCTCTGACTCTTTTCCCTCTTTGGAGTTGTCATCAATTGCCAGCCCTGGTGGTGATTTCAGTGGAGAGACACAAATGCAACATAAGCAGCAAGTTAGAATGAACTTCCCCGCCCTGGATCTCTTGCTCGAGGAAACGTCTTCTGGGGTCTTTTCCTCTCTCTTTTTTGGTTATGCTAACAGCAAGCCTCTGCTGCTTTCCAGATTCTTGTCTTTTGAGGACAACATGGCTCTACCTCAGAGAGGGGCAAAAAGTCTCTGCTGGACCAGATATTTATAAAGGTGATGAATTGCATCACAAAGTGGGATGACAAAGTTTGGTCAAGGTATTGTTACCCGGCAGGCCAAACATGGGAGGCCTGCCTTGTTTGCCTTACTGGTAGCAAATTGGAAACAAGGACACAAGTATACAGAAAGCACTTGTCTTTGCTTTGGAACCATCGTTTAAAAAATTATTTGGACTATTGGGTGCAAAGCCTGGAAGGCAGCCCATCTAGGAGAAGGAAAACTCCAATTTCAAACCTCCACTGCTTTGTGGCTATACTATATCCACTTATGGAAAAGGCTTCAGGAGTTAACCTTGAGGCAAAATCCAGAGTCCCAGAGGCAGTCCCAGAGGCTACTCTTGGCCTCAGTAGCAGGCCAGTTTTGTAGACACCTGGTGTGTCAGCAATGCCTATGTTGAGTGGTTAACATGACATATACTGGAGCGTAGCATTGGGCTAAGAGTATGTCTCAGTGCTTCTATTGTGGTTTCTGCCCACCAAAATACTTGTGGTAAATTCAAGGAAAAATATTTGCAGAGAAGTAAACATGTGTGACTGTGTTTCTCAGGATTATTTTCCTTAGTTTTTTTTAACTGTTTGCTTCACAATCTCTCCAGATGTTTTTGGACTGCAACTCTCATAATCCCTTACTATTGTCCATCCATATTGGACATTGTAACGGGTAGCCATGACCTCACCTGTCCGTCACAGCTGGGCAGTGAATCATCAGCCAATGGTGTGACGGAGGGTGGAACTTAAGGGGAGGAGCTGGTATAAAAAGGGGGGTGGAAGAGTGTGTGAGGTAGATTAATAGAGTGTTAGAGTGAGATCTGGAGAGATCTAGTGTGAGAGAGTTTGTTAGAGGCCTGCGTGCCTGGGTGTCAGTGAGGGAAAGCCTATGTGTTTAAGTGAATAAGAGATTGATTTACATCGTGATTATCTTCCTGTGATTTACCTATTTTATTTTGTAACCAATAAACCAAGTTTTATTTTTAAAAGAAACCCTTGTCCTTTTTATTTAAAGGAAAGGTTGGTGGCAGCAAGTTTGTGAAGTGGCGTGGTGACCACTCTCTGAGAGGCCTGAGTAGGAGGTGACCTCAGAGTGGCTCAGCCACGTTACAGACATGATGGGTACTGTCTGTGGAAAACCTCTGGAAAGCTACAGCTGCTTTAGCTCCTTGGCAGAAGAGGGCATGATAAGAAAGAGAAGGTGATGGGAAGAGAAAAGGAGGGAGGCATATGTTTCTGCCCTGCTCACCACAGGCACTCAGAATGTGGTTCTTGTTCTTAACACTCAAGTGTCTTTCACCGCACTTCCCCAAAGACAGGCTGCCCACTTGTAGAGAAAGATAACTTTCTTTCTTGAACAGAAAGTAGGGTGGAACTCTGGGAAGCCCCACAATATTGTTGGGACAGGGGAAAAACATGAGGGGATGTTCCTCTACGACAAGGGTGAGATAAGTATAGTTGTACAATGCTGGCCCTTGAATAATGTTCCTTAATGCAATACTGGTCTGGTTTATTTTTCATGTCCACACAAAGAATAAAAACGGAGGTGAGATGAAACTGCAAACGCATACTAATACTACTAATACTACTAATAATACTACTAATAATAAAGGGGTAAAGGGGCCCACAAAGGGTGGGCAATTACCCCCAGGGGTGACTCAGCTCCACTTCCCTAGTACAACAGTAATATTTTATAATTAAAAGGAAAATAGGGAGAGAGAGGGCCTGAGAGAAAGAGATGCAGGCAGATTCATGGTGGGGCGTTTAGTCTCTAGGGAAGTATTCTGTTAGGTGGAGGGGAGACCAATTCTACCCCCCCCTCCAGTGTTTGAGGTCAAGTATAATAATTAAGAAAGAAAGAAAGAAAGAAAGAAAGAAAGAAAGAAAGAAAGAAAGAAAGAAAGAAAGAAAGAAAGAAAGAAAGAAAGTATAATAGCAATTGATAATTATAATTGCTCAAGTATAGGAAGTGGATTCCTAGGAGTTTTTAATGTAAATATAATCCCAGACTCATTTCAAATAATAATAGAGAGAAATGTTCCTGTTTAGTCGGTTAAGTCGTGTCCAACTCTTTGTGACCCCATGGACCAGAGCATGCCAGGCCCTCCTGTCTTCCACTGTCTCCTGGAGTTGGGTCAAATTCATGTTGGTTGCTTCAGTGACACTGCCCAACCATCTTGTCCTCTGTCATCCCCTTCTCCTCTTGCCTTCACACTTTCCCAACATCAGGGTCTTTTCTAGGGAGTCTTCTCTTCTCATGAAATGCCAAAGTATTGGAAACCTCAGGTTCAGGATCTGTCCTTCCTGTGCGCACTCAGGGTTGATTTCCTTCAGAATGGATAGGTTTGTTCTCCTTGCAGTCCAGGGGACTCTCAAGAGTCTCTTTCAGCACCATAATTCAAAAGCATCAATTCTTCGGCGGTCAGCTTTCTTTATGGTCCAGCTCTCACTTCCATACATCACTACTGGAAAAACCATAGCTTTGACTATGTGGACCTTTGTCGGCAAGGTGATGTCTCTGCTTTTTAAGATGCTGTCTAGGTTTTTCAATGTTTTCCTCCCAAGAAGCAGGTGTCTTTTGATTTTGTGGCTGCTGTCACCATCTGCAGTGATCATGGAGCCCAAGAAAGTAAAATCTGTCACTGCTCCCATATCTTTCCCTTCTATTTGCCAGGAGGTGATGGGACCAGTGGCCATGATCTTGGTTTTTTAAAAATAGTAGCATATTTTATACTAGCAATTTTAGACTAGCATACAGTAAATTGGGCATTGATTAGAGTGGTGAGCTCAAGGGCTTAGGAGCCCTGGGGCTCAGGGTGTGAGCATTGTAGCTGCAGCACAGCCTGCCTTCCACTCCCAGAGGGACTGGTATCCTTAGGCAGGGGCATCATGTTGGTAGTTTAAATAGCAATTGGAGTACTTGTTACCTCGGAGTAATCAGCTATGGCAACTAGGGAAGGCCAAGGTAAGAGCAAAGGTAGGCAGCCAGCAAAGCGCAAGGTGTCCGTGGCACCCCCATAAGAGCTTTCCTCTTCTGAAAAGGAGAGTTGGCCAATTTGGGAATTGCTCCATGCTAAGATTATTGCTCTGGATGAAAGGCAGGCCAGGCAAGGCTGGCAGTAGGCAGGGACCCCCAACCCAGTTGGTCAGCTGGGGATTCTAAGGCATACAAGCGAGTTAAGCTAAAGGTGTTAACTTATGATTTATTGTCTCATTTTACTGCTTTAGAGGGCAATGCTCCAAGCATATTGGTGTGTGGTGGCAGCTGAAGAGCAGGGATCTGGAGCAGTGGAGCCACTTGTGCGAGATGAGCAGCAGTCTGTAGGGACCACCATGGGGGCAGAGGTGCAATGTGGCAACCAATGTCCATCCAGAGGATGAGGGTGGTTTGTTGTATTACGAGGGCAGCCCAGCTATGGCAGGTGAGATAACCGTTGTACCAGATGGCAACAGAGCAATGGTGGTATGGCCTTGAAGTAGGCACATGGCTGTTGAACAGCGTGGGTTCACCCATTCAGCTATGTGGGGACTGGGGGAACTGGTAGGCCAGGTGGCTTTTTCAGAGCCTTACCCTCAAGCCCCCTTAGCACCCACAATGAGAGTTGGGGTATGGCCATATCCATAGTTGTCGTATACTGGTTACAATTCAGTCCCTTTGCGGGCTCTCCCATTTGGAGACTATTCCCTTCCATTAGGAGATCATCTGATCCCTGCCACAAAGGAGCATATTTGAAAATGAAAGTATGTTGATGTATTTGATTTACTGAATTGCGAGGTAGATGCCAAGATTGTGGAGGAAAAGTGTGAGAACAAAGGACGTCGATGTAAGAAGCCTGAACGAACCTGGGCCAATTGATTACCAGGTTTTCTCATTTACTTTGGAGTAATTGTCAAGGCTCAGCCGTGGAAAGTGTTATAGTTGGTTCAGTATCTTGACCTCATTTATAGGACATATGTGGATTCCCCGGGACACACATAGTTCCTATATGATCAAAATTTTCGTATGAGAGCTGAGATACACCCAAATATGAGATGGGACAAGCCACATCCTCGGCTTTGGCTTCAAACAATGACACCAGCCCATCCAGCTCAAGGTGACCAGTTTGATAGTGGGCATCTGATCCAAAAGGCAGGTCAGGCAAATCTTCCCTATGTTGCAGTGGGGCATGTGGTTCAGCCCTGTCTGTTATGTGGGGAGTTCAACTCAAGGCATGCATGCTCCAGGAAGGTATGCAGGTACTGGCATGAATGCTCTATATGTGAAGGGTATCACACAAGCTTGAGATGTTTCAAAAGATGACCACAAAAAGGGGACAGTAAGGATGCAGGTGGAGGTAGGAAGCCAGATGGCCCCTCTGCCAATGCAAGAGGGATCCAGCCCCATTGAAGTTAAGGTTCTGTGGCAATGGTTGGTGAATTATCCGAGAAAGGAAGACACTGCCTACCTTTCGGATGGTTTTCAATTAGGTTTCTGGATCCCAGTGATAACAGAGTGGAAGACTGCCTTTGCGAACCATTTAAAGTCAGTAATTGGGTGGGGGACTTGGTTAGGGCTAAAATAGACAAGGAAATGTGAGAGGGCAGGGTCATTGGTCCATTTCCTCACTCACCAGTGCCGAATCTTAAGGTATCGCCACTTGGGCTAGTTCCCAACAAAGTGCCAGGTGAGTTTAGACTCATTCGCCACCTGTGTTATCCAGACAGGGGAACAGTAAATGATGGCATTCCACAGAAACTTTGCTCAGTGTGATATACTTCATTTAATCCTGCTTTACACATGATAAGGTCCTGTGGGGTAGGAGCTGAATTGGCAAAGTGTGATGTCAAATCAGTCTCCTCCCAGTTCATCCCAACGATTTTGAGTTGTTAGGCTTTCCTTTCAAGGGAGCATTATTTATGGATAGGGCCCTGCCAATGGGCTGTTTCCTGCCCAGCTTTCGAGTATTTCAGCTCCTTTTTGGAATGACAGAATTAAATAGCTCCACCCATTATTTAGATGATTTTCTTTTTTGTGGGGAGAAGGGTTCAGGATGCTATAAGTTGTTATTGGAGGCCTTTCAGACAACAGTGAGTGAATTAGGGCTTTTATTGGCTGATGAAAAGACAGAAGGGACTGCCACAGTTTTAACTTTCTTAGGCATAGAATTAGACACTTGGCAGCAGATCTGTAGGCTGCTGGCAGTGAAGATTGATGAATTCATGGTAAAACTGAATCATTTAAAGGATCAGAAGAAAGTTGTCCTCAAAGAGGTCCAGGAAGCAGTTTTGCACCTTAATTTTGCTTGCAGGGTTGTAGCACCCGGGAGGGCATTCATTAGGAGTTTATGCATTGCCATGAGGGGCCTAGGCAAACCCTACCACAAAACAAGGATGATTCAAGGAATGAGACAAGACTTGAAAGTATGTCTTGGGGTGGAGCTTCAGGTGCAGACTGATGCAGCGGGATGACTGGAGTTTGGCATTTATTTTAACAGGCGTTGGTGTGCAGGAGTCTGGACTGATGAGTGACATGGAACAGGGTTGACAAGAGATTTAATATTTTTAGAATTTTTTTCCCATAGAGGGTACCCTTTATTTGTGGGCCCAGGAATGGGCCAATGCTGTGGTGAAGTTTTGGTGTGACAACTTAGCAGGAGTTCACATCATCAACAACTTAACGTCCAGTTCGGAACGAATTCTGCAGCTAGTACAGGCATTTGTGTTACATGCTTTGCAATTTAACATTGTTGTACAGCAGGGGTGGGCAATTAATTTCTATAGGGGGGCCACATGAAAAACCTGAACTGTGTTTGGGGGCGGAACCAACTTTACTTAAAAATAAAATGAAACAGTGATGTTACAATTGTTTTTATTTAAAACTTGTTAACCTTCACAAATACTAAAGAGGTTTTTTGTGGTATGTTAAAGATAAACAACTGACCAACTTTAGTAAAAAGCTATAAATTGTTTTGATGTTCAAAACTATCTGTGGGCCGGACAGGAGTGGCTCGTGGGCCATATGTGGCCCTCGGGCCACACTTTGCCCAGGTCTGTTGTACAGGAATAGCCTATTCCTGGTCTTGATAATCAAACTTGGGGCTAAACCTTTGCTAATGTAACATGAGTCCCTCTACCAAACTGGTCTAACTTGGAGTGACAGATGAGTAAGTGAATTTCTCCCTTTAGACTAGCCGTATCCTCCAATTGTAATGCCATACGTGAAATGTCAATTTTTGCAGCGGCTACTACCTCACTAACCCCCAGGGCTCTGAATAATGCATCTAATGTGGCCACTTGCAAGAGCCACCTCATATTTGTCCCGACAGATAGTACCCCACAATCTGCTAAATCTAACCAATGTCTGGGGTCATAGGAGACCTAGCATCGGGTGTTCTCACCTGCTCCTTGTGCCTCCCCTCAATCATCTTCCAGAACCTAAAATACACTGTGGAATCCTGAACCCCCAGTGCTTTGGCTTGGAACGCCAATGCAGACATTTTGCCCTGAATCAACCTTGGGGCTAAACCTTTGCTATGCAGATAAACTGCAAACTGCTGCAGGTGCTCCACTGGCAATGGCCATGCTGGTTCCAATCCTTCTACCACTCAGAACAACCTGAGGAATGGGGACAATCATAGGAACACCTGTTTTCCCACAGTGATGGTTCCCCATTAACCAGATACCAGTTTTTACCGACTTGCTTTGAAGCAGGTGGGTTTGCAAAGCAAAGTGTTTTTGTTTTTGTTTCAGCTATCTGCACACCTCTGCAGAGATGGAGGATTCAGATGGTTGGCCACAGTTTTATCTTTTGAGCCAGGACAGCATAGGGACAAGATTTAGGCCTGGGAGACTCTGTGTGGCTGAAATGGAAAGGACAGAGAGGCATGATGTCGGCAGAATTCCAAGAAATAGCCTACCCTGGAGTTTCGACTTTGCCACCAGGTGTCTTGTAGGTGCATCTAGGAGGCAATGATTTGGCCAAGTGTTGCAGCAAAGTTATTATTTTGGATGTGTTAAGGGACCTGCAAGAGTGGAAATGCAAGTTCTCTGCAACCAGACTGGTTTGGTCCACCATGGTTCCACGTTATATTTGGAGGGCCGATTGTGGCCTGCAGTACCTAAATCGAGCCAGGAGGAAAGTTAATAAAGCTGTTCATGGGGCAATGAGTCAGGGTTTGGGTTCAGTTATAAGTCATCCGGATATGCTTTTGGATAGGCCGGAGTTGTACAGAGGTGATGGTGTTCATTTATCTGATCAAGGTATGGAGAGATATTTGAGTGATATGCAGAGGGGCTGGGTTTGATGGGGGAAATGGAACATAGCTGAGTTAGCCCCATTCCTGTGGCAGGTAGTGCGGAAACAACAAGGATTGGTGAGTGCTCATGAGGAACAAGGGAGGTAATAGCCCAACTAACCTCACGGCACTGCGGATCGTGAGGTTACAGTGCTGGGGGGGAGGATGAGCTGGGGCCTTCCCCAGGTCAAGGGTCGCCAATGAGAGGGGGCTTACAGGCCCATGGATGGTTGCATAAGGCGCTGGCCAGCATCACATTGTCCAAGGTACCACGAGACAACGGGGAATGGGACCTGCCTGGATGTGCTTGGGGAGGGGGTCCAGTGAGACCTTCAACCTCAAACCTGATCCCACACTACCGCAGACTCCTCTGCTTGAGAACAATAAGAGTTAAATTTACCTGCTTAATAAAGTGTGGCCCTATTTAATCCAATACCTGTGTCTTGCCTCTTTATTCCAGGGTTTGGGGGCAATGTGCATGTGAGAGGGCCCCACATTGCCTTCCATTGAAAGGGTCAGTTGTGCACCTACAAAACTCTTTATTCTCTTTTACATGAATTCAAATATTGCCTACCCAGCATATAACAGAAAGTGTTTCTTTAAGGGCACCAGGGAGTTTGATATTCTCTCAAATGAATTAAATGCAGTCTTTTAGGGCTGTGGAGGGCGAAACCCAGAAGACTCTTCCATCAACTCCAACAAACCCCTCAAGTAAGCAAGGCAGGGGATGTTACATCAGGGATGCCATATGTAAGCTTGCAGACTTCCCTGCACTCAGGTAGCTTCAGCGCTCAGTGCAGAAAAAGCGTCCTTCCAATATTTGGCAGATCGTCTTCTCCCGCCCAGATCTACCCGAATCACCCGACATAGCCAGCAGGGATGGCTGAGGGGTCTGACGCCAAGGGAGGCCCGGAAGGAAAAAACAAGAAATCGGGCCTTCTCGGCGGTGGCCCCTCGGCTGTGGAACACCCTCCCCACCGAAATTCGGCTGGCACGCTCGCTGGGCATTTTCAAAAGCCAGCTGAAAATTTGGCTATTCAAGCAGGCCTTCCCTTCAGTCAATTAAGTCATTCTTATTTCTTATTTCTCTTCTTTTGATTTTTGCTATCTTGGGACTGTTTGCCTTAAATTAATTGTTAAAATTGTAAATCTACGATATTATATTTTATATCGTTTTGTTTTTATCTATGTAAAACTGTGTATATTTTAAATTGTTTTTATTTTGTATGTTGTGAGCCGCCCAGAGTAGACTATGTCTAGATGGGCGGCATATAAATGCAATAAATAAATAAAATAATAAATAAATAAATAAATTCCAATGGTTCCCCCCTCTCTGACTCCGTCTCCTCCTTACATTCCTCCACCTTGGTGCTCACCTGCAAGCCCTTGAGGGTGTCACTGGCCTCTCCACCCCAATCCAAAGGCAAGCTGCAGGAGTGTAGGCACGGACTGGGTCAGGTGGAAGTTGAACAACCCATAATCCCCAGTGGGGATAGAGCTATCAGGCTCACAGTGCATTCAGTGGACTTGGTGATGAGAAAAGGAAGTATCGCAACAATACACCCACAACAAGACACACTAATCACCCATCTACAGGAAAAGACAAAAGCCTATCTCACAGCCATAATATACTGCACTCCCAAGCCAACTACACCAGAGCACAGAGTGCTGTCCTCTGAAGATTCCGGCCACAGAGACTGGGTGAAACGTTAGGAAGAACAACCTTCAGAACACGGCCAAAGAGCCTGAAAAACCCACAACAACCAGAAAAGGAAGTAGTCTGTAGGAATGGACAGAACAGAACCTACCTAACACTGGACAGTTGCTTTATGCTTGTGTCCATCCCGAGACGTACACTCACTTTCATTTAATTTTCCAAGGCTACGGAAAAATAGTGAACTGCTGTGCTATTGCAATTGCTGCTCACAAAGCTCCTTCCTATACAGAAAGAACAAAATTAATATCTTCTCCTGGGCTGTCAGATAGATGGAAACTGAAGTCTGTAATATTGATGGTCCTCTGTGCTGCTGAGCCGGCTCTTGTCTCTCTTGGGAAATTGAAGTTTTCTACTTACTAGGACGGGAGAAACATTATATGCGATGGAACAGAGTGCAAGAAAAAGCTGAGCTCATGTTTCACTTACTTACATTGCCATCTCACACCCACTCATCCAGGAGCAGGCTTCGCTGAACCCAGTGAGACTTCCTTCTTAACAGACATACCTAGTGTTTGCACTGTTGATTTTTTTTTTAACGACTCACAGTGCTTCAAACCTAAGAATGTATTTTGGAGAGAAACAAATATTTAGTATTTAATTACTGGTTTGTGGTTTAAAGGGGGGGGATGTTGGAAATTAACATTAATTATTTCATTCTGAAATTTCATTATTGTTGACCTGAATGTCTTTTGCAATTTTTTTCCATTAAAAATCTTCCTTTTTTCTGCTCTGGGGTTAAAGAAGGAAAAGGAAAAGGAAAAAAATCATTTATTGCTTGTGGCCATTCATCATTTTACATAAGGGACCAATAATGCAAAGAAACATCCTATTCTGGGCCCATTATAAACAAAGCAGTGTAAGACAGTGTTTAATAGCCATATATTTCAACGGGCAGGGGAGAAATGTAATGAGTAAGTAACATATCTTCACCAGCCCCAAGAAGCACACAGGACACTAATGATCAAAACCTGCCTTCTTCAACCTGGTTCCTCTCTTGGCCATGCTGGCTGGCAATAATACCATTTATAATCCAACACATCTGCAATGCACCAGGTTGAAAAAGACTGACTGGAACAGTTAGGGAAGTACCTGGCAAAGAGCTTAAACCAAGTGACTTTGGGGACTACAATTCCCAAAATCTCTTTATTGCAATAAATTTTCCAAGCATTGTTTTGCCATTTGCATAAATGGAGGACATTGTCAGGAAATTTAGGCTTTAACTTCAGCCAAGTGAATACAAAGTTTGTGTTTCTGTCTCCTGTTGTATTTAAAGAATACACTCAACTCCCAGACACGTTTCACCCAGTTGAATTATAGTCTAATCATTCTGAAATATGAATTTCATGTGTATTTTGATATGATTAAAATCTGGCTTGATTCCCACTGTGGTGTATTGGATAGAGTGCTGGACTAAGACTCTGGAGAACAGTTCAAATCTGTTCTTGGCCATGGAAACTGACTGGGTAAAAGGTAAAGATTCCCCTTGACATTTTAGTCAGTCGTGTTTGACTCTAGAGTGCGGTGCTCATCCCCGTTTCCAAGCTGTAGAGCCAGTGTTTGTCTGAAGACAGTTTCCGTGGTCACGTGGCCAGCGCGGCTATACACGGAACACTGTTTACCTTCCTACCAAGGTGGTACCTATTTATCTACCCGCATTTACATGCTTTCAAACTGCTAGGTTGGTGAGGAGCTGGGAAAAAGTGATGGGAGGTCACTCTGTTGCGTGGATTCGATCTTACAACTGCTGGTCTTCTGACCCTGCAGCACAGAGGCTTCTGTGGTTTAGCCCACAGTGCCACCACATCCCTGTGACTGGGTAAAACCACTCCTTAAATATCTCATTTACCTTGAAAGCCCTCTTAGGGTCACTATAAGCCAGTTCCTACTTGATGGCACAGAGGTAAAGGTAAAGGTAAAGGTTCCCCTTGACAATTTTTGTCCAGTCATGTCCGACTCTAGGGGGCGGTGCTCATCCCTGTTTCCAAGCCATAGAGCCAGCGTTTTTGTCTGAAGACAATCTTCCATGGTCACATGACCAGTGCAACTTAGACACGGAACGCTGTTACCTTCCCACCGAGGTGGTCTCTTATTTATCTACTTGCATTTGCATGCTTTCAAACCGCTAGGTTGGTGGGAGCTGGGACAAGCGACGGGCACAGAACACACACAAAATCTGCCTTGAGGTGGAATTAGATACATGTCTTCTTTCTGTTTGCACTACACAGTTTGTACCAGGGCGAACTAAGACTTATAATGAGTCCATCATTGCATGGAGCTCCCTAAAGTTTGCATTTGTTTTTCCTAATGCAAACTTTCTCACCCTCTGAAAGTTGCAAATTATTTACTTTTGCTTTGTGATTGATTATAGTGAGATCAACACAGGCTTTGTCTGCAAGTTGATTGTGCAAACACAGCGCCTTTTATGACTGTGTGTTCCAATGAAAAATGTGTTATCATCTTATTGTAAAACCAGTACTGTATCTCATGTAAGAAATCAGCAACCCCGTTCCTAACTCAGGAAGAAGATAAAAGCAATACACAATGAAGAAAGGGCAGTAGGCACTCTCATCCAGCATAACAAAAGAACAGTAACTCCATCAATCATCCTGTTGCATTCAGATGAGGATCTGTCATAGCAAGATGTAGGAAAAGTATAAACTGTATTGTTATGGCAACAGCATAAAAACTGCCAATTATGAAATCATACTGCATACCTTCCTATTTTTTATCCCCAAATGCTGATATGCAAGGAGCAAAACCGTATGATGGAAACTTTTGTTTCCATCTATAAAATAGATCATGCTTGCTTGCAGAATATAGATGTAAAAGTAGCAATGCCCACTGTCAGTCAATATAGTTGGACATACCATTGGTCTGAATGTCAGCATCCAATTTGCCTACCACTGTGCTTCAGAAAATTTATGGAATATTCCTATGAATGGTTCACTGTTTCATAGGGATGTTGTGGCTGACTGTAGAAGAACACTAGTCAAACTAGGGATCACTGAGAGTTAGAGAACCAAAGAGAATCTTGTTTACTCACCCATCCACAGCTGAATGTGTTCCTGTAGGAAGGTCTTGTGTTACATCTTCCAGATTTTTCAGTTAGCATTATGCTTATCTGCCAGTTCTTCACTATACAAAAAAATCCACCCCACCCAAAGGATCAGAGGAGGAACACAAGTTTTAGAGATGCATGCACCACAGTCAAGTTTGATGTTTTAGTCCAATATGTGATGCAAAAAATGGCTGCAGGCAGTCCCATATTTCCTTTGTGGTGGACGACCAAGCCCATTCCTTGTGTGCATTGATTCACTATCCTGTTCTTACTGATAGGCATTTTAATTGCTCCCTGACACATTGCTCTCATTTTCCTACAGTCTTCTAGAATGATGTCGGTCATCATTCCTGCAATGCTGTCAGTGAAGGCTGTTGTGTTCTGGCCAGTCAATTTATCTGGAAAAGTTCAGTTACACATGGGAAGGACCTGCCAATAAATATCCAACTAAAAGGAACCAGCTGTTCATTTTAGTGAGCTATAGAGGCATTGTATTCAATTCTATCATTGTACAGATGTGACAGGTTGAGAAAGGGCCTCCTTCTCCATGCAATCTGGACAAGCACAAGAACTCAGTCCAAGTTAATCCAGACTGAACTTCTGCTTAACCCCATTTGTGCAGTGGTAAAAATGTGGGCAGATTCTATGGAAAATAAAGAAATAAATGGGCACAGCTGATTTGGCTTGATCTGACATCTCCATGGGACTGAAAGGAAACGTCATTTCCTACTAGTAAGTATAGAAATACTGCCCAGTCAACTGTGAAGAGACAACAGGAGCCATGCAAGTAAAATTCACAGTGATTTGCATCTGAGGTGAGAGGATCTGCGTACATGAAAAACAGGAGGAACTGGAACATTATTGTGCTCAAATCCTATCCTCACCCCACATCTGCCATTTCTTCTTCCTGCACTCTTGAGATTATGTACCAGTACTAAGGTTTTGCAAACATTTCATCTTTTGCCTACCCATAATCCAAAAGATGTTGTACACATCCATGTGTTCTGTTAAGCATGCAAAAGTTAGCCTACTAACTAAAACTGCAGAGACTAGCCTAATTTAAGCAAAGCTGTAAAGACAGCCTCCATGTTTGATGTATCATCTGTTGGTCTGAAGTGTTCCAAAGAATGGTAGTGCAACAATTTCTCAAACATAACCTCTGACCAAAAATGTGCAAGAAGAACTGGATCTGCTTGATTGGGAAGGACAATCATGGGAGGCAACTGCCTCAGGAGATCACCCAGATAGAGATATTCAAGGGCCCCAAATATCATTAAGTAGAAAAAGGAAATGCAGTCAAACAGAAATGAAAGGACAGTTTTTCTGGGTGGCAATGTGGAATTCATCACATACTGCAAATTTGTTTGCTAGCTTTGGCTGTTAAGATAGACAAAGAGACGAAAGCTGGATGTCTAATTAATGGGCAGCACATTGCAAAGATGGTTTAAGAAAAATTAAAGTTTGTTTTTCTAATTAAAATGTCAAGAAACAATAGAAGAAAATATGGTCATGAGTAGCAGAGTGACAGGTTTGAGATAAACCTGGAGAAATTGTTAAATCCAGTTTTTTATAAAGCAGCCAAAGAATATAAGTAATTGTAAGAATCAATGCTAAGAAAATAAGTAAAATAAGAATTTATGCAGCTGGAATAATGCAAGACTTACATCAGCTGAGGAAGAAATCACAGGATTGGCTAACCCTGGGATAAAGCAAGCAGACCCAGCACACATACTCTGTGGTGTTGTGGTGCTGTGGTGGAGTGGTCGTGGAAGGTGCTGTGTTGTCATGGAGAATACCGGAGAAGGACTCTGACTGTTGGACTGAATATATGGTATATGACTGCTGAATTGATTTACAAGGACTTTGACCTGACTTATGCCTGAACTCTGTTGGAATTGCTGTGTATGACTACGGGACTGGAAATAAGGACAAAGCTGTATGTATATGTATATATTCTACAAACAAATTGAGTTAATACAACTTTTCTGCTATCAACGCTGTCTTGTTGCTTGGTGTCTTCATCTCTCTGGAAATTCTACTGGTTAGCGCCACCTAGTGCCTCCTGGTATACTGCAACTCTGTCACAGAGGCTATGTCATTGATTGCCTATTTACCTATTTATATTTTATCATTATATTTGTGGTCATATTGACCAGATAGGCAGGGTACAAATAGAATAAATAAATAAATATTTGTTTATCATTCTCAAGGTAAACAGCAACTAATTGCTTTTACTAAGAAAAAGAAAAGGATAAATAACTAAAAAGCAGAGAAATGTGATTTAATGTTTTAAAACTATATTGGTCAAAGTTGCATAAGTTATGTGCACAAAAGGATGATGATGTAATCAGAAGGAAGATATTCATTAATGATAGAGGACGTACCTCAGCCCTACAGCTTGCCTGAACTGCATGCAATTATTTCCACTGTGTGCGAGTTGTGGGAGCCATGGAATGGAAGAAGAAACTCTTTGACTTACAGAAAATTTCCCCTGCCAGTGACGTCATCACCCTTCTGCAGATGTAACTTACACAACAGGATTTCGGACAATGCTTCATATTATATAATATTCCATAGTCCATTCAATGTGATTTCAAATCAAACATAAAAGTAGTAGTAGTATACTTTATTATGATGAAAGACCAGTAAAACCAAATCAATATAAAATAGATACATACAATTTTTGTTTCGGGCAGGGTAATAAAATACCATTAAAACATGATAAAACAACCCCTTCTTTCCCATTAATAACATCATATATCCTTAACATTGGTAAAACTTCAGGCAGTGTTATATTAAAAACTTATTATCCATCTAAAATCACCTACCCAAACATCTGTTTACAAACAACCATTGCTGCAGCACAGAATTTGGCCACTTGTCTTGTGATATAAGGGGTATTGTCTGAGAGTAGCCACTGCACATAATC
Source organism: Pogona vitticeps (assembly GCF_051106095.1). Lineage (NCBI taxonomy): Eukaryota > Metazoa > Chordata > Lepidosauria > Squamata > Agamidae > Pogona > Pogona vitticeps. The sequence continues at coordinate 152,672,240 of NC_135783.1, forward strand.
TCCTCTGATCTCCCAGGAGATTTACAGATAATGGGTGATAAAAGCTCCATACGAGGATCCCGATAGCAAGAACAGAAAAGAAGAACATGACCAATTGATTCAACCTTATCATTGTTACAAGGGCAGAGACAATCTGATGCTGGCAAACCTCGAAATCTTCCCTCCAGAAGTTTAGAAGGAAAGACATTGAGCCTAGCTAGTGTAAAAGCCCTAATGGCTTTAGATGACATACTGTAAAGGTAAAGGTAAAGGTTCCCCTTGACAATTTTTGTCCAGTCGTGTCCGACTCTAGGGGGCGGTGGTCATCCCCGTTTCCAAGCCATAGAGCCAGCGTTTGTCCGAAGACAATCTTCCGTGGTCACATGGCCAGTGCAACTTAGACACGGATCGCTGTTACCTTCCCACCAAAGTGGTCCCTATTTATCTACAGTGGTGCCTCGCTTAACGAGCGCACCGTACAACGACGAAATCGCATAGCGATCCCTTTTTTGGGATCACTAATGCGATCGCTCAACGAGCTTTAGATAGGGCGAAATTCGCTTTGCGAAGATCGGTAAGCACTTCGCTTACCGATCTTCGCAAAATGAAGCTCCGACGATCAGCTGTGCGGCGGACAAAATGGCTGCCGGAAGCCCCAAAATGGCCGTGTGCAGCGTTTTCGCGCCCTCCCCTCACTTAACGAGGGCGCGAAAATGGCTGCCGGCCATAGGAAACTTCGCTGAACGGTGAGTAAAGGAGCATTTTGGAACGCATTAAACGATGTTTGATGTGTTCCAATGGCTTTCCCTGTCCCGTTCAGCGATGTTTCGCTATGCGAGGCACCACTGTACTTGCATTTGCATGCTTTCGAGCTGCTAAGTTGGCGGGAGCTGGGACAAGCAACGGGAGCTCACTCCATCGTGTGGATTTGATCTTACGACTGCTTGGTCTTCTGACCCTGCAGCACAGGCTTCTGCGGTTTAGCCCGCAGCGCCACCACATTCCTTTTATTAACCCGACCTCCTTAGATGACATAGTGCTGGCTAAATACGAGGAAGTGATAAAAGAAGATTTCTTAAGAAAGTTGTATTTCCCTAACTGGCCAACATGGTCCTGTAGTTCAATGTCCCATACCCTTGACTTCGCCGCTTTAATGGCATCCGTAAGACCCATTGTTATAAGTATACTGGGAGAAAAGCCAATTTTCGATATCTCTTCAGTTATATGCTTCTTCCACTCCGACTGAAAGGAATCTAGTAGGATCAGTGGGGCCAAGCCTTCTAAGGAAAAAATCAGTTTAAGCCAGTATTTCAGCATAAGGACTTTAGCCCATGCTTTAATGGATATTAACCCGACCTCTAAGCGAAGAGCCACATTGGAGGTACAAGGTGGAACTCCAAGAATGGCTCTCGCAAATTTGGTCTGAACAATCTCAAGAGGTCGTAAATTAGTGTAAGCAAATACTTGAGGACCATAAAGCATTTGTGATATAATCCTGGCCTTAAAAACTTGTATTACTGATGGTACATGTTTGCCCCCAACAGTATGAAAAAGTCTTGTTATTGCCCTAATATTTTTCTGGGCACTCATTGCTGCGTGGTTTACATGAGTAAGCCAGGATCCTGAAGAATGAAAAACTATGCCAAGGTATTTATAGCATGCTACTTGCTCTATAGGGTGTCCATTTAGAGACCATTTGTGCTTTATTCTCTTTCTACTCGCAACCATAATCTTGGTTTTAGCACAGTTAATTATTAGTTGTTCTTCATTGCAGTAGGTGGAGAAGGATTTCAGAAGTCTTCTAAATCCTACACACGTAGTTGACAATAAAACGGCATCATCAGCATAAAGTAAAATTGAAATTGGGCGAGAGGCAAGTTGAGGTTGGTGAAAATTGGGGTTACTTAAATTTCCAACTAAGCCATTGATATAGAAATTAAACAAGCTGGGGGCTAGTATGCAACCTTGTCTCACTCCATTAAGCACAGGGACTTGGCTGGATAAGATCCCCATGGAGTTACAAAGAACCTGCAACATAAAAGTCCATTAAAACTCCCTACATTCTGAAAGAATGGTTTTTGTGGGAAAAGTTCACAGGTAATTTCAACTGAAAGAAATAACTAAATGAAGTTTTTCAACTACTGCCATCTTCAACTTGCACTCCCCCTTCCCTGATGCAAAATGGCGGCCGGTAGCGGGCGGATAGCGATCCCACCGCCGCTGCCTGGCTAGCTTTCTTACCTTTCCTACCTTCCTTCCTATCTTCTTTTTCTCTTGTTTTTATTTTCTTTTTATTTTTTGTTTGTTTGGTTTTCTTTTTGCTCCTGGGGCAGTCGTTCTCCTCTCCATTCTGCGGCGCTGGGGGCTGACTCAGGAGAGGGCGCTGGGTCCTGGGCTTCGGACTGTGATCTCAGAGCCGAGGCGGACGGACCTGGCGCTGCCCGGACGCGAGGCTCGGTGGAGTCGAAGCTCGAGTTGCCTGCCTTTTGTTTGAGCTGGGGCGGCGCTGGCGCAGCTGAGCGGGACAGGAGCCGGGGCACAGGACGCGAGGCTCGGCTGCCCGGTGGTGTCCGAGGCTGCTTGCTCGTTCCCCGCCTGTTCCCCAGCGGTTGTTCCGGCGGGGGCGGGGTGTCCGGACGGCGGAGGATCCGTGGCTGGTGTCCCGAGGCTGCTGGAGTCTCCGGCGGAGTGAGTGGCGGGGCGCGGAGATCGGAGGTGCCCGGGAGGCGCGGGGTCTTCGAGGGGAGCCGGAGGAGCTTGTGGGGGCTGTCGGAGCGCCTGGACGCCGGACGCCGGCGCCATGTTGGGAGATCTCTCCCCAGGTCTACCTTTCCCTGCTTGCTTCCCATCTACCGAGGATGTCCCCCTGACTGTTTTCTTGGGGCGAAGAATGGCAGGGTCTTTGGCCGGCCACCTGGTGCTTCTGACTCTGACTCTGTTTAACTATAACTTTACGACCAAAAACTCCATCGCTGAATATCGTGACTCCTGGCCCTTTAAAGAACATTGCAAATCAGCGCCACTATTAACATCGTCAAGGCCGATTACATCAATACCAAGGCCAGGTGGAGGAGGAGGACAGTTCTGGGTGTTCTGTGGGGGCTAATTAGTCTGGGTTTTTGTAGTTAGATTTATTTATTATTATTGTTATCATTATTATTTTAATTTTTACTTTGATATTATTATTAATTGTAGTTAAGCTATGTTTACTTATTTTATGTATATTATTTTTATGCTTTGTTATATGATTAGTTTGTTATATGATTAGGTTTTTTTTTTTTTCTGTTATTTGACTTAGTTATATTATTTTAATTTTTCCCCTTCCCTCTTCCCTCCTTTTACTTCTTCCCCCCCCTTCCTTCCTCTTTCCTTCCTTTCCTCCTTCTGACACGGAAATGATGGCCTGCCACCCCAGTGAGGGACCCCAAAATATCTCTGTGGTCACGGGTAGAGGGAAATATGGCGTGGCCACGATCCCTACTCGTGTAAGAAGAACGATGCACAGATGCTTGACGGCTGTGCATTGTTCTGAGATCGTGACCAGCCCTCAATATCGAGGCAGCCAGTCCAGCCAGCCTTCCACTCTACGCCTGGTGTTGTTGAATGCCAGGTCTGCACCCAATAAGGCCCAGGTAATTCACGACCTCATCCTGGAGGAGGATGCAGACCTGGCATGCATAACCGAAACATGGATTGGCGGAGAGGGGGGTCCCCCCCTAGCACTCATCTGTCCGCCCGGTTATGCTGTCCAACACCAGGGTAGACTGGAAGGACGGGGGGGGGAGTTGCCATTGTTTACAAATCCATCCTAGAGGTTACTAGGCGCTCCTCGGTGGTAAAGCCGGGTCTGGAGGCTCTCCACGTGTCGATAGGGGCCAGGGACGGTATTGGGATCTTGCTGGGTTACCGTGCTCCCCGCGACCCAGCCATTTCCCTACCGGAGCTGGCGGACTTTGTCTCTGCAGCACTGTTGGTCTCCCCAAGGCTGTTGGTTTTGGGGGACTTCAACGTGCATGCGGAGGCAGAGATTTCCGGTCCAGCTCTTGAGTTCTTGGAGACCATGGCCTTCTTGAACATGTCCCAACATGTCAACGGCCCCACCCACGTGGGTGGCCACACACTTGACCTGGTTTTTTCTACCAGTGGGAGCGAGAGTGGTCCGATGGTGACTGACCTTGAGTCGGTCCCTTTGTCATGGTCGGATCATCACCTAATAAAATGTAACCTCAACATGGCCCTCCCCCCTCGCAGGGAGCAGGGACCTATTGTTATGGTCCGCCCTCGAAGACTACTGGATCCGAATGGATTCCAGGATGCCATGAGAGGAGTTCCGACTGACCTGGCTGGCGCTCCTGTCGAGGCTCTGACCGTCAGCTGGTTCGCCGCTGCGGCTAGGGCTGTTGACACGATCGCACCTAAGCGCCCTCTCCAACGCAGAGCTCGCCCGGCTCCTTGGTTTAACCAGGACCTCCGGGCGCTGAAGCGGATAAGGAGACGGCTAGAGCGCAAATGGAGAAAGGACCCGACGGATCACAACTGGATCGCTGTTAAAGTCGCCACTAACCTTTACCTGTCCAAGGTAAAGGCTGCTAGTCGAGCATACTTCGCTAACCGGATAAGCGAAGCGTCCAACCAGCAGGCGGAATTATTCCGTATAGTGCGCGACTTATCCGGAATTGGTACGGGTGATGGGCCTCCCCCTAGTCTTACACCAGACCAATTTGCAGCATTTTTTAAATCAAAAGTGGAGGCCATCCGCCGGGACCTCTCTCCTTATTTGAACACAGTGAGTCGAGCTGAGATGTCCAGCGCTCCGTCTTGCCCGGTAACTTTTGATTCTTTTCAGCCAGTCACGCCTGACACTGTGGCCAGGGCGCTTGATCGCTGTCGTGCCACCACCTCCTCCCTTGACCCTTGCCCGGCCTGGCTAATCAAAGCAGCCAGGCCGATAACAACGGAATGGGCCACTGTAATAATAAATGGGTCTCTCCTTGAGGGCAGATTTCCATCTGCCCTCAAGGAGACACTCATTAGGCCCATTAGGAAGAAACCAAGTTTGGCGGCGGACGAGATTGGCAACTATAGGCCCGTCGCCAATGTTTCTTTCCTAAGCAAGGTGGTTGAGAGGGTGGTGGCCGACCAGCTTCAGGCGCACCTGGATGAAACAGATGCCCTGGATCCATTTCAGTCGGGCTTCAGGCCGCGCCATGGTACAGAAACGGCATTGGTCGCCCTGTGTGATGACCTCTTGAGGGAGGCCGACAGGGGCAATGTGTCCCTGCTGGTCCTCCTCGATATCTCAGCGGCCTTTGATACCATTGACCACGGTATCCTCCTGGGGAGGCTCTCCGAGTTGGGAATTGGTGGCCTGGCATTGGCCTGGCTCCGTTCCTTCTTGGGGGACCGCCCCCAGAGAGTACAGCTTGGGGAGAATGTCTCGGCCCCGTGGAGTCTCAACTGTGGGGTTCCACAGGGGTCGATTATCTCCCCAATGCTATTTAACATCTATATGAGGCCGCTGGGCGGGGTCATCAGGGGATGTGGAGCTCGGTGTCATCAGTATGCTGATGATACTCAGCTGTACATCTCCTTTCCACCTACCACAGGAGATGCCGTTCTGTCCCTTCAGCGCTGCCTGGGGACCGTACTGCAATGGATGCAGGAGAACGGGCTGAGGCTGAACCCGGACAAGACGGAGGTACTGAGGGTGGGCGCTCCCACAGTCGGGTGTTTGGGAAACTTCCTCACTTTTGGGGGGGCGACCCTCCCCGCCAAGGATGGGGTCCGCAGCTTGGGGATCCATCTGGACCCGGCGCTCACCATGGAATCCCAGGTGGCGTCGGTTGTCCGAACGGCCTTTTACCATCTTAGGCGGATAGCCCAGCTGCGGCCCTATCTCGGGGTGGGGGCGCTCACTACGTTAGTGCATGCGCTCGTAATCTCAAGATTAGACCACTGTAATGCGCTCTACGTGGGGCTGCCTTTGAGGCTGCTGCGGAAATTACAGGTGGTGCAGAATGCGGCGGCCAGACTACTCAGTGGTGTGAAAAGGTACCAACATATTTCGCCCACCCTGGCCGCATTGCATTGGCTGCCCATCCGTTTCCGCATCGACTTCAAAGTATTGATGCTTACTTATAAAGCCCTAAACGGCTTGGGGCCTCGATACCTGGCGGAACGCCTATTTCCACCAAGTTCTACCCGTGTCACTCGCGCGAGTCAGGAGGTGAGGCTGAGGAGCCTAACGCCGAGGGAGGCCCGGAAAGAAAAAACAAGAAATCGGGCCTTCTCGGCAGTGGCTCCTCGCCTCTGGAATAACCTTCCCCCTGACATTCGCGCGGCTCCCTCACTGGGTACTTTTAAAAAACAACTAAAAACTTTGATGTACCGGCAGGCTTTCCCGTTTATTAATTCCTGATCACCCTTCCTTTTTCCTCCTTAGTTTTCCCTTATCTTGTTGTAATTTTTCCTTTGTATGATTTATTTAACCGTATTGTTGTTGTTTATCGTTGTAAGCCGCCTAGAGTAATCTTGGTTGATTAGATAGGCGGGATATAAATAAAATAAATAAATAAATAAATAAATACTGTTTAAGGCAGAAAAACTGCACTCTGCTGATGCTGGCAGTTCAAACGATGCTGAAAAATAGGGCTGCTCTAAGGCCAAATTATATTAACATTTATGTTAGCACTTCAAACTTCAGTAACATTATGTGCTGGGAGTGTTTGCATTTTATGCTCACTGAGTAAAAATGTGGCTCTTTTCTGAGCTGTGATCATATAATTTGAGACAGTATTTCCTCCGGGGAATGAGGGGTTGAGTCTTCACAGGACTTAAGAATGAAACTGTTAGCAAGTACAGCCTAGGACTGAATGGCATCATAGTAAAACATGGACAAGAATATCCAATCAATATGATTTCATTAGATTTAACTTGACCTTTCATTCAATTCAAGTTAACTAAATTAAGGTGTGAAAAGAGACCAGTAAAGGGGTGAATAGGAGCCCAGCTTTTGTTTGATTAGAAGCCATATCTCTACAGAATACCAACCTCCATGGTCAACCCGCCTGTAGTAGTTCCAGAATCTTCCTTGAGGTGATCTACAGGGCCTTTAGTGGGGACCCATCAACACTCAGATCCTCCTGCGTGTTTATGTCTCAGGAGAAGGAGTACTTCTCTGCCATTTATAAGGATCACTGGTTGACAGGAATATTTTACACTTTCTTTATATCAGTGTAATAGCTGTCACTTCCCTCTATGTTGTAACCATAGGGGAGGCCATTGTGTGATATTGCTCCATGGCTCAAAGGACTGGAGATAATCAGGATATAATAGTAAAGCTGTGTGTTTCTATGTGGCAGCAGTTGAATGTTACTGGGGAGAAAACATGACTGTTGATAAATCTTTTTCCCTGCTCCTTATCGCTTCCTGCGACTAATTCTTTATATTGTTGGGAAAGAGAATATATGACATGGATTTATTACTTGTGCAGAAGAAGCATTTTATGGCTCTTCTGGGTGAGATGGTTAATTGTGCTGCTGAAACTGAGGAAAAGAAACAAAAATAAGAAGCTGATGGTACTTTGAAAGTGGCCAGGAAAATTTGGGAAGAGAAAGATTTGTCTCTGGAATGCTAGGATGCTCTGAAGATGAATCCTTTCAGTCTTCTGCTATGAAGCTAGAACGCTCATGCTAAGCAGCTTACAATCAGATTCAGGACAGAAGCTTAAGTATTTCCTGTCCTCCTTGTGAGGGTTCAGGAGTCTGCTCCAACTCTTTCTCAAAGAATGCACCCACTCTCCTCGGTTGTGAAATGGGGGTAACATTTACTGGGGTATTTAATAACAGTCCAGTATCAACAAAAGTGTTCCAAACATTCTCCCCTTTTGACAACTGGTCTGAAGGGCGGTTCCAGTTGTTGACTTTGAAAGAGTTCTTACCCTGGCTATTCCAGGGTCCGGGCCACTCCAGTGGGATATCAAGGTTCAGTAGTAATCCCCCCTCTCCTTCCAGTAGGGGGATAGTGTCTTCTTCTCGAACGTCCACTCAGTCACACTCCCTGGGGGGGGGTTTCCCCTGTCTCCCACAGGACTCCAGGAATTCTCTCTGTTGTTTCCCCCAAATTCTCCATTCTAACCTCTCCCTTCATTCTCTTTCCAATTTCTCTCTTTCCTCTCTCAACTGCCTCCTCCACTCCTTAGTTTCTCGTTCACCCCAGGATGAAGGTTTGGGGTTCAATTCACACTTCCTCCAAGCATTAGCTTCCTCCTTGGGGACACGCAGTTTCTCTCTCTTGCCCGTCCATGGATCTTCTACCCACATCCACTCCCAGCCTGTGGATAACTCTGCTTCCCCCCTTTTTATATCCCTTAACCCCACCTCCATTATCTCCCGCCATTTCTCTCCTGCGCCCGCCAAGATAGTCCCAGGTTCTGTAGTCATAAGTCTTTTCAAATCTCCCTCCAAATTATCCAGGTCCTGTCCAGGAGGTCTTATCTTCTGGGTTGGGGGAACTGGTGGGGTCTGGCTCTCTTTCTCAGCGGTTGGCGGGAGGGATGGCACTCCCGAGAGAGGGGTCTCTCTCTCTCTCTCTCTCCTTCCTTCTTACACTCCTGTTGCCTAGTTTAATTTATTTTCAAGAAAATTGTGGCTAGTTTAGCTTTGGAATTTTAGGTTAGTGGGATATTTTGTCCTTCCTACGGATAAGGTTAGTAGGGAAGGAGGAAGTGTTGCAGTTTTTATTCAAAAATGGTCTTAATGTTGCAGAATTTGGAATTGAAAGAATCTGTCTGAATATCTTAACATTAAATATTAATTCACAATATTTTCAGATATTTTGAGAGTTAATAGTCCTCATCATGTGAAAGGATTGGGTGGTATTTTTATGGATGTGGAGAGGAGCCTTGTAGTCTATGTGGCAAATTTATGAGTAGAGATTGGGGTATTTGTATTCATATATGAATACCCCCGCACAGGTGGACATAACTAACCACTCCTGGCAGAAGGAGGGAAGATGAGCCTCCCTGTCAGGCTGATGAATGGCTAGTCAACTCCAAGCTCCAGAATGATTGGAAGGGAGCGCAAAGCTGATGGCAGCAGTAGATGAGTGAATGGGCAGTCCAGCCCCAGGGGAGCAGCCCCTTGTCATGTCCACCTGTGTGTGGGTATTTGTATACAAATACGCATACCCCCATATCTATTTATGAGTCACAGCTATTGAGGGAAAGCAAAGAAAAAAAAAGATAATAATGGGGAAATTTTATTACGAGAATGAGAAATTTAGTTATGATAATGATCTGGTTTCCCTCAAAGAGAGTGTTCCCATTTGGCCTGACTCTTGACCTTTTTCCTGTTTGTTTGAGATACTTTACAGTAATCTTGAAAGTGACCACTTTCCAGCTGTCATTTCCTATAGGGGTACAGGCTGTAATAAGGATGTGAATTATTTTCTTGAAAATTCAAAAAGGCCAATTGACTATTGTTTCAATGGGAATGTGGAATGTGTTTGAAACTTTGGGTGAGATTTATGATGCTAACAGTTCTCTTACTATGTTTGTGAAGGGTCTGCTAGCTAACCAACTCTAGCAGCTAAATGAAGCGAAGGAACATATTCTGCAGTTATAAAATAGTTTTTTTTATTTCTTCAAAATATTTTTACCCCACCTTTCTCCTTAAAAAGGGCCCAAGTCTTTACCTGCTTGCAGAATGACAGGAAAGACGGGCCAGCCTTATTTCATGTGAGAGGGAGTTCCAGAGTCTGGGAGCAGCAATCAAGAAGGCCCTTTCTTGTGTCCCCCTAAAACACCCTTACAAGGTGGTGGCACTGAGAGAAAGGCCCCTATTGCTGGTCTTAAAACCTGAGTGGGCTCATAATGGGAGATACAGTCCTTGAGATAGCTTGGACCCAAGTTGTTTATAGGCTAGAACCAGCATCTTCAATATACTGGTCCTAAACAACAATGAATGTGAATGAATTGGATGATAGTGCCCTAATGGCAAAGTATTGTAGCTGGGTGATTCACAAGCATAATTTAGCTTTTTGAAAAGTTTTGTATCCCTTCTTGAAAGTAGGTTTATTGGAGTATAACCAGTCTAAGGCTCTAGTTAAAGGAGTGCTTGGAAGGATTAAATAGAGTGCTTGGCAACATTTTTGTGGTAATTTCTGTATACTGGTTTTGTTAGTGTAACATCAGCTAACAAGGAAGAATGTTGCTTATTAAAGAAAGGACGTTCCTGCTTTGGTTACTAAAGCAGAAGTGTGTGCTACTTGTACCCCTACTTGGGGGTATTTCAAAAGGTTAACAGTGAGGCAAATTTGTTCTAAACCCTTTAAACCTCAGTAATTGTCATTGGAAGACATGCCATAACAAATGATTGGTCATTTGCGCCTCGTGGCGCAGTGGCTAAACCACTGTACTGCAGCCAAAACTGTGCTCACGACCTGGGGTTCAATCCCAGGTAGCCGGCTCAAGGTTGACTCAGCCTTCTATCCTTCCGAGGTCGGTAAAATGAGTACCCAGCTTGCTGGGGGGGGGCAGTGTGTAGCCTGCATAATTAACTTGTAAACCGCCCAGAGAGTGCTTGAAGTGCTATGGGGCGGTATATAAGCAGCACACTTTGCTTTTGCTTTGCTTTTGCTTTAGGAACAACTGATGCACTGAATATGGATTTTACACTGAGAAAATAAGAACATTTGATCTGATAAGACTACTTCTCCTAGCCTAACATGTTCATACTTTTATTAAACTATTTAAAAAGCAATCAAATCACAGATAGCTAGCCTCAACAATAATTCATCTTCCTCAAGCTGGAACCAAGATTTTCTGAATACTTCAGAAAAATATATATATATCAGAGTCCCAAGGTTTTGTGGCAGTGGTTCTGTAAGAAAGATATCACTGGCTCCTGCATTTGTGTGGTTTCAGGAGACCACACAGCCCATTTCCTATTTTTTCTTCTTCTTTATACTTGTTTGCCTTGCATACTTGTTTGTTCTTGGTTCTTGGTTTTTATAAACACATTTGGAAATAAGGGAAGTTGCCTGCTGTTTTGAAGCATGTGATTGTTGTTCCAAGCAGAGAGTCTGAAAATATTAGTATTCATTTATTTTTATTAATATAAATATTAACCCCACCCATCTACTGGCCAGGCAACTCCTCTGGGCAGCTTACAGTATCATAACATAAACACAGAATAAAACAAAAAGAATAATCCAATAAAACATCAACCAAAGAAAACCAAATCTCTAAATAGAAAACAACTAGTACAGAAAACACAAAAATACATATTTTGTCTATCACCACTTTGTACAGACCTATAAATGATAGGTTGGTGATCTATTTACAGAAGTTTTGTTTATCGATATCAGTGCCAGTATATGCTGTATCAGTAGGGTAACTATAGATCATATTGCTTGAATGACAACTGAGCTTTGGAAGTCTTTTTCCTTCCATGGAATTTTGGAGCTTTTTTCTCTCCCAACATTGAAAAATCATGGTATAGTATGGAAATATAACCTAGTTTTAAAAAAGCATATCAAACGGATTAAAATTTGAGGGTGGTTTCATGGGCTTTGCGGGGGTCTTTTTGGGGGGGAGAGGCTTATTTACTCAACAATGGAATTGTCCCACCCTTTTTAATGCAATGATTAGTATGTTATTCTCCAATGGGACTGCTCTAGATGTATACATGCATGAGTGTGGCTTATAGGCCTATGGCAGAACATTGTAAGTTGCTGGAACATTGCCCAATGCAATGTTATGTAAGCTGGAAGAATGTCCTTGTGGCATGTCTTTCCACACATGCTCTAGGAATATCAGTATCAAGATTCCAGTGTTCCTAGTTTCATATTTTTTAATGATTTTTTTAAAAAATAGCCAGCTGATATGGGAGAAGTTTCTTGACTCTGTGATTCATAAATGTGTAGATATATTAAATACCACTTCTGGTAGCACATGGAGAGCAGATGGGAAGACCTCTTTGGTGTTTTTTCGTTTCTTTGATGGATTTTGGTTTTAGCATGATGGTTCAGCCTCTTGTGCTTTGTTACACTGACTGCATACTGGTGCCATTTAAGACTTTGAGGAGAATTAGTGGGGTTTCCCTTACTTTCCCTGGAAAGTTTTGCAAAGGACTAACGGTGCCTCATAATGTGACTTAAAATCTGATTGATTAGATTTAATGTAGGATATACTATGTATCTTTCCAGAATGCTGTAGGCATGGCATATGATGAATGCTGAGAATTTGATTCTTCTGAGAAGCCAGGAAAACCAATTTTTCATACAGTCGAGATTCATCTTTTCATAGAAAAAGTTACATTATCTCACCATATTACTCTAAGAAAGGGCGATCTTGACTCCCATCTTATTGGTAAATGTCAATATTAGTGAGATGGGCTTTCAGCAATCAGGTTGCTCAGATTTGAAGGAAATAATTTTAATTACTGTAATCTTTGAGGGTGGTTTGCTGGTGTCTTCAGTTTTCTAAGTTTACTGCCTCACTATTATTGCCCTTCTTTCCACATTTTCCTGTGCTCTCCTACATACGTAATAACTGCTTTTGATACTGTAGGCCAAACAGTAACCAATGGTGCCATGGAGGTCCTGGTGAAATAATTAGTATGTAGTTTGAATTCTCCTCTCTAATGCTACTCTCATACTTCAAGTTTTTTTTTTCTAATCAAAGGGAGGTCATGCACTAGACAGCGTGCTGCAAATAGACAGTGTTCAGTTCTGCCCTCTTTCCTTCTCTTTATTCTCTCTGCCTATGGTCCCAATGCTTTCTTCTGCCATTTTCTACTTTTCCACAATGTATATTCTCCTGGCAGATAGTCTGCAGGTGAGGGACCCTGCTGCTAACCTCACAGTTGTTGCTGTGAGGTAAGAAGTGAGGCTAGGAATGAAGAGATGAGGTACAAAAGGGGAAGAAGCAGTTGTGGGGAGGATGTGTGTCTAGGATACAGCGGGAGGAGAGTTAACGTTGCCCCCACTTCTAATGGCTGCATGCCACCAATGGTATAAACACAATATCCTTCAACACTTACCTGCTACCTACTGCTACTGAATTGTTTATTTTTGCTGCTTTGTTATTCAGGTTCTTTAAAAAAAATAGAAATGGTACACTTCATCTATGTTCCAGATGTTTTCTTTGTCAATAAAATTTCCCTCACACAAATTATTTTGCTGTTGTGTTGCTATGTCTTCCACACACAGCCAACTATTGGCAATGCAAATGATTCCTCAGCACAAGAAGGGATTAAATAAAGAGGTGCCCTGATCTTTTGCGCTGATCTTTTGCAGCCGTTCAAACATCATTACAAACAAAATGACAATCGCAATGTCTTGCAAAAGAGTAGAGCTTAGAAGAACTGCACTGATTTGACATGTTAACCATTTATATAGCTTTGCATTAAAATGGAGGCCAAACCATTGGACATATATAAAGAATAATGATTTAGGAGTAAGATTTAATGTTACACATTTTAATGTTTTGATATTGGTTATAAAACACTGTTCTCTCTCTCTCTCTTTCTTCAACTGAATCAGTACATTACAAAAATATCAAGGGTACTTGTTGCTCAAATGTTCAGATTCAAACTGGTTATTACCACACATATTTTGTTGACATAAATATCAAAATGGAGCATAACACTAGCTCTTAATTCAGCAACATATATATTAAAGTATAAGGATACCAACCTGATGCATAAAATTCGAGCCATTATTTTGAAGGCACTGTTTTGAGAAACTGAGAAATAAGTCACGATCTGTTTAGATCAAGATTAGAACAATAAACTAAAGGCAAAAGAATTTTTGCTAACTTTCATTTTCATACACATAAACAAATTGTTCTGTTGATAATTTAATTCTGTTGTAAAGCAGGTAAATTTGAACATTATGAGTAAAAGGATCTGTTACATACAGCACTGATGTTACCTGTCTGTCATGGGTTTGGAGGGAAAGTTCCATCCTATGGGGAGTGGAAGGCGGGACATCAGGAGGAGGGGCTGTACTGTATATATATGTGGAGCATGTGTGGAGAAGTTTAGAAGCTGAGAAGGAGGAGAAGCTGGGAGAAGAAGCTGGAGTGGGAGTCTGTGTGTCAGACAGGGTACTACTGTGTGTCAGTCAGTACCAACCTGATAGGTTCAGGTGTCTGTATGGTTAGCCAGAACTGATAGGTTCAGGGTCTGTGCTTTATTTAAAAGAGTGTTCTGAGTGAACCACACTGGTGTATGTATGATTGAGACTAAGCCACGTTACTGTATCTTATTCACTTGATTATTTTATTTTCCCTGTGTGTTGTTTAAATAAACCTTATTCTTTTATTTGTTGAAAATCCATTCCTGGTCTGTGTGACTCCTTACAGGGAATGGTTGGTGGCAGCTTAGTGAAACTGTGGCATATCCCAGTAGGTCTGGGTTTGTCACAGGATCTACCTCCATAAACTGACTAATTGATACAGTGGTACGCGTACACACACAGGCGTCTTCATGCCTACAAAGGAAACCCCTGATAATGTCAACATCAGTTGTGCAAGAAAATGGGCATGATGACTGAAAAGGGACAACTATTAATTGCTACATGTCAAAGCAATAAAGCTGAGTAGTTTACTTCACTTAGAGCCTTCACACACATCTGCTTTTTTTTAATAAGTGTGTTAAATTTGAAGGGGATACACTGTATACCTATAGCACCTAATTTTTCTGTTAACGTGTTTCCCTGAAAATAAGATACGAACTTATATTAATTTTTGCTCCAAAAAACCCATTAGGGCTTATTTTCAGGGGATGCTTTATTTTTTTCATCTACATTTATTCAAGTTCACTCATGTCATCATCTTCTGGTTTCTGCATAGTGGTGGAGGGTGGGGTTTCACTTAACTGGGGCTTATTTTTTGGGGTAGGTCTTACGAGCATTACGAGCATCCTGAAAAATTGTGGGCTTATTTTCAGATTAGATCTTATTTTTGGGGAAACAGCGTAGAAAGTGGAATATTTGTCTACCAGCTCATGTACATCATAGAACACATGTCTCATTATAATCAACCATGAGTTTCTTCTTTGCCCAGCCATGTATTAAAATGGACGGTTTAACCTAATCCTTTGCAAAGGTTTTCTGTATATCTCATGGATTGTTCCAGCCTTCTTTTCTCCCAGATGCAATTCCAGCAGTGGCCAGGGTTATCCAGATGAAGAAACTTGACCACAATTCCTGACAAATATTCCATTTGATAAAACTTTTTCATCATTTTCTGGTATTCCTCTAAATTTCAGGTTATTTTTACATGGTTTTGCTTGGAATTCTTGTACGTATTTTCTTTTATTCAAATTGTCTTCATACAAGGTTTCCTCACTTCCTACTCTGTGAGCCGCCCAGAGTAGACAATGTCTAGAGGGGTGGCATAAACGTGCAATAAATAAATAAATAAATAAATAAATAAATTGCACATTTATGCCACCCCTCTAGACATTGTCTACTCTGGGCGGCTCACAGAGTAGGAAGTGAGGAAACCTTGTATGATTAATTAATTAATTCCTCCTACACTTCTTTGGCAGTCAAGTGTTGTTGTTTTGACTCCCCCCATCCATTATTGCTATTATTATTCTTTACATTTACAACCAGCTTTTATACATTATAACAAGCAGTAGTATACTATTAGTATTAGTGCTTCTGTTCAACATGATAAATTTGTCATGGGTATGGAATGGGAAATTTTACAAAGATTCCTTATCCCAAGAGTTCTCCTCAAAATATTACCCTGCTCAGCAACATATATACATTTATTAATAGATTAAATCAGTACACTGTTCATTTGTAACTTAATCTGGGAAATAATCTATGTGGGGCTGCCCTTGGTGCTGTCAGAGAGCCTTCAGCAGGTCCAGAACTCAGCCGTCAGACTACTAAATGGGTGAGGAGACATCAGCATATCTGCCCCACCCTGGCCGCCCTGCACTGGCTGCTACTTGTTTCCATGCCAGCTTCAAGGTAATGGTGTTAACATACAAAGCCCTAAACAGTTTGGGACCTCGTTATCTGGCAGAATGCCTCCTTCCGACCAGATCTGCCCCATCCTGTAAGATCTTCTCAGGCTGGGTGGTTGAGAGTTTTGACTCTGAGAGAGGCTTGGAAATCAGTGACCAGAAACCGGGGCTTCTCAGCGGTAGCCCACAACTGTGGAATGCTCTCTCACCTGAAATCCATCTAGTGCAGTGGTGGTGAACCTTTTTGGGCTCACCTGCCCAAACTGGAAAAAACAAACAAATGGGGCGGTGTGCCGCCGTGGCGGCGGCAGAACCAGAAGTGGTGGCAGAAGGGAGAATCCTGGGGGGGGGGGAGCCTTCTTATGGATCACATGCCAACAGAAAGGGCTCCGCATGCCAGCCGTGGCATGCATGCCATAGGTTCACCATCGCTGATCTAGTGCCTTCACTGGGAACATTTAAGTGATCATTAAAAATATTTTTATTTAGACAGGCCTTCCCGGACTCTACTATACCTTGATACAACAGCTAATGTTCAACCCCTGCCATCCTTTCCTTATTTTTATTTTAATGTTTACTGATATTGTTTTCTTTTGTTTATATTGTATTGATTAATTTATACTACTGTCCTGTTATTGTATTGTTTTGTTTCAATGCTCTGTTTTATTGTACTGTGTAAACTGCCCAAAGTGGCCTGGGTTGCCAAATGGACTGTATAGAAAGTAAATAAATGTAAAAAATAAATTAATTCATTCACCTTAATTTAGTAATTTACAATTATTTCTATAACCTATACCACCATCTTTCTCTCTCTCTCTCTCTCTCTCTCTCTCTCTCTCTCTCTCTCTCTCTCTCTCTCTCTCACACACACACACACACACACACACACACACACACACACACACACACACACACACACACACACACACACACACACAAGATGCATGGAAATAGTCCTGCCCACAGGAGTGTAACTCTGTTTGCTAACTAGTTAAATATCTCAGTCTTTTGGCATTCTTCACACACCCCTCCTTAGGGAGATGGTGAGTTTTTGAATAACGCCAATCACAGTGAAGTTGTAAACTCTTATAGTTAAATACAGGACAATGTCTAGGTCAAACTACCCTCTTCTGCCACAGACCAAGCTTCCCTCATTCCTCTCCACTTCTGTCTTTGAAGAGTCCATTTCAAATCAAAGCAGCAGTATCCAAAATAGGATGGCATATAATCTAGATCTATCTCTGCTCCACCTCTCCTCTTCTGTCATTTTAAAGCAGGTTTTTATCCAGTAAAAAAAGTCAGGATTTTTTTTTTGCCTCTGAGCTTCTATTTCCTCTTGTCCAATTTTAAACCTGTTTTTCCACCCTGTGTTCAATAATCTGAGTCTACTACCAAAAATAATGTCATCTTAAAGCTCTCAGTGTGCTCCAAATCTTATTCGCCTCTCTGAAAGACTTCTCTTGAGTAGTGTCCACAGCAGATCATTTTTTAAAAAAAAAATCTGCAATCTACTTAGCTGGTTCAGAAGATGAAGGGCAGGGAGAAGCTTTATAACACTTCACTTTGTATCTGTTTCTTTAGACAGGTTTTCCAAACACAATGGTGATGCTGGTGGAAAAAGAAAAGAAGAAAACCTCCATCTCTCTCATCTCCTCCTCACTTCATTCTGTTGTTACTAGAGATGGGTATGAACTGGAAATCTGGTGGTTCTTGATAGTTCATGGCTACCCACAAACCACTAACTATTACAACCCTCTCTCCAAAGAACCAGTTCACAGTTTGTTTGGGGGGGGGTTGTGCTAGGGGGTCCATCCCCATTAGGCTCCCCCTCTCATTGTCCCATCACCTCTTCAGCTGCTGCTGCCATTGCCATCCTGCGTGTGGAAGCTGAGCCTGCTGCCTATGCATTTGAGCCCACCTCTCAGCTGAGTGCCAGGCACATGCTCACTGGCAGGAGGCCTAGCTTATGTGCAAGGAGCCAAGCGTGCTACCTGTGTACATGCACCTACTGCTCACCTGACAGGTGGGCTCATATGCACAGAAACCGGAAGCCTTGCTCCCTGTAAGGAGCCAGACTTGCTGCCTCTCGGGATGGTGGTGGCAACAGAGGAGTCGGCAGCAGCTTCAAGACAAGATAGAGAGGCAACAGGGACAGTGGGAGGGTGGGTGTCCCATTTTGCCAAAGCAAAACAAAGGGCTAAGGGGGAAAAGTTTGGCACTTTGTTTCATTTTGGCGAAACTGGATCCCTGAACCAAACCACAGACCAAACCACAAAGTAGCTCAGTTCATGTTTTTTATTTTATTTTCTGGTTCATAGTTTGGTTCATGACCATCACTAGCTATTATCATGATTTACAGGGGGTTTTTTAACAGTTGTGTTCTGGTAACTTCACAAAAAGAGCTACAGATGGAGTTCTTCAGGCATTCTTCTTGTTTCCTAACCATTTACAGTGGGGTCTCGACTTACAAAAGGCTCAACATACAAACGTTTCGACTTACGAACCGCTTTCATAGGAATATATGGACTCGACTTACGAACTTAGATTCGAGTTACGAACTCTTTTTTTTCCCTTTTTTTTAAAGCTAAGTCATCTTAGGTTAAAAGGAAAAAAGAAAAAATATCCCCCTCTAGTGGCAGAAGGCGGAATAGCAGCTTCCCATTAGTTTCTATGGACGAAAAGAGTAGATACAGTGGGGTCTTGACTTAAGAACGGCTTGAGTTAAGAACATTTTGACTTAAGAACCACTCTCATAGGAAAATATTGACTTGACTTGCATACTTAGATTTGAGTTAAGAACTGAAAAAAACCCACGTGGGAGGCAGGGAAAGTGCAAAATGTGAACTTTCAGTTCACTGTTGGCCAGTGAAAAGGGTGCCTGTCTGCTTCCTCACTCCTCCCAGCGTTTAGAGAGTGGATTGGGAGACAGTCTTCGGACTGCCTGGTACTGGACTGCCTGGACTGTATTTTCCCTGCCTTCCCTGAACCTTTCTTGACCTAAGAAAAAAAAAGAAACAAAATATCCCCCTCCCATGGTCAAAGGCAGAATAGCAGCTTCCCATTAGTTTCTATGGACGGAAAAGAGCAGATACGGATTAAATGGTTTTCAATGCATTCCTATGGGAAATGCAGATTTGACCTGAGAACTTTTTGACTTGAGAACTGCCTTCCAATACGGATTAAGTTCTCAAGTCAAGACCCCACTGTACAGATTAAATGGTTTTCAATGCATTCCTATGGGAAATGCAGATTCGACTTAAGAACTTTTCGACCTGAGAACTGCCTTCCAATACGGATTAAGTTCTTAAGTCGAGACCCCACTGTAGAAGGACTACATCATCTCGTTCGCCTCCCTTCTAAGATATTCCTTCCTTAAGGCTGGATCCATGCCTCCTGTTTAACATAATAGCAATCATTTTAACACTAACACGTTACATTTAGCACATTCTTTTCAAGTTCCTCAACCAAGGGGTTGCAAGGAATTTGGCTTCCATGTTTAAAAATTAGGGTCCGGAAGACAGAGAGGAAAGGAAGAATTAGAGAGAGGAACAGGAGTACTTAAGAAGACATAGAAAATAATTTGCAGACAACATACATATAAACACACAGCTCCTTTAGAGCTCTTTAGAAGCAATTCTGACTCAGTGAGGTGGCAGCAACAATTCTCAAAGCTCAGATCCATGCAGTTTTTCTCAGAGACTCCACAATGAGGCTGTCATGAGCCTACCAAGAAGCATCAGTGCTATTAATATAGCCTACTGCAGATATTTGATAACCAAGCTAATTTAATCTTTCCGCAACCTACCACCACAGCAGTCAGAAACACCGGAAAAATATGGTAGTGAGGAGATGGAGCCACTCGCTTCTGTTGAAATCACACACACACACACACACACACACACACTTCAAAAGGAGAATAATGCATAGTATAAGCAAAAAAGAACTTTAGGTTATGTTCTTCTAAAGAAGGAGAAATGTCTTTTGAAAAAAGTGAGGCATTCAGTTTCATTAACGTTTCCTTGTACAGTATAGTTTAGCTTTCAAATATCTGGCAGCAAGGAATACCTTATCTATCAAAAATTTAGTAGCAGCCATCAAACTACACTTACAAAACAGAGGTTGCATAGGACACTCAAGTAGGACAATTCAGCCACATGATGTTTACCATGGGTGAGACTGACAAGCCCTTTAATCAATATGCCTTCAGTGGGGAACTAGATTCCACCAGTGTGTTAGTACTTTAGTTTTGAAATGTAGTACACTGAAAGCATGAAAGTCTAGAAAATGAATCATCAGTTGATATAAAATTGAAGATGATGCACTCAGAAGGAAATAAGGAAATAAAAATATCATATTGTCTGTAGAGCAATGGTTCCCAACCTTACGTCTCCATATGTTCTTCGACTAAAATTCCCAGAAGCCTTCATCCACTAGCTGTGCTAGCCAGGGGAGTTGCAGTCCAAGAACATCTGGGGACCTATGGTTGGGAACCACTGGTGTAGAGACTATAAGAGGTCTATGTTGGAAGAGAAATCCTCAAAATTACTTAACTATAATACTTAATGAAGTGATAGTAGACGGACTCTTAGACAGATTGACATCTTCAAGGTTTCTCTAGCATACAGTTAATCAAATCTCTTCTGTACTGTATGTTACAGTTCTGTTCTTTTACTCTTATTACGATGTTCTCAATTTATCACCCAGAATCCTACTGGTTATTTATGCCAGCAGTGGTTAAACTGCATAGCATATTGCTGCTAGTTAATGAGTTGTCACTTATATTCCTCCTCAAATGCGATGTGAGATGAGGAATATAAGTGTTGACTCATTAACTAGTGGCAATAGGCCACTGAAATTTACATCACTGTGCTTATGTTGGCGCAAATAATAAACATCCTTTATTTGAGACTGTTTTGTTTGACATGTAAAGCCTTTTTTGAATTTCAGATTAATATTCTGCTGTTATGTCTGGATGCTAGTGCAAGATTGGGCTAAATCCAATTCTATTCCCATCTAGAGTAAATCCAATTTAAACTGATGGTATTTATCTCAGTGTTTGCTAACAATATATTTTTGTGCACTGGTAAACCAGGCTCTGTATGTTCCCTGTCTCCAAACCTGCATTCTATCAATGTGGTGCTGTTGTCAAACAGACTTTTTAGTGTGCATTAGGCTGTGTTCAAGATTCAGGATACTGCTTTTGAAACACTCAATACTCATTTACTGGTTAAAATTAAGAACAGGTTTTTAAGCAACCAATGCTAGGGGATCATGGTTTTCTTTTCCCTTTAAATTTTGGAGGTACTAAATCACACAAAAGAAATTGCCCATTAATAACCCCTTAATTTTAATTAACATTGTTTCTCATTCATGTACAAAATTAAAAGCCCATCTTTTCTGGAAAGTCTCCCCTCCCTTAATTAGGAGTTTCTGCTACAGTAATTGTTACATTTCTTCACTCTTTTCAATTCATGCTAATGATGGCCAGATGGTTCACCCTCTTTAGATTACTTCTGAAGGGCAAAATTCTCCTCTGCTCACACAGAAGAAAAACAAACCCTTCTGTCAAAAGTCTTCTTACATCAGCAATATGACCAATTTCTAGGGAGCCACAATATGTAGAATTCAAGGACTTCCAGTATTTGCAGGATCTTACATATAAAAGTTCCTGCAGAAATCAATGAAAACTACCAACTTATAACCATAGACACATTTGAAATTAGGTACTCAAATTAACCATGACACTATGTATTGTGCTCTGTTTGCAAGTACTGTACAACATGAATGAGGGAAAATAGAATTTTTA
The DNA here is from genome assembly GCF_051106095.1 of Pogona vitticeps. Classification (NCBI taxonomy): domain Eukaryota; kingdom Metazoa; phylum Chordata; class Lepidosauria; order Squamata; family Agamidae; genus Pogona; species Pogona vitticeps. Next base: position 152,694,011 of record NC_135783.1, read on the forward strand.
GATTTGAAATGAAGGGACAGGTAAAGGCCGGAATGGAAATGGCACTTCATAAATATCGATGCCAAAACTAGCATAACGTGATGGACATGCATCAGAACAATATTTTAGACAAGAAACCTTGCTTTCAGTAACCATGTATTGCCCCCAAACCAGGGCACCATGGTCTGGAATGGCAATTTCTGAGAAGGATAAAACAACCAAATTCATGACTACTAATTAGCTCAGTGGTTTAGGTATCTGGCTGCAGTGCTTATTTGAGAGTTGTGAGTTTGATTCCCCACTGAGCCTCCTTGACAAGGGCTGGACTTGATGATCCATAGGGTCCTTCCAGCCCTGCATTTATAAGATAAGATTGTTATGCCACAAATGTGACTAGATTGATGCAGCAAGCCACAGAGCTTCTTCAGGAACAATATGCTGCTATCCATTCCAGGCAGAAAATCAGTATTGCGAAACAAACAGCCCAGAATGGTGATTTCTAAAAGAAAAACCCAATGAAATTTACTCATCCCACCAGACTTGAGGGGCAAGCCACAAAACAGCCCCTAGGACTATCTTCCTGTACAGTGGACCCTCTACTTACGGAATTAATCCGTATTGGAACGGTGGCTGCAAGTCGAAGTCTGTAGGTCGAATCTCCATTGACCTACAATGCATTGAAAACCAATTAATCCCATAACTGGCAGTTTTTATTCTATTTTTGTTCCATTTTGTTTTTTTTTTCTGGTCTGTAAGTCGATTCTCCGTCTGCAAGTTGAATCTAAATTTTGCGGCCAGAGAAGTCTGTAACTCGAAAAGTCTGTAAGTCGAGCCGTCTGTAAGTCGAGGGTCCACTGTACCCATTCTGGGCAGAAAATCCATATTGCACAAAACAGTGAAATTCATCTCTCCCATTAGATCAGCACTGAGTGATGCAGCAAGCCACAGAACATCCTTAGAAAACACATTCTGATAGCCATTAAAGGTAGGAAATCAACATTGTGTAAAGCAGCTCAGAATGGCAAATTCCAAGTAGCACAGCATGACAAAATTTACCCCTCTCATCAAACTAGAAGGGACCAACGCATCAAGCTATCGAACAGCCCCAGGAACCGTATTCCAGGGCCCACTCTGGAAGTGAATAGACAGGGAAGGGAGTGGGGCTTTGGTCTGGCAGGCATGGCAATCCACTGGGGTGTGTGTGTAGGTCCAGTAGGGAAACTGAAGCCTGCAAGCTGGATGAATTGAGACATTGGAGAGAGGGAGTGAACCAAGCTATAGCCTTGGCAGTTGCTCCTAGCACACGAAGTGCATATGCAGTGGCATGTGAAGACGTTTTCTTTTTTCACGGTATGGAAGGGTTGAGTCAGGACAGGCCTGCCCCGGTGGAACATTTCCCACAATTTGGAGTTCACCTACCCCATTTCCCCAAAAATAAGACCTAACCTGAAAATAAGCACTAATATGATTTTTCAGGATGCTCGTAATATAAGCCCTAGCCCAAAAATAAGCCCCAGTTAAGTGAAACCCCGCCCTCCACCATTGTGCAGCAACCAGAAGATGACATGACTGTATTTGAATAAATGTAGATTGCTGTACATGAAAAATATAAAACATCCCCTGAAAATAAGCCCAAATGCATTTTTGGAGCAAAAATTAATATAGGACCCTGTCTTATTTTCGGGGAAACATGGTACATTGCAGGCATCTAGCAGCCAAGTGCATTATGGGTAAAATGGCAGCCTTGACATAAAATGCAAGTATTCCCAAATTTCACCACTGATTTCCATATTTAAAAAAAGATGGAAGGCTGGGGATAAGGAAAAGGGTGGGGAAAGGGACATGAGAAACCCCATATTGCCAGCTATGTGGCAGCAATTATCAACTGTCTAGTCCAAGGTTTGTACATTTGAGGCATGTCTATTTAAGGTGGCTTCTTTAGTTGCATTTTTTGGAGCATTTAGGATAAGCAAGCTAGTCGCAGCATTGAGGACTGATGGTCCCTGGGCAGCCTTGCAGAGGTCTGACAGAGTGGTCTTCGAAGACCAAATCATCATTCATCTGAGAAGTTAAAAAACCGACCAACAAGGGGAAGGTTGCAGTATCAAGTTGGGAAAGTGTTCCATACCAGAATTGTGCCCTGTTCAACTTATGTACAAGCTCCTGGCACAGAGGGGTGACTGAGAAGGTGAGTTGTTTTGCCATAGTGACAGGACTCCTTTAACTAAATATCATTTTGAGGGTGATTTCCCAAGCACTTCAGAAGGCTGGGGTTAAGGGATGGAAGTTTGGGCCTGCTCTTTTTGGATAGGGGCTGCTACAAAGGGCTACGCAGAGTGATCAAGAAGGTGGAGAGATGGGCTTCCCACAGATATCGCACATACGTGCACACCCTGCTGCAGTTCCTCGTGCTGGCTTCTTCCCCATTGTGTTTTTCAGGTCTGGAGCTCCCAGTGGGCAGGATCCAGGTTTTATTCATTGGCCACAGTTTCATGTTCTGGGCAGCCATAGTTTGCATGTTGTCCCAATTAGGGGCAGAACCTGGGCCTGGGCGCCTGGGCAACATTGGAGTGAGAGGCCAGAGAGGTATTTTAAGGAATGGCTTCATGGACCTGTTCATTCAGTGGTGCACAGAGATGCCTTTTGAGATACCGTGTTTTTTTCTGTGTATAACACACTTTTGTCTAAAATCTTTAGATTAAAAATCGAGGGTCATCTTATATACAGAAGTAAGCTGAGGAGAGAACAAAACAGCCCATACCTTGCCTCTGCAAACAGGCTTCCTTCAATCACTGAGGCTTAGCTTCCTACAGTCAGGAGACTTAGCTTCCTCCAGTCACGAGCCTTATGTAACTGATGTCAGCTGATGCTGAACAAACCAACTGGAACACACCTTACTGCAACAGGGACAATACTGGTATGTAAATATTACCTAATTACCAAATAAAATATTCTGTTTTATGTTTAAAATATTGATTTCTTAATTTGGGGTTAGAAAGGAAGGGTGTCTTATACATGCGGGTATCTTATACATGGAAAATATGGTTGTTGTTTTGCACCTAGGTGGGAGTGATTTGGCTATGTGAAAAGGCAAGTCCCTTATATTGCAGGTAACCACAGATCTGCAGGCCTTAGCAGCCTAGTTCCCTGCACTGCATATTGTGTGGTCAGCAATGTCACCATGGTGAGTCTAGAGGGTTGATTGTGACCCGAGGCACATTGACAGATTGTGATGTCAACTATGAGGTTGCTAGAGTGGTCACAACTGGCCTTGGGTCCATGGTGGCACACCTGGACATTCGTATGCAGCGCCCTGAGTTATACTGGAGTGATGGTATCCATTTATTTGACATGGGTATGAGTTATTTTTGTGTGATATTCAAGGGAGCCTTAGGTCTGAAATTTCAGCGATGGAGCATACTGTGACATGGGGCATACTGTGTAGCCCTTACTACAGTATGTCCCATGCCATGCCACAGTATGGTGGATAGTGGTGGGTAGAGGCAGAAGTCATGAGTTTGAAGGTGAGTTTAAGCAGGCACCCAAAAGGGGTGTAAGCCTTCCCACTTCACAGCATTGAATGCTTGCTGGTTTCTGTGCAGGGACAGGGAGGAGGGGGGGTCTCCTGGCGCATGGATTGTCTTGAGGCTCCTTCGGGCTGTGTCCTTGGGGGGCTTCCAGGGTTTAACAGAACTCAGCAGTTAAGGCCTGTGTCTGGGGCAAGACCGGCCCCGGGCACACAGCATGACTCGGCCCTACATTAAGACCCCTTTTGAAAGGGGAATTTTGTGCTAATGTGTTAACGTTCAATAAAGTGTGGCCCATGTTTAACCCATCTCCTGCTTTGAGCCTTATCACTCCGGGCTGGACGGGCAATGCTCCTTTCTGAGTTGGTGTCACTAACCAATTCACCAGCCACTTATGACTGGATGGGAGTAATATATCAAGTCACCGACCTTCCAAAGGAACCACAGTCCACACACACCAACACAGATTGTGGCTGTGGTTCTTTTGTTTGCTTGTTTGTTTATATGCCACCTTTCTCCTAAAGGATTCAAGGAGGCTTACAGTATTAAAAAAAAATAAAAATTAAAAGCTAAATTATGAACAATTACAATATTAAATAAGCATTAAACAGATATCATATTAAAACACAAAAATAAGAGGAATATTAAAAGCTCAAGTAAAACAACAGGAAAAAATTGTCCTTTTAAAGAATCACCTTGGTCAACCATTCATTTAAAGGAAAGCCTACCTGAAGAGTAAAATGTTAGTGTACTTGTTTTAACAGAAGAAGCACATTTAATTGATTGATGTCAACACTTTTAATAAACAAACACAGAGACCTTTGTTTGCTGGCTCTAACAATCAAAGACACATTTATTCAACTGCTAATGATTCTGTTGTATTGTTGTTATACGTAACAAATCTTTTTAATTCAAACAGTGAAGTGTGGGTCTGGTTTTTTTTTTAATGTTGAAGAGCTAGTGTGGTGTGTTGGATAGATTGTCAGACTAGGACTCCGGAAACTCGAACTCCAGTTCCTGCTCTAGGAGGAAAACATCACCAGGCAATTGCAATGTAAAATACTCCTTAAATATCTCATTCACCCATAAACAGCCTGAAGGAACTTAAATCAATTTGAGAGCCATCTCAGGTAATGTCCAACATAAGATTTAATACTATGTATATTTAACACAATACTACTGTAAATATCTTTGCTGTATTTGTACCCTTGCAATGATTAATGAAATGGATACATGTCTTTTAGAGATGTGAAGATGTTCTGGCTCTTTTTCCCCCTTTCCTGACAAGTTCAGTGATCTTGATTGCCGCTATTGATAATATTTTCAGGTGATGAGGACTTCCTGTAGTTTACTCCTCAACCCACTAGGAGGAGCTCAATAAACTGTTGGTTTCTGCAGAGACAGAGTATTATTTTCTTTTTACACACCAAACAAAACTGTAAAGTTAAAAGTACTTGTCAGCTATATCATCACCATGAAAGAGGCTCAGTAGCAACAGGTAGTGTCTTCACTCATTACATACAACACGAAAGCATCTGCTAAATTATGAGTGTTGGTGTACATGAGTAAGTTTGACTAACTTCTCTGTATGGAGGTTCAGAAATTCTGAGAAGCCCAGTAGCAAAAAATATACAGTATCCTTTTCCTCATCTGTTAAGCCAAAATGTGGACAACTCTTTATTGTTACACAGGCCAGAAACACAAGAAAGAAGACAGGAGGTGTAATCGGTTTAAACGGCTTTGAAGACCCAAAGGCCATGCACAAGATCAAACACCGCATAGGCATAGCCTTGTCAAAATATCAGGGGCTCCTGTGCAACTGAGCCAGTAGTCGACCCCCTCAACCTCACCAGACAATGACTTACTTCAGGATGTGCTACTGGTATCCTTCTTATTATGTGATCTTCCCTGACCATTTTCTCCACTGTTTCTCTGTGTTTGGCTGTCACTCAGGTGAAGCATCAGGACTCAGATTAGAGGAGGAATCAGGTGCCGTTTCATGAGGCCACTGTGGTGGCTCATGGTGCTGCTAGGGTGGATCTGCCCCTTCCGTGGTGTGTGAAGCAGGCTGTGAGGAGCCATCACCACCCCCAGATTGCTGGGCAGGTTGGGCACCCCGTCACTGAACCAAGAAAGCTAAGGTATCAGAGAGCCCCTACATGAACTGGATTTTAGATGGCAGTGGCGGTGGCCGCCAACATGTTGCAGCAGCACCCCCTGCCATCTGACCACCCATCCACTGATATGGGGTCAGCCTCCCTCCCCCTGACACCTGGGCATCTGTGGCCCATCACCAAGGGGCCAGGGATTCCAAATCCATCCTGGTCCTAGTCACAGTCCCTGCTTGCTGGGTAGGAAGGCCCACCAGCCACCCATTTGCCTAGGCAACAGGCCATGTCTACCCAGGAGTAAAGATTAGGTGAGGGTATACAAACTGCTTCCCTTTTCTGCTTGTAACAAAGGGTGTAGTCTATCTGGTGGGCTCTTGTGCTATTGATGTGCTCCTCTTCCCCCTCTTTTTTCTATCTTTCATTTTTGTTAAGTGTGTTGCTCTATGAAACCCATTGTGTTACCCAATGAGTGGGTAATCCATGAACAATACTTCCCAGGAGTGTGGGTGTTGGTTGGTGCACCCAATCTGTCTATACCTTCATACCCTAGATCAGGCTTGTCCAATCTGCGGCCCAAGGGCTGCATGCGGCCGAGGTCAGCTCGTAATGCGGCCCAGTGCAATTTTTTATTTTTAAAGAAATTCCAAAGTTTCAAGTTACACTGCCGGCGCTTGCGGCCGGAATGTGGCTGGGGCATGTCACAATAGTAGAGGGGGAGACAGGGAAGGAAGGAAGGAGTGGGAGGGGAGGGGACAGGGGGGCTGTGTGACTGCAATGTGCCATCCCCGTCAATAGGTGGACCCCTTCCTGGCCCCATAAAGCCGCCAGAGTCGAAGCTGGCAGCCTCTGTTGTCTGAGATCGCAGCTGCCAGTAAGCGCGCTTGGAGCGGGGCTGCTGAGGACGGCTAGGGCTGCCCCACCCATGCGGCCCAAACCAAATGTATGTGCGGCCCAAACCAAATTTTCTTCTAATGTGGCCCAGGGAAGGTGAAAGGTTGGACACCCTTGCCCTAGATCACTGGTTCTTAACCTTGGGTTACTCGGGAGTTTTGGACTGCAACTCCCAGAAGCCTTCACCACCAACTGTGCTGGCTGGGGTTTCTGGGAGTTGCAGTTCAAAAAATCCGAGTAACAAAGGTTAAGAACCACTGCCCTAGATGATCCCTTCCCCTTTTCTGGGTTTTTACTTAACACATACACAAATGCAGATATATATGCTGCCACTGCTGCCTGTGTCATGGTCTCACATCCACCTTTGCACTGATGACAGGAAACTGCCTGTTGCCACCAATCAGCTGATCCACTAGTCAGCTGAATGTCAGGATCATTGCCCAAGCTGCTACACTGCCATGAAGCTGTTCTACCACAGAGCTGATAATCGAGATAGTCCAGGTTTCCATGTAGCCCGGGAGGCCTCCACCACAGCCACCAAGCGGCTCACCACCAGGCCGATCAGCCCAACCTGGCTGGGCACCCCTCCCTGAAGCACTGCTGGCAGGCCATGATTAGCTTGGAAGTCCTCCGGTGCTAAGGCTCCTGTGAGGGAGAAGTTCCCCTTCTCGGGCCTACCTGCATCCCTGCTCACTGGGTTGCAAACCGAGTCCCTCAGCAGGCAGTGCAAGGAATCCTCACTTGCTTCCAAGGAAGTATCTTCAGATAAGGAATGTGTTGGCTGATTAATCCAGAACAAATGATATTTGTAGAAATTTATAGGAAGCACCTGAAGGAAGGATGGGCAAAGCATTTGGCCACTGTTCTGGGAAGGATGACAGAACTGAACTATCCATACCTCACAAATATATGAGAAAAAAAATCTGATGAGTTTTCATGTACATACCGCCCAAACTGTAGTGTCAAAAGCCAAAAAAAGAGGGGAGACATGCAAAATTTAAGAGCACAATAAATGTACATGAGCTGTTTCTGTCCTTTATTTTTAAAAAAAAAAAACATGTGGCCCAAATCAGCAACGTTTCCACTCTGACAGTCACAGACAGGGAAGTAGCTGTGTATGCTATAGAAGCCACCATTCCAGGCTGAACTCATTTCCTTTGCTGGAATCATAATTTATAAGGATGTAGAATTCTGGATCTCAGCACAGAGAGGAGGGAAAGCTGACTGGAAAGTTTATACCAACAATATTATTCAGCTCCGAGATAGCAAGGATGAAGATGAGTTTGTGAAATTACTAAGGAAACTAAAAGAGAGGTGGAGTGCAGCTTTCCTCTTCTACTTCGATGAAAGGCTGAGGAGAGTTATTGTTACTAGCTGTGAGAGATGACTCTTGGGGAAAGAGAAGCATCTATACAGAAACTAGTGGGATTATAACAAATGTGTCTGAAAGCATAAATGCCGTATTCAAGAGGCTGTGTAATGAGAAGGAACTGACCATAGATGAAATAAATGGTACTGCCATTTTATTTACTTCAGACATTTTACCTAAAAAAAAAATTCTGAGAGGCATGTGTGGAATAGGAAGCTACTATCTTCTAGAACTACATAATTGCAGAAAACGAAACTCTGATACTACAGACGTTGCTCCTTTATATGAGATTGTCCATTTCATAAAACACAGCAAGATGAGGTCAGAACTTGCAGCTGAACTTCAGAGAAGATATCATGAATCAAAGACCACAGAAAGCCAAGCAGATCTAATAGTGCAACAAAACGACATATTTTTACAAGCACAGTCAGGCTGTTTCCTAATCAGACGACTATGTGAGAAAGAATATGTTGTAAAATTATTCCCAGTAGAGACATGTTCTTGTAACACTTTGAGAACATGCTATCATATAATGGCAGCACAGATGTCTGTTGCAAAATGTGTGCTTCAGATGAAGATGATGTATTTTATTAAGAAACTAAGGATAAATGGATGAAAAGAGAGACGTGGAAGAAACTGAGATAAAAGGATGATCTAACCATCTTAGCTGTATCAGATTCCCTTCTGATTCAAGATGACTCAAATGGAAGATGCCACACAACAACAAAAACAACAGTGAAGGGAGACAAATCAAAATAAAGATGTTGGCAAAGTAGGTCATTTATATTCTCTTATCTCAGGTTTTGAATAATAATGTCCACATTGTACAAATATTCCTGAGAAACCCCATCAGAAAAAAACCTACAGGAACACATGTTCACATGCCTTAGCAACCTCTTACTGGCTAACCATGCATAAAAAAATCAACCACTGAAGGAATCCACATAAATACAGATGGCATTAAGTCTCTTTTGGACCAAAACTGGCTAGTTGACACTGTCACTGAGGGCTTCATAATCACTTGAAATAAACTGGGGGCTGTTACAAATATTAACAGTCCCTTTATCATGTAGTCCATGGAATTATATGGGCACATAACAAATATTCCCAACTTTGGAATGAATGGTGCAAACATTTGCTGAGATGCAGTCAGATTCACCAATGAACTGGTCAGAAGGGCTCGTTCATGCTCCACTTGAGCTGCCATTTCAGGAGGACTCTCACAGCTGTGAAGTTTTGTCTGTATCTTTGTACATGTGTTGTGAAGTGGCTCACTTGCCCCTTTCCTAACAAACATGGTCCCTGTACGCCAATGGATTATATCTGTACTTTTCTTGCAAAGAACGTATCTTCGATGGTCAACTTTAACTCAAAGACCACATGAGACAGCAAGGAAGCAAAGAGCTGGGGAGGAGAGATAAAAAAATTAAATACTGTACTCTTGTTTCTAGAAATTCACCACCAGGAGCACCATCTTTGATTGAGTTTCTGTCTTCACCAATCAAGAGTACACTTCATCTTCAACTTTATCCTTATAGGGTAACCTATGCAAGAAACCTACGAAGGACACACTACAACTGTGCCAGGTTAAATGTTGGGACTAGTACCATTTGTTCTTCCCTAAGATAAAGAAAACATATTCTGGTATACTGAAACACTAAATATGTTGTGGCAAATGAAGAATCCAGATCTGCCTCTGATTCTAATATTGAAGCCATATGAGATATTTACTAGGTGCCTGCATGAACTGGAGGTCATATGTCTACTATTCTTTATCACTGGAGCACTACAATGACATATCTGTTTGGTAGACCAATATGGACTGTGGGAAGATGTTGCAGTTCCAAACAGATGCAATCTAGGCCAGTGGGAGCTGCTGATTTGGCGCATACCTGAATGATCATTGGTGTGTGCAGAAGTGGCCAGAATAATGGATCAGAGGAACAATTTGCAGTGATCTCACCTTTCTGGACTTCTTTCCCATAATGGTTGATACGTGCATTTGGAGAGACATCTTAAAAGACCAAAAAGTCAATTTTCTGTATGACAACATGGCAGTTGCCTGGGTAATTAAGAGGCAAACTGCACAGTCCAAGAGGGTCATGAGGCTGGTAAGAACATTTCTACTTACTTGTCTCAAAGCTAACACCTCATTCTCAGCACAACATATACCAGGAGTCAATAATGAAATTGCTAATGTGTTGTATTGGTTCCAGGAAGACAGGTTCTACAGGTTGGTCACAGACCCATTCCCAATGGAGCTAAGGGATCTGCGTGAGGATTCATAATTCGGGGGAGGGTACTAAACTCAGTTGCACCTGCTACTCTTAGGGTATACAAGACAGCCAGGAGGAACCTCCTTGACTTTGATAGAGCCAGTGGGGCATTGGGATATTGGCCTGCATCAAAAATTGGGGTGTCAATGCTACAGAATAAGGGTAGAGCTCCAAGGACTATAGAAAAACAGATGGTGGCAATTTCATTTTGTAGCAAATAGCACAGAGGATTGGGATTGAACCAATGGGTGCAAATTAGAAAAAGGGAGATTAAGACTCAACAATAGGAAGAACTTCCAGATGGTGAGAGTAGTTAGATGATGGAATGATGGAGAGCCAGAGGGTGGTAAGCTGTCTTATATTGTAAGTTTTTAAACACATGTTGCATGGTCTTGCATCAAGAACACTCTAGCAGTGGATTTTTTTGAGTCAGCAAAAGATTGGACTAAATAACTGTTACTGTATCTTCCAACTATATAGAATCTCTGGCCTGCAATGTGTATCTGTGGAAGTTCTGTAACTTCTTATGCTGCTCCTATTCCGTCATGTTGACCGATGAGTATGTTTCCTGCAATGTCCTCAAAAGTTGCTATTTCGGGATGCTGTACAGAAGGCAGACTTCCAGCCCAGGGGAAAAAAAGCACATGTGGTTCCTGTGGGTGATTTGTCGCTCCTTACAATCTATTTAGTAGGTCTGCCCTATTTGGAAGTTATTTTCCAGAATGAGGGAGATACCGGAATGTGGCAACTTTGAATTTTGTGTGGCTTGTTGAATTACTCCCATTGAGACCTTCACAGCAGGCAGATGAAATTGGCTTCTACTCAGAAGTTACCACTCCAAGCTTTTTTTTTTTTTTTGGAATACAAATTTCTAGAACAGAATTAGTAGTGGAATATAGTCCTCCCCTTGAGAGCATGGGCAGCGTCTGTCCTCATAAGGAATCATCCTATATCTTCCTTCAAGAACCTTTGACAGGATAGCTGAGCAGTGAGCCAAAGTGAAAGTTCTCTTATAGTTGGGCTCTTCCAGCTCTGAAATATACCGAGCCATTCTCATGACATACCTGGCCTCAGTAGAGGACCTAAAAAGAGGAGGTTGTGCTATATGACATTGATGCTGTATATCCTGAACCCTTTCACCTGTGTAATATTCTGAACCAGTAGATCATCTGGTGAGAGACCCAAACTTCCTAGGTTGCTTTTAAGAGATCGTATCCATCTAGGTTGAAAAGAGTCTTGATTTATCAAAGGGAGAAGGCTGGTTTGGTTTGAGAAGCTCTGAAGCCATTGACATACAGAAGATACATTCATATTCTAGCTTTTATTAGTCTGTGGAGATGATTTGTGCCTAATTACAAGTCCACTTGAGTCATGAAATCAGTTTGTTCATCCTACTTTCCATTACAGGCTATATTACAGAACATTCTGTTCTGACTTTTACCCAGTCCCCAAAACGTGTACAGGGCAAGGAGAACAGAATCCCCTCCTTCCCCTACCCCCTGATCCCTATTCCCTAATCTCCTTCATTTCTGCGCTTTTCTCATACATGTTCCTTCCAGACTAGGCTTTTAAAGAGAGATTGTCCTCTCCTCTTCATGGATCTTTGTCGGGGACCCACACAATGTAGTCTTCCATTTATAATTTTTCTTGTATCTTTTAACCTCTCCTTTCCAGAGAAAATCCATTAAGTAGGGGAAAAACAAAATAGTTTCTCAACATTTGTAATTAGTAGCAACATAATTGCTCCATCTGGAAGTATACACCGCCTGTTTGCAATACCAGAAGTTGGTTTATTTATTTTATTTATTTGTTCCATTTTTACCCCACCCATCTAGATTCAGGAATCTACTCTGGGTGGCTTACAGAATATAAAGATAAAAACAGCATTCAAATAACTTTGTTGTTAAGAGCAATAAGGATCAATAGAGCTCTTGAAAAGGTGCCTGAAATGGAGTCTGGGAAGTAAATTCTTATGCTCATGCTTCCTTTAATACGTAAAACAAATTCCCTGATGCATAGGTAAAAAGACAGACACATAAATGAACAATGATGATTTTATGTCTAGGTTGGTCCTCAGTAAAAAAAACCTTTCACCCACTGGGTACCCATATTTAGGATTTTGAGGCTTGTTTGTAGTAAAAGATATCTGCCTGTAAAAACAAAACAACAAAACACAATGTGACTTGTGCCAGGAGACAATAGTAAGCTCTTACAGGAAAGGTGGTAGGCTCATCTTACTATACACAGGATATATTAAAAAATCCACTTGAAAATCCAACATAAAACATCATGAGCAACCATTTGGCCTGCCTATGTAGCAGTCCCATTGGCTGTCAGAACTGAGTCAAACTGATATTTGACAGTATTTCTAGTATTGCTAGGCCATATTGATTCATGAGCATGTTCACCACATGCGTATATAACTGAAATTTGGCATAGAAATTTGCTTGCTGAGACTCCAGCCAAATTCTTGTTAATGTCTTCCTTGCCCATATATGTTAAGTGTTCAGCAGTTTCCCCCCTTTTTGGCAGGCTCCTGGCATGTAACTGGTCACGCAACTGATTTTGCAGTCAGTGCAATGCCAGACGCACAAAGAGGAATTTTCTGGGTGTGTGTGTGTGGTGGGTGCGCCTACGCAATGGCTCTTACATAATTGTGTAAATGAAAAAGATTCTGGCCTTGTAGGCATATATGTATTTATTTTGGTTTTTATCACATTTATCCATTTGTACTCTCTGTCTACCAAGCAACTGGAGAAACATAAAATAAAATAATACAATTTTGTGAAACAAAACAAACAAACAGCCAGAGAACCGCTGAGCAGTCCTTACTCCCACCCATCCCCATTCAGAATGATTTAACTGTGGCATTTAAATTAAAATGCAATGCAACAGTAACATTAAAAGCTAAATGGAACTGAAAAGTCTTTCTTGTCCTCAGCATCCTTATGATCCCCCAAAATGTTTTTAAAGCATTTTTTTTGGGGGGGGGAATGGCTCAGGATGTCCTCTCCTGTCCTTCAGGAGTCATGGGGAGCAATTTATCCATGTTTTGAGGAGGCCTGGGACCCACATAGACTCTTAAAAATTATTTTTTAAAAGAAAAGTTGGCCACAAGAGGGTCCAAAGGAACTTTTTCAGTAAAAAGCAAAACAAATTTTGCAAGATTTTTTTTCAGGGGAGAGGTTTGTTGAGAGCCAAGGAAGGAGGAAACACCGTCCAAGGTTCAAGAGATGAGCATGTGCTGCCCCTGGATCTCTGGAGAGGGCCCACGCTTAATCTAAGAGAAAATAACAAAACAACCATTGTCTTCTCCACAATCAACATGCTGCTATTGAAAAGGCCCTGTCTTGAATAAATATCCATCTGGCCTTTTTTAGGTTTTCACTTCCAAAAAGGCTCTCTTGGTTGAAGAGAAAGTACAACAGGGTGGACACAGTGCCTGAATAAATCTCAGTAACTAAAGGAAGATCAGAACGGAATATATTTTCTGTGCCAGGAATCTGGGATATTAATTGCTTCAAACAACTCTCGATCTCCATTCCATGATTATTATTGTCTATTTTTGTTTCTTTTACCTCTGTAACATCACAACACGGTAACATATAATTTAATAGATTGTAGGCTTACTGGCAACTACCAGCCATGAGTGATGCAGCACATTCCATTTACCCATGCATGCCTCAGCGTAATAGCCGTGAGGACATACAGAAATAGAGGGCTGTGTCCTTTTCTTTCAGCTTCCAAGAGATATGTGGCTGACTGCAGTGAGAGGGGAAAGTAATCCAGACTTAATGGACCCATTTGTTTGATTCAGGAAGGCAACCCTTCCATTTTAAACTCTTCTTATTCCTAGAATCGGATAGCAACGTGTTTCTTGAAACAGGGGTAAAAATCCAGCTTGGACAGATAGTCCTCAATAACACATTGTGATCTGTAAAATGACTTTTGAAAATTAACATGCTGTTATTGTATTATAAGTTATGATAAATCTGCTATTATTAACACTCTGCCCTTTCTTATTGCCAGTTTAATTTCATTCAAAGTTTAATGCTCTGTTCTTCAATTGTGCCTTGGGGGTTTGAAGCATAATGGAATAATCATTTTCCTTTCTAATGTTCTATTTAAAATACCAAGCTATTTTGCCTCTAAAGTTCAAGGCTCTGGCCTAGTTCTCCTTTAGTTGGTAAACTTGTGTCTTGGCAATGTCACTAAAGAGTTCAGATGGGATCTCACCATGCTGGAATTATCACAGCCCCTAAGAGTGCTTTTGTAGGTGAGGGGTGTTGATAAATATGCAATTGTGTGAGCTATAAAACAGACAGTAGAGTGCACAAAAAATCTCAGATGCGGATGTTAATGAGAAATGGCTCTCTGTCTTTCAGATTACATCTTCCCCTTTGGATTGAGGCTATCATAATTCATGACCACAAGTATACTGGCAACCAAGAAACACATCTAAAACCATGGAATTAATGTGTACTTTTAATCATTCTATTTTTTAAAAAGCTAAGAAGCAGTGACTTTGTGTGAATAAGACCACCTACAAGGACATGTATATTCTTTTTAATTACCAGTCCTACTAGATGGGTTTTTTCCATGAGCAACTTGTTCAAGCTCTAGGAAAGATTCTTTTCTGAGACCTTGGGATGTTACAGGTATGATCCTGTAAACAAGGCCAGAAGAAAGTATACCCTCACCCTCTCTCTCTTCCTGTGGTATTTAAACACTCCTGTTAAGTATTCCCGTTAAACCATTTCATAATAATCATAATGTTTTATTCCATTTGGAATATCCTTTTCATTACACTCTCCAGGGTCTCAGAAAAGAATCTTTCCTAGAGCTTGAACAAGTTGCTCATGCCTACTAGGGCATTCTGGGACTTGCAGTTCAGATATGATTTTCCAAGCACTAGTCTTTTGCTTGCCTTTCAGCTACAGTACTTCATAAAACATACGGTCTGTATCATGCCACATGTTGATCAGCCTTACCCCATTAGCTGCATGCCAAACTTGAAACACCGCTTTCACATCTACATAGCAGACCACTGGCATTTCCTGATTCAGTGGTGCAAACAAACCTGACAGGGGTGTCTGAAAGGTGTCCACTATCAATTGCCGCATATTGCAGCATGCCTGCTGATGTATATTCTTACACTATTTTCTTAACTTCCACCTTTTCCTCATGACAATCTGTTCAGTTCTCTGCAAATTACAAATAACTTTGGGCTATAGAAAAGTATCCATACCCAGTGCGGGTTGATACGCTCCCCCCTCCTTCCGACATGCTAGTAAGTTGCATTTGTAATGCCTGCCAGCACGAAAAAGAGAACAATAGCAGCATAGAACAGATTTACAAGTCAGGTGTTTATCTCAGGCAGGCAATGTCTTGTATTCTTTAGAGTTTGACGTTATTACATTGCTCTTTTTATTTGATAATTGTTCCAGTAATGGCATTCAGTGTCAGTAATCTCTCATTCTGTCTCTCCCCACCCACATTAAAACATGGATTATGAGCTTCTCAAGATGCCAGCATGGATCTTTACTGAATCTTTAAGAAAGAAAAGAAGGAGGCAGGGCAAATGGGGAAAGAGCAAATTTGGTCAGTTCCATGAGGCGCTTAATGAAAATATGTAATTATAACACCCTAGAGCACTTCAGGAAAAGCTGCTGAGCATGTATACTTGCTCTAGAAATAAAAAGATCTTTAAAAGAAGAAGAAGAAAACACAAAGGAGATGCTTGCTCTTCTATTTGCTGGCTCAGAATTGACACATAGAAGTGCACATCTTTTATTTCTGGTTTATTACCCCTGCAAGGCTTTAAAAAAAATCTATGTGTTGCAACTGTGATGATGATGATCACACAGACCTCCTTTATTTTAGCAGACTTGCCCCTAGTATTTTCATGTGTACTGAATTAGTGTAACAGGAACTATCTTTCAAAAGATCAGGTGAGGATTAACATTGGAATGGTAATGTGTCTTTCAAGCACTTGTTTCTGGGTTAACACAAACCTTCCAACCATCTAAGGAAGAAAAAGAAGTATCAGCCCACTGCTTCCCCAGCATGTTGCATAACTCACGGGGCAGAAAGAAGAAGGAGAAGGTGCTGGCAAAACAGCTTTCTTTCTCTCAGGTGTTGCCTGCCCACCTCCACAGGGAGTGAGCAAGTGAGTAATGTTGCATCAGTCCTGATCTTTTTCAAAAAATGAGGCACCAGATTCATCATTCCCATTTTTTTTAAATTACAATAATGATAATATAAGCCCAATATTGAAACATACCAGTTCTAAAAGTTTAATGATTGAAGGAGTCATAGTCAACACAGCTATGGAGTCCTTTTAGGTGGAATCAGCTAAGAAGAGTTTTCTTCCTATTCTACTTTGCTGCAATACAGTTTTAATACTCAAGTAACAATTTGCGACCTATGAAACAAAGCTTGCCTGAGGAACCCAACTCTGAAAAAGGTATTTGACCAGCTGCTATTTGGAGTGAAATAAAAGATAGATGGAGCAGGGGTTGGACCAAACAGCAGCAGCTAAAGCAGTGTACTGCAGCCAAAACTGTGCTCACGACCTGGGGTTCAAATCCCAGGTAGCCGGCTCAAGGTTGACTCAGCCTTCTATCCTTCCGAGGTTGGTAAAATGAGTACCCAGCTTGCTGGGGGGCAATGTGTAGCCTGTATAATTAAATTGTAAACCGCCCAGAGAGTGCTTGTAGCGCTATGGGGCGGTATATAAGTCCAAAAAAACAACAGAAGAACTATATTAAACCATTTCGAATTCATGTATGAGAAGCCGATTGGGGAAGAAACACACAACAAAACAAAAGCATTTCCTTGAAACCACAATGTTCTCTTTTGCAGTCAACCATTTGCTGTCAAATTACATATTTTCACTGCACAGAAGAATGCTGTCAAGCGTTCCTTGTACTCAGAACTTAAGCAGTTGGGTCCTCATTGGCTCAGAGGAATCAGAATAGGCTGATAGTTGGGATGTGGGTAGAACTGGCCCTGGTGAGTCCTGCCAGATCTTCTTCTTGCATATTCAGTAATGAACTAGAGGAATGCATACACTGGTCACATGGGATTCTGAGCGGGCACCAAGGCACCAAAGTAATGCCAGCAGCTAGCTAGGCTGAAGGAGAAGAAAAGGATCAAGTGACCAAGCACTGTAGTGCCTCAATCTGTGCATCTGATGATTTGACTGCAGATAATGTGTAGTCAGTGGTGTGTGTATCTCTGATTGGAACTAAGGATTGGGAAGAGCTGAACTTCCCAGCCTGCATGTAACAAAAAGGCTGTCCCTAAAATAAAGTCGGATATCAGAATGAGTCTGTTACTCTACCAGCACTAACAAATTCCAGACATGATGTACTAAAGCATTCTTTATAGACATGGAGCATTCCGTAGATCTCTTCCTCTGATCATGTGTGCATTTCATCATATGGCTTTCCCTCCCTCCCAATATCCTCTAACCTAAAAGAAGACTTGCCAAAAAGTCCAGGATACCCAGGGAAGCATTTCTTTGCCGACACCTGATTATATTTGTAAATAAATGAAATATTACAGAAACACCTGAAATCTTCTGTGAACTGTAGCCTAGTACAGTAATGTCATATTCCCAGACAGAAGACAGGAGCCCTTGAGTAACATTACCCTTGTAGAGGAGACAGTCCATTTCCCAGCCCAGATAGATGTACCAACACCAGATTCTGCACCTCATCCCCAGGACTGAGAAAACCTTGCAGAGTGTATATAGACTGGGACTCTCCAGTTACAAAGACCATCATCTGGAAGGAAGCAATGACTGTACCAGTAGCCCTTACCAAGTGAAATGGTAGCTAGCACTTGCCAACTTCCTTGGAACTAGGTGGCAAACAGCAATAGAACGAAATGCTTCCAGCAAAATGAGGGCATTTCCGTCCAAAGCTAATTAGAATGTAGCCCACTTCATCTAATTACGGAGTGCAGCCTCAGCAGACAGACATTTATACACAGGCTATAGAGGAGAGGGTTATGAGATGTAACAGAAACGCAAAAGGTTCCAGCATGGTAATTATCTTAATACTGGCATTGAAATCAGAAGAGCCAGAGAGAATAGGAATCCAGAAATTACAAGCAGAGAACATTTCATGAATGGTTGTCATAAATCATACAAAATTTGGGTGATAAAACAGGCAACCCTGTATAAATTAACAGTTTATCCTATGTAATGAGTGGGATAATAAGACTTTCTGTTCAAGCCAAGGGAAATATAACTGAACCTTTTGATGTATTCTTGTTCACCTGTCTCTATGTGGAACGAAGTATTTCAAGTTTAAAGATGTGCACTCTGAGGTAAGAGACTAAGTGTCCTGGGAGACTGCAGAGTTCTCCCACAAGTTTTGGAATGTCATTACTGTATATCTATTCTCAGATTTGCTTTTGCTGCAACTAACATGGCTACTGGAAATAGCTACACCAAAATAAATATGCATGAGACTCAACACAGATGCAGTACAGCAGATTTGCAATGTGTAAAAGGGCCTTAAATCGTACTGCATTTAAGCTGAAAGTGGTAGAGGGACTATAAAACTATTCACTGTCCTCTACCCCTCCAACACATATGTACCAGCTTAGCCATGCATGGTAAGAGAAGATTCACTAAAACGCAAGTAACCAGAGAATAAATGCTCCAGGAATTTGCTCGCCTGATTTATAAAGCTGCCTTTCATTTCTTAATGTCTCTGAATTTTAAAGTTATATGTATATGGCTGGATTTCTGTTATTGTGTGTGTATGGTCTGCCTAACTTGCTAGGGCAGGCATACAACCAAGGCAGACCCTAAAGCCTCCTCAGTTAACTGCCATTAGCCATGATAGGTTACACAAATGTTAGGTGAACACCAACAGGATTCTGGCTTTTGTATATTTGTAATAACTTTTTTGAAAGAACAATGTAGTACAGAGTCAGATTTAAAACATAGTTACAGTATTAATTTCTGCAGTTATTTCAATAAAGATGTGTCTTGCATTTTTGTACATGTAGAACCTTGGGGTAATAGGGGTGGAATGTTATTGTGTCTGCTTCGAATAGCATCCACCAGCAGAATGGGTCCTTCCTCCCACCCCATACCCCTCCACCTACTTTGTAGGATTGGAGACCCATTTGAAGAAGATTGGGGGAGCGTAGGGGGAGAAAAGAAATTGTGGAAAGTCTGTCACACAAGCAAAAGTCCCTTGGGCCACGTAATATTGAGTGCATGGAAAACAGCACGGCATTCCTTATGTTATTTAAAGACATATTTTCCCCTTAAGAATGCCCTTTTCCACACACAAAATTTCTATTCATCTTTCACTTGCAAAATATATCCTAGAACATGGCGTAATGCAACAGCTGTATATGTGAATTTAAATCTTTAGCTGAACATGTATCCTACCACATAATTAGAAACTCATCTGACAAAATCATCATCTTCTATTAACAAGGAGGACTCCTACTATGATTTCCGCATTTAAAATGATGTTTTAACCTTCAATCAGAAAATAAGGCAAAATTACAGTGGTGATTTCAAGTTAAGCAAGCAGTTTAAATTCATTTCAAACAATGAATATTTTGTTAGCTCCCCAAGCCTCAATTAAACCATCATGTTCACACTCTAATTCAAAACATGTACTGCTCTGGAAACGATCCTTAATAGCTATAAATTGCGAGTGAGTGTGTGTATACTTCGGAGGGTTTTTGCTTAATGTGACTTGATTCTAAACAAAGCAGACAAGATAAAACAGAGAAAGGTACTGATTAGCCTCAGTGTCGCATGACTCCATATTGCTAAATCTACCCACTGATATACCATACGTAGTACGGGTAAGTGACTTGCCAACTGTAATCTAAATTAAGAGAGCCATTCATTCTAGAAACAAATGTTTCTCAAATGAACCCATGCACAAATCATTTTGTCATGTGTTTCAACATACATGGCCAGCAGCATGTTTTAATTTCCCTTGTGTTTAGACAGCATCAGCAGTCTTAAGCATCTGTAAACAGTCTGTGAATAAACAAAAAACCCAATCCTGGCTGTAAATGGATCTTACATAGATGGATATTCTTATGTCTCTAGTTCCCATTTGCCACTTAATATTTTTGATAATTTACTTGCAATGGAATCTTATGCATGATTACTAAGAAGTAAGTGCTTCTGTATTCAGTGGATCTGACTTTAAGTGTGCATAGGCCTGCTGCTTTAATTAGGTTTATGAACAAGTCTGATTAGTGTTCTCTACATGTACCCAGAACCTTAGGATAAAAAGAAAGCACCAGCTGTTACTCATATTATTTTTAGATATTTGTTTCATTGGGCGATAGTACGTATGTTGAAATTCAGGCCAACACAAGTTTAGGGAAAAAAATTCCACAGATGTCTGAATTAATCAGTAATTTAAAACTAAAATCTGCCAGTTCTACGAGCAAAAGGTAGCATTTTAAACCTGCATTATTTTTTCTTAAAATTTGGTGTGCTGTTATTTCCATACAAAGTAGTGGGCGACTCTATTGGTCTCAGTAATGATATTAAAAGTTGTCTATTACAGGAGATTAGCAGGATCCCTTTCCCCCATGATTTTTTAAAAGATCTTGTAAGGTTGCACTTCCTTGTATTCTTAATGTTGCTCCAACATTAGTTTAGCAGGAAAACTGCAAGAGGTAGCAAGATTCAGTTTCTGGCTGCTCAGCTGTTTGTGCAACAATTGGCATGGATAGTGCAAGCAATACAAAGCTAGTTAATTCACAATGCCTTGTGCAATGCTAGCACACCTGGAATAGAAGTGTAAGATCTGAAACATGCAGAAGTATGAAAACAGGTTTTGAATAAGTGCATGCTTTGTATGAACATAACCACCACCACTAACAATTCTGATATGAAAGGTCTAAATCAGTGGTTCTTAAACTTTTTGAAAGAAACGCCCCCTTGAGCCATTGAGGAAGTTATCATCGCCCCTCTGCCCATGGTGATGATATTTATTTATTTATTTATTTATTTATTTATTTATTTATTTATTTATTTATTTATTTATTTAAGACACTTAAATCCAATGACCCCTGAAAACAAAATTCAATTCCAAGAAAATGAAATGACCCCAAAAAGTAACATTTAATAATTTAGTTGCAAGCGAATTTTAAGACGCAAAAAGAAATACAGTATAAAAAGGGCATAAAAACAAACCGCAATGCAGGAACTAAAAATTTCAAGACAAAAACTCTGAAACTAAATTAAGATTGGAGGAAAATATATATTCATGCACACTGTAAAAAGGCTGCAGCCATCTTCACAGGTTTGGCTTGCTCCAGCGCCCCCGCACCGCCCCTTTTCGTTCTACTGCCTCCCTGAAAAATGAAATCGCCCCCTGGGGGGCATTATCGCCCACGTTAAGAACCACTGGTCTAAATCCACACATTAACTCCGCTACAGCTCAGATGTGGAGACACTTGGAATACTTTCTGTTTACACTTGACAGAAAATATACATTAGACTTACATAGGGCTAATCTGTGCATTATATTAGCTACAGAGAGGCCACTGAATGAACGCTCCAGAGACATTACTCCAATCTATCACTGTAATGTTAGAGTAGTTAACATGTGGGCCACCACTGTTCACGTAGATGTCAGATATTCTTTGGTGGCCTTTTACCTTGAGATTTCATACAGTGGTGATGATTCATATTGCAGATTCTCAAAGCTCTTTTTGAGAAACATAAGCTATAGTTTGAAACACAGACCAGAGAAAGGCGCACTATGAAGAGCACAGTGTATAAAAACCAAGAGAATGGGTAAGGCTGAAAAGAAACATCATCCAACGTAATAAGCTCTTACTAAGGCTGCAGCTGCAAATAGCTACAAATACATTTTATTTGAAGGGCAATTTTCTCATTCACTATGCATTGGAAAACCTTTAATATTTGGGGTGACTGTATGGAACCCCATTTATTTACGTTTTTGATACTGAGTATAATGAAATAATGTCATATGTATCTTCAACATACAGTGGTGCCCCGCAAGACGATGTTAATCCGTTCCATTGAAATTGCTGTCTTGTGAAAACATCATCTTGCAAAAAGTGTTTCCCCATTGGAATGCATTGAAATCCATTTCATTCCAATGGGGAAAAATCATTGGCGTTTTGCGAAAATCACCCAGAGAAGCCGATCAGCTGTTAAAATCGGTGCCTTGCGAAGCATCCGTCTCGAAAACATCCGTTTTGCGAGTCGCGGACCTAGCTGTGAAAATTGTCGTCTTACAAAGCATCAGTCCCGAAAAAAAAACATCTTGCAAAGCACGGACCGAAACATTGTCCAGCGAAAATTGCCCATAGGAAATACTATTTTGCGAAGCACTATAACAATTGCAAAAACTCATCGTCATGCGGATTCATCGTTTTGTGAGGTCATCGTCTAGCGGGGCACCACTGTACATGTACAGTATATCACAGAAGTGAGTACACCCCCCTCACATTTCATAAATATTTCAATATATCTTTTCATGTCACAACAGTGAAAAAAATGACACTTGGCTACAATGTAAAGCAGCGAGTATGCAGTTTGTATAACCGAGTAAATGTGCTGTCCCCTCAAAATAACACAACACACAGCCATTAATGCCTAAACTGCTGGCAACAAAAGTGAAGGTTTACTGAAAGATGAGGTTTACTGAAAGATCTTAACTGATAATCTGAGGGGGCAATCAGACGAGCATATAGTTCACTTCTGATGTGTTTTGTTTCACCCTATTTTCTATCAGCCACATGTTTTAAGAAAGAGC
This sequence comes from Pogona vitticeps, assembly GCF_051106095.1. Lineage (NCBI taxonomy): Eukaryota > Metazoa > Chordata > Lepidosauria > Squamata > Agamidae > Pogona > Pogona vitticeps. The sequence continues at coordinate 152,716,958 of NC_135783.1, forward strand.
AACTGATCCCACCCTTTTTTGCAAGCTGTTCTGCTCTTTTCTGGCACAGTTCTAAGGTTGGCAGTTTATTCGGTGCAATTTTATTTGATCTGCTCCTGATTATCCAGTTCTGCTGTCTGTGTGGTTGCTTAATTTGCTCCCAAGCAAAATTGTGGCTGGTATTCTCTTGGTGACAACCCGATGATGGATGAAGTGGGTTGTGACAGTAGAAAGGACAGCAGATAAGCCCTCTCCCTTATTTTCTTCTAACATGTTTTAAAAATATTTTCTTAAGTTATGCAGCACTCTTTCAGATATAAAGGAGTATCCATGCAAATTTGATATATTGCTGTAGTGTTGTGCCACTTACCAAATTAAACAACAACAAAAAAGGAAGTTGCTGCAGTCCGTGGAATGACAATGATGACAAAAAGCAGGGACTGAGGGCATCAATAATTGAAAGGGGAAGAAACTGCAGTGGTCTGAAGTGCTTTCTGGAGGCTTCTAATCATCAACACCACCATCATCAAAATAATAAAAATAGCACATCATAAGAAGCAGGAACGCCTCAAGTGGTAGCAAAGGTCTGATTGTCATAGCACATTTTTTCATAGTCCTAGGGCTTGCAAGTCTGCTTGCTTTGTTTTGCCACTGATCACTGGAAGATAAACATGGGCTTCATTTGCAAATCTGATTGCTCAGGCACAGAACTTGAAGGGAACTGCATCACACTAATATGCTATTAGCTTCTAATGATTCAGCTGCTAATAATGCACTATGTAAGAACTTAACGTTTAAGGGAAACCCTTTGAACCAAGTTTGGAAATTTAACAAGAGCCAGAGTAGTTGTTTACTAAGTACAGGGAAGATATGATCTCGCCCTTCAATCCTCACCAGCAATTTAGGCACACCATTCTGAATTAGCTACAGTTTCTGAACTATCTCTAAAGGCAGCCCCATATAAAATAAATGGTAATAATCCAGCCTAGAATTTACAGGGCATAAACTGCAACTCGACAATCACTATCCAGATCAGGAGTTGCTATGCAGTCAGCAGATCTATCAGAAAATTGAGAGGATCCTTCATGTTACCCAAGAGATAAGAATTTACTACTTATCTTACTTTGGCCTCAATGAGATAAAGATGAATCTAGCAATAAGAGTATGCTCCCTTCCAGAGTTGGGATGACAAACTACTTGGGAACAATTCCATCTTCTTAGGACTGAGTTTTAATTTCTTGACCCTCATCTATTCCAACACTTTTTCTGACTTAATTAGAAAAAACAGCAGGTGTCATCAGCACCCAAAGTCATCAACACTTTATGATGCTCTAATTCAGAGGGTTTCTGTAAATATCAAATAAAATAGATCTCAAGGGACATCATAACATAAATGCTCCAGAACTAATGCGAAATCCTTCAATATCACATCTACAGTTGACCTTCCATACAGGAGATAACAGCGTCTCCAATCTCCAGCTTTGTTACTGCTAGTTAAACTATGCAGGATAAGGCCTCATGGATATGATGATGTGTATTTATAGTGTGAAATGAGTTGTGTCATATACTTTTTTCTATTATTTTGATGCTTGTATAACTAGATTTTAATATTTGAGATTGTAAGACATAAGACATAAGACATAAGAAATTTATTTGTCATTGCGCTCACAAGTGGGTGCAACGAAATGACGTGCTCTTCCCCAAGGTAAAACTGGACAACACTACAAAAAAAAGTTAAAATATACACAACTTTCACCATCCAAATAAAGATACCCCGTTTTCTCTCAGCAATTAAAATTCCACCAAAAACCTATGGCCCCGCATTTAAACTCAATACTGCACTTGGGTAAAAACTGTTCTTGAATCTGCTTGTCCTTGCTTTCAATACCCTGAATCTCCTTCCTGATGGTAATAGTTTAAAGAGCTGATATCCCGGATGAGAGGAGTCTTTCAGTATGTTAGATATCTTCCTCTTACATCTGTTCTTATACAATTCTTCCAAAGAGAGGAGTGAACAGCCAATGATGTTTTGGGCCGTCTTAATCACCCTTTGAATTGCCTTTTTCTCTGCCACTGTGCAGCTCGTGAACCATACACAGAGACAGTAGGATAATATGCTCTCAATCGAACTCCGATAGAAGGTGATTAACAAACTCTCAGTCAATTGTTGCTTTCTAAGAATCCTTAGAAAATACAACCGTTGTTGTGCCTTCCTGATTAACGCAGCGGTGTTTGCACTCCAAGTCAGGTCATTTGTTATGATAGTCCCAAGAAACTTACATTCAACCACCTGTTCCACACAAACTCCATCTATATACAGTGGCTGAATGTCTGCTCTTTTTTTCCTATAGTCCACTATGAATTCCTTGGTTTTTTGGATGTTAAATAAAAGATTGTTTTTTTTGCACCAGCGGGATAGCTGTAATACCTCGTCCCGATACGCAGACTCATCATCCCCAGAGATAAGTCCTACTAGTGTAGTATCGTCTGCAAATTTGATAATCCTATTACTGGGATGGTTATTGGTGCAATCCGATGAATAAATGGAGAACAGTAGTGGACTAAGGACACAGCCTTGTGGAGATTATGTGGATTTATTCAAATTTGGTCAGGATCCTATTTGTTAGTTATACTAGCAGAATGCAGTGGCATAAACTGCAGTGGCAAATTGCTACGATTCAATAAGTTACAGCTTGAACCCTTGACTGTGCACTAGTCACATGGGTTGGACTATGATAATGGATACAAGTAGTGACATTAACTTGTGGGAAGTCACTGCTGCAATTCACTCTACTGAACATAAGCTGGTACAGAATAAGTAACAAAAAAGGATTCTGGCCTATATATATATACTCTTGCATTTCAAAAACTGAACTAAATGTAGAAATTTTTAAAAAAATCACAAGTATTTGTATATTCATTTATTTACATTCCTATCCCAAAACCTTCCATGAAGCTGGGCTTGTTAGGCATCCTTCAGTCTCGAAAGACTATGGTAACTTGCTCTGTATGGAGGACTTGGAACAGTGTCTAGTGTGGCTGAGGAGGCCAATTCGAGAGTGACAATCTCTTCCACACTGAAGACAAATCCAATCTGTCCCCTGTCCAGCTCCCTGGTTTTGCTGCTTTTGTGACTTCCTCTTTGCCTCAGCCTGCTGGACAAGGGTCTCTTCAAATTGGGAGAGGCCGTGATGCAATGCCTGCCTCCAGGCTGAATGCTCAGATGTCAGTGTTTCCCATCTGTTGAGATCTATTCCTAAGGCCTTCAGATCCCGCTTGCAGAAATCCTTGTATCGCAGCTGTGGTCTCCCTCTGGGGCGATTTCCCTGCACGACATGCCCAAGCCAACGTAGATGTCGCTGTTTCAGTAATGTATACGTGCTGAAAATTCCAGCTCGTTCTAGGACTACTCTATTTGGAACTTTGTCCTGTCAGGTGATACCAAAAATCCGTCGGAGGCAACACATATGGAAGGTGTTCAGCTTCCTCTCTTGCCGTGCACAAAGGGTCCAGGACTCACTGCAGTACAGGAGTGTGTTCAGGACACAGGCTCTATAGACCTGGATCTTGGTATGTGTTGTCAGCTTCTTATTGAGCCATACTATCTTTGGGAGTCTAGAGAACAAGGTAGCTGCTTTGCCAATGCGTTTATCCAGCTCGACATCTGGAGAGAGGGTGTCAGAGATGGTTGAGCCAAGGTACACAAAGTCATGAACAACCTCCAATTCTTGTATGGAGATGGTAATAGAGGGAGGTGAGTCCACACCCTGGTCAATGACTTGTGTTTTCTTCAGGCTGATTGTTAGTCCAAAGTCTTAGCAGGCCTTGCTGAAACAATTCATGAGTTGTTGGAGGTCTTCAGCAGAGTGGGCGACAATGGCTGCATCATCTGGGAAGAAGAAGTCCCGCATGCATTTCAGCTGAACTTTGGTCTTTGTTCTCAGTCTAGAGAGATTAAACAGCTTTCCGTCTGATCTACGTAGTCCGGAGATAGACACCTTCTGTTGCAGTTCCAAAGAAATGCCTCAGCATGACAGCAAAAAAGATTCCAAACAGGGTTGGTGCGAGGACACAGCCCTGTTTCACTCCACTTCGGATGTCAAAGGGATCTGATGCTGAGCCGTCAAAAACTACAGTGCCTTTCATTCCCTCATGGAAGGATCTGATGATGTTAAGGAGACGAGGTGGACATCCAATCTTGGAAAGTATTTTAAAAAGGCCATCCCTGCTAACCAAGTCAAATGCTTTTGTAGGGTCTATGAAGGCCACTAAGAGCGGCTGTTATTGTTCCCTGCATTTCTCCTGCAACTGTCGGAGGGAGAATACCATGTCAGTGGTGGATCTATTAGCTCGAAATCCACACTGTGATTCTGGATAGACTCTGTCTGCAAGCACCTGGAGTCTCTTCAGCACAATACGGGCAAGCAGCTTTCCTAAAATGCTGAGAAGAGAGATGCCATGGTAGTTATTGAAGTTGCCCGTCTCCTTTGTTCTTGTATAATGTGACAGTGTTTGCATCCTTCATGTCCTGTGGTACTCTACCTTTCCTCCAGCAGAGACAAAAGACTTCATACAGTTCACTGGTGATGATCTCCTTACAGCATTTCAGTACTTCAACAGGGATGTTGTCCCTTCCAGGTGCCTTGCCAGAGGCGAGGGAATCCAAGACTGCTTTTATTTCTGCTAAAGTTGGTTCGCTGTCCAGCTCTTCCAAGACAGGCAGGCACTGAATGTTATTTAATGCTTCTTCAGTTACTACATTCTCTCTGGAATATACTGTAGCTCAGAGTAGTGCTGCATGCAGTGTTCCATCGGCTGTGTTTGGTCCTGGATGATCACACCCGTAGCAGACTTCAAGGGAGTAGATTTCTCATAACCACAATTTACAGAAGAGGGAAATACATGTTACAATGTACATTCATTAGACAGATACTAAAATTATCCTGTTTCAGTTTATTTTGGTTTTTTTTTTTAAAAAGCCAGGAAATTCAATTCTTCAAAAATCCCCTGGTTTATGAATGTGGGACATTGTGCTTCTGTATTCACAATTAAAAGCATAAGTAATTGACCCAACTTTGCTGCACAATATTATGCCCATGTTGCCAGCAGGAAAAAAGATGCCAAACTTTATTGAGGAATACTTAGAAAATTTGTTGAAAAACAGCCCTGGCAATTGCTTTGTGTTTGGGTGAGAAGTGGTTATTGGGTAGGAAAAGGAGTCCACTTCTGGAATTTTCACCTCCAGTGTCACTTTGTGAATGGTAGTGAGTACAAGAGGGCATCCTGTAGACCATCTTGACTGCTGCCATTGGTGTTGTCAACATTTAGGATGCCCTTTGCTATGTAAAGCTTGGCATCCTTTTCCCTGATGGCAACACAGGCACAATATTGTGCAGCAATATCAGGCCATTTCCTGGCTTTCTGAATCATGGCTACAGATGCACAATATTCCACATTCAAAAATCAGAGAGATTTTTTAAAAGAAGTGAATTAACCTGTATCACTTTGTGAAAGCTGTTAGATTGTTCCTCTTCCCACATCAGTACTTTATGCAATATACTATATGTAGTAAGATTTTATTCCAGTCCATACTAGGCCTGCACAATTGCTTATAGACAGTAAAGTACTTGCCGCCTTTGTGTGTGCTGATATCAAAACAAATTAATACAGGCCTAGATTGGCTACTGCAGAGTGCCAATGGAGCACATGCACAGCTTAGAAGGAATAATGATGCCCTTCTTCTCTTTGGATCGGTCTGTAACATTCGTCAGGATGCTGAGATGTGTTAAGGAAAAAAGAAGCAACCAGACTCAAACAGAGAGGAAAAGGGGAGATTTTGGAGCTAGGGAGTAAGTTGAGCCACATATAAAGCCAAAAACATATACTAGCGTATTCTTTGGCGGATTTCCTTTATTTCCTTTAGAAGTCCACAATGATTCTGAGAAAAGAAATGAAGGGGGGTAGATGCAAGATAGCTTACCAGAAGAATAACAGATGCCTGTCAAAAGCATGTTTGACAACAAGCTCATCTGATTACTACGCTTCTTCCAAAGGATTGTTAGCTCGAGATGAGAGTTGATCCGGAAACTTAAAACCTCTGCTCTAACATTAAGCTACCGATAATGAAGAGATGCTTGAACAGAGCTCATCCACTGATGTTATATATCTACTACACCAGAGGTTGTCAACCCCCGGTCCGTGGCCTGGTGCCACTCCGTGGCCTGAGCCGGATCAGGCTGCGAAGACAGACCTCCCACCCTCCCCTCCCAACAGCTGCTTTGTGCATGTGCGTACGTGCCAGCGCTAGCGTGAGTGCTCCCCCACCCCTTCACGCATGTGCCAGAGCGAAGGGGTGGGTGGGTGCGTGGTGGGCGTGAAAGTGCCCCAGCGCATGCATGAAGGGGTGGGGGAGTGCTCATGCTGGCTTTCTCCCACTGCTTCGCACAAGCACCCGAGTGGCTGCACGAAGGTGTGGGTGGGCGTGTGAGCGGGCATGCAGGGGCCCTGTGCATGCACAAATGGGTTGGGGAGTGTTCATGTTGGCGCTGGGTCCACGATCCCAAAAAAGTTGGGGACTGCTGCACTACACACTTTATAAAATGTTCACGAAAATGGGAGGGGGTAGAGTTCCAGTTCTCTAAATCTGGGAAGTCTATTTTGCACATTACACAAATTAGGTGGCTACAATTAGATTTATGCAAATTTGCATAATATGTCAATTAAGCAAATTGGTTGTTGCTTTTCTACCAATATATTCCAGCCTTGGCTTCATTTCCATAATCACCACTGATGTGAAAGAGCTAGCATATTGCAATGTTTGAAGTGTTGGATCCGGAAGACGCAAGTTTAAATCCTAGGTTATTCCCCAAACCTATTTGGTGTCTAGTTCCTCAGTTTCTCCCTGAAAGACTGAATCTCTGTGCAAATAATGCTAATGTTGTGCAGTCAATGGAATAAATATTTAAAAAATTGGGGAGGAACATATCCTAAAAAGAATATCTGCCTAGACACTCCCTTAGCACATTACCAGAATGTGTGCCTAAAAACTGCATAAAACCTCACCAGTTAATATAGCAATGGTGGGGTGGAGAGGGCTAAATTTGTTGTGAGAACATTGAAATCTACTTCACAAATAGGTATCTAGGGATAAAGAACCTATGTCATTTGCATGCAATGCTTGAAATCCTGCTGCTTAGTGTCACAACTAGGGCAGTCTCATTGACAGTGGGGATTTTGCTGAGTCACCTCCTCTGCAGGCTCCACTGATTCAAATTGGCCTACCCTAGTTGTGACTTACTACACTACACAGGATTTCGGCCAGTGTGTCCCAGTTTCAATCCCAACATTTTCATTTAGAGGTATCCTAGTGCTGTGAAAGACCTTGTCTAATATATTGAAGACTTTATCATATTACAAAACTAATAGTATGTTACTCAGATAACTTCTCTTGCTTCATTCCAGCTATGGTCACAGGATGGCACAGAAGTTTCTCTCTTTAAAAAAAGCCGGGGGCGGGGAGAGGAGGCCTCCTTTGAAATGTTCTCATTTTTTGAAAAAAGTATCTAGCCCTTTTAATTATAGAAAAACATAGAAGCAGTACCCTATATTCAACTGCTCATCTGACTGCTTTTTTCCCCATTGCTAGAGTAGTATCAGACATTTAAAAGGAAGTATGATCAACAATACAGTATTTCCTTTTAAATTTTATGATATTTAATATTTAAAAGGTACAGTCATCCCTTTCCTTTCAAATACGTCATTACTTAGGCAACAGAGCCACCACCAGACACAAACAAGAGAGAACAGCAGCAGGCCAGAGGACTCCTGTGGTTTGCAGACTAACAAAACGCATACATGGGCCTCTTAAATGACTCCAAGTTGTTTCATTCCTTTTGCCAGTCCAGCAGGATATCAGGGAAAGACCCTCAGTGACTCCTTACATGTATAGCCCACAGGTATAGATAGCACTTCACTGAGGGTCTGGGAGAAGGAATGAAATGACTTGGAGGAAAGAAAGCACAGCTTTCTTTCTTTGGAGAGCCACACAAGTACAGGTCAGGTATTGGCAGGAGCAATAACACAGCCTAATGGGTTTTGAAAATAATGCCTCTGCAACATTTTGTTGCAGAGACCTGCTTTTCTACATCCATTAGGCTGTGTTATTGCTCCTGCCAATACCTACCCTGTACCTACTTAACATGTCACAGCATATACCCTTTCTAACTTGTGGCCTTCTCGCCCCGACCACCGTGCTTGGATTTGAGACTCCCGGGTTGATGCCGCTGCTGGTGAGGCTGCGACTGGGCAAGAAGGAAAAAAAAGGATGCCGGTGGTCCTGAAAGACTCCACAGCGTTGTGTTCTCTCCAAGACTTTCACGGCCGGGATCCGATGGTTGTTGAGGGTTTTTTTCCTGCAGAACAGGGCCAAACAGCCCGGGAAAAAAACAATCCCAACCACCACTGCACATAATTGTTGTCATCATCGCCACCACCACCAGCATCCGCCATCGCGTCAAGCTTTCGCGGGCTAACGTCTCCTCTCGCCTCATTAGGCTCGCCTCAGGAGGGCATGTTTTTTTGGGGGGGGGTTTTCGGCTCCTCGTTCACTCAATACACCGCCAGCTCCCCCCCCAGGCCCACCCCAACCGCCATCTGAAACCCTTCTGCCCACAGTCCCCAGCTTCCCACACCTTCCTCCTCCTCCTCCCTCACTCCCTCCCGTCCTTCCCCTCCTTCTAGGCCCCGCGACGGGAGCGGGCACGTGCAGCGGGCGGGCGCGCTCCCGCGGCCGAGAGTCCCGCCATCCCTTCCCCCTCTTGCCCGGGGAGGGGACCCGCCGCCGCCGCCGCCGCCGCCCGTAGGCAAACAGCAGGACGGAGGGGGCAGCCATGGTAGGTGGCGGGGCCGAGATGGCGCGCCGCGGCTTTCCCGTCTCCCGCGTTTACTTCCGAGGAGCGCCAAGGCAAGGGCGTGCGGGGAATGAGCGCAGGAGGCGAGGCCCGGCTTGGCCTGGCCTAGCTTGGCCTCGCCTCGCCGGGGAAGGTCGGTCGGGAACCAGCCGGAGCAGGACGTGGCGGCGGCGGCAGGCAGCGGGTGCACCAGCAGCCGGGCGACCGGGGGTGGTGGTGGTGGGAAGGGAAGGGAAGGGCGTGATGGATCGGGCGAGGGCTCCTCCTGTGGAGGAGGAAGAAAGCGGCCAGGGCCCAGAGGGCCTGGCGCTGGGCTGCTGGGGGGGGGGAGCTCCTGCTTGGGATCGCCCCCATCCCCACCTCCACCATCTCCCTCCTCTTGACCCCTTTGGGGAGGCAGTGGTTTTGGCCTCGTTCTCCCAGAGGGAAATTATGGGATGCTTACGTGCCTTACCCTCTCTCTCTCCCCCCCCCTCACACACACGAAGGAGAGTGTTCACGGGGTGCTTTGAGTCCCTTTAATACACACAGAACGGAACAACTCTCCTGCACTTAGTAGGATGTTGAGGCTAGATGCCAACCCCTCTCCCTGACATGCTAACTTTTGTATAACCAAATATTTATTCGTTTGGAGAAGTGTTTTGTCATGTGAGCCCCTGGCTACTACCCCCCAGCTTAGACACAGGTCAGTTTGAGACATCATCATCATCATGGTGACATTCTCCTGCTCCCTTCACTAAATCTTACAGGGCCTTTTTACACATTGCTGTTCCCAGTCTTTGTGTTTCCACTGGTGCTTCTGCATTTAGTCTTCCAAACACAGACAAGTTGCAAAATGCCTGCTAGTGTCAGGTGGGAAGCATCTTCTGAAACCATCCTTGGAATGATCATATTAATGAAGGCAAGGTCTCTTTACACACCAAGGAAACCAGCATGTCAGGAAAAACAGCACTAGGCATGTTTGGTTCTGGTATGCTAGATACAGATACTGTATATTGGCATGAATGGAATACTCTGTCAAGTGAATTCTCTCAGAAGCTTGAACTACATTTTCTAGCACTGACATTGGGATTTGCTGTTAGGCAGCTACCGAAGCCCCAGTGCCGCTGAAGGATGTAATTGTGTGAACTTGACATTCACCAGTTGCTGAGGATGAGATGATGTTTTGGGCCCCATCTTTTTCTGTAGTGTAATTTAAAATAGTGGGAGCAGCAGCAACTCTTCTTCATTACCTTCTGCTGTCTATGGTCTGATGTGGGAGCCATATCTGCTGATTTACTCTCTCTTTCTCTCTAGGAGGATAGTAGGGACTGGGCCATAGGAGACAGACGTAGTTGGGAGCATAGTGGGCTGCTTCTCAATATGAGTTGAGTGAGTGATGGTGGCAAGAAAGAACAGCTGATGCCACTCTTGTTTGCCATCTCCCCCTGGGCAGTGCGGAGTATTGGGCTTTGGTCCTGGCTACTCTGATGGATGCCACTTTCTTGCTATGTGGCATTGCCCACGGAATTCTGTCTGGGGTTGGGGTTAGTAACGCAAGGTTTTGTTTTGAGGTTATATTGTTACCCTGTTTAAGTGAGAAAGCTACAAAGAGCAGCTACTGCCTCCCTTTGTTGCCTTTCTGCACCTGGATGGCTTCACAGACCTTGTTCCAGCTACTATAGGGACAACAGAGGCAGTAGCTGGGTCATCATAGATTGCTTCACGGCCACGGTGTCGGTCAGACGCATGAGCAGCTTAGTTACAAGAAGGAAGACCTGCATCCTCCTCTCATTTGCCCTCTTTCAGGGCAGAGTGATAAGGAGAATCGGGTTCACTGTCCCTAGATCTAATCACACAGCCACCCATAGCAGCCACCCATAGTGCAGAGATGCTCACAGCGGCTCCTTACAGTTGCCTCAGCTGCTGATTTCTGTGGAGGCACATTGAGGTGGAGTGGATGCTTCACCCCTGAATGTTCCCTCTTGCTGTGTTTGTAAGCCACCTGTGGGAGTATTGGAGATATATCTCCAAGGCTTCTCTTGCTTCATGCCCTCTCCCTCTCGACAGTGAAGAGGAGGACGAGGCAATGAGAAAGGTTGGACACATTTTGTCTTGGCTACACCTCTTGCTTGGAATAGGTCTTGCTCTACTTGTAAGGGATATTACATGTTTTACAGCAGCTGGGCTATCATTATTATTGCTTTGCCTTTAAAAGCATGCGCTGGAGTTCAGTGCCATTAACCTCTGGCAGTTGCCTTATTGGATTCCATGTAGTATTCATTCCTGGTACCGCACCTGGAAAATGAAAAAGACTCAATAAAAGTATACTTTGTCATTTAGCAGTGATATGAAGGCTTAAAATTTGAAATATCCCTGTCAAAATGCTTCTAAAATGCAAAATCCCCTTTAAAAATAACTTCTGCAAGTAAATACTGTAGAAAGTATTACTTGTAAAACCAAAAAAGTAACTATGTATGTTGGCCAAAATCCTATTGCACAGTTACACCCGTCAAATATGAAGAGTCTAACTTCATCAGCCTTTCGCTGGGAATTAATAAGTCTTCTCTTGAATTTTCAGCTTTCTGCCCCAGAATTGAAGCAGGTATTTGTTAATTAGCAGCAAGAAGCTGCTCTAAGTTATGCCATTTGCCTGCATCAGGCCAAAGTGCTCAATAGAATTTGTGGCATCATTTTACTTTTGCAATGTAATTTAGTTACAGTTTCATCACCCTCAAAGAAAACCAACTTCCAGTAACTAAGTTGCTTATAACTAATAGCTTCCAAGGCTATGCTTTTAATTACAGTATCTTGCCTCGTCTATATTTGCTGGGATATGGCATTATATTCAGGATCCTAGAACTAGTATTTTGGGGTTAAATTAATCTTAAAATAATTCTGGGGCTTCTGACAGGTAGTTGCATTCCTGTATCTGTGGATTCTGATCCACTGAAATCAGATATTAAAATGTGACAATACAGTACTTTGCTTTCCCTCCTTTCTCTTCCTTTGCCAATATACTCTTAATGGTGAAGGATAAGAGCAACACATATTTTTACTGGAAAACATAACAGAAGCAACTATTACTGTACCTTAAAAACTGACAGATTTTGCGGTTCACGGTGAAATAGATCTGTTAGTTTTTAAAGTGCCACAGTATCTTTTGTTTTTTGTTCTGTTTTTGTTCAACATGCTGAAACAGACTATCGCAGCTACCTCTTTGAACACATGTTCTTAAATACCAGAGTGGCATCGTGAGCAGCTACAAAATTTAGAGATGAAGTTTGTACAGCATTTTCTTTTATGTAATACTGTTTGCAATGAAATAACTTTGAAAAGGTGAAGTGTAACAAGAGTTCCAGAGGAATTATTATATTACAAGAGTGGTCGCATAGGTGGGATACAAATCAAATCCATCCATCCATCCATCCATCCATCCATCCATCCATCCATCCATCCATCCATCCATCCATCCATCCATCCATCCATCCATCCATCCATCCATCCATCCATCCATCCATCCATCCATCAAAAAACAGAGGGAAAGTTTTGTAGTATCTTAATGATTAACCATGATGCTTGTCAGTGTTTTTGCTATCTTTCCTGCAAGAGATTTACACAACCTAATAATAATTGTGTGCTGTCAAGTGAATTCTAACTTATGACAACCCTTTTCAGAGTTTTCTAGGTAAAGAGCACTCAAAAGGGGTATGTCATACCTTTTTTTCTGTGTACTCAAGGCCACACAAGGCTGCCTCTTCTGGGATGTACAGTGAAGAATTGAACTCCCAACTTCTGGCTCTATAGCCTGGTGCCTGACTCACACAATCTCTTCAGAAATAATTATGAACATATTTTTCTGAAATATGTTCTGAATTTAAATACTACATCAGGTGCAAAATTGCCAATCATTTTGCATAAATCTAAACATTTCCTACAAAAGGAGGGTGGGGTGATCCTTTTGACTACATACTAATGATTTAAAGTGGATCCCAAGGATTGCGTAGTGGATGGAGTGACGCAGTTTTCTAAACTTAATTTACTTTCAGTGCATCATTCAGTTCAAGGTGAGTGTACAGGAGGAGTGCAGTCTTAGTGTAATTAAGACAATTGTCACTGTCTTCACCAGAAGTGCAGTGATATAAGCTTACATAATAGGGTCAGTGGGTGTCGTCTCGGGGATTCCACAGGCCTTGTGCATTTGGGTGTGTTTGTTGTTATTTTTTTTTCTGCTTTTCAAACTGTGTCTCAGGAAAATGTTTGAAGGAGCAGAACAGCATGAACCAGTCAGCCCCCTGTGTAGAAGACATCTCCCTCCGTTTTAATGTGTAGAGGTCAGGAGTCCCTGACCTGATTGTCTGTTAGTTACTCATCCTAGGTTTGAGTCTTGACAGATGCAAAGCTCCTTGAGCAGGCATCAGACATCCCACCCCAGCCTCCCACAACATGCTTCCCCACGAGTTTGAGGAGACAGTCACATACATAGTTTTCTGTAGCTTTATCCAGGCATTCTGTATGCACATGTTTTCCATACGTGGTGAGGAGAATGCCCTAGTCCCATTCCCCTCCATCATTGCATTCAACATGTGACAGCAGCAATCTCAAGAGCAGGAGGCTATTACATACATGTAGGCTCTGCATATATGACACACGTCTATTTCTTGGTATTTATAGTCATTTGTAGATAGTGATAAAACAGTCTCGCCTTCTTTAGGCTGATGTTTTTGTCTGTAAAAACGGTGGAAGGGCAGCACACTGACATGCTTTCCTCAGAGCTTGTTTGCAGAATGCCCAAATAAGGTTTATTTCCAGTTTGGATTGTATTTGCTAATGGTTTGCTCTTATTTCAAAAGAACTGTTGATTATGGGGAGGGAGGGGGCATATATTTGAAAGCTGTGTTGAGAAAACCAAACAAATTATTCTTTACTAAGAGATAAATACACGAGTGCACACGTCTAAAGTGGAAGGGAATAGGCGAAGAATTACAAAATATTGGTTCATAAATGAATTAATAAGCGAATTGATCTTAAAATATTAAAAACATTCAACAATAGCACTATAGTTCTCAAATCTGCTATTTTAGATGATTTTTTAAATATATTTATGTCTTGGGAGCGTTCATTTGGAACAAAATAGTCACAAAATGCAGAATATGTATGCAAATTGGAATGTTACTAATTTCCTGAAATTATGAAGTTAATATGATGCAAAGACTTCCACTTGCATGTTAAAGAGGTCCAGTTGGCACACTTGCCTTGCATATGACATTTTAAAGGAATTCTGGGGTTTTAAATAAAATTTGAATGCAGCTTACAATAAACTATGCTAATACTTTAGAAAGGTAGATAGGATTTCACCCATGTCTGCTTATTCAATCAAACATTATTGTCTGTCTTACCTTACTTTTTGGGAATAATGGTGGCTTATCAGACTTAAACCATCAGCTGGCTGGATAGCTGAGTGGTTTAGGTATCTGGCTTTGGAGCCAAAGGCTGGGAGTTTGATTCCCCACTGGGCCTCCTGCAAGTACAGCCAGAAGAAGCGAATAATAGACCACTTCTGCGTATTCTCTGCCTAGAAAACCCTGGGAAGGGTCAAGTCAAAATTGACTTGGCAGCACA